>NC_053040.3:347433266-348058266 GCF_002575655.3 Aegilops tauschii subsp. strangulata | reverse complement strand
GGTGCGACCAACCGGGACCAAAGGCCCACGGTTCCCGCCCTTTGGGCTGCTGAAAAGGGACCTTTGGTCCCGGTTGGTGGCACCAACCGGGACTAAAGGGGGGCATTGGTCCCGGTTGGTGCCACGAACCGGGACCAATGCCCTTGCTATATAACCAGGACTTGTGAAAATTTCACATCTCCCTCGCCTCCCTAGCCAGTTGCCCCCGCCGCCAGGCTGCCCAAATCGCTCGCGCGCTCCTCGTCGCCGTCGCCGCCGCCGGCCGCCATCCCCGTCTCCCCGTGCCCCTGCCCCGCGCCCGAGCCCACGCCGGCCGCCGCCCCGTGCCCCTGCCCCGTCCCCGAGCACGCACGGCCGCGCCCCTGCGCCCCGGCCCGCCCCACCATTGTCGTTGTCACCGGCGCCCGCCCCCACTGCCGCCCCTGCCTTGACGCCGCCCCTTCTCCCCGTTCGGTCCGGCTCTGGCGACCCCCTTTCCTCCCTGTCCCCTCGATCCTCTTCATATTTTTTTTTCATATGCATATGTTGATTATATGGATGGATGTATGATGTATATGTTCATTATATGGATGGATGGATGATGTATGCTTTTTTTCATATAATTTTTAGGCAGATTTTTAGAATTTTTTGTGTATGTATGTTATGTTTATATGTATGTATGTTCATATGTATGTATGTTTATATGCAAAGCATATGCAAAGAAAATGTATGAATGGTCATATGCAAAGAAAAATGTATGTATGGTCATATGCAAAGAAAATGTATGTTCATATGAAAGAAAAATGTATGTATGTATGTTCATATGCATATGCAAAGAAAATGTATGTTCATATGCATACGCAAAGAAAATGTATGTTCATATATATGATGATATGTTCATATAAAAAGGAAAATAAGAAGAGGAAGAAAGGAGAAGAAGAGGAGAGGAAGAAGAGGAGAAATAAATAAGAAGAGGAAAAAAGAAGAAAAAGAAGAGGAGAAGAAGAAAGGAATAGAAGAGAAGAAGAAAAAATAGAAAAAATTCTATTTTTTCTTCTCTCCTCTATTCCTTTCTTCTTCTCCTCTTTTTTTCTTCTTTTTTTCTTCGATCTTCTCCTCTATTCCTTTTCTTCTTCTCCTCTTTTTATTTCTTCTTCGTTTTCTTATGTTTTATCGGGTCTGTCGTCGATATACCCCTCTCCCGATAACTTCAACACGAGGGGGGGTTGATATACCCCCTCCCCGCCGATAATATCATTTTCCCATGTACGTATGTCGTCGTTGTCGATATAACCCCCTCCCGATAACTTCAACACGTGGGGGGGGTCGATATACCCCCTCCCCGATAACATTATTTTCCCATGTATGTATGTCGTCGTTGTCAATATATATAACTCCCTCCCAGATAACTTCGACATGATGGACGGTCGATATTTATACCCCCTCTCGACCGTGATAACTTATACCACGGGAGCACCCCCCGGCCCTCTCGCTCGACCAAAACTCTCGAGGACACCCAAACCCTAGAAAAAAACGATGTCGGTCTCCTACCCCCTTCCGCCGCGCCCCTACCCTTGAAGCGTTGCCTAGGCCACCCCAATCCCGGAATAAGCTAGGTCTACGTTTGCACTAATATATCCACATGCTGTCATGTTTGTGTAATAATTGCCATGTTGTAATATTTGCAGAAACAATGGAGCACGGACGAGACGAGCAAGCAGAAGAGGTGTTGGGGGACATAATCTTAGCCGGAGGTGATATCTTGTCGTATCTTAACGACAATGATAGTCTGGAAGAACAGGGTGAAGAAGGAGGCTACGGTGAACGAAGAGTGGAGGAGGAAAGACATGATTATGATGGCTCCGGTGACCCAATGCTGGTGCAAGAAGGAGCCCGTGGTGACGGCTTCGGTGACCGAACAGAGTCCGGCCAGGTAAATATATTAGTTAAGCCTGTGCTGACTAGCTAATTGATGCATTCATTGTTTTGGTATGTACACATATTAATTAACACTCGTCTTTCTTCTTTTTCTAGCCCTCCGGATCGAGCACAACTGCGGTAAAGAGACGAGGCCCGAAGAGAAAGTTGCGCTCGGATGAAAGGTTTGAGATCACAGCAATCGCGCGCGACGGCCAACCGATTGAACCCATCCGGACAAAGGATGCATTTGCTGCTCAGTGCGGGGTTCTAGTTAGGGACAAGATCCCGATCAGCATCCACCAATGGTATAAGCCTAAGAAGGAAGACCCTGAGGTGTCTTATGTCAATGATATGCAGAAAGATGATCTTTGGACTGAGCTGAAGGCAAATTTCACCCTACCGCCAGAGGAGGATCCGGAGAAGCCAGTTATAGAGCAATTAATCAAGTCTCATGCTCTTAAGAAGATGGCAGACCTATTCAGGAGGTGGAAGAATGAGCTGAAAACGTTTGTCGACGAAGAAGAGACACCAGAATTCATCGGCCGGTATGAGAAGATCAGAGATCACTGGCCCGCATTTGTGGCCCACAAGACATCGGAAAAGAGTAAGAAGATGTCAGCGACAGGCAAGAAGAATGTTGCGAAGAAGAAGCTTCACCATCGCACGGGGTCAGGTGGCTACCTCAAAGCCCGACCTAAGTGGGCCAAGGCTGAGAATGATCTGCTTGAAAAAGGGATCGAACCACAGACAATGAACTGGACAGACCGTTGCCGGACTTGGTTCTTCGGGGCTGGCGGAACCTTGGACCCTGTATCAGGGAGGTGCGTTTGGACGAACGAGCTTTTGAGAATACCAGTCAAGAAGATTCAGCAATATATCGATGCAGCGCAGGAAGGACGTTCGTTCCAGACAGAGAGAACGACGAGCTCACAATGGCCCTCGGGAATCCTGAGCACCCTGGACGGACACGAGGCACGCCAGGCTCCGTTTCGTGGAAGGCTGGTTTTCCGGACGCGGGCGGTTACAAAAGCCAGGAGAGGAGGAAAAAAGTGGAGCAGATCCAAATTCAGAAGCTGCATGAAAGGGTTCAAGCACTAGAGGAACGAGACGGCAATCGACATGCCGAAACTACCCCCGAAGCTACACCGCCATCTCAGCGGAGAAGCAGCGTGGCTTCCACCGAGCTGCTTCAGCTGGAGCATGCGGCTCCTGCTAGCTACCCCTTGGATGCTATCACGGATTCTCAACATTGCCACCTTATGGCGGAATGGCAGACCTTCAAAGTCAAGGCGGCTGTTGGCTCTGTTTTACCTCCTGAACCCGGCGCAACCTACCACTGCCGGCCGATTCCAGAAGGATATGCTAGGGCGATGGTGGATGAAATAACGGAGGGATTTGAGGAGCTCCAGCTTGACCACCCTACCGGTGAAGGGGAGACTCGGCTGGGTTCTGCTCTGAAGACTCCATGCCTATGGCGGAAGGAGCTCATCAAGCTTTCGAACTGGACGGCTCCGGCGAGTAAGGGCACTCCGCCTTCTCCTCCTCCTCCTCCAGTGAGTGATCAGGGCACTCAGCCTCCTTCTCCAGCGCGTGGCGGCACTCCGCCTCCTTCTCCGCCAGCGCCGGCGCGCCAGAGCAGCCAGCCTCCTCCTTCTCCGCCTCGTCAGCAAGGGCGGAAGAGACCCGCCGCCGCTGCGGCTGCTCCGGCGCGTCGTAGTCCTTCTCCTCCGCCTCGTAAGCAAGGAAAGAAGACAGCCGCAGCCGCTCCGTCTGCTCTGCCGACGTCTAGCAGTACAGCTGCCAGAGGCGGGAGGTAATACAGATTCGGTCCTTCTCTGAAGACTCCAGAGAAGTTACCATACGAGAGGACCGAGGAGGAAACCAGGAAGATCGTGCGAGCCGAAGTGACAAACTTCTTTGAAGGGGTGAAAGCAAAGAAACATCCACCTCCTGAGGAGAAGGTAGATCCGGTGAAAGCAAAGCGCACTCTGGCTGCCCTGACAAAACCACCAAAGTCTCCGCCGAGAGGAAACTATGAGCGCATTCTTGCAAAGACATATGCCGAAGCGGAGCGGTCGGGAAGTACTGTCAGTGATCAAAGGTTAAAAGAATGACGAGCTGGGAAAAAAATTGCCCAGCTCGGTGTACAAGCGAACCAATCGTGCCCCCCGCTCAAGGTGTCAAAAGACATCGTCGCTAATGATCCGAGTATGGTGCCCGGTTATAGCAATCTTGGAGATTACCTGCCCGACGATGTACATTATGAAATCATGGAGGTGGACGAACACAAATACCATTACGGGAAGCCTCTCGTCAAAGATGAAAGATCTCTAACAACGATGATGCGAAGACTACATGATTGGTACATGAAAACCTGCAGAGAGTCTGATGGGATGAATACTTTGACGCTGAGAGTTAAACCGGAGCATGACCTCGTTGGAATTGATCTGCTGAATGTTCCATTTGAGGATTTCTTCCGGTTTTACAATCAAAAGGCCCTCGATAAAACAACGATCACTTGCTACTGTCTGTAAGTAGTACTACTTCTGTCATTAAGTCTCTCTATATAGGTCAGCTCTTTCATTGCATGTATTTATAATTATCCTCACTATATTATGCAGATTGAAGATCGCCGAATGGAAGAAAAGACAAATCGATGATATTGGGTTCATTAACACAAATCTCATAGATGCATATACGGTTGAAAAACATCCCAAAGAAGCCGAGGCCAACTTGCTACAATCGTTGGTATTAAATCAAAACAAAGATATAATACTCTTTCCTTACAACTTCAAGTGAGTGTTACTGTCTTGTGCATATTCGGTTTCCCTTATTAGTCCAGGTTATGGTAATGTAATTGATGACTTATGCATGCATGCGCAGCTTCCACTATATGTTGGGGAACGTAGTAATTTTAAAAAAATTCCTACGCACACGCAAGATCATGGTGATGCATAGCAACAAGAGGGGAGAGTGTTGTCCACGTACCCTCGTAGACCGACAGCGGAAGCGTTATCACAACGCGGTTGATGTAGTCGTACGTCTTCACGATCCGACCGATCAAGTACCGAACGTACGGCACCTCTGAGTTCTACACACGTTCAGCTCGATGACGTCCCTCGAACTCCGATCTAGCCGAGTGTTGAGGGAGAGTTTCGTCAGCACGACGGAGTGGTGATGATGATGATGTTCCACCGATGCAGGGCTTCGCCTAAGCTCCGCAACGGTATTATCGAGGTGTAATATGGTGGAGGGGGCACCGCACACGGCTAAGAGATCTCAAGGATCAATTGTTGTGTCTCTGGGGTGCCCCCCTGCCCCCGTATATAAAGGAGCAAGGGGGAGGCAGCCGGCCAAGGGGAGAGGCGCGCCATAGGGGGGAGTCCTACTCCCACTGGGAGTAGGACTCCTCCTTTCCTTGTGGGAGTAGGAGAAGGGAAGGGGAAAGGAGAAAGAAGGAAGGGTGCGCCCCCTTCCCTAGTCCAATTCGGACCAGACCATGGGGAGGGGTGCGGCCACCTTTTGAGGCCTTTCTCTCCTTTCCCGTATGGCCCATTAAGGCCCAATACGAATTCCCGTAACTCTCCGGTACTCCGAAAAATATCCGAATCACTCGGAACCTTTCCGAAGTCCGAATATAGTCGTCCAATATATCGATTTTTACGTCTCGACCATTTCGAGACTCCTCGTCATATCCCCGATCTCATCCGGGACTCCGAACTCCTTCGGTACATCAAAACTCAATAAAACTGTCATCGTAACGTTAAGCGTGCGGACCCTACGGGTTCGACAACTATGTAGACATGACCGAGACACTTCTCCGGTCAATAACCAATAGCAGGACCTGGATGCCCATATTGGCTCCCACATATTCTACGAAGATCTTTATCGGTCAGACCGCATAACAACATACGTTGTTCCCTTTGTCATCAGTATGTTACTTGCCCGAGATTCGATCGTCGGTATCTCGATACCTAGTTCAATCTCGTTACCGGCAAGTCTCTTTACTCGTTCCGTAATACATCATCCCGCAACTAACTCATTAGTCACAATGCTTGCAAGGCTTATAGTGATGTGCATTACCGAGTGGGCCCAGAGATACCTCTCCGACAATCGGAGTGACAAATCCTAATCTCGAAATACGCCAACCCAACAAGTACCTTTGGAGACACCTGTAGAGCACCTTTATAATCACCCATTTACATTGTGACGTTTGGTAGCACACAAAGTGTTCCTCCGGTAAACGGGAGTTGCATAATCTCATAGTCATAGGAACATGTATAAGTCATGAAGAAAGCAATAGCAACATACTAAACGATCGAGTGCTAAGCTAACGAAATGGGTCAAGTCAATCACGTCATTCTCCTAATGAGGTGATCCCGTTAATCAAATGACAACTCATGTCTATGGCTAGGAAACATAACCATCTTTGATTAACGAGCTAGTCAAGTAGAGGCATACTAGTGACACTCTGTTTGTCTATGTATTCACACATGTATTATGTTTCCGGTTAATACAATTCTAGCATGAATAATAAACATTTATCATGATATAAGGAAATATGTAATACTTTATTATTGCCTCTAGGGCATATTTCCTTCACTATATTCTCCTAGAGATTAAGCTTGAGCAGGGAGTAGTAACCGTCTTAGACTCGAGACAAAAAGATCCCCAGGACTATGCGAACATGACTCAAATGCTCGAGAAGTAAGTTAAATCGATCATTATCCACCATATCAGCAACTTTGTTCATTTCCTGATATCAAGTAATTGTTTTCTTTGTCTGGCAGGGTTTGGAGAAAATTCACCACAAAAGCTCCGGGACTGCCGAAGAAGCTGCAATTTAATCACCCGAAAGTAAGTACTATAGTAGCATGTTCCGCGCATCTCCTAGTGATTCAAGCGCTAGTTTCATCAATAACATTTAGCATGCTTGCTTATCAGTTTGATTGACCTCTATTTCTTGTAAAGTGGTTGTGGCAGGAACCCGGGAATAATTACTGTGGATACTACGTTTGCGACTCCATCCGCTACACGACCTGTGAGCGGGGCTACACTGAAGAACAATATGAAGTGCGTAAGCAATAATATTCACAATTTTATTTTATTACCATCATTTGTGTTATATGTATTGACCCCCTTCTTCAAATTAGATGTTTCGGAAGCGGGATGAACTTCTAGCACCAGATCGTATGCGAGGAATTCAAGAGGGATTGGCGGCATTCTTCCTTGACCACGTGATCGCTGAAAACGGAGAATACTATGTGGACCCTGTGTTCCTACAATTTAATTAGGAGATTGTATTGTAAGAGATAATTATTGTATATATGTAGCCGGTAGTGTCGGATAGATATACGAGAACTTGTTGTTCGACCAATATCTCGGAGAAGGAGAGGTGGTCGATATCACTTCTCTCTGTATGCATATGTTCATGACGATCTTCGGTTTTCTTCATTTGATTACTAGCTAGCGTGTCTACTCCTCTCCATACGTATATAGTTCGTAGCGTCGACCAAGCACGGAGATAAGAGAGGACACTTCTCTCTATTAATTAGCTAGCTAACACAATATATGAAACACCTAAATTAACCCCCCAAAACCCCTAAACCACCCCCTTTCAAAAAAAACAAAAACCTCAGCTCCTGCCAGCTGCTGACGCGTGGATGCCTATTGGTCCCGGTTGGTGACACGAACCGGGACAAAAGGCCCTGCCTATTGGTCCCGGTTGGTGTCACCAACCGGGACCAAAGGCCCCCCTGCCTGGGCTGGCAGCAGCGGCCACATGGAGGACCTTCTGTCCCGGTTCGTGTAAGAACCGGGACTAAAGGGTTAGGGCTTTAGTAACAACCCTTTAGTCCCGGTTCGAGAACCGGGACAAAAGGCCCTTACAAACCGGGGTAAAAGCCCCTTTTCCTACTAGTGTATGTAACCCTACCGCTGTAGACTCTGGCGGTAGGTGCTGAAACCTTATAAGCCCGCGGGGCCGGCTCGTGGGGCCCACCCACCAACCAGCCCCCACCTTCTTCTCCCCAGCCGCGCGGCGCCGCAAGAACATAGAGCACATGCTCTCTCTCATCCCCTCCACTCCCTCCTCCAATCTTCTTCGTTTGGCCACCATTTTTGCGGATCGAGATGGCTCCGAAACGGGAAAAGTAAGCTCTCTCGATCCCTCCAATTAGTTCTACTCGAAACGCTTTCGATTCGATGCATTATTTGGTGCAAATAAACCTATTTTCTTACTTTGTTTTTATCCTAGGATTGCTTAGGTTGATTCTATATGATGTATATGGTTGAATATGAACTCTAATAACTAGTTGTGGAGATTATATGTAGTTTTGATATAAACCCTAGTTCATCATGAAGGTAGTTGGAGATTAACATTATTTTTGAACAAATGGTGATATGATTGATGTTGGAGGGATTGTAAGTAGTGTCGGTGCAACAAACCCTGGGTCTGTTGCCCAACTGTGCACAGGCACAGGATCAAGATTGAAGCACTAGCTCAAGTCAGAGATTGAAGGACCAAGAGATTTGAAGAACCAACACGCAGCTCAGAGGGACCAAGATCAAACCAGAGGAGCAAGATATCGACAAGAGAAGGGCCTCCCTTGCCGGGCAGGCGAGGCCGACAAGGGGTGAGGCCACCACCAGAAGCAAGCAACCAAAACTCCCCGGCAGAGCCTGCCGGGGCTCGTGGGACCGAACCACCCCGCCAACCACTCAGGCACGACCCATGTCGTCAATCAGTGCGGTGTCAAGCCGCAAGATGATTAGGTGGCAGCCATTCGCCACATGGCATCCATTTCCTACAGGAGAAACCCACAGATAACACCCGTCCTGCGACGTGTCAAGGGAACAGGCGCGGACCTGTCAGGATAGCCCGGCAGGCCTTGCCGGGCAACCAGTGATGTGACACTAAGCGTCGCATTTAATGCACCCTGTCCGCCCGCAGAGTTAGGTATGATAGCACTGTTTGCTATCATATCAGTGGATAATGACCACTTTGCCACTATGGTGGCCCCTTAATCTATAAAAGAAGGCTCATGGCACTCGTAGGAGGGGTTAGAGGGTTGAAAAGTTGATGAACCCAAGCCACCATACGCGCGTAGTCGCTACGGCCCCGAGGCAAACCTTGTCGGGCAAGTGTACTACGCACCACCACACTCATTCCACCATCAATCCACCAAAGCAGGGAGTAGGGTCTTATGCCTCGCGGCGGCCCGAACCTGGGTAAATTGCTTGTGTGCTCTCTGTCGTGCTGCCGTGCGCTGATCTGCTCTTTGTGCAACGCGACGTCCCCCCGCCAAACCAGCAAGGGACCACCCGGTCCCATCGACCATGGCGCCTAAGAAGAACAAGTCCGACCCTTCGGCCCATCCATCCACCTCGAAGGCTCCGCCGCCTGCAGCCTCTAATGTTGCAGGTGATACGGAGACGAGCGAGGACGTGAGTGCTGCTGGGGGTGTGGCTGGAGCAGGTGGAGCAATCACTGCTCCCCCCCTCCCGCGGCCGACACGGGGGCTGGAGATGTCGGAGGAGAACAGCATCAACAACGTCTCGACGGTCACGCTCCGCGAGGTGTGGACGAGGGGGTCACTCCGCTCGCTCCCCCTCCTCCCACCAGCGGGCACAGCCGCAGCAATGGCGCTCGGTCCAGGGCGAGCCATCGTCCTCCGGCCATCCCTGCCGCGGGGGCGGTCACAGCCCATGTGCCTCCTCCCGGGCGAGCCGACCAGACCGCCACGCCCAACGGAGCCACTGACCCTCGAGCACCACCGCCGCGCAACCCCGCTGCCCAAGTGGACGTTCCACAGCTGCGTGGATGCGGCACTAACACCGTCACCGTCGCTGGCACCATCAGGAGCCAGGCAATGGTGCGGTCGATGTCAACAACATCTATGCCAAGCACATCTACGGAGGCCATGGCGTGAGCTCAGCTACTACTGAGGTTTCCGTCAGCAGCCGAGCAGATGGATGAATGGCGTGCCACCATCCAGAGCTTGCTCGGTTTCGCTAAGGCTAGGGGATCGCGACGAGCTGGCCCGCCACGACCTCCCCAAGCGACGGCAACCGCCTGCACTGCTGGCCGAACGGAGGGGGCTATCCCCACGGTGCAGTCCCCACCACGGCAGCCGACGCGGGCGCAGCAGAATCAAGACCCCGACGATGTCTCGATGGCCTCTTCTGACCCTCGAGCACGTCCAGGCCAATGTCGAGCCCCAGAGGATAGGCGGCGGGGAGACGCGCGCGTCGTCATGGATCGACGCCCCGACGACCTCTGCCAGACCGACGGGTGCGGCGGCCTCAACGTCGACGAGCCTGCGCTCGGTGTTGGCAGGTGCCTACCTTTCGAGGTTGGCTGCCCTGCCTTTACACGAGAGCTGCGGCAAGTCCGTTAGCCGTCCGTTCGCACGTTCAAGCCAGAGATACCTGATGACCCACAAGTATAGGGTATCAATTGTAGCTCTTTTCGATAAGTAAGAGTGTCGAACCCAACGAGGAGCAGAAGGAAATGATAAGTAGTTTTCAGTAAGGTAATGTCTGCAAGTGCTGAAATTGTAAGTAGCAGAGTAGTTTGATAGCAAGATAATTTGTAACGAGCAAGTAATGATAATAGTAGCAAGTATGCAGCAAGATAGCCCAATCCTTTTGAGGCAAAGGACAGGCCAAAACGGTCTCTTATGATAAGCAAAGTGTTCTTGAGGGTACACGGGAATTTCATCTGGTCACTTTCATCATGTTGGTTTGGTTTGTGTTCGCTACTTTGATAATTTGGTATGTGGGTGGACCGGCGCTTAGGTGTTGTTCTTACTTGAACAAAACTCCTACTTATGATTAACCCTCCCGCAAGCATCCGCAACTACGAGAAAAGTATTAAGAATAAATTCTAACCATAGCATTAAACTTTTGGATCCAATCGGTCCCTTACGGAATAGCGCATAAACTGGGGTTTAAGCTTCTGTCACTCTCGCAACCCATCATCTAATTGCTACTCCACAATGCATTCCCTTAGGCCCAAATATGGTGAAGTGTCATGTAGTCGACGTTCACATGACACCACTAAGGGAATCACAACATACATAATATCAAAATATCGAACACATATCAAGTTCACATGATTACTTGCAACATGATTTCTCCCGTGACCTCAAGAACAAAAGTAACTACTCACAAATAATAAACATGTTCATGATTAGAGGGGTATTAAATAGCATAATGGATCTGAACATATAATCTTCCACCAAATAAACCAAATAGTAATCAACTACAAGATGTAATCAACACTACTAGTCACCCACAGGCACCAATCCATAGTTCCGGTAACAAGATTGAATACAAGAGATGAACTAGGGTTTGAGATGAGATGGTGTTGTTGAAGATGTTGATGGAGATTGCCCTCCCTAAGATGGGAGAGTTGTTGGTGGTCATGATGACGATGATTTCGATCCCCCTCCGGGAGGGAAGTTCCCCTGGCAGAATCGCTCCGCCGGAGGGCAAAAGTGCTCCTGCCCAAGTTCCACCTTGAGACGGCGGAGCTCCGTCCTGAAAGCCTTCTCCTCATTTTTTTCTAGGTCAAAATGACCTATATACCAGAAGATGGGCACCGGAGGTGGGCCGAGCAGGGCACAACCCACCAGGGGGCGCCTGGGCTCTCTGGCGTGCCCAGGTGGGTTGTGCCCACCTGGTGGGCCCCCTCTGGTAGTTATTTGCTCCAATATTTGTTAAATATTCCATAAAAAATCTCCGTGAAGTTTCAGCTCATTTGGAGTTGTGCAGAATAGGTAGCCTGACGTAGCTTTTGCAGGTCCAGATTTCCAGCTCTCGGAATTCTCCCTCTTCGTGTGTACCTTGCAAATTATGAGAGAAAAGGCATTAGAATTGCTCCAAAAAGCATTATTATAGATAAAAACATTATAAATAACAGTAATAAAACATGATGCAAAATGGACGTATCAACTCCCCCAAGCTTAGACCTCGCTTGTCCTCAAGCGAAAACCGAAATCGAAAAACATGTCCACAAGCTTTGAGAGAGAGGTGTCGATAAAAACAAAATACGGACATAGAAGCATCATGTTGATTATTATAACAACAACTAAATTAAACATAGGACTTTTATCATAAAATTTTCAACATATACTTCTCATGAATAAGTAACAGTTCATCACACAATCGAAGTATAAAGCAAAAACTCTATTAGAAACCAACAAACTATGTTCTCAGTCAACTTTGCAACTACAATTCATCATCTTTTCAGGAAGGGTCACATGTCGGAGCCTTTAGGCAAGTCCACATACTCAACCATCTTATAGGCTTCTATGATTGCTAACACTCACCTCGTATCCATGAGCAAACCGTTTCAACTAGACACATAGAAAGATAGGGGCTTAAAGTTTCGCCTCCCAACATACTCACCTCAAGGGTGATGTCAACAATAATAACTCATGCTATCTATATTCAACTGGACATATGTGCCTAGATCTTTCCTCACCACATGATGCTTGCCAAAGGAGAAAAATAAAAGGAATAGAAGGAAAACTTTGACTCTTTGTATAAAAGTAAAAGATAGGCCCTTCGCAGAGGGAAGCAGAGGTTGCCATGCGCTTATTTGTTTGTATGCTCAATCCCTTAGTGCAATATAATGTCACGTTGTATTGCCCCTTAAGATGACAACCTTTATTATGCAGTCTGTCGCTTTTATTCTTTGTCATCCAAGTTCGTACACCGCTCAATTTTCTCTTACACTAAATGATCTCACACTTTTAGAAGCAATTTTTATAGCCTTTTTGCACCGATGACAACTTACTTGAGGGATCTTGCTCAATCCCTAGGTAGGTATGGTGGACACTTGAAAAAGATTTGGGTTTAAGGGTTTTTAGATGCACAAGTAGTATCTCTACTTAGTGCGGAATTTTTGGCTAGCAAAGATAGGGGGCAAGCATCACATGTTAAAGGATCTATGACAATATGTAAGAGCTTATTTATCCCTAAGTGGTTTTGGTGATTGATGACAATGCATTTGCGGACTAATCGTGTGCATTGAGTATTCCAGATATCTCATGTTTAGGCACAAGACGATTCGTTGCCCCTCGGAGTCTAGTGAAGACAGAGTTTTCCCTACATTTCTTTTTGATGGATTTGAGTCGTAGGAAAGCCGTACTATTAAGAGGGGGTCCGCTTTGGAAAGGTTTGGGTGGAATCATCACGTACACGTCTGTTCCTTTTGCACCACCTTTCCTTTGGCTCTTTGGAGCATCCTCCGGTTTTCTGTGTCTCTGCAAAATGAAGGACTCCTAGTGTTGTTGTGCTGGGGCATGCGGCAGTACTGCTCATGGGAGCGGTAGTACCGCAGGCCCTTGCGGTAGTACTGGCCAGGGACGCGGTAGTACCGCAGTCCCTTGCGGTAGTACCGCTCCACGGGCGCGGTAGTACCGTGGCCTCAGGCTGGGCACAGCAGCACGAGCGGAAGTAGGGGCGGATGTAATTTTTTACATCCGCGCCCTACGCGGTAGTACCGCTCCAGGTTTGCGGTAGTACCGCGTCGGATTTTTGCACAGATCAAAACTCAGCGGAAGTAACCACGGATGTAATTTTTAATGTCCGTGCCTTCCCAGCCTAGACAAACCCTGCCTTGCGGTAGTACCGCAAGGGGGAGCGGTAGTACCTCTCCGGCGGTTCTACCGCTCTTTGCGTCAAGGCATCAGGGCTGGTCTAGCCCCTGCTGTGCATATGGTAGTACCGCGATGCCACGCGGTAGTACCGCAGGCCCTTGCGGTAGTACTGCATGTCTGGTGCGGTAGTAGTGCAAGTCGCGGGCTGAGTAAGTGGATAACGGTTGGATTTCTCCTATCACTATAAAAGAGAGGTCTTCTTCTCTGAGTTGACCATCTCTTCTATCCCCAAGCTCCATTATTGCTCTAAGCTCCATTTTCGCCCGATCTCTCTCCCTAGCCAATCAAACTTGTTGATTCTCTAGGGATTGGTTGAGAAGGCCCCGATCTACACTTCCACCAAGATAAATTTGATTCCCCCATCAATCCCTTGCGGATCTTGTTACTCTTGGGTGTTTGAGAACCCTAGATGGTTGAGGTCACCGCGGAGCCATATTCCATTGTGGTGAAGCTTCGTGGTGTCGTTGAGAGCCACCAATTAAGTTTTTGAGATTGCCCCAACCTTGTTTGTAAAGGTCCGGTCGCCGCCTCCAAGGGCACCTGGAATCACAACATCTCGCATTGTGAGGGCGTGAGGAGAATACGGTGGCCCTAGTGGCTTCTTGGGGAGCAGTGTGCCTCCACACCGCTCCAACGGAGACGTACTTCCCCTCAAAAGGAAGGAACTTCGGTAACACATCCTCATCTTCACCGGCTCCACTCTTGGTTATCTCGTACCTTTACTTGTGCAAGCTTATATTGTGTTGCATCTCTTGCTTGCTTGTGTGCTTGTTGTTGTTGCATCATATAGGTTGCTCACCTAGTTGCATATCTAGACAACCTACTTTGATGCAAAGTTTAAATTGGTAAAGAATAGCTAAAAATCGTTAGTTGCCTATTCACCCCCCTCTAGTCAGCTATCGATCCTTTCAATTGGTATTAGAGCCTCGTCTCTTTATTAAAGACTTTGTCGTCCGAAGAGTATGGTTGACAGCGTAGACGGTGAGGAGGAGCACCCCGGTGTGATTCCGTCATCGTCTACGGCCGATGGGGGAACCTCGGTCTCACGTGAGGAGTTCAATGTGGCTTTGGACACATTGAAAACCTCCATGACGGCCGAGGTCAGAGGCATGCTTAAGAACTTTCTTGATGGTCTTAAATTATCCACCGCACCATTGGAAGTGGTCGATCCCACTAACAAGGTGACGGATGCTAACTCTGACAAGGGGGAAGCTACTAGTGATAAAGTTCTTTTGTCTAGTGGCAAAAGTGGAAACGGCATCTATTCCCATGTTGAACCACCTCTTACTTATGGAGGACCGGTTCCCTCCACTCATTTAAATCATGCGGGGTCTCCTCCTAAGATTGTGAAAATGAGGATTTTGATGCTTGGGTTTATCGCTTTAAACGTCATTTAAATCATGTTAATACTAATCTTTGGAGAATCATTGAGCAAGGTTTCTACCCGCCTGACCCAAGCAACTTCACCCCTAGAGAAGCCGCGGATCATCAATTCAACGAGAATGCTCTCTTCATCATCCAAGATGCAATTCCATCCGAAGATATTGCACATCTCCGACCTTTCACCATGGCCAAGGAAGCATGGCACCATATTATTTCCCTTTACAAGGGAAGCGCAAGCATTCAACACTCCAACTATGAAGTAGTGCAAGATGAAGCCGATGAGTTTGCTATGAATGAAGATGAAGAACCTCGTGAGCTTTACCGGAGATTAACCACTCTCGCAGTCTCTCTCCGAGATCGTGGGAGCAAGGATACAGATGACAATTGGATCAAGCGCAAGTTCCTCAAGACCATGATGCCTTACCACAAGGCCATGTCCTCCGTTATCCGTCAAAGGCCGGACTTCCACACCTTGTCCTCAAGTGAAGTGTTGGATGAGTTTGTGGCAATGAGGATCTTGGACAAGACTGCCAACAATGCGGTGTTGCATTCTCAAAGAGCAAAGAAGCCCAACCTTGCTTTGAAGGCCAAGGCTAGTGTGGAAGAAGAGGATGAAGAGGAAGAAGAGGAGAGCAACCCCGAAGATACAAAATATGTTTATCATGAGCACATGGCTCTCGCTTCAAGGAAATTTTGGAGAAAGAAGAACACAAGGCCCAACTTCAACAAGAACAACTCAAGTGGCACGAAGGGCATGCAACATGTGAGGACTTGCTATAATTGTGGCAATATGAGTCACTTTGTTGCGGAGTACCCATATGAGAAGAGGGAAGACAATGGTGGCAAGCTCATCCGAAAAGACAAAGCCAAGTCCTTCCCAAACAAGAGCAACTTCACCAAGAAGACTCCTCCCAAGGGGTTGGTGGCACAAGAAGAGTACAATGAGGATGATGAAGACGGCGAGTCGGTTGCCATGGCCTCCGTTGCCATTGCGACAACTCTGCGCGTGTCCCTCTTCGACTCACCCAACAAGAAGATCACCGCCAAGTGCCTCATGGCTAAAGCCACCAACAAGGTAACCCCCAACATCAAAACTACCATCATTACTAATCCTTCCTTGACGGATTGCATTGATGAAAGTGAGGGTTCTAATGAGGGGGAAAATGAATTTGAGTCTTTTATGAGTAAGCTCAAGTGTAAGTCCAAGAAGCACTTTGTTGCTCTCTTGGAACAACTTGGTGAAGCCAATGACATGATTGAGGCTCACGAAGAAACCATCTCTAAGATGGATGGAGGGGCATAGTCGTGACTATGCCGATGAGATATCAGATCTCTCTAATGCGCTTGAGGAAGCGTGCGGTCATCGTTTGGCTCTTGAGGAGTCACACAATGATGACCATGCTAAATTGAAGAAAGATATTGATCATGCTCTTATTGTATCTCGTGTGCTAAATTCCGAGAAGGCCAAACTTGGGGTTGATCTTGCTAGACTCAAGGAAGAGTTTGATATACTTGACAAGGCGCACAAGGCCTTGAAGGGTACTCATGCTAGCCTTAAAGAGTCTGATGATCAACTCCAAGTGAAGCTAACCAAGGAGAAAGCCACTTTTCCTCATATGGTTTTAATTGATAATGCAAATGCTACTAACCCATGTTCTGAGCATGTGCATCTTTTTGAGGAGAATGCAAAGTTGAAGGAGCAAATTGAGAAAGGCCTTGTGTCGTGCATACATGGTGAGAAGATCCTCAACGACCTTTTGAGCAATCAAAAGGAAGTTGTGGCCAAGGAGGGAATTGGGTTCGCACCCAATTCCAAGAACAAGAAGAAGAATAACAAGGCCAAACGACCTCCTCCTCTCAAGCAAACTTTTGTGAAAGAGGGAGAGGGTGCTTCTAAGGAGAAGAAGAACAAGGTGAAGGGTGGTGGTGTCAAGAAGAGCAATGCCACCCCTTCCAACAAAGCCGGCGACTTTAACCCTTCTTATGTGTTATGCCGTGCTAGTGATGGGCATGTTTATGCTAAATTTGTTGGTTCACCTTATGAGTACATTGAATGGTCTATTGGGTTCCTAAGACCCTTGTTACTAACATCAAAGAACCCATTACAAAATGGGTACCTAAAACCAAGCATTGATCTCTTGTAGGTGTTTGCTTCCGGTGGGAGATCATGGTTGCTCGACAGTGGAGCTACAAATCATATGACCGGAAGCAATGACTTGGTGGTGGACGTGCACAAGATTCCATCTATGCCCACCAATTTCGAGTGGGGTGATGCCTCATCTTCTAAGGTATTGGGACTTGGCAAGGTTGTCATTTCTCATGATCTCACAATCGAGAAGGTCATGCTTGTTGAGTCCCTTGCATACAATTTACTTTCTGTTCGTCAACTTGCACTCATGGGCTTTGCCACTTTCTTTGATATTGATACCGTGGCCCTCTTGTGGAGCAAGACTCTTAAAGTAGCCTTTGTTGGGCATGTCGAGAACTGTCTCTATGTGATTAACTTTTCGGAGCGACCCACTAAGACCGCGACATGCCTAATGGCTAAAGTTGACGTGGGATGGCTTTGGCATCGCCGTTTAGCCCATGTCAATATGAGATCTTTGCAAAGTCTTCTCAAGGGGGACCATGTCCGTGGACTAACAAATGTTAGTTTGCCAAAGATCATGCTTGCAGTGCTTGTATTGAAGGAAAGCTACATGAGAAGGCTCACCCTCCCACGACTATTATTTACTCGAAGAGGCCTTTGGAGCTCCTTCACTTGGATCTCTTTGGGACTCCATCCTTTGATAGCCTTGGGGGTATAAAGTATTTCTTGGTGATTGTGGATGATTATTCAAGATACACTTGGGTGTACTTCTTCAAGAGGAAGAGTGAGACCCAACAAACCGTCATTGACTTTGCAAATGAAGCTCAACGCCAACACAATGCAAAGATCTTGACGATAAGAAGTGACAATGGCACCGAGTTCAAGAACTACACCTTGGATGAGATTCTTAGTGATGAGGGGATCAAGCATCAATATTCCGCACCTTACACCCCTCAACAAAATGGTGTAGCGGAGAGGAAGAACTGGACATTGATGGATGCGGCAAGGACCATGATGGCAGAGTTCAAGTCTCCATACAACTTTTGGGCCGAAGCCATCAACACCGCATGTCATGCATCCAATCGGCTCTATCTCCGCAAAGGCTTAAACAAAAATCCATATGAGATACTCAGCGGTAACAAGCCCAACCTCAAGTACTTCGGGTGTTCGGGTGTAGTGTTTCATTCTCTAGAAAGGTTTCGTTTGTCTAAATTTGAGGCTAGAGCTCATGATGGCATATTTGTTGGTTACGCTACAAACTCTCATGCTTACTGTGTCCTCAATAAGTCCACGGGACTTATTGAGGAGACGTGTAACGTGGAGTTTGATGAGAATAACGGCTCTCAAGTGGAGCACAGTGGTACTTGTGATGTAGGTGATGAAATTCCTCCCCAAGCCATAAGAAGAATGGGTGTTGGTTTTATCCTACCCATTGAGGAACACCTTGTGGCCGAAGGAGAAGGACAATGTTCCACTCAAGTGGAACCATCACCAACCCAAGACCCACACGCTTCCGAAGAACAAAGTGAAGGCCCTCAACCTCATGAACAAGATCAAGGGCAAGATCAACCTCAAGATGGTGTTGAACCACCAAGTGATGCCCAAGGTCAAGTTCTCACCTCCTAGCAAGTTCAAGATCAAGAGCAAGCTCAAGATCAAGAACAAGCTCAAGACGACGCTCAAGATGATCAAGTTACCGCTCCTCAACTCACTCCCGAGGAGGAATTGGAGCGTCGTGCCGCCAAGATTGCTTCCAAGCTCACTACCAAGGGTCATCTCATGACGAATGTGCTTGGAAGCATTCGAAAGGGGGTAAGAACTCGTAGACAATTAGCAAACTATTGTGAGCATGACGCGTTTGTTTCTTGTGTTGAACCCCAAAAGGTCTATGAGGCGCTCGAGGATCCAGATTGGCTTAATGCCCTGCATGCAGAACTCAACAACTTCGAGCACAACAAGGTGTGAAGATTGGTGCCAAGGCTAACGGGGAATCATAATGTCATTGGAACCAAGTGTATATTCAAGAACAAGCAAGATGCTCATGGGATTATCGTTCGCAACAAGGCTCGGTTGGTAGCGCAAGGCTACTCCCAAGTCGAGGGTATTGACTACAGTGAAACCTTTGCTCCCGTTGCTCACCTTGAATCCATTCATTTGTTGATTGCTTATGCTTCTCATCATAACTTTAAGTTGCAACAAATGGATGTGAAGAGTGCTTTTCTTAATGGTCCTATTAATGAGTTGGTGTATGTCAAACAAACCCCCGGGTTCGAGGATCCCTATTTTCCCGATCATGTGTACCAACTCGATAAGGCATTCTATGGCCTTAAACAAGCCCCACGTGCATGGTATGACCAACTTACCGAGTTGTTGCAAGATCGTGGGTTTGAAATTGGGAAAATCGACCCCACTCTTTTTACTAAGAAGGTCAAACGGGAGTTGTTTGTGTGCCAACTATATGTTGATGATATTATCTTTGGTTCCCCTAACAAAGCTTTCAATGAGGAATTTGCCGCTCTCATGACCTCAAAGTTCAAGATGTCCATGATGGGAAAGTTGAAGTTCTTTCTAGGGTTCGAAGTCAAGCAAAGAAGAGAACGAACCTTCATCAACCAAGCCAAATACACTCAAGACATGCTCAAGAGATTCAAGCTAAGTGATGTCAAGCCGACTTCCACTCCAATGCCTATCAAATGCCAACTCGACATAGATCCCAATGGTAAAGCGGTGGATCAAAAGGTATATCGCTCCATGATTGGCTCCTTGCTTTACCTTTGTGCATCTAGACCGGATATCATGTTGAGTGTGGGAATTTGTGCACGGTTTCAAGCCGCACCTAAGGAAAGCCACTTTGTGGCGGTCAAGCGAATCTTTCGATATTTGGCTCATACCCCAAAGTTTGGCTTATGGTACCCAAGAGGAGAAAACTTCAACCTTGTAGGCTATTCAGACTCTGATTGGCCGGGAGACAAAGTGGATAGGAAGTCCACTTCCGGAGGGTGCCAATTCCTTGGTTGCTCTTTGGTGAGTTGGTCTTCTAAGAAGCAAAGTTGTGTGTCTCTCTCGTCCACCGAAGCGGAGTACGTGGCGGCCGGTAGCTGTTGTGCACAACTTCTTTGGATGAGGCAAACTTTAAAGGATTACGGTGTCATTTGTGACAAAGTGCCTCTTTGGTGTGACAATGAAAGCGCCATCAAGATTTCTCTAAACCCGGTGTAACACTTCAAGACGAAGCATATTGAGATTCGATATCACTTCATCCGGGATCATATTAGGCGAGGGGAGATCGAGCTCAACTATGTCAACACTCATGATAACCTTGCAGATATCTTCACGAAGCCCTTGGATGAAGCAAGATTTCGTGAGTTAAGGCATGAGCTAAATATCATTGATTCGAGCAATGTGGTTTGAGCCCTTGCACACCACACCACACTCATCTTGATATCTTGTTTAGGTGTAGGCATGGACATAGGGGGACTGTTGTTCTCTCAATGAACTCTCCCTCACCCCATTATGCATAAATTGATCAACTCTTTCACATTAGCCATTTTTATTGTACTTGTGCTTCAAAGACGAGTTTCGGTCATGGGACCCAAGGATAATTCTTCACGGTGCCATACCAATTGACTCAAACATAGGTGGCTCCGGCCACCGCCCTCTTTTTGGAGAGGTTGTGTCTCGTGTTTGGTCCTTGTTGTCTTTTGCCTTTCTTTTTCTTCGAGCCGAGTTTGTGTTTGAGTTGCCTCTTATGTTCGCTTCTTTTGTGTGTTCGGGTGCTTGAAGGTTGCATTGCAAAGGCCATTTTCCTCTCTTTTTGTGAAACTTGCACTTTCTTGGGGGTACGGTACTATCGTGGAAAGCCACGGTACTACCGCAGGAGGTGGGCTTCTCTATGCATGCACAGATGCATCCTAGGCACGGTACTACCGCTTCCATCGCGGCAGTAATTTTTTACTTCCACAGGAAGAGCGGTACTACCGCCCAGCAAGCGGTACTTCCGCCCGGGCAGTACTACTGCAAGGACCTGTGGTACTACCGCACCGTCACGAGTGGGTGGGGGTTAAGAGTGGGGCAGGGGGAGTTCCAACTCCCCCATACCCATTCATCTCTCTTCCCCACCCCGTCTCTCTCTCTCTCTCTCCTGCCCAAGAACGACGCCGGAGGACCTCGCCGGATCTTCGTCTGTAGCCGCTCTCCTCGCATTCCGACCGGTGGGATCGATCCCCACCCCGTCCTCTTGCCATGGAACAAGGTTTCTCCCCAAATCCCTCTCTCTTTGCTTCGTTGTTTTGCCTCTAGGTATTGGGGAGATGCATGTTGTTCTTGAGATTTTAGGCCAAATCTTTGCAAGAGTTGGATGTAGGAGAGTTGCTAGTGCAGTAGACATGCTTTTTGGAGTGATATAACAACATAGTTTGATCAACGGTAGTACCGATCTAGTGTTGCGGTTGTTTGTGTTCCAGATCCGCATCCAGAGCCGTTGTTCATGTGGCTGTCAAATCCGTGTGGTACTACCGCTCCTCCTGGAGCGGTACTACCGCACCTCACCCATGAACTGACCTCAGCGCGGTACTACCGCTTCCTGGAGCGGTACTACCGCCCGGGGCGCGGAAGTAAAAAATTACTTCCGCTCCAGGCGCGGTACTACCGTACCACCCCGACCCAATACTACCGCGGGTGAAGCGGCTGAATTTTTTTAGTTCCGTAAGCATGTTCGGTACTACCGTAGAATTGCAAACTTTGATGTTTTGTCCATCCGAATCTCGTGTTTTCTTGTTTCATTTTGTTTTGGCCCTCGTCTTTGCAATAATCCTTCTCGGTTTCTCTCGTGTTTGTATTGTGTGTCATAGGTGGTGGCTCCGGTTCCCATGTCCGTCGTTCGAATCCCAGCCGTGACACGGGCTCGAAGCGCTGATAATCCCCAAGTGCAGGGAATCATCGTAGCAATTTCCAAAGGTGGAAGTGATAAGTATGGAGTGTAGAACCCACAAGGAGCTAAAGGTAAGATCAATATTCTCTCAAGTTCTATCTGCCACTGATACGACTCTACGTACACCGAACGTTTGCTTCCAACTAGATACGAGAAATAAAACTACGTTGTGGGTATGAAGAGGATAACTTTGCATGATATTGGAGAGCTAAAACATAAAAGTAGGTGCTGCTATCATAAAATTAGAATATATTACTAAATATTATAAATAGCGAGTGTGGAATAATGATGGGTCGGTGTGCGGAATTGTCCTAGGCAATTGTTAACAAGACCGGTAGTCGTCATTGCAATTTCATATGAGGGAGAGGCATAAGCTAACATACTTTCTCTTCTTGGATCATATGCACTTATGATTGGAACTCTAGCAAGCATCCGCAACTACTAAAGATTATTAAGGTAAAACCCAACCATAGCATTAAAGCATCAAGTCCCCTTTATCCCATACGCAACAACCCCCTTACTCGTGTTTATGCTTCTGTCACTCAAGCAACCCACTATAAGCGAATCATGAACGTATTGCAACACCCTACAGCAGGAACCCGTCACGCTTGCGCGACATGGAGGGCACAATATGATAGCACCAAAATAAAACATACAACTCATACCAATCTAGATCATCAATCAACCCAAAGACAAAGGATATCTACTCAAAACATCATAGGATGGCAACACATCATTGGATCATAATATGTGGCATAAAGCACCATGTTCAAGTAGGGATTACAGCGGGGTGCGGGAGAGTGGATCGCGTAAAATAGATGAGGATGGTGATGTTGATGAAGACGATCACCGCGACGATGATTCCCCTCCCGATGGCACTCCGGCGCCACCAAGAGAGAGGAGGAGAGGTTCTCCCCCTTGTGCTTCCTCCTCCATGGCCTCCCCCCTAGATGGAGAGTGGTTCTCCCTCTGGTCCTTGGCCTTCATGGCTATGACGGCCCCTCCGGGATCCCCCTCCACGGCCTCCGGTGATGATGGCCCCCTCCGGCAGGGTGCCAGAGAGGGCCTAGATTGATTTCCCGTGGCTACAGAGGCTTGCGGCGGCGGAACTTCTGATCTAGGTTCTGTTCTGGGGTTTTCTTTATTTATAGGAGGAGTTGGCGTCAGTTTCATGTAAGGGGGGCCCTCGGGGAGTCCACAAGGTAGGGGGCGCGCCCCCACCCTCGTGGGGCCCACGGGACTCCTCTCCGGTAGATTTTTGTTCCAGTATTTTTCATATTTTCCAGAAAAATTCTCCGTTGATTTTCATCGCATTTCGAGAACTTTTATTTCTGCACAAAAACAACACCATGGTAGTTCTGCTGAAAACAGCGTCAATCCGGGTTAGTTCTAATCAAACCATACCAAAACCATATAAAACTATTGTAAACATGGCATGAATACTTCATAAATTATAGATACGTTGGAGACGTATCAAGCGCGTGCGCAACCAAGAGGAGGCTCTAGAGGGCTCCAATGCCCCCCAACGCCAAACCAAGACCACCGCTACCAAGATCAAGGAGCCATCAATGGGCATGGATGAGATACCATTGGATGAGTTTGTCACTCGTAGGAAGCTCAACCCCTATGTGAAGCCCCGTGAGAATTTCAGAGGGAATGATTTGTTCTGGACCAAGCAGCAGAATCTTATATTTCTGGATGTGATCAAGGCCAAGCAGAACATCTACGTGGACGTGCACTGGATTGACATGAATCATATGAGGAAGGATAAACACCAGGCCTATTTTGGTGAGGCTCTGGACCTGGTAGAGCAATTTGGCATTGAGGACTTGATCACTTTCCACTTGGACTTTGACCCTGAGATTGTGGCTCAGTTCTTTGCTTTGGTCCACTTCCATACTGATGAGGCACGGACCATGACATGCATGACCAATGGACAGCAGATGACTGCTAAGTGGAAGGAGTTCATGGATCTGCTACAGGTTCGTGATGAGGGGCTCAACAAGCTTGTTGGTGTTCACCATCATGCCAACCCCGAGTCAGCCAGCAAGAACAATTCAGCCCTACTATGTTGAGAAGCAGCTTCCCAGTGGCAAGAAGGCATGGGTGCTGAACTCATTCCTTGACATCATGCATGGGATCTTCTGCAACTCCCTCTTTCCATGCATTGGTGACAAGGATAAGGTGCATGCCTATCTTGTAGATATGATGCTCATCTGTGAGGAGGCGCGTCGTGCTCAGACGCAACCACTGGATGTCTCACATATCATGTGGCGTGAGCTACAGTTTGCGGTGCTCAACCGTAAGGTTCCCATCTATGGACCTTACCTGTTTCACTTGATCTCGAGGACTTGGGAGAAGCTCTATCCCAATGATGAGTTTGTTGCCCCCGACTGGATTCGTCATGAGCCCATCAAGCTCCGCATCAAGAGCCAGTGGGCTAACACCACTACCCGTGCTGAGGTAGAGGCTGCTCAAATGGACGTGGATGAGGATGAGAATGAGGAGGAGGAAGCGGATGAGGACAGCTTTGCTGGGTATGCTCCTCCCTCCTCTGAGCCCTCATGGGCTAAGAAGCTGAAGGCGAAGATGAAGGCCTTGTTCTGTATGCAAGCCAAGGGGCCGTACAGGACCCATGTTGCTTCCAAGGAGAGTCGCCGACGCGACAAGAGGATCTTGAGGACGTTCGGCGAGCATGTATCAAGCGGGTCCGAGAAGCACATCACCCAGAGGCTGAATGGATGGTGAAGCAGGGCTACCAGTGGACTGAATCTGAGGAGGAGACCATTCCCGCTGCCGAGACCGACGAGGAGCATGATGAGTGATCGCTTCGGCTTGAGCTACCACATGTGTCGTAGGTGTCCTCTCTGCCTTTTTGGTGTCTCGATGCCAAAGAGGGAGAGAGTGTAGGATTTAAGAGTCTTGTGTCATGTTGTTTCGCTTTGTTGCTTTGCTTTCGTTCTGTTGAACCTCGTTTGCTTTGGTTTGGTGTGTGCTCGTGAGACCAGTTTCCCTATCATATGGTGTAAGACATATGCACTCTAGCGTATTTTGTTGTCTTTCATGCTTAGTAGCCCGTGAGCCTATGCTATCTTGTGCCCTTTACTTTATGCTCATAATTATTATCTTGCTTCCTTGCTTAGTGTTAGTTATATTGTTGCAAGATTTGCCTCGTCTATAAAATATACGGGGAGTGTTGATCCTAGTATGTGTGACGTGCAGTCCAAAGCATTTCTCTAAGAGAGCACACATCTAGGGGGAGCCCGTCTATATTTTATAGATGTTGGGTTTGCTATGTTTCATTTTATTTCCCTATGTGCAAATCCCGTATTGTCATCAATCCACCAAAAAGGGGGAGATTGTAAGAGCTTATTTATCCCTAAGTGGTTTTGGTGATTGATGACAATGCATTTGCGGACTAATCGTGTGCATTGAGCATTTCAGATATCTCATGTTTAGGCACAAGACGATTCGTTGCCCCTCAGAGTCTAGTGACGACGGAGTTTTCCCTACGTTTCTTTTCCGTGGATTTGAGTCGTAGGAAAGCCGTACTATTAAGAGGGGGTCCACTTTGGAAAGGTTTGGGTGGAATCATCACGTACACGTATGTTCCTTTTTCACCACCTTTCCTTCGGCTCTTTGGAGCATCCTCCAGTTTTCTGTGTCTCTACAAAATGAAGGACTCCTAGTGTTGTTGTGCTGGGGCATGTGGCAGTACTGCTCATGGGAGCGGTAGTACCGCAAGCCCTTGCAGTAGTACCGGCCAGGGACGCGGTAGTACCGCAGTCCCTTGCGGTAGTACCGCTCCATGGGTGCGGTAGTACCGTGGCCTTAGGCCGGGCACAGCAGCACGAGCGGAAGTAGGGGCGGATGTAATTTTTTACATCTGCCGCCCTACGCGGTAGTACCGCGTCGGATTTTTGCACAGATCAAAACTCAGCGGAAGTAGCCACGGATGTAAGTTTTTATGTCCATGACTTCCCAGCCTAGACAAACCCTGCCTTGCGGTAGTACCGCAAGGGGGAGCGGTAGTACCGCTCTAGAAGTTCTACCACTCTTTGCGTCAACGCATCAGGGCTGGTCTAGCCCCTGTCGCGCATACGGTAGTACCGCGATGCCACGCGGTAGTACCGCAGGCCCTTGCGGTAGTACTGCATGTCTGGTGCAGTAGTAGTGCAAGTCGCGGGCTGAATAAGTGGATAACGGTTGGATTTCTCCTATCACTATAAAAGAGAGGTCTTCTTCTCTGAGTTGACCATCTCTTCTATCCCCAAGCTCCATTATTGCTCTAAGCTCCATTTTCGCCCGATCTCTCTCCCTAGCCAATCAAACTTGTTGATTCTCTAGGGATTGGTTGAGAAGGCCCCGATCTACACTTCCACCAAGATAAATTTGATTCCCCCCATCAATCCCTTGCGGACCTTGTTACCACTACTAGGAAAAGGCTAATTAGTGGCGCACCTGTTTTTTGCCATTAATGGCGCACTACAGGTGCGCCACTAGGTGCGCCATTACTATGCCTATCTGGTGCGCCATTACTATCTGACTTAGTAATGGCGCACTACTAACAAATTTTTTTCAGAATTTTTTTTCAAAGTTTGTTTAATTTTTTTTCCTTTTTTTCTTAATCTCGGGTCACTATGGCTTAATCTCAAGTCAAATCGCACTCCGTGGTCAAACTTCTCGGAAGGTCACCCATCCTCACACTACTCCAGCCCGAGCACGCTTAACTTCGCAGTTCTATCCAACCCCAGCACCAGCTCACTTCACAGACACTTGTTGATATATATATCATATCAATCCTATTAAACCTTGTTGATGTCTAGGACTTTGTTCATGTTCATGAGTGTGATGAAATTTTGAAAAAATATTTCAAACTTCCCGGTCATATTACGTATCATATTTTGAAAAAAAATCCAATTTTTTTTAAACCAATTTTTTTTTCTGTTACTAGTGGCGCACCTAGCAAACGCCACTAGTAAGTTTGAATTTTTTTTCATTTCCCCCCCTCTAGATATTAAAAGCCCCGTATCTTTCATTCTGTTAGGTTTTTGGGGATTATGAAGATGTTGAACAAAGTTCCCCCAGTTCAATTCGTATGTAACTTTTCGAGTAGATGATTTTTCATATAAAAAACTTTTTAATCCGAGTTCGTATGCAAAAGTTATGCCCATTTTACTAAATTCTAGAGAGATTTTGCAAATAAAGTCGAAATTCATATTTGTAAATTTTCCCAACAACTAGACCACATATCACATGGGAAACTTATTTTCTTTTTTTTGAAATTCCCATCATTTTCTTTTGTTTTAACTGAAAAGGCGGTCCAGGGGGTGCATTTAGCACCAGGGTTACTAATGGCGCACCTGGTGTGTGGTGCGCCATTAGTAGTTTTGAAAAAAATTAAAAAAATTGTTAGTAGTGGCGCACCAGTGGACGGTGGGTGTGGTGCACCATTACTATGTCAACTAGTAATGGCGCACTATCCACTGGTGCGCCACTGCTAACAATTTTTTTTTATTTTTTTTAAACTACTAATGGCGCACCACACACCAGGTGCGCCATTAGTAATATGTCAATAATGGCGCACCTGTATCTGGTCCGCCATTGCTATATAGCAATGGCGCACCACATACATGGTGCGCCATTAATGTCCATATCAGCTATAGCCCTTTTCCTAGTAGTGTACTCTTGGGTGTTTGAGCACCCTAGACGGTTGAGGTCACCGTGGAGCCATATTCCATTGTGGTGAAGCTTCGTCATGTCGTTGGGAGCCTCCAATTAAGTTGTGGAGATTGCCCCAACCTTGTTTGTAAAGGTCCGGTCGCCGCCTCCAATGGCACCAATAGTGGAATCACGGCATCTCGCATTGTGTGTGGGCGTGAGGAGAATACGGTGGCCCTAGTGGCTTCTTAGGGAGCATTATGCCTCCACACCGCTCCAACGGAGACGTACTTTCCCTCAAAAGGAAGGAACTTCGGTAACACATCCTCGTCTTCACCGGCTCCACTCTTGGTTTTCTCGTACCTTTACTTGTGCAAGCTTATATTGTGTTGCCTCTCTTGCTTGCTTGTGTGCTTGTTGTTGTTGCATCATATAGGTTGCTCACCTAGTTGCATATCTAGACAACCTACTTTGATGCAAAGTTTAAATTGGTAAATAATAGCTAAAAATTGTTAGTTGCCTATTCAGCCCCCCCTCTAGTCTACTATATCGATCCTTTCACAATATGACTTCTATGTGAATATAAACAAACATAAACCATTAAGTTGTCTTCCTTGTCCAATGTCAACAATTTTGGCATATAATATTTTGATGAGGGCTCACAATCACAAAAGATTTCTTGGATGGTATATTTATATGTGAATCTTCTCTTCCCTTATTGATTCTTTGATGAGTTGCATCATTGACTAATGCTATGTTTGTCAATCTCTAATAAAATTTCCTACTTATACTTTTCCTTATGTGGTGCCATCACCTACCATAGGATTAGTATATGATCTTATTGATTTATTTCCTTTCTCGTTTTCTTTCTTATTTCTTTTTCTTTATTTGCAACATGAAAAAAGGAAAGCAAAAACTCAAACTAAACTTTATTATATAACTTGCATACGATTACAATGATAGATCACTAAGCAAACTCTCAAATAAGAAAGGATCGAACTAAACTTTATTTCATCTAAAGCAAAAAAGATCGAACTAAGATAAGTAAAAGCAAAAATATAGTGGGATGATACGATACCGGGGCACCTCCCCCAAGCTTGGTGGAAGCCAAGGGGAGTGCCCATACCCGATACATAGTTCTCCTTTGGTGGTGAAGAAGATGGTGGTGGTGAAGAAGCAATCCTATCCTTTAGGATCAAGAGATTCTCCAACCGACGGATGACGCTCCGAAGATAGGTGATATGCTCTTGATGCAGAATATTCTCGCGATACGGTGGTTAACAGGTTTCGGAAGTATATATATATATATATATATATATTATCTTGGAGGACAAGCATATGGAAGAAAAACGGAATATGGAAGGTGTACCAGGTGGGCACAACCCACCTGAGCGTGTCTTGTGCCCACCAGGGGACGCTTCCTGGGAGTTTCTTTATTTCCAAAATTCTAAATATTCCAAAACTGATAAAAAATATTTTTCCGCATTTTTCGGAGTCCATTTACTTACCGTATCATGTACCTTCTTATTTTCACGATTCTGGAGTGTTCCGGAAGGACTCTTTTATGTGTTCTTCCGGTGTCAAAGTTTGGATAATATTACTTTCAACATTAACAGGCGTACCTGAGATATAATTCTTTATTCGTTGCCCATTGACAACCTTCAGGTTAGTACCTTTGGAATTATTTATTTTTAAGGCTCCAGACCGGTAAACCTCCTCGATGACATATGGGCCTTCCCATTTTGAGAGGAGCTTTCCTTCAAAAAATCTAAAACGAGAGTTGTACAAAAGAACATATTCTCAACTTTAAACTCATGCTTTTGTATTCTTTTGTCATGCCATCTTTTAACTTTTTCTTTGAATAACTTTCCATTTTCATAAGCTTGGGTTCTCCATTCATCTAATGAGCTAATATCAAATAGCCTCTTTTCACCAGCAAGTTTGAAATCATAATTGAGTTCTTTAACTGCCCAATATGATTTATGTTCTAACTGAAGAGGCAAATGACAAGCTTTTCCATAAACCATTTTATAAGGAGACTTACCCATAGGATTTTTATATGCTGTCCTATAAGCCCAAAGTGCATCATCTTATTTATTAGACCAATTCTTCCTAGACCTATTGACAATCTTTTGCAAAATTAACTTTATTTCTCTATTGCTAAGTTCAACTTGACCACTAGATTGAGGATGATAAGGTGATGCAATTCTATGGTTAACATCATGCTTGGCAAGCATTTTACGAAAAGCACCATGAATAAAGTGTGAACCACCATCAGTCATCAAATATCAAGGGACTACAAACCTTGGAAAAATAACTTCCTTAAGAATTTTAATAGAGGTGTTGTGATCAGCACTACTGGTTGGAATAGCTTCTACCCATTTAGTAACATAATCAACAACAACCAAAATATGTGTATACCCATTAGAGGAAGGAAAAGGTCCCATGTAATCAAAGCCCCAAACATCAAATGGTTTAACAGCAAGTGAATAATTCATAGGAATTTCTTGACGCTTACCGATATTACCTATTCTTTGACATTCATCACAAGACGAGACATACTTACGGGCATCCTTGAAGAGAGTAGGCCAATAAAATCCAGACTACAATACCTTATGAGAAGTTCTATCTCCAGCATGATGCCCTCCATAAGCCTCGGAGTGACATCTCTGTAGGATTTGTCCCTGTGCATGCTCAAGTACACAACGTCTAATAATACCATCTACTCCTTCTTTATAAAGATGTGGGTCATCCCAAAAGTAGTGTCTTAAATCATAGACGAAAATTTTCTTTTGTTGGTAAGTAAAGCTAGGTGGTAAATATTTAGCAACAATGTAATTAGCATAATCAGCATACCAAGGAGTACCATTAGCAACATTTATTGCAGCTAACTGCTCATCAGGAAAACTATCATCAATAGGAAGTGGGTCATCAAGCACATTTTCAAGCCTAGACAAGTTATCAGCTACGGGGTTCTCAGCTCCTTTTCTATCAATGATATGTAAATCAAATTCTTATAACAAGAGAACCCAATAAATAAGTCTAGGTTTAGCATCTTTCTTTTCCATAAGATATTTAATAGCAGCATGGTCTCTGTGAACAGTTACTTTGGAATCAACAATATAAGGTATAAATTTATCACAAGCAAACACCACTGCTAAGAATTCTTTTTCAGTAGTAGCATAGTTTCTTTGAGCACTGTCTAGAGTTTTACTAGCATAATGAATAAAATTCAATTTCTTATCAACTCTTTGTCCTAGAACAACACCAACAACATAATCAATAGCATCACACATAATTTCAAAAGGCAAGTTCCAATCAGGTGGTTGAACAATAGGTGCAGAAATTAAGGCTTTCTGGAGTGTTTCAAAGGCTTCAAGAATATCATCATCAAAAACAAAAGGAATATCCTTTTGCAAAAGATTAGTAAGAGACCTAGAAATTTTAGAAAAGTCTTTGATAAATCTCCTATAGAAACTAGCATGACCTAGGAAACTACGAATACCTTTGATGTCCTTAAGACATGGCATTTTCTCAATTGCATCAACCTTAGCTTGATCCACTGTAACATCCCAAATTTTCAATTTGGAATGTTATACATAGATCATCATTGCATATCATAATTTTATTGCATTTTGACAAATCCTCAATAAATCCTAAGCAACTCAAGGACCCTCGGAGAGAGTTGGGGATTTTCTCAAATTTTTCATATTTGATTTTTCATCAAATAATAAAACGAGGATTTTGGTTTTAATTATTTTCTCTCCGGAAAAATATTTCATTTAAAATTTAATGAGAGGAGAAAAAATGACTTCTCCAAAACAATTGAAATGTTAGAGGAAAAATATTAAAATCATTTATTGGATTTTATTCGGATTTTATTTGCAATTTTAATTGCATTAAAAAATTGCACGTTTTCAAAACTGCATTTTTGTGTCAAAAATGTTCACCCTGTTCTAATTATTTTAACTAGACGGGGAAAATTTGTTATATATTTTTTGGATTTTTATTTGTTTTTCTATGAATTTTTCTCGGCGGAATGTTTTTTTAAAAAAAAATCGCGCCGCGCCCGACCGGGCCGAGGCCCAGCCGAGCCGCCGGCCCATCCCCCGCGTCTCCTCCGCGCGCACGCCGCCCGCCGCCGCCGTGTCCGGCTCGGACACCGCCGCCGCCGCCTTTGTCCCTCCTCCAAGCAGGCCCCCCCTCTTTATAAACCCCCGCCGCCGCCCCCTCCCTCTCACCCCGCCGCCGCCCCGCACCCGCAGCCGCGCCCGAGCCGCCCCCGAGCCCCGCCGCACCCCGCCGCACCCCGCCGCCCTCGCCGGAGCCCAGCCGAGCCCCGCCGGAGCCCCGTCCCGACGAGGTACCACCTCGCCGTTGTTTGCCGGTTTTTTTTTTAAAAAACCGTTCGTTTAAAGAAACCCCTAGATCGGTTTATTTCTTCGGTTTTGTTATTTAGTGAACGTTCACCGACCCGTTCGTTTTAACGAACGTGTTCGTCGGATTTTCTCTGTTGACGAACGTCCGTTCGTTAACCGTTCGTCAGTTTTTCTTTTTGTCGGATTTTTCCGCGACTATCTCAGATCTCGATTTCTGATCGGATCTTCGTTTCTGTTTAACTTTTCGCTCGTTTATCGGAATCAGGTGATTCAAGCGCCTAGAGTTTCGTCTCAAAATTCTCTTTCCGTTTAACCTACTCAAACAAGTTTTTGCTACTGTAAAATTTGACCTAGATCCAGATTAGTAAACGAAGCTTGTTTCTTTCGTCGTTTGACTTTCGTTGCTTCGTTCGAGTTGCTTCTTTTTGCAAACCGGAGTTCTTAAGTTGGACTTTCTGGTTGGATCTTTCATTCGAGTTTTACCTGTGCATTAGATGAGTACTTATTGTTTGCTTGTTTGTTTGTGATAGAGTACCCGGAGTGTGCCGCTTGTTACTTCGAATCGCTAGGTTTCGCGGATCATCAGCAAGGCAAGTAACACTTTGATCATACTTTTCCATACCCAGTTTTTTTTGCATTAGATCAATTCCTCAAACATTGCATGAGTAGGATCTAATTAAACTGTGGGAATTGGGAAGTAGTTGAGGTAGTACCTATTACCTGTTTTATTATCAAACCTTGGGAGTTACTTCTACGTTGCTATTATATTGCCATGCTATGCTCGTAGATGTGGATTGGGTTTGAGAGATTTCCATGACAGATGTGAGATTGTTAATTAATGGTTTACTTAAGGTGGCAACTAAAACTCACATCTGGGTGGATTGAGGTACCTGGGTATTCCAGGATTGCCTGTTTTTCTTTTGGACCGCCACCCAAGTTCAAAGGGATCATAAGATTATTCATGCTAGAAACTTCCGTGTGCAGCCACAAGCTATTATGGGCTCTAGCATAGTTGAGTAGGTTGTGTGAACTCTTATAGTGGTAGACTAGCAGATGTAGGGGAAAGTAGGTGTAACTGTCTACCCATACGTAAGGTGCAAACACTTCTGAAAGACTGTGTCTCGGTCATCCGTTTCTCAAACATCATGTAGTGCGAGAATCAAGCGGAGGCGACCGAGTCTTGTGGGGAAAAGTGCACAAACCTCTGCAGAGTGTACAAACTAATCATGGTTAGCCGTGTCCCCGGTTATGGACAACTTGAGTATCTGGTACTTGGATTATCATGTGAATCTCATCATGTTACTTTAATTAATTTTGTTGGGTTTAATGATGTTATTTAATTGGGATTGAGATGCTGTCAACCATCTCAATGTTCAACAACCACCATGATAGTTAAATAAAATTTATTCCTTTGCAGTAGGGAAAAATTGGCTTTTCGCAAAAACTGTAACCATAGAGCTTCCACTAGCCATATATGCATGTAGTATAGCATTATTATGTTCATTATTCTCTATGTGTTACATTGCCAGCATATTCCATGTGCTGACCCGTTTTCGGGCTGCAACGTTTCATGTTGTAGACTTTTCAGACGACGAGTAAGGTGCCTTAGGTCGTGGTCTTATACTCAGTGATGCCGTTGGAGTTGATGGACTCACTTATCTTCCAAGTCTTCCGCTGTTAACGTATTTAGATGGCCTTAAGCCATATTTATCATACTTATTCTCTTTGGAGATATTCGATGTAATAAGTGTGTGATTGCTACTCTGTTATAAATCCTCCATTTGTACTGTGCGTGTTAGCATTACTGATCCAGGGATGACACTGGTGCACAGCAGCACAGACTATTTGAGGTCTGGTCGCTACATCCACCTTATTACCTCTTTCAGAAATTTTATGACCCAAGACAATGCCTTCATTAACCATGAAGTGGCACTTCTCCCAATTCAAGACAAGATTGGTTTGTTCACATCTTTGCAAAACTTGGTCAAGATTGCTTAAACAATCATCAAAAGACTTCCCATAAACAGAGAAGACATCCATGAAAACCTCAACAATCTTTTCACAAAAGTCAGAGAATATAGTAGTCATACATCTTTGAAAGGTAGCAGGTGCATTACATAAACCAAAAGGCATACGTCTATAAGCATAGGTTCCAAAAGGACAAGTAAAAGTGGTCTTTTCTCGATCAGGTTGAGAAACTGGTATTTGTGAAAACCTAGAATATCCATCAAGGAAGCAAAAGTGTGTATGCTTAGATAATGTTTCAAGCATTTGATAAATAAAAGGAAAAGGGTAATGATCTTTTCTAGTTGCTTTGTTTAATTTTCTAAAATCAATTACCATTCTATAGCCTGTAACAATTCTTTGTGGAATGAGTTCATTCTTATCATTAGGAACAACAATATGAAGGAAATATGCCCTAGAGGCAATAATAAAGTTGTTATTTATATTTCCTTATATCATGATAAATGTTTATTATTCATGCTAGAATTGTATTAACCGGAAACATAGTACATGTGTGAATACATAAACAAACAGAGTGCCACTAGTATGCCTCTACTTGACTAGCTCGTTGAATCAAAGATGGTTAAGTTTCCTAGCCATAGACATGAGTTGTCATTTGATTAACGGGATCACATCATTAGAGAATGATGTGATTGACTTGACCCATCCCATTAGCTTAGCACTTGATCGTTTAGATTGTTGCTATTGCTTTCTTCATGACTTATACATGTTCCTATGACTATGAGATTATGCAACTCCCAAATACCGGAGGAACACTTAGTGTGCTATCAAATGTCACAACGTAACTGGGTGATTATAAAGATGCTCTACAGTTGTCTCCGATGGTGTTTGTTGGGTTGGCATAGATCGAGATTAGGATTTGTCACTCCGTGTTTCAGAGAGGTATCTCTGGGCCCTCTCGGTAATGCACATCACTATAAGCCTTGCAAGCAATGTGACTAATGAGTTAGTTGCGGGATGATGCATTACGGAACGAGTAAAGAGACTTGCCGATAACGAGATTGAAATAGGTATTGAGATACCGACGATCGAATCTCGGGCAAGTAACATATCGATGACAAAGGGAACAACGTATGTTGTTATGCGGTTTGACCGATAAAGATCTTCGTAGAATATGTAGGAACCAATATGAGCATCTAGGTTCCGCTATTGGTTATTGACCGGAGATGAGTCTCGGTCATGTCTACATAGTTCTCGAACCCGTAGGGTCCGCACGCTTAACGTTCGGTGACGATCGGTATTATGAGTTTATGTGTTTTGATGTACCAAAGGTTGTTCGGAGCCCGGATATGATCACGGACATGACGAGGAGTCTCGAAATGGTCGAGACATAAAGATTGATATAATGGATGACTATGTTTGGACATCTGAATGGTTCCGGGTGAGTTCAGGCATTTACCGGAGTACCGGGAGGTTACCGGCACCCCCCGGGAAGTATATGGGCCTTATTGGGCCATAGTGGGAGAGAGGAGAAGGGAGCCTAGGAGGGGGCGCCCCCCAAGCCCAATCCGAATTGGGTGGGGGGCGGCCCCCCCTTTCCTTCCCCCTCTCTCCCCCTTCCTTCCTCTCCTAATCCAACTAGGGAAGGGGGGGAATCCTACTCCCGGTGGGAGTAGGACTCCCCTTGGGCGCGCAGCAGAGGGCCGGCCCTCCCCCTCCTCCACTCCTTTATATACGGGGGTAGGGGCACCCCATAGACACACAAGTTAATAGTTGTCTTAGCCGTGTGCGGTGCCCCCCTCCACAGATTCCACCTCGGTCATATCGTTGTAGTGCTTAGGCGAAGCCCTGCATCGGTAACTTCATCATCACCGTCATCACGCCGTCGTGCTGACGAAGCTCTCCCTCTACACTCAGATGGATCGAGAGTTCATGGGACGTCACCGAGCCGAATGTGTGCAGATCGCGGAGGTGCCGTACTTTCGGTACTAGGATCGGTCGGATCGTGAAGACGTACGACTACATCAACCGCGTCATCATAATGCTTCCACTTTTAGTCTACGAAGGTACGTGGACAACACTCTCCCCTCTCGTTGCTATGCATCACCCAGATGGATCTTGCGTGTGCGTAGGATTATTTTTTTGAAATTACTGCATAACCCAATAGTGGTATCCGAGCCAGGTCTATGCGTAGATGTTATATGCACGAGTAGAACACAAAGAGTTGTGGGCGATAATAGTCATACTGCTTACCAGCATGTGATACTTTGATTCGGCGGTATTGTTGGATGAAGCGGCCCGGACCGACATTACGCGTACGCTTACGCGAGACTAGTTCTACGGACGTGCTTTGCACACAGGTGGCTGGCGGGTGTCAGTTTCTCCAACTTTAGTTGAATCGAGTGTGACTATGCCCGGTCCTTGTTGAAGGTTAAAACAACACACTTGACGAAAAATCGTTGTGGTTTTGATGCGTCGGTAAGAACGGTTCTTGCTCAGCCCGTAGCAGCCACGTAACACTTGCAACAACAAAGTAGAGGACGTCTAACTTGTTTTTGCAGGGCATGTTGTGATGTGATATGGTCAAGACATGATGCTAAATTTTATTGTATGAGATGATCATGTTTTGTAACACAGTTATCGGCAACTGGCAGGAGCCATATGGTTGTCGCTTTATTGTATGAAATGCAATCGCCATGTAATTGCTTTACTTTATCACTAAGCGGTAGCGATAGTCGTAGAAGCAATAGTTGGCGAGACGACAACGATGCTATGATGGAGATCAAGGTGTTGCGCCGGTGACAATGGTGATCATGACGGTACTTTGGAGATGGAGATCAAAGGCACAAGATGATGATGGCCATACCATATCACTTATATTGATTGCATGTGATGTTTATCCTTTATGCATCTTATTTTTCCTTAGTTCAGCGGTAGCATTATAAGATGATCTCTCACTAAATTTCAAGGTGCAAGTGTTCTCCCTGAGTATGCACCGTTGCGAAAGTTCGTCGTGTCGAGACACCACGTGATGATCGGGTGTGATAAGCTCTATGGTCACATACAACGGGTGCAAGCCAGTTTTGCACACGCAGAATACTCGAGTTAAACTTGACGAGCCTAGCATATGCAGATGTGGCCTCGGAACACTTAGACCGAAATGTCGAGCATGAATCATATAGTAGATATGATCAACATAGTGATGTTCACCATTGAAAACTACTCCATCTCACGTGATGATCGGACATGGTTTAGTTGATTTGGATCACGTGATCACTTAGATGATTAGAGGGATGTCTATCTAAGTGGGAGTTCTTAAGTAATATGATTAATTGAACTTTAATTTATCATGAACTTAGTACCTGATAGTATTTTGCATGTCTATGTTGTTGTAGATCAATGGCCCGTGCTACTATTCCTTTGAATTTTAATGCGTTCCTAGAGAAAGCTAAGTTGAAAGATGATGGTAGCAACTACACGGACTGGGTCCATAACTTGAGGATTATCCTCATTGATGCACAGAAGAATTACGTCCTGGAAGCACCGCTAGGTGCAAGACCCGCTGAGGACCAACGCCGGACGTTGTGAACACCTGGCAAAGCAAAGCTGATGACTACTCGATAGTTTAGTGTGCCATGCTTTACGGCTTAGAACCGGGACTTCAACGACGTTTTGAACGTCATGGAGCATATGAGATGTTCCAGGAGTTTAAGTTAATATTTCAAGCAAATGCCCGGATTGAGAGATATGAAGTCTCCAATAAGTTTTATAGCTGCAAAATGGAGGAGAATAGTTCTGTCAGTGAGCATATACTCAAAATGTCTGGGTATCATAATCACTTGACTCAGCTGGGAGTTAATCTTCCGGTTGATAGTGTCATTGACAGTGTTCTTCAATCACTGCCACCAAGCTACAAAAGCTTCGTGATGAACTATAACATGCAAGGGATGGATAAGACGATTCCCGAGCTCTTCGCAATGCTAAAGGCTGCGGAGGTAGAAATCAAGAAGGAGCATCAAGTGTTGATGGTCAACAAGACCACTAGTTTTAAGAAAAAGGGTAAAGGGAAGAAGGGGAACTTCAAGAAGAACGGCAAGGAAGTTGCTGCTCAAGTGAAGAAGCCCAAGTCTGGACCTAAGCCTGACACTGAGTGCTTCTATTGCAAAGGGACTGGTCACTGGAAGCGGAACTGCCCCAAGTATTTGGCGGATAAGAAGGATGGCAAAGTAAACAAAGGTATATGTGATATACATGTTATAGATGTGTACCTTACTAATGCTCGCAGTAGTACCTGGCTATTTGATACTAGTTCTGTTGCTAATATTTGCAACTCGAAACAGGGACTATGGATTAAGCGGATATTGGCTAAGGACGAGGTGCGTGGGAAATGGTTCCAAAGTCGATGTGATCGCCGTCGGCACGCTACCTCTACATCTACCTTCGGGATTAGTTTTAGACCTGAATAATTGTTATTTGGTGCCAGCGTTAAGCATGAACATTATATCTAGAACTTGTTTGATGCGAGACGGTTATTCATTTAAATCCGAGAATAATGGTTGTTCTATTTATATGAGTAATATCTTTTATGGTCATGCACCCTTGAAGAGTGGTCTATTTTTGTTGAATCTCGATAGTAGTGACACACATATTCATAATATTGAAGCCAAAAGATGTAGAGTTGATAATGATATTGCAACTTATTTGTGGCACTGCTGTTTGGGTCATATTGGTGTAAAGCGCATGAAGAAACTCCATTCTGATGGACTTTTGGAATCACTTGATACTTGCGAACCATGCCTCATGGGCAAGATGACTAAAACTCCGTTCTCCAAAACAATGGAGCGAGCAACAGATTTGTTGGAAATCATACATACTGATGTATGTGGTCCGACGAATATTGAGGCTCGCTGCGGGTATCATTATTTTCTGACCTTCACAGATCATTTGAGCAGATATGGGTATATCTACTTGATGAAACATAAGTCTAAAACATTTGAAAAGTTCAAAGAATTTCATAGTGAAGTGGAAAATCATCGTAACAAGAAAAAAAGTTTCTGCGATCTGATCGTGGAGGAGAATATTTGAGTTACGAGTTTGGTCTTCATTTGAAACAATGTGGAATAGTTTCGCAACTCACGCCACCTGGAACACCACAGCGTAATGGTGTGTCCGAACATCGTAACCGCACTTTACTAGATATGGTGCGATCTATGATGTCTCTTACTGATTTACCGCTATCGTTTTGGGGTTATGCTTTAGAGACGGCTGCATTCACGTTAAATAGGGCACCATCTAAATCCGTTGAGACGGCACCTTATGAACTATGGTTTGGCTAGAAACCCAAATTGTCGTTTCTTAAAGTTTGGGGCTGCGATGAAAAAGCTTCAACCTGATAAGCTCGAACCCAAATCAGAGAAATGTGTCTTCATAGGATACCCAAAGGAGACTGTTGGGTACACCTTCTATCACAGATCCGAAGGCAAGACATTCGTTGCTAAGAATGGATCCTTTCTAGAGAAGTAGTTTCTCTCGAAAGAAGTGAGTGGGAGGAAAGTATAACTTGATGAGTTAACTGTACCTGCTCCCTTATTGGAAAGTAGTTCATCACAGAAATCAGTTCATGTGACTACTACACCAATTAGTGAGGAAGATAATGATGATGATCATGTAACTTCAGATCAAGTTACTACTGAACCACGTAGGTCAACCAGAGTAAGATCCGCACCAGAGTGGTACGGTAATCCGGTTCTGGAGGTCATGTTACTTGACCATGATGAACCTACGAACTATGAGGAAGCGATGATGGGCCCAGATTCCACGAAATGGCTTGAGGCCATGAAATCTGAGATGGGATCCATGTATGAGTACAAAGTGTGGACTTTGGTTGACTTGCCCGATGATCAGCAAGCCATAGAGAATAAATGGATCTTCAAGAAGAAGACTGACGCCGACGTTAATGTTACTGTCTACAAAGGTCGACTTGTTGCGAAAGGTTTTCGACAAGTTCAAGGAGTTGACTACGATGAGACCTTCTTACCCGTAGCGATACTTAAGTCCATCCGAATCATGTTAGCAATTGCTGCATTTTATGATTATGAAATTTGGCAAATGGATGTAAAGACTGCATTCCTGAATGGATTTCTGGAGGAAGAGTTGTATATGATGCAACCCGAAGGTTTTATCAATCCAAAGGATGCTAAAAAGTGTGTAAGCTCCAGCGATCCATTTATGGACTGGTGCAAGCATCTCGGAGTTGGAATAAACGTTTTGATAGTGTTATCAAAGCATATGGTTTTATATAGACTTTTGGAGAAGTCTGTATTTACAAGAAAGTGAGTGGGAGCTCTGTAGCATTTCTAATATTATATGTGGATGAAATATTGTTGATTGGAAATAATACAGAATATCTGGATAGCATAGAAGGATACTTGAACAAGAGTTTTTCAATGAAAGACCTCGGTGAAGTTGCTTATATATTGGGCATCAAGATCTATAGAAATAGATCAAGACGCTTAATTGGACTTTCACAAAGCACATACCTTGATAAAGTTTTGAAGAAGTTCAAAATGGATCAAGCAAAGAAAGGGTTCTTGCCTATGTTACAAGGTGTGAAGTTCAGTTAGACTCAATGCCCGACCACTACAGAAGATAGAGAGAAAATGAAAGTCATTCCCTATGCTTCAGCCATAGGTTCTATCATGTATGCAATGCTGTGTACCAGACCTGATGTGTGCCTTGCTATTAGTTTAGCAGGGAGGTACCAAAGTAATCCAGGAGTGGATCACTGGACAACGGTCAAGAATATCCTGAAATACCTGAAAAGAACTAAGGATATGTTTCTTGTTTATGGAGGTGACAAAGAGCTCGTCGTAAATGGTTACGTCGATGCAAGCTTTGACACTGATCTGGATGATTCTAAGTCACAAACCGGATACGTATTTATATTGAACGGTGGAGCTGTCAGTTGGTGCAGTTCTAAGCAAAGCATCGTGGCGGGATCTACGTGTGAAGCGGAGTACATAGCTGCTTCGGAAGCAGCAAATGAAGGAGTCTGGATGAAGTAGTTCATATCCGATCTAGGTGTCATACCTAGTGCATCGGGTCCAATGAAAATCTTTTGTGACAATACTGGTGCAATTGCCTTGGCAAAGGAATCCAGATTTCACAAGAGAACCAAGCACATCAAGAGATGCTTCAATTCCATCCGCGATCAAGTCAAGGAGGGAGACATAGAGATTTGCAAGATACATACGGATCTGAATGTTGCAGACCCGTTGACTAAGCCTCTCTCACGATCAAAACATGATCAACACCAAGACTCCATGGGTGTTAGAATCATTACTGTGTAATCTAGATTATTGACTCTAGTGCAAGTGGGGGACTAAAGGAAATATGCCCTAGAGGCAATAATAAAGTTGTTATTTATATTTCCTTATATCATGATAAATGTTTATTATTCATGCTAGAATTGTATTAACCAGAAACTTAGTACATGTGTGAATACATAAACAAACAGAGTGTCACTAGTATGCCTCTACTTGACTAGTTCGTTGAATCGAAGATGGTTAAGTTTCCTAGCCATAGACATGAGTTGTCATTTGATTAACGGGATCACATTATTAGAGAATGATGTGATTGGCTTGACCCATCCCCTTAGCTTAGCACTTGATCGTTTAGTTTGTTGCTATTGCTTTCTTCATGACTTATACATGTTCCTATGACTATGAGATTATGCAACTCCCGAATACCGAAGGAACACTTAGTGCGCTATCAAACGTCACAACGTAACTGGGTGATTATAAAGATGCTCTACAGGTGTCTCCGATGGTGTTTGTTCGGTTGGCATAGATCGAGATTAGGATTTGTCACTCCGTGTTTCAGAGAGGTATTTCTGGGCCCTCTTGGTAATGCACATCACTATAAGCCTTGCAAGAAATGTGACTAATGAGTTAGTTGCGGGATGATGCATTACTGAATGAGTAAAGAGACTTGCCATAACGAGATTGAACTAGGTATTGAGATACCACGATCGAATCTCAGGCAAGTAACATACCGATGACAAATGGAACAACGTATGTTGTTATGTGGTTTGACCGATAAAGATCTTCGTAGAATATGTAGGAACCAATATGAGCATCCAGGTTCCGCTATTGGTTATTGACCGGAGATGAGTCTCGGTCATGTCTACATAGTTCTCGAACCCGTAGGGTCCACACGCTTAACGTTCGGTGACGATCAGTATTATGAGTTTATGTGTTTTGATGTACCAAAGGTTGTTCAGAGTCCCGGATATGATCACGGACATGACGAGGAGTCTCGAAATGGTCGAGACATAAAGATCGATATAATGGATGACTATGTTTGGACATCGGAATGGTTCCGGGTGAGTTCGGGCATTTACCGGAGTACCGGGAGGTTACCGGAACCCCCCGGGAAGTATATGGGCCTTATTGGGCCATAGTGGGAGAGAGGAGAAGGGAGCCTAGGAGGGGGCGCCCCCCCCCCCAAGCCCAATCCGAATTGGGTGGGGGCCGGCCCCCCTTTCCTTCCCCCTCTCTCTCCCTTCCTTCCTCTCCTAATCCAACTAGGGAAAGGGGGGAATCCTACTCCCGGTGGGAGTAGGACTCCCCTTGGGCGCGCCATAGAGGGTCGGCCCTCCCACTCCTCCACTCCTTTATATACGGGGGGAGGGGGCACCCCATAGACACACAAGTTAACAGTTGTCTTAGCCGTGTGCGGTGCCCCCCTCCACAGATTCCACCTCGGTCATATCATTGTAGTGCTTAGGCGAAGCCCTGCGTCGGTAACTTCATCATCACCGTCATCACGCCGTCGTGCTGACAAAGCTCTCCCTCAACACTCAGATGGATCGAGAGTTCATGGGACGTCACCGAGCTGAATGTGTGCAGATCGCGGAGGTGCCATACTTTCGGTACTAGGATCGGTCGGGTCGTGAAGACGTATGACTACATCAACCGCGTTGTCATAATGCTTCCGCTTTCGGTCTACGAGGGTACGTGGACAACACTCTCCCCTCTCGTTGGTAAACATCACCTAGATGGATCTTGCGTGTGCGTAGGAATTTTCTTGAAATTACTGCGTAACCCAACACAGTAGTACCTCCTTTCTTAGGGACACAATGAACAGGACTTACCCATCTTCTATCAGCTATAGGATAGATTATACCTGCTTCCAGAAGTTTTAATATTTCCTTTCTTACCACTTCTTTCATCTTCGGATTCATCTGACGTTGGTGATCAACAACGGGTTTAGCATCAGGTCCCATATTGATTTTGTGCTGACATAGAGTGGGACTAATGCCCTTTAAATCATCAAGAGTATATCCAATAGGAGCTCAGTACTTCCTTATAACTTTCAATAATCTTTCCTCTTCATGTTCTGAAAGGTTAGCAATAATAATAACAGGATATATCTTCTTTTCATCAAGATAAGCATATTTCGAAGTGTCTGGCAATTGTTTTAATTCAAACACAGGATCACCTTTAGTTGGAGGAGGACCTCTGTCACGACCGGTCTTTCAATAAAATAGTTATTGAGAGACCAATCCCTTTTACGGACCAGTAAGGAAGAATTCCTTCTCACTGGTAGACAATATCTTGGTCACAGAAGAAAAATACCAGGAGTACTGAATATAATACAAGGTTGAGCGGAGACTGCCCAACAATTTATTACATGCACGCCGATAAAACAAGACGGCGGATAGGGTGGCATAACTACTAACTCACGATAATAACGGTGGTTGAAATATCACCGCGAAGCGAGTGATATGACTCCTGAAGACTACAGCTCTTCGAGCGTCGGAGTGAGGCTCGAGGAGACTTATTGCGGGTGGCGGAAGCGTATATAATACAAGTGACCAATATCCGGGATCGCGCAGGACTGACTGGGACTCCTCTAGGCGTCGGCCGCGCTATCAAACTCTTCATCCAAGATATCGCCTTCGTCAACATCTGGCCAAATCAACAAGCCAGGTGAGTACTATGAAAGTACTCGCAAGATAGTTCGGACATAAGATATAACAAATGTAAACATGAAGCGTATGAACAAATTAACCAGTGCGTTCAGACATAGAGATAGTACATACTGGGTGCCAAACGAGGGTCTGAATGACTCCTCGAGAGGAAACTGCAAGAATAGTAATACTGGTGCCAAACGAGGGTCTGAATGACTCCTCGAGAGGAAACTGCAAGAATAGTAAGACTGGTGCCAAACGAGGGTCTGAATGACTCCTCGAGAGGAAACTGCAAAAATAATAATACTGGTGCCAAACGAGGGTCTGAATGACTCCTCGAGAGGAAACTGCAAGAATAGTAACACTGGTGCCAAACGAGGGTCTGAATGACTCCTCGAGAGGAAACTGCAAGAATAATACTGGTGCCAAACAAGTGTCTGAATGACTCCTCGAGAGGAAACTGCAAGAATAATAATGCCACAGTCGGGCGTCGGGGCGACACCACATAAAGGGCTTATAACAGAAAATAAAGGCAGTGCGTGCCACCGTCGGACGTCTGAGCGACATCACATAAAGGGCTTATATTTAAGTAAGAAACAAAAACACGCCACAGTCGGACGTCTGCGCGACGTCACATAAAGGGCTTATATTGTAGCTCAATAATTCAGTAGCTCGAGATTTTAAATTATTACAAGTACGAGACAAATATAAGGTTAGTCCATCCACAGTAATAATAATTAAACTGGGTTTACCACTTGAGCTTGTTCACCGGGGACAAGTTTTCCACGCGGATAGATATGGATATACTGATTACACTACTTGATCATGGATACGATGACTTGGAAGAATTTGACTCTGCGGAGTTTGTACTTAACCACAGCCAACGGATTTCAGTAGTCACGGGGACTAGTTCCGTTTACGGTGTTTTGGAAGAAACACGTCTAACCAGTACACACCCATTCAATATTCCGAAGCCAGGGATCACCGTCGGCAACGTTCAAGAAAATCCTTGAGACGGGGAGGCTACAACCTCGCGTAGCATGGGATCAAATTTCTATACGCGCGCTCTAAGGGGGTGCCCCCCCTCTCGGTCCCAACCGGAAACACCCATGCCCCCTGACCGGATGACTGGCTTTAATCCTGGGCCAAGGAACCATCATCCCGGCCCCTCTGTTTGGTGTGTACACGAAAAAAGGTTACCAACTTACTAAACCGCACCCTGGCAAATGAAACATGTGGCAGCACGGAGGGGAAAAGAACGATAACGTGACTCCGTCCACGTTAACGTCGGAATTCGTCGGATGACGCAAGGCTGGTATGCTACAATAGTACCACCTTGCTGCCCTTCATGTCACCACATGATTAGGACATCTCTCACCAGAGATCATCGCGACTTTGGAAAAAGCGGGTAGTTGCCTCACAAGCAACGAGGTACTCACTGACACTCATATACCACGCACAAACTGTCACGCAAACATGCAAAACACCTATCATATCCAAGGTTCAAACATGCTTGCCTGGTTCGGAGAAGTCGGAGTCTAGCTCGGCGAAGTTCGCGGCTCCGTCGCCTCTTCCGGAACCTACGGCATAACGAAAACGGGCACTAACGTGAAAACCAACGCGTGCATAAAAATTTCTCCAAAAAATTTCCAAGTAAATCCCATAAAAAACTAGACAAAATTTTAAGACTGTCAGAAAAAGAATCACTCAAAACTCCCTTTTTATTAAAAAGTTATAAAGGTTTCTGTCCAGGGACTCATCTGTAATGAAACAGAAAAGTTCCAGGGTTTAAACTGAGAAAACAGAAAACGCTTCGGAAAGAAATGCGCCAGCTAAAAAGGGAAAACGTATTTTGCCCGAAGGCGCCAACAGAAAATGGTTCGAGGGAGAATAGAACAGAGGCTGACATGGGGGTCCACATGTCAGGTTCAAAAAGCTCGCCGGCGCCCGAAGACTGCGGTGGACGCCGGCGTCGAACCACGGCGAGTCAGGAAGATCGGAGGGTACCAAGAGCTTCAGCGTGTCCTTCTGCGTCGGTGGGTGGTGGACTCGACCGACGGAGAGCACCACGTCGACGGCGACACTTTCTCTGGCGGGCGGCGGTTCGGGTGATGGTGGGGAACTCCGGTGGTGAGCAGCAAACCTCGAATTGAAGCGCGGGTCAGAAGAGTGGATGCATAGGGAAGCTACTGGCAAGAGATGGGAGGCGGAGGTGCACGCACGGGGGCGAATCGAGCTGGATCCCGTGGCGGGTCGCGGCGGCCGGAGTCGAGAAAGGAGACCTCCTCGGGGCTCTTCCAGTGGCTAGGCGTGCTCTAGGTGGAGTGCAGAGGTGGTGTGGGTTCGAGTTGAAGCTCGGGGCCTCTATTTATTGGCGGATCGAGGGGGTGGCCGTGAACGGAGAATCTCCGGCGAGCGATTACGGCGAGGTAGTGGTTGAGCAGGTGGCTTGAGTGGCCAGGCAGCATCAGTGAGGTTTACTGGTGCCGTTCCACTGCTAAACTGAGTTGGTCTTGGCGTAATGGCGTAGGTCCACGGTGGGGTGGCCGCACGGGCACGTCGGCGGCAGAGAGCGCGCTCCGCGCCCAGCGGTTCACGACGAGGGTGGCAGCGCGTTCTGGGGAGTGGAAGGCCACGCGGCGAGCTCCGGTGGCTTGGGCGGCGCTGGGTGGCGCCGTCGGCGCTGCGCCTCTCTCTGGCGGCCGCAAAGCCGCCGCTGGCGTCGGTCACGGGGCGGCGCACCTCCTCCTGCTCGTCGCCGACGTCCGCAAGCGTCCAGGCGCTCGTGCGGTGTAGGAACAAGGGGGAGGGGACGGGGAGCAAGGCGACATCGAGGCACTGTCGAGATCTACAACAAGTTCTGAAGAAAACGACAGTGTACTGAAACTGTTTCTGAACTTTACTGAACTTGACATTGACAATGCACTGCAGGTGTTCGACAGAATGATTTGGCAATGAGAAAAACTTTCCTGGGGTTGGGACTTGGTGAGGTGACCACTCAATGCACCCAGAGGCTGCCTGATTTTACTTGGAATATTTGGAGAAGGATTTGAATGAATTTCACCAAATTTGACAAATCTGGTCCAAACTTGCAGCAAGTGTAGTTTGAAAAATTTGAACTGAAGACCAGTGGATCTTCATGGATCTTGGTTGAGGGTTCAAAGGACTAGGAAGGGGAGTTGGTTTGGGGGAAAAAATCAAAGCAGAGATGGTAGCTCCTTTGTAAATCTCCAAGGGCTAGAATAGAAGACAAAAATTTATTTGATAAGATTTAAATGGAAAATAATTATATGGAGAGGTACAACTTGCTGGATTTGATGCAAAACATGATCCAAAGATGAGGGAAGGTTTAGGAGAGTGGATTTGCACTAAGGCCATGGCAAGAGGGAATTGTTGAAAGTGGTAAAGGATCATTCCAAAAGCCATAGTGCAAATTTCAAAGAGATTTTCAAAAGGCATTTTTCTCAAGTGAAAAGTATTTTGTCTTGAGTCAAAATAAAAAGGCAAGGACCTCCAAGACCAAAAGCAAGTCTTGGGTGAATCCAAAATAAAAAAACTCTTGCCATAAAAAATATTGAAAGGGAGGTTTCTTTGGAAGAAAAAAATTTAAATCACGTCCCTCAAGTCAAATAAAATCTTTTGAAAAATCCAAATAAAATTTTGGGTGTCACAACACCTACCCCCTTAGGAAAAATCTCGTCCTCGAGATTTCTGCTGATCCTCAAATAGATATGGATACTCTGCCTGGAGGAAATCTTCCCTTTCCCATGTAGCTTCATCCTCGGTGTGGTTGCTCCACTGAACCCTGAAAAATTTTGTCGTTTTCTGACGGGTCCTCCGTTCAGATTCTTCCAAAATCTTTACTGGCCTCTCTCTGTAGGTGAGGTCTGGTTGCACATCAATGTTTTCATGGGGTACCTGCTTCTCTGGGTTACTTACACATTTTCTCAGTTGAGAGACGTGGAACACGTCATGGACGTCTGACAGCTCCTTGGGTAAGTCTAGTTGGTAGGCTACCGTGCCTCTTCGTGCCTTTATACAAAATGGTCCAATAAATCTCGGGGCTAGCTTCCCTTTAATTTTGAACCGTTGCATACCCCTCATAGGAGATACTCGGAGGTATACGGAATCACCGGGTTCAATGCTGACCTCACGATGTTTTTGATCGTAGTAGCTCTTTTGTCGGCTCTGCGCGGTCTTGAGTCTGTCCCTGATCTGCTTAACTTTCTCCTCGGCCTCTTTAAGCATGTCTGGGCATAAGATACGACTCTCACCTGTTTCTGACCAATTCAGTGGAGTACGACACCTCCGTCCGTAGAATGCTTCAAAGGGTGCCATTTGCAAGCTGGCTTGGTAACTGTTGTTGTAAGAAAATTTGGCATACGGCAAACTCTCTTCCCAACTGGATCCATAGGTGAGCACAGAGGCTCTCAGCATATCCTCTAGGATTTGGTTTACACGTTCCGTTTGTCCATCAGTCTGAGGGTGGTATGCTGTCCTGAAAGCTAGTCGCGTGCCCAGAGCTTGTTGTAGGTGATCCCAAAATTTGGAGACGAATTGTGTGCCTCGGTCGGATATTATAGTCTTTGGGACTCCATGCAAACAAACTATACGGGAGAGATAAAGTTTGGCCAGTCTTTGTGTGGAGTAGGTAGTCTTCACGGGAATGAAATGAGCAACCTTGGTTAGTCGGTCTGTGATGACCCATATGGCGTCACTTCCGCGTTGAGATCGGGGTAATCCGACAATGAAGTCCATTCCTATTTCATCCCATTTCCACTCCGGGATCCTGTTTGGCTGGAGTAGCCCTGCTGGCTTTTGATGCTCGGCCTTGATGCGCTGACATGAATCGCAACAAGCAATGAATGTGGCTATATCTCTTTTCATACCGTGCCACCAAAATCTTTCCTGAATGTCCTTGTACATTTTGGTTCCTCCAGGGTGGATCGAGTATGGAGCGGTGTGGCTTTCGGTTAAGATTTGTTGCTTGAGTTCCTCAATGTTAGGTATGCAAAGTCTGTCTCCGTACCATAATGTTCCTTCGCTGTCTGTGACGAACTCTGAAGTCTTTCCAAGGTTCATTTTCTTCTTTATACCTTCGATGCTGGGATGTCCCTGTTGAGCCTTCTTAATTTGTTCCACCAGGGTGGGTTGTATCTCCAGATTTGATACGGTGCCCTCAGAGACTAACATCATGTTGAGCCTAGCGAACTCTTGCTGAAACTCAGGCCTCAAGTTTTGCGCACCGTCATTGTCCGGGCCGGGGTTTCGACTAAGGGCATCGGCCACTACATTTGCTTTCCCTGGATGGTAGTGAATACCGACATCATAGTCCTTGACCAATTCCAACCAGCGTCGTTGGCGTAAATTTAGCTCTGGCTGTGTGAAAATATATTTGAGGCTCTTATGGTCTGTATATATTTCACAACGATTCCCCAACAGAAAGTGCCTCCACTCCTTGAGTGCATGTATAACTGCTGCTAGCTCCAAGTCATGTGTTGGGTAATTTTCCTCATGTTTTCGCAGCTGCCTGGAGGCATACGCGACAACTTTGCCATGCTGCATTAGTACACATCCGAGACCTTTTCGGGACGCGTCACAATATACTTCAAAACTCTTGTGTATGTCTGGCACAGTTAAGACCGGTGCGGTTGTCAGTTTCTTCTTGAGTTCTTGGAAGCTTTTCTCGCATGCTTTCGTCCATACAAATTTCTTGTCCTTCTTGAGCAACTGTGTTATAGGTTTTGCCACAGTGGAGAATCCTTCAATAAATCTTCTATAATATCCGGCCATTCCTAGAAAACTCCGCACATCTGTAACGTTGGCGGGTGGCTTCCAGTCAAGTATGGCTTTGACTTTTTCTGGGTCTACGGCCACGCCTTCTTGGTTCAATATATTGCCTAAGAAACCAACTTGTCTTAGCCAAAATTCGCACTTGCTAAATTTGGCGTACAACTGATGTTTCCTCAATTCTCCCAAAACAATTCGGAGATGCTCAGCATGCTCTTCTGGTGTCCTTGAGTATACCATAATATCGTCGATGAAAACCACAAGAAATTTGTCCATGAATTTCATGAACACCTTGTTCATGAGATGGACGAAATATGCGGGGGCGTTTGTTAGACCAAAAGGCATCACTGTGAACTCATATAATCCGTATCTGGAAGTGAATGCTGTCTTGGGGATATCTTCTGTCCGTACTTTCAGTTGATGATATCCCGATCTCAAATCAATTTTTGAGAATACCTTGGCTTGTGCGAGCTGGTCAAACAAATCATTTATCCGTGGCATCGGATATTTCTTTTTGATGGTGACCATATTGAGGGCTCGATAGTCTATACACAGTCTCAGTGTCCCATCCTTTTTCTTGGCGAACAACACTGGCGAACCCCAAGGTGAGGAGCTGGCTCGAATAAATCCTTTGTCCAATAATTCCTTTATCTGCTTCTTCAACTCCACCAATTCTGAGGGTTCCATTCTATAAGGCTTCTTATAGATGGGAGCGGTGCCAGGTGCTAGTTCGATGCTGAATTCTATCTCTCGGTCTGGTGGCATGCCTGGCAGTTCTTCAGGGAACACATCAGGAAACTCGCATACCACTGGAACTTTTCTCAGTTCAGAAATGTCCACTTTGTTCAGTTTTGGTTGCCGTGACCGTGGTCTTTCTTGAGTTGTAACCTTTATTGTCTTGCCATGATGGTGGGTGAGAATCACGGTCCGATTGAAATAGTCAATGAATCCTTTGTTGGTGGTCAACCAGTCCATTCCTAAAATGACATCCAGTCCTTTACTCTCCAACACGATGAGATTTGCTTGGAATTGTAGTCCTTCGAACTCAATGACCACTCCTTGGCAGTAACCCTGAGCGATTTGCTTATTTCTGGGGGACTTGATGATCATAGATTTTTCCAAGGGAAGTATCAGAAAATCATGTTGTAAAACAAAACTCTTCGAAACGAACGAATGGGAAGCTCCAGAATCAAACAAAACCGTGGCAGGTACTGTGTTGACAGGGAACGTACCGAGCACGATGTCTGGGGCATTCTGCGCCTCTTCCCTGGTCACATGGTTCAGGTGACCCTTCTTGTGGTTGTTGTTGGGATTGAAATTGTTGCGCTTGGGGGCTGGATTGTTTCCACCATTGTTTGGCTTGGGGGCCGAGTTCCTTGGTTTTGGGCACTGTTTAGCATAGTGCCCTTCTTCACCACAAGCATAGCAGGTGACCCCTGGATGGTATGTGTACTCCTTGTCTCTGGCATGAAATTGTCTGACGGGCCTTGGATCAGCAGTCGTGGATCTCCTTGCTTCTGTCCTTGGAACCCCAGTCTTGCTTCGGTTGTTGCGAGCAAGAGTCGTCTTGTCCCTCTTTCGCTTACGGAGATCTTCCAGACTACGGCGCTCATTCTCCAAGGTAATGGCCTTGTCATCCAGAGTTTTAAAATCCGGGAAAGTGTGTACAACCAGTTGGCATTTTAGTGCTGGTGCCAGGCCGTCCAGGAATTTTTCCATCTTCTTGTTTTCTGTCATATGCTCGTCGTAGGCATAACGGGATAGCTGGGTAAACTGACCATTGTATTTTGTCACTGACATGCCTCTCTGCTTCAGGTCATCAAACTCTCTCTTCTTGATTTTTATGATGCTCTTGGGGATGTGTGCCCCACGGAAGCCTTCCTTGAACTCTTCCCAGGTGATGTTGTGTTCACTGGGATGCATGTGTAGGAAGTTTTCCCACCATGCTGCAACTGCTCCAGTAAGGTAGTGTGGTGCATAAAGCACCTTCTCATGATCTGAACACTGAGCAATAATCAGTTTCCTTTCAATGTCACGAAGCCAATCATCGGCTTCCAGCGGCCTATCGGTGTGAGCAAAAGTTGAAGGGAGAGTCTTCTGTAACTCAGATAACTTGGAATGTGGTTGATGGGGTTCGCGGTGGTTTCCCATATTGATGACATGATTCATCATCTCTTGGTGCTGTTGTTGGCTTTGTTCGAAGAGACGGCAGACTTGAGACAGGGCTGCTTTGCTGTCCTGTTGACTGGACTGACCCTAAGTGAAATTGTTGCTAGTCTGTGTCCCATAAACCTCTTCTGGCTGATTGGGCATGGAGCGAGTCCACGGACGAGACATTTTTCCAGTCTGGGGTATTATTTTGCAAAACCCATGAGAAAAACTGTGTAGCACAAGGAAAAACTTGCAAGGCAACAATTTAAAAGACCTCAAGGTTTTCAAGGAAACATAAGCGATTTTGCACGGAGAGGAACTGCTTAGCATATATCTTACACGCGAAAAGCAAACACACGAATACAAACTAGCGCACAGATAAAACAACACATCATACAAGCAGACATAATGCGCGGCTATTCGGCGCTCTCAGTCGGAGATGGTGAAGATTTCCTTCCCCTTGCTGATGGCAAGACTTAGCGGTCCAGGAGAATCAACCTCCACCTCCTCCCTAGCTAGCTCCTGGCGCGTAACGCTGCACTGCGGTGATGGCGCGGGAGCGACAGGTGGTAGAGCGGGTGCGGCAGGCGGTGCAGCTCTGACTGGAGTAGGAGCGATGACTCGGTCGAACTCCTCGGTGGTAGGCAGACGGTGAGCAGTGGCCAAAACGGCCGGTGCATAAGAGGCTGAAGATGAGACGAAAGTCAGAGGCGGTGCCGTGTGGAGAAGCTCCTTCCTGCTAGCAGGACTGCCCCGGACTAAGTCCATGCGGGCAGCCACAAGATTGTCTACGAGGTTGTCGAAAGACTCCTCCAGAGCCTTGAGATACTCCACAACCATCTCGATGGCTTCATCTCGGTCTCCCCGATGGCAGGCGAATGCATAGTGACTGGTGTATGGCACATGGCATGGGAGGTAGCGGTAGCGACGAGTCTTCATCGTAGGAAGGATGTCCCGAAGACGAGCTATCGCCTCACGGGCAGCCATCTGCATGGCATGCCTCTCCGTAGGCATGGCCCTTCCCACAAAACGGAAGTGGCGAGCTGCAGAACGTCCTCCCTTGAATTGCACCACAGCTTGGTGCATAGACACGTCGTCGCTGAGCTTGTGCTGATAGAGCGTGAACTCCGGGTGAGCTGCTGGCCCGATCGCGAGCTTGGTGATGGAGACGAGGAGCTTGACAAACCCCTCGGGCACGTTCGTGAACACTCGATTCTCACATCTGCTGCCAGCCATCTACAAAAGTAGGCAAAAATTCTGAGTAGTCATGTCATAAATTTATGATGACCAACAAAAAATAGCTACAATTGCAAAATGCTGAAAAAACACAAAAGACGCTAATAACCGATTAGCGATCGCACCTAGTGGCTTCCTACAGTCAGCCTGGCTCTGATACCAAGCTTGTCACGACCGGTCTTTCAATAAAATAGTTATTGAGAGACCAATCCCTTTTACGGACCAGTAAGGAAGAATTCCTTCTCACTGGTAGACAATATCTTGGTCACAGAAGAAAAATACCAGGAGTACTGAATATAATACAAGGTTGAGCGGAGACTGCCCAACAATTTATTACATGCACGCCGATAAAACAAGACGGCGGATAGGGTGGCATAACTACTAACTCACGATAATAACGGTGGTTGAAATATCACCGCGAAGCGAGTGATATGACTCCTGAAGACTACAGCTCTTCGAGCGTCGGAGTGAGGCTCGAGGAGACTTATTGCGGGTGGCGGAAGCGTATATAATACAAGTGACCAATATCCGGGATCGCGCAGGACTGACTGGGACTCCTCTAGGCGTCGTACGCGCTATCAAACTCTTCATCCAAGAGATCGCCTTCGTCAACATCTGGCCAAATCAACAAGCCAGGTGAGTACTATGAAAGTACTCGCAAGACAGTTCGGACATAAGATATAACAAATGTAAACATGAAGCGTATGAACAAATTAACCAGTGCGTTCAGACATAGAGATAGTACATACTGGGTGCCAAACGAGGGTCTGAATGACTCCTCGAGAGGAAACTACAAGAATAGTAATACTGGTGCCAAACGAGGGTCTGAATGACTCCTCGAGAGGAAACTGCAAGAATAGTAATACTGGTGCCAAACGAGGGTCTGAATGACTCCTCGAGAGGAAACTGCAAAAATAATAATACTGGTGCCAAACGAGGGTCTGAATGACTCCTCGAGAGGAAACTGCAAGAATAGTAACACTGGTGCCAAACGAGGGTCTGAATGACTCCTCGAGAGGAAACTGCAAGAATAGTAATACTGGTGCCAAACGAGTGTCTGAATGACTCCTCGAGAGGAAACTGCAAGAATAATAATGCCACAGTCGGGCGTCGGGGCGACACCACATAAAGGGCTTATAACAGAAAATAAAGGCAGTGCGTGCCACAGTCGGACGTCTGAGCGACATCACATAAAGGGCTTATATTTAAAGTAAGAAACAAAAACACGCCACAGTCGGACGTCTGCACGACGTCACATAAAGGGCTTATATTGTAGCTCAATAATTCAGTAGCTCGAGATTTTAAATTATTACAAGTACGAGACAAATATAAGGTTAGTCCATCCACAGTAATAATAATTAAAATGGGTTTACCACTTGAGCTTGTTCACCGGGGACAAGTTTTCCACGTGGATAGATATGGATATACTGATTACACTACTTGATCATGGATACGATGACTTGGAAGAATTTGACTCTGCGGAGTTTGTACTTAACCACAGCCAACGGATTTCAGTAGTCACGGGGACTAGTTCCGTTTACGGTGTTTTGGAAGAAACACGTCTAACCAGTACACACCCATTCAATATTCCGAAGCCAGGGATCACCCTCGGCAACATTCAAGAAAATCCTTGAGACGGGGAGGCTACAACCTCGCGTAGCATGGGATCAAATTTCTATACGCGCGCTCTAAGGGGGTGCCCCCCCTCTCGGTCCCAACCGGAAACACCCATGCCCCCTGACCGGATGACTGGCTTTAATCCTGGGCCAAGGAACCATCATCCCGGCCCCTCTGTTTGGTGTGTACACGGAAAGAGGTTACCAACTTACTAAACCGCACCCTGGCAAATGAAACATGTGGCAGCACGGAGGGGAAAAGAACGATAACGTGACTCCGTCCACGTTAACGTCGGAATTCGTCGGATGACGCAAGGCTGGTATGCTACAACAGTACCACCTTGCTGCCCTTCATGTCACCACATGATTAGGCCATCTCTCACCAGAGATCATCGCGACTTTGGAAAAAGCGGGTAGTTGCCTCACAAGCAACGAGGTACTCACTAACACTCATATACCACGCACAAACTATCACGCAAACATGCAAAACACCTATCATATCCAAGGTTCAAACATGCTTGCCTGGTTCGGAGAAGTCGGAGTCTAGCTCGGCGAAGTTCGCGGCTCCGTCGCCTCTTCCGGAACCTACGGCATAACGAAAACGGGCACTAACGTGAAAACCAACGCGTGCATAAAAATTTCTCCAAAAAATTTCCAAGTAAATCCCATAAAAAACTAGACAAAATTTTAAGACTGTCAGAAAAAGAATCACTCAAAACTCCCTTTTTATTAAAAAGTTATAAAGGTTTCTGTCCAGGGACTCATCTGTAATGAAACAAAAAAGTTCCAGGGTTTAAACTGAGAAAACAGAAAACGCTTCGGAAAGAAATGCGCCAGCTAAAAAGGGAAAACGTATTTTTCCCGAAGGCGCTAACAGAAAATGGTTCGAGGGAGAATAGAACAGAGGCTGACATGGGGGTCCACATGTCAGGTTCAAAAAGCTCGCCGGCGCCCGAATACTGCGGTGGACGCCGGCGTCGAACTACGGCGAGTCAGGAAGATCGGAGGGTACCAAGAGCTTCAGCGTGTCCTTCCGCGTTGGTGGGTGGTGGACTCGACCGACGGAGAGCACCACGTCGACGGCGACACTTTCTCCGGCGGACGGCGGTTCGGGTGATGGTGGGGAAGTCCGGTGGTGAGCTGCAAACCTCGAATTGAAGCGCGGGTCAGAAGAGTGGATGCATAGGGAAGTTACTGGCAAGAGATGGTAGGCGGAGGTGCACGCACGGGGGTGAATCGAGCTGGATCCCGTGGCGGGTCGCGGCGGCCGGAGTCGAGGAAGGAGACCTCCTCGAGGCTCTTCCAGTGGCTAGGCGTGCTCTAGGTGGAGTGCAGAGGTGGTGTGGGTTCGAGTTGAAGCTCGGGGCCTCTATTTATAGGCGGATCGAGGGGGTGGCCGTGAACGGAGAATCTCCGGCGAGCGATTACGGCGAGGTAGTGGTTGAGCAGGTGGTTTGAGTGGCCAGGCAGCATCAGTGAGGTTTACTGGTGCCGTTCCACTGCTAAACTGAGTTGGTCTTGGCGTAATGGCGTCCGTCCACGGTGGGGTGGCCGCACGGGCACGTCAGCGGTAGAGAGCGCGCTCCGCGCCCAGCGGTTCACGACGAGGGTGGCAGCGCGTTCTGGGGAGTGGAAGGCCACGCGGCGAGCTCCGGTGGCTTGGGCGGCGCTGGGTGGCGCCGTCGGCGCCGCGCCTCTCTCTGGCGGCCGCAAAGCCGCCGCTGGCGTCGGTCACGGGGCGGCGCACCTCCTCCTGCTCGTCGCCGACGTCCGCAAGCGTCCAGGCGCTCGTGCGGTGTAGGAACAAGGGGGAGGGGACGGGGAGCAAGGCGACATCGACGCACTGTCGAGATCGACAACAAGTTCTGAAGAAAACGACAGTGTACTGAAACTGTTTCTGAACTTTACTGAACTTGACATTGACAATGCACTGCAGGTGTTCGACAGAATGATTTGGCAATTAGAAAAACTTTCCTGGGGTTGGGACTTGGTGAGGTGACCACTCAATGCACCCAGAGGCTGCCTGATTTTACTTGGAATATTTGGAGAAGGATTTGAATGAATTTCACCAAATTTGACAAATCTGGTCCAAACTTGCAGCAAGTGTAGTTTGAAAAATTTGAACTGAAGACCAATGGATCTTCATGGATCTTGGTTGAGGGTTCAAAGGACTAGGAAGGGGAGTTGGTTTGGGGGAAAAAATCAAAGCAGAGATGGTAGCTCCTTTGTAAATCTCCAAGGGCTAGAATAGAAGACAGAAATTTATTTGATAAGATTTAAATGGAAAATAATTATATGGAGAGGTACAACTTGCTGGATTTGATGCAAAACATGATCCAAATATGAGGGAAGGTTTAGGAGAGTGGATTTGCACTAAGGCCATGGCAAGAGGGAATTGTTGAAAGTGGTAAAGGATCATTCCAAAAGCCATAGTGCAAATTTCAAAGAGATTTTCAAAAGGCATTTTTCTCAAGTGACAACTGGATCAACATTATAAAGTATAGTTTCTTCTTTAACTGGTACCGGTTCTTTAATTTCTTCTTTAATAGGCGGGTGATATTTAAACCACTTCTCTTTAGGGAGTTCAACATGAGTAGCAAACGATTCACAAAAGGACGCTACTATCTCAGAGTTAAGCCCATATTTAGTGCTAAACTTTTGAAAAGCATCGGTATTCATAAAAGATTTAACACAATCATACTTAAGTTTAATACCTGACTCTTTACCTTCGTCGAGTTCCCAATCTTCAGTGTTGCGTTTAATTCTTTCCAAAAGATCCCACCGGAATTCAATAGTCTTCTTCATAAAAGAACCAACACAAGAAGTATCAAGCATGGTTTGATCATTACGAGAAAGCGAGCATAAAATTTTTGGATAATAATTTCTCTTGAGAGCTCATGATTGGGGCATGAATATAACATTGACTTAAGCCTCCCCCAAGCTAGAGCGATACTTTCTCCTTCACGAGGACAAAAATTATATACATAATTACAATCACGATGCACTAGATGCATAGGATAAATTTTTTGGTGGAACTCCAATTTCAAACGATTCCAATTACATGATCCAATATCATCGCATAGCCTATACCATGCCAATGCTTTTACCTTCAAAGATAAAGGGAAAACCTTTTTCATCACCTCATCTCTGGGTAAACCTGCAAGCTTAAACAATCCACAATTTTTTTCTACATATATCAAGTGCATATCAGGATGTTCGGTTCCATCTCCTGCATAAGGATTAGCTAGCAGTTGTTCTATCATACCCGAAGGAATTTCATATTCAATATTTCAGTAGCTGCAGTAGGTTGAGGGGTAACTAATTGTTGTTCCGGACGAGGTGAAGATACCCCGAACAAACCCCTCAAAGGATTGTTTTCCATAGTAACAAGTGACAATAAATTTCAGCACACTATATAAATGTTTCCTTACCAAATTCCACTTACCAAAGGCGCTTCACTCCCCGGCAACGGCGCCAGAAAATAGCCTTGATGACCCACAAGTATAGGCGATCAATTGTAGCTTTTTTCGATAAGTAAGATTGTCGAACCCAACAAGGAGCAGAAGGAAATGACAAGTAGTTTTCAGTAAGGTAATGTCTGCAAGTGCTGAAATTGTAAGTAGTAGAGTAGTTTGATAGCAAGACAATTTGTAACGAGCGAGTAACGGTAATAGTAGCAAGTATGCAGCAAAGTAGCCCAATCCTTTTGAGGCAAAGGACAGGCCAAAACGGTCTCTTATGATAAGCAAAGTGTTCTTGAGGGTACACAGGAATTTCATCTGGTCACTTTCATCATGTTCGTTTGGTTTGTGTTCGCTACTTCGATAATTTGATATGTGGGTGGACCGGCGCTTAGGTATTGTTCTTACTTGAACAAACCTCCTAATTATGATTAACCCTCCCGCAAGCATCCTCAACTACGAGAAAAGTATTAAGAATAAATTCTAACCACATCATTAAACTTTTGGATCCAATCGGTCCCTTACGGAATAGCGCATAAACTGGGTTTTAAACTTCTGTCACTCTCGCAACCCATCATCTAATTTCTACTCCACAATGCATTCCCTTAGGCCCAAATATGGTGAAGTGTCATGTAGTCGACGTTCACATGACACCACTAAGGGAATCACAACATACATACTATCAAAATATCGAACACTTATCAAGTTCACATGATTACTTGCAACATGATTTCTCCCGTGACCTCAAGAACAAAAGTAACTACTCACAAATGATAAACATGTTCATCATCAGAGGGGTATTAAATAGCATAATGGATCTGAACATATAATGTTCCACCAAATAAACCATATAGTAATCAACTACAAGATGTAATCAACACTACTAGTCACCCACAGGCACCAATCTATAGTTCTGGTAACAAGATTGAATACAAGAGATGAACTAGGGTTTGAGATGAGATGGTGATGTTGAAGATATTGATGGAGATTGCCCTCCCCAAGATGGGAGAGTTGTTGGTGATGATGATGACGATGTTTTCCCCCTCCAGGAGGGAAGTTCCCCGGGCGGAATCGCTCCGCCGGAGGGCAAAAGTGCTCCTGCCCAAGTTCCGCCTTGAGACGGCGGTGCTCCGTCCCGAAAGCCTTCTCCTCATTTTTTCTAGGTCAAAATGACCTATATACCAGAAGATGGGCAACGAAGGTGGGCCGAGGAGGGCACAATCCACCAGGGCGCGCCTGGGTTCCCTGGCGCGCCCAGGTGGGTTGTGCCCACCTGGTGGGCCCCCTCTGGTAGTTATTTGCTCCAATATTTCTTAAATATTCCATGAAAAATCTCCGTGAAGTTTCAGCTCATTTGGAGTTGTGCAGAATAGGTAGCCTGACGTAGCATTTTCAGGTCTAGATTTCCAGCTGCCGGAATTCTCCCTCTTGGTGTGTACCTTGCAAATTATGAGAGAAAAGGCATTAGAATTGCTCCAAAAAGCATTATTATAGATAAAAACATTATAAATAATAGTAAGAAAACATGATGCAAAATGGACGTATCAATACCTGAGAAGTACGACGGGAGGCTGAACCCGGCAGAGTTCCTGAGCATCTACACCATCGCTGTTCGGGCTGCCGGGGGAAGGAACGAGAAAGTGTTCGCCAATTACTTCCCTTTGGCCCTCAAGTCCAATGTGAGGTCTTGGCTGATGCACCTGTCGGAGAACTGCATTTCGTCATGGGCAGATCTGTGCCACGAGTTCATCAGTGCTTTCATCGGTGGCCACCAAGAGCCCGGCAGGCCTGCAGCTTCTCTAGCAGAAGGAAGGAGAAACCATCCATAAGTATTTACAGAGATTCAGTAAAGTTCATAGAAATATTCCAAATATCCATCCGGCAGCTGTTATAGCAGCCTTCCAGTCCAATGTGCGCAACAGTCGCATTCATTCTAAGATGAATGTGTGGTTGCCCAAGACTGTGAAGGAGCTGTACACACTGGTGGATAAGTGTGCTCGGATGGAGGAAGGAAGGAAGTTGCCTGGAGAGGAGGATTGCATCAATGTCGATTCAGAGGATGAGGATGAATCAACCAGTCAGAGAAAGGGCAAGAAGCGCAATAAGAAGCCAAGAGATAAGGCAGTGATGACTGTAGAAGGTTCGGGCACACCTAGTACCGGCAAGAAGGCCAAGGCTGAGGCCCCCGGCAAGGAAGCTGCCGTGTGCGCTGCCTGCCGGGAAGCGCCTGCCGGTGAAAAAGTTGGGAAAGGTGATGGGCCGTACTGCAAGATCCACCGGACCAAAGGACACGACCTTCAGGAGTGTTACCAAGTTGAATAGCTTGTCAAGAAACAGAGGGCAGCGTATGATAAGCGTGATAAGGAGAAAGATCAGAACGCTGCTGGCGGTAAGGGCCGAGGCGGTGGAGTAAATCGCCCCGGCAAACCCTTTCGGAACCAAGGAAAACCTGCCAGGGGCCAAGAGAAGGAAATATGTGATGATGTGAGTGACGAAGGGAGTGAAGAGGAAACCAGTGGGCAGGAATTTCAGAAGGCCACTGACGCCCTATGCATTGATGGAGGTGCATCTTTGCACACCTCCCATCGCCAATTCAAGCGATGGGCACGAGAGGTCAATGTTGTGGAACCAGCGCCAGAGGCCCGGAAGCCGCTCAAGTGGTCCCGCGCGCCCATCATCTTTGATGAGGAGGACCACCCTGGCCACACCACTGGTAGGGTGTTTGCCATTGTTGGTCTCCCCGACAATTCGCAACCTCAAGGTCACAAAGATGTTAGTGGATGGCGGGGCCAGGTTGAATCTGATTTCCCCGGCAGTCATCAACAAGCTTCAGATAGGAGAAGAAGAGCTAGAAGTTACCGGCTCGTTTCAAGGAGTCAATCCCGGCAGGAGCCATCCCAAGGGGAAGATTACGTTGTCGGTGACGTTTGGGGGAGAACTGAACTATCAGACTGAGAACATTGTGTTTGATGTGGTTGATCTTCCCCTGCCGTACAATGGGATTCTGGGACACCCGGCCCTGGCTAAGTTCATGGCAGCATCTCACTATGCTTATAACACTTTGAAGATGCCTGGGCCACTGGGAGTCATCACTATCCCATCAGATGAGAAGGATGCAATTATCTACGTGGACAAGATGTACCGGGATGCAGTCGCGGCTGTGGCTGCGGCAGCAGCAGCTCCCGCCAAGGAAAGCAAAGGAAAGAAGAAGGATTGTAGGGCCTCCGACAAGGAGTCCGGGAAGCATGCCCCCTCCGAGTGCACATCATCCATTGACGACGTGCCGAAGTGTTCCAACAGCAAGAGATCCAAGGTTGCTGCACCCCAAGTGCAGAAGGTCCCGGCAGGGCTGGCTGGCGTTGATGGTACTTTCATGATCATCGCCACCCTTGATGACAAATAGGAAAGCGCGCTCGTTGCCTTCCTGCAGGTGAATGTTGATGTGTTTGCCTGGCAACCATCTGATATCCCCGGTGTTCCCAGGGAGGTAATCCAGCACCACCTTGCCGTCTGCCCACACGCCCGACCCGTCAAGCAGAAAGTTCAGAAGCAGGCCTTGGAGCGGCAGCAGTTCATTGCCAAGGAAATCAAGAAACTAGAGGCAACTGGTTTAGTGAGAGGAGTACTGCACCCTACGTGGTTGGCAAACCCAGTGGTGGTCTGGAAGGCGAATGGGAAATGGAGGTTCTGCATTGATTTCATAGATCTCAACAAGGCTTACCCGAAGGACCCATTTCCCTTCCAGCGCATCGACTAGATTGTGGATTCCACTTCAGGTTGTGATTTGCTCTCCTTTCTGGATGCATACTCCGGATATCACCAGATCTTCATGTCCAAAGAAGATGAGGAGAAGACCTCGTTCATCACTCCATGTGGTACGTACTGCTTTGTCCGCGTGCCTTTCGAATTAAGGAGTGTCGGGTCCACTTTTGCAAGAGCAGTTCAGATTGGTTTTGAGCCACAGTTGCACAGAAACATAGAAGCCTATATGGATGACATCGTGGTCAAAACCTAGGATAAGACCATCCTTATCTAGGATTTGGAGGAGACGTTTGCTAATCCGTGCAAGGTTAACTTGAAGGTTAATCCGGAGAAGTGTGTATTCGGTGTTCCCTCCGGCAAGCTACTTGGATTATTCGTATCCCATCGGGGGATTGAAGCCAACCCCAACAAGATCAAGGCCATTGAGCAGATCCAAGCACCAAGGACAGTTAAGGATGTAAGGCGCCTGACGGGATGCGTTGCCGCGCTAAGCAGATTCATTTCCATGTCCGCCGAGCGTGCCCTGCCGTTCTTCAAAATTTTCAAGAAAGCAGGGCCCATGAAGTGGACCCCGGAAGCAGATGCAGCTCTGCAAGAATTGAAGGCCTACCTATCGTTTGTGCCTACCTTGGTTGCACCCAAACCCCAAGATCCGTTGTTGCTTTACTTGGCGGCAACCAACCAAGTGGTTAGTGCGGCCTTGGTAGCACAATGAGAGGTGGATGAGGTAGAAAGTGGCCAGATCACGTCAGAGTCACAAAAGGATCAGAACAGCAGTGAGCACGACAACAAGAGCAACCCCAAGGACGCGGCAAGGAAGAAAGTGGTGCAGCGCCCAGTATACTTCGTCAGCTCCTTGTTACAAGGGGCTAGATCGAGGTATTCTGGCGTGTAAAATTTGATCCTTGGCCTCGTCATGGCCTCAAGGAAACTGCGCCACTACTTCCAAGCCCATGAGATTACGGTTGTCACTCGTTTTCCGTTGCAAAGGATACTCCGAAACCCTGAAGCCACTGGTAGAATAGTGGAGTGGGCTTTGGAGTTATCCAGCTTTGGTTTGAAGTTTGAGAGCACGTCAACTATTCAGAGAAGGGCACTGGCAGAGTTTATTGCAGAATGGACGCCAACCCCTGACGAGGAAGTGACAGAAACAGCTCTCCCCGGCAAGGAATCACCCCAAGAATGGATTATGTATTTTGATGGTGCTTTTTCCCTATAAGGTGCAGGGGCCGGCGTGCTTCTTGTTGCCCTCTCCGGGGATCACTTGAAGTACGTCGTCCAAATGCACTTTGTGTCATGACCGGTTTTTCAATAAAATAATTATTGAGAGACCGATCCCTTTTACGGACGAGCGAGGAAGAATTCCTTCTCGCTGGTAGACAATATCTTGGTCACAGAAGAAAAATACCAGGAGTACTAAATATAATACAAGGTTGAGCAGAGACTGCCCAACAATTTATTACATGCACGCCGCTAAAACAAGACGGCGGATAGGGTGGCAAACTACTAACTCACGATAATAACGGTGGTGGAAATATCATAGCGAAGCGAGTGATATGATTCCAGAAGACTATAGCCCTTCGAGCGTCGGAGTGAGGCTCGAGAAGACTTATTGCGGGTGGAGGAAGCATATACAATACAAGTGACCAATATCCGGGATCGCGCAGGACTGACTGGGACTCCTCTAGGCATCGGACGCGCTATCAAACTCTTCATCCAAGAGATCGCCTTCGTCAACATCTGGCCAAATCAACAAGCCAGGTGAGTACTATGAAAGTACTCGCAAGACAGTTCGGACATAAGGTATAACAAATGTAAACATGAAGCACACGAACAAGTTAACCAGTGCGATCAGACATAGAGATAATAAATACTGGGGTGCCAAGCGAGGGTCTGAATGACGCCTCGAGCGGAAACTGCAGAATAGTAATGCTGGTGCCAAACGAGTGTCTGAAAGACTCCTCGAGCGGAAAATGCGGAATAATAATACTGGTGCCAAACGAGTATCTGAAAGACTCCTCGAGCGGAAAATGCGGAATAATAATACTGGTGCCAAACGAGTGTTTGAAAGACTCCTCGAGCGGAAATTGCGGAATAATAATACTGGTGCCAAACGAGTGTCTGAAAGACTCCTCGAGCGGAAAATGCGGAATAATAATACTGGTGCCAAACGAGTGTCTGAAAGACTCCTCGAGCGGAAAATGCGGAATAACAATTCCATAGCCGGGCGTCGGGGCGACACCACATAAAGGGCTTATAACAGAAAATAAAGACAGTGCATGCCACAGTCGGACGTCTGCGCGACGTCACATAAAGGGCTTATATCACAGCTCAAAATACAACCGTTCGGGAACATAAATTATCACAAGCATGCGACAAGTATAAAGTTAGTCCATCCACAGGAATAACAATAAAACTGGATTTACCACTTGAGCTTGTTCACCGGGGACAAGTTTTCCACACGGATAGATATGGATATAATGTTTTCATTACTTGATCATGGATACGATGATTTGGAAGGAATTGACTCTGCAGAGTTTGTACTTAACCACAGCCAAAGGATTTCAGTAGTCACGGGGACTAGTTCCGTCTACGGTGTTTTGGAAGAAACACGTCTAACCAGTACACACCCAATTCAACCATCCGAAGCCAGGGATCACCCTCGGCGACGTTCAAGAAAAACCTTGAGACGGGGAGGCTACAACCTCGCGTAGCATGGGATCAAATTTCTATACGCGCGCTCTAAGGGGGTGCCCCCCCTCTCGGTCCCAACCGGAAACACCCATGCCCCCTGACCGGATGACTGGCTTTAATCCTGGGCCAAGGTACCATCATCCCGGCCTCTCTGTTTGGTGTGTACACGGAAAGAGGTTACCAACTTACTAAACCGCATCCTGGCAATGAGACATGTGGTAGCACGGAAGGGGGAAAGAACGGTAACGTGGCTCCAACCACGTTAACGTCGGAGAAAGTCAGATGTCGCAAGGCTGGTATGCTACAACAGCACCACCTTGCTGCCCTTCATGTCACCACATGATTAGGCCATCTCTCACCAGAGATCATCGCAACTTTGGAACATGCGGGAAGGGAACGATAACGTGGCTCCAACCACGTTAACATCGGAGAAAGTCGGATGATGCAAGGCTGGTATGCTACAACAGTACCACCTTGCTGCCCTTCATGTCACCACATGATTAGGCCATCTCTCATCAGAGATCATCGTGACTTTGGAACAACCGGGTCGTTGCCTTACAAGCAACGAAGTATTTACCGACACTCATATGCCACGCACAAACTTTCACGCGAACATGAAAAACACCTGTCATATCAAATGTTCAAAACATGCTTGCCTGGTTCGGAGAAGTCAGAGTCTAGCTCGGCGAAGTTCGCGGCTCCTTCACCTCTCCCGGAACCTACGGCAATCACGAAACGGGTACTAACGTGAAAACCAACACATGCACAGAAAATTTTCCAAATATTTTTCAAATAAATCCCATAAAAAACTAGACAAAATTTGAAGATTGTCAGAAAAAGAATCACTCAAAAATACCTTTTCATTAAAAAGGTATAAAGGTTTCTGTCCAGGGACTTATCTGTAATGAAACAGAAAAGTTCCAGGGTTTTAACTGAGAAAACAGAAAACACTTCGGTTGGGAATGCGCAAGCGCAAAGGAGAAAACGTATTTGCCCGAAGGCGCCAACAGAAAATGGTTCAAAGGAGAATAGAATAGAGGCTGACAGGCGGGGTCCACCTGTCAGGTTTAAAAAGCTTGCCGGCGCCCGAAGACTGCGGTGGACGCCGGCGTCGAACCACGGCGAGTTAGGAGAAACGGAGGGTACCAAGAGCTTCAGCGTCTTCTTTCGCGTTGGTGGGTGGTGGACTCGTCCAACGGGGAGCACCACGTCGACGGCGACACTATCTCCGGCGGACGGCGGCTCGGGTGAGGATGGGGAACTCCGGTGGAGGGCTGCAAACTACGAATTGAGACGCGGGTCAGAACGAGGGATGCAAGGTGAAGCTACCGGCAAGAGAATGGGGGCGGAGGAGCACACACGGGGGTGAATCGGGCTGGATCCCGTGGCGGGTCGCGGCGGCCGGAGTCGAGGAACGAGACCTCCTCGGGGCTCTACCAGTCGCTAGGCTTGCTCTAGGGGGAGTGCAGGGATGGTGGGTGCTCGAGTTGAAGCTCGGGGCCTCTATTTATAGGCAGATCGACGGGGTGGCCGTGAACGGAGAATCTCCGGCGAGCGATTACGGCGGAGCAGTGGATTGGCAGAAGGTTTGAGTGGCCAGGCAGCATCAGTGGAGGTTACTGGAGTCGTTTCACAGCTAAACGGGGTCGGTCTTGGCGTAATGGCGTCGGTCCACGGTGAGGTGACCGCACGGGCTCAACGGCGGCAGAGAGCGCACTCCGCACCCTGCGGTTCACGACGAGAGCGGCAGCGCATTCGGGGGAGTGGAAGGCCACGCGGCGGGCTCCGGTGGTTTGGGCGGCGCTGGGTGGCGTCGTCGGCGCCATGTCTCCCGCTGGCGTCCGCAAAGCCGCCGCCGGCGTCCGCAAAGCCGCCGCCGGCGTCGGTCACGGGGCGGCGCACCTTCTGCGGCTCGTCGCCGACGCCCGCAAGGCGCCAGGCGTTCGTGCGGTGCAGGAACAAGAGGGCGGGGACGAGGAGCAAGGCGACGCGGTGGTACTGGCGAGATCGACGTCCTTCTCTGAAGAAAACGACAGCAGGCCACTGCAGTGTTCTCTGAACTTTCTGAACTTGACATAGACAGTGCACTGCAGGTGTTCGACAGAAAGATTTTGCAATGAGATGAATTTTTCTGGAGCTGTAACTTGGTGAGGTGACCACTCAATGCACCCAGAGGCTGCCTGATTTTACTTGGAATTTTTGGAGAAGGTTTTGAATGAATTTCACCAAATTTGACAAATCTGGTCCAAAGTTGCAGTAGGTGTAGTTTGAAAATTTTGAACTGAAGGCCAGTGGATCTTCATGGTTCTTGATTGAGGGTTCAAAGGACTAGGAGGGGAAAAAGGTTTGGGGGCAAAAATCAAGACAGAAAGTGGAGTTCCTTTGTAACTCACCAAGTGCTAGAAAGGAAGGCAGAAATTTATTTGAATAGAATATAAATGGAAATAATCACATGGGGAGGTTCAACTTGCTGGATTTGATGCAAATCATGATCCAAAGGTGAGGAAAGGGTTAGGAGAGGGGATTTGCACTAAGGCCATGGAAAGAAGGAATTGTTGAAAGTGGCAAAGGATTTTCCAAAAGCCATAGTGCAAATTTCAAGGAGATTTTCAAAAGTCATTTCCCAAGTGAAAAGTGTTTTGTCTTGAGTCCAAATGAAAAGCAAGAACCTCCAAGACCAAAGACAGATCTTGGTTGAATCCAAATAAAACTTTTGCCATAAAGGAAAATATTTGAGAGTGAGAGTTCTCTTGAAGAAAAATTTAAATCACTCCCCTCAAGTCAAATAAAATCATTTGTAAAATCCAAATAAAAACTTGGGTGTCACACTTTGCCCGGGAAGAAGCCACCAACAATACAACTGAGTATGAAGGGCTCCTTGCCGGGCTCAGGATTGCAGCAGAATTGGGAATCAAGAAGTTGATCATTCGAGGAGATTCACAGCTTGTGGTGAGACAAGTCAACAAGGATTATCAAAGCCCATTGATGGAAGCATACGTCAAGGAAGTGAGGATATTGGAGGAGCACTTTGATGGGTTACAAACAGAGCATGTACCCCGTGCGAAAAACAGCATAGCTGATCGCCTGTCAAAGTGTGTTGCGCAGAAGCTTCCTGTGGAACCAGGAACTTTTGTTCTCCATCTCTCTCAGCCTTCCGTATCACTAGCCACAATGGCCCGGAAAAGGAGAAAGTTGGACTATGGTAAGCCTCTCCCGGTCGAGCCATCCGCCCCTGGCAGAGACCCTGCTGGAAACAACTCCTCACAGCCTGCCGGACCACCCCCTCCGGCTGGGCCTATGGACCCCGCGAACAAGGCTGGTGCTCCCGCATCAGAAGAGGTGCCGCTAGTCCTTGTTGCCGAGCCCCAGGCTCCAACTTGGGCAAGGCACATTGTCCGCTTCCTCCAAACCGAAGAGCTTCCTGGTGACCAAGATGAAGCTGAGAAAGTAGCCTGGAGGGCTAGTATGTATCAGTTTGTCGATGACACTCTGTACAGAAGGAGGCCCAATGGTGTGAAATTGAAGTGTGTCTGCCGGGAGGATGGAAAGGAACTGCTGGCTGAGATTCACGAAGGAATGTGCGGCTCACACATTGGATCAAGGGCATTAGTTGGGAAAGCATTCCGGCAAGATGCAGTTGAGCTCATCACGACATGTGAAGCCTGCCAGTTCCATTCCAAGAGAACACACCTGCCTGTCCAAGCCCTTCAGACAATCCCTCTATCATGGCCATTTTTGGTCTGGGGGCTCGATATCCTTGGCCCCTTCCCCCGAGCAATCGGGGGCTTTGAATTCTTGTTCGTTGCCATCGACAAGTTTACAAAGTGGCCGGAAGTGACTGACGTGAGAAAGGTGACTGCTCAGTCAGCTATCAAGTTCTTGAAAGAATTGGTGTGCCGTTTCGGAGTTCCGGCAAGGATCATCACTGACAACGGCACCCAGTTCACGAGCCACGCCTTCATGCAATACGTTCATGCCCTCGGATGCAAGATCTCATTCACTTCTGTGGCACACCCCCGGAGCAATGGACAAGCTGAGAGGGCGAACGCTGAAGTGCTTCATGGACTCAAGACAAGAACTTTCGATACGCTGCAGAAGCACGGCAGGCGGTGATCAAGGAGCTGCCGGTAGTTCTCTAGTCCCTCAGAACAACACCTAACCGAGCTACCGGGCAGACTCCCTTCTCCCTCGTCTACGGGGCAGAAGCAGTTATCCCCACGGAACTCATTTACGGGTCCCCTCGAGTGCTTGCCTACGATGAAGTAGAGCAAGATCAGCACCAGCGTGACGACGCTATGCTACTCGAGGAGAACCGTCTCCGGGCTGCTACGCGTGCTGCATGCTACCAGCAAGCCCTGCGTCGCTATCATAGCCGCAGGGTTCACGCCCGGTGTTTTGAGGAAGGTGACATTGTCCTTAGGCGCGTTCGGTCCGCCAAGGGTACAAAGAAGCTATCACCGAAGTGGGAAGGCCCTTACCGGGTGGTACGAGTCACCAGACCCGGCGCCGTCCGTCTGGAGACCGGAGATGGCACTCAGCTTGTCACACCCTGACTTTCATGCCACTACACTTAAGCTAACAATCATGATAAAATGTGGTTTTGACAAAAACTTTTGAGTGCTTTGGACTATGCTCGACTGATTTTTTTGTCTGCTGTTTGCAAGTGCCCTAAAAATCAAATAAATCCTCCAACTCTTATACTCCATCTCCTTGTTCCAAACTTTTGCCCCAATGATCATGCCATGTGTATAGTACAGTATAGAATTTTATTACAACAATAATTTGGCCAAAAATTAGTTTCTAAATTTAGTTTTCCAAAACCCCCTGAATTGAGGCTTGCACTACAAGTACTTGATTTGGGGTATGAAAAATCTTTCAAAGAGTATGTTTGACTCCTATTAGGTATAGGACTCCCAAAAACCACAAAAATATAATTTCAAAAGTTATTTTGCTATTTTATTTAAAGGATTTTTCTTTAGGCCAGAAATTGTATTTAATAGGTTAAAATTATTTTAATGCTTTAAAAATATTTGGGAAAATTTAGGGAAACTCAGTGGACATATATTGTCCATATATAAGAGTTTCAACACATGGTTATGTTCAAAATATTGGTCAAACCCCTCAAAAACCCTTTCTGGATATTTCAAGCTTTTGAAATATTTACAAAGGAAATATTCTATAAAAAATTCCAAGAAAATTCTAGCATGTCACATGTGACATATTTGATGATCTTGCCGGGTATCATGTCTTGGAAAACAAGATAACACCACCAAAACCCTTCAGAACCATTTCTGTCCATTTTGAAGTTTGAACAACTTTGCATTGCCAAACATGTCCGAATGATCTCAAACTTGGTACACATGCTCAACTGGTCTAATTATTCATCTACACCAAATGGCACAAGTTTTTGATCAAGATAAATTGATCAAGATAAATTGATCAAAGTACCCCAAAACCCTCTCTAACCAGATCCAAGTTTGAACAACTCTACATTGCCAACTTTCTCCTTTTGGTCTCAATTTTTGTGGACATGTTCAAATCATCAAATGATGACACTACACCAAGTGGTGCATCAAGGAGAAAATACTTCCATGACTAAATCATGGAAAATCCATTTCTGTTGATTTCTAGGGTTTGCTAAAGTTACACAGGCAACTTTCTCCAAACGGACTCAAACTTGGTGATCAACCTCAATTATATATATCATTTGATCCTATTAATTCTCATGCCAATAGGAATTCATATTATAGCCCAAACCAACATCAAACACCTTCTGCCATTTTACCGAAACCCCTATTTTGACCCCCTCCACTATTCTCCTTGAGCTCAACGTTTTACCAGTGCTTCTTCTAACCCTCACCTATCTCCAGTACTTCTCACTCCTCCATAGCTCCATGATTGAGGGGTAAAAACCCTAATTTTCACCTCTGGTTAGCACTGTTTCTCCTCCCCCTCAACCCTCTTCTCTCACCAGGGCCACTCCAGGGCATCCAATGCCCTTCCCGACTTGTTTACTTCTCCCTACGCTACCAGACACGAGTGGGCACGCCCTGCCCCTTAAATAATGCCATGGCAGCCAAAGGCACACTCTGGAGCGCTACAGTGCACCCTTGCACTATAGCGGCCCCCTGCCCGACGCCCCCAGCCACCTTGGGCCTCCCCAGCATGTCCCCCAAGACCGCCTCGGCGTCCGCGACATGGCATCTGGTCGGCCCCCTCCTCCCTCTCTCTCCCCAGGCCGCCGCGCGCGTGAACCGAGCGCCGCCCAGCTCCGCCACTCTCTGCTGGAGCACGGGCCCCGCCACGAGCTTGCCCCGCTCCCCCTATCTCCTCCCAGCGCCCAACACCAACCCCACGAGCACCGCAGACAGCCCCGAGCCTCCTCCCGTGGCTATCCTGGCCATTTCCACGGGCGCCGCAGGCCGCGTCCACGGTGAGCCGTGGCCTCGCCATATAAGGCCGCCCGAGGCCTCTCTCTGGAGCCCCTTCGCCCTCTCTCCCTCCCGTACGTCGCCTAGACCCGTCCATCCCTCTCCCCGTGCCCTCCATCCACCACAATGGCCGGAGCGTCGCCGTCGGGCTCCGCCGAAATTGGAGCTAACCCAAGCTCTCTTTCACCCCCTAGCCACTCCAACGCCCACATACCTCCACCGCAAGGCCCTCCATTGCCTCCATTCGCCCCCGGGAAGGCCAGGCACTCACGGCCAAAGATGGCCGACGGGCTGCTCCGCCACCATCCAAGCCATCGCCACTACAGCCCTCCTCGGCATGCTTGAAGCACCTAGACGGATGCGGCGCAGCCTCCTGAGCATGCTGGTGGGCGGAGCGTCGCCGGAGATGCTCTGTAGCCCCGGCAATCGCCGGCCGGAGTGCGCGCGGGAGGTTGAAGGCGACCTACCGCTGGGCCCCGCGCGTCAGCGACCCAGTGGGCGGGCCCCGCCCATTTAAGTGGAAACGGCTCCGGCCAGATCCGCTTTGCCCGCGCGAAGGCGCCCCACTGGAAGCCGCCTTCGACGTCACCTCCTCTGTCGCGTAGCCGAGCCGCTGGGCCAGCCCAGTGCGCTCCGGTGCTAAACTACGTCCTGTGCACAGTTTAGGTATAACCCAAATATTCTTCTTTTTCTTTTCCAGTGAACTTGAAAAATCCATAAAAAATTCAAATAGTGTCCAAATTTGATGATTCAAATTTCTAGAGACTCCATAAATCAAGTTCTATTTAATGAGCCATAGTGAACATTTTTATTCTACCTAGTTTCCACTAGATCTAATAAGTAGGTCATTTATACCCCTAAATCAGCTTCCAAAATTCATAGAATATTCATTTGGACTCCAAATTCAGTGAAACCAATTTCTAAATGTTTCTAAAATCATGCCTGATTTAATAGGTACTTTTACTCATTTTTATAAAAAGGCATTCTGTAGAGAACTTGCAGATCCATTAAATCCCTTATATCCTTCATATTGAAATGTTCCAAGATATCCACTTATCCAATTCCATTGAAATCACTTTTGTCATTCCTCATATGAACAAAGGTATCCTAGAAAAGTCCATCTTTTTAGAGCCTTGGTTGTGTTGCTTATTGTGGTTGTTTCCGGCGTTAGTTAACGAAGTAGACGGAGTACTTGGGGAAGGACCAGAAGACTTGAAGACTCTGATGAACCGGGCAAGCAGCCCTTTGACCATGTCTATGAAACCCTTTTTATGCATGTCATATAGCACTTTATTATGGTTGCATCAGAATCATGATGAGGTGGTAACCACTTTGATGGGTTGCCTCCGTTACTTCCTTGTTGAAACTTGCATAATGCATGACCCTACCTTTCTATGAGGGTTGTGCGGGTGGGAGTAGATAGGATGCTAAAGTAGTGGCTACGCAAATGGGACGGGTATATGCATGGTGATGGAGACAAAAGTATTTTTTTTGAAAGACTTTCCGAAAACCCGTCGGGTGCCACTAATGCCCGAGGGAGATGCTGAGCTAAGTAACCACTTGATGACGAAGTGGTGTACCGAGGCAAGTGAGTGTGTTGTTTTCGAAAACGAACTGGTTTAAGTTGCGACCGTTACTCCAACCTTACATGCGCAACCACTCTACCCTTATAGGGCATTATTGATTACCTAGTACGTGCTAACATGGATGCCGCATTACTAGTGACGGGAGTGATTTGTGGTCACTCTCAGGACGGGGTCATGCCAGGTAGGGCGGCCATGATTGTTTTTACAGGGCACTGGACACACCGTTGGTACCCCGTGCTTGCGATATGTGATGAATATGGGAGCGTGGCTCCACAAAAAGAATCTATTATGTGACAATGTTGGGCACGGGGGCTACTACCAATCGAGTGGACTCCTTGTTAGTTACGGCTAGGGAAAGGAAGTGATCGGGTGCTTAGCCCGGGTACTTGAGGTACCGCGGGTCGTGGATGACACGGAAGTTCCCCAGATCTTGTGGGTAAAGTGTGCAACCTCTCCAGAGTGTAAAACTATTCGAATAGCCATGTCCATGGTCAAGGACGGTTGGGTAACCGCTCTTGGGCTACGTCCACATGTTTACAAAACCTGGGAGAATGTATGGACAAGCGGTGAGAACTACCTGGGTCACGTCAAAAGACTTGACAGGATGGTTAAGTTGGATTGATTCCAACTCTATTTATGTTGATATCTGTAACTTGTCCTCATTGTTACTTGAATTCTCCAGATGCATGTCTTACAAGTTGTTGAACATGTCATTGCACTCAAAACTAGCTTTCTGCAAAATGACCTACTTAGTGCTATATCATGCATTGTTGTACCTTGTTTCAAAACATGGGTTGCTTGCGAGTACATTCAAAGTACTCATTGGCTTGCCACTGGTTATTTTATTGGCCAGGCATGAAAGAACATGATATAATGAAGACGACCTTGGTGACGAATATGCGAGCTAGGACGCTTTCCGGTCAGAATGCATGTAGGGTTAAGGCAGATGGCATGGGTTCACGCTATCGTCGAAGATTTCTGCTGTGATGTTATACTCAAGACCTGACCATAATGGTCCTACTTGTGTAACACGGTATGTATGGATGTAAAACTCTTGTTATTCAGCTTCTGTGTGTTCAGTGAGCAATGATCTCTGGGATCACTATACACGTGCATTCGGTGATCACGACTTATGAGTCGGGGTCCCCACAGAGCTGGTATTAGAGCCATCCTGACTGTAGGAAGCCTTAGTTAGCATGGTCGTTAGCTAGGGTAAAACTAATTTTCAATTCTGTCACTAATTTTCAAAACTATCTATACTTCTCTTCCCTTCTAATTTTTTCCAAAACTAAGGTATATTCTGCTCGACCTCTTCCCCTACGAAACTTTTGCAAACGGTCGCTAGCACCCTCAAGCCCCTGACCACGGGATTCCTTGTAACCCCCTTGGATAATCTAGAAGGAAGACACATTGCCAAACATTCACCCGCATCTTCTGAACACAAGTTTGGCCACACCACGACAACACAGAAGACACCTTCTCAAGGATTGAGGAAACCAAGACTCAGAAGATGGTGACACACTCGACACTGCCCCAAGATGGTGCAACCATAGCCTGCAACGATTAGAGCATAGGATATGCAAGACCATCGCTAATAGAGTAACCCTGTCACTCACGTTGCTGTATCGGCAACCACCGGTGGATGAGAACCTCGCCATTTGGTTCGCCTCACTATAGTGAGCAGGAAAACGGTGCTCGGCATCCCTCGCTCTCGGTGACGATACTGTCAACAGTGTGTCCGGTAGATTGGACCTCTACTATGCCTTGTTAATATCATTGCATAAGGGATTACCTACCTGGTACCGTCAACGCCTTAGAAGGCAAAAGGGATCGTCATGATTAAGAAGACAACACAAGGCCGTGTCAATGCCAGCTATGACGAACCACCCCCCCCCCCCCCGTCAGCTCATCAGGCGAGAAGTTGATGAAGATTCTTCGGGCCCAACCCGGATCGTTTCATCGAACAACTACAAGAGGCACAACGACACCTGAGGAAAACCCAGAAGACTGCACGAGACACGAAGCAAGCACGACTATTGAGTCCAAGAACCCCTAGGGTAGGATGAGTCGTGTACCCCCTATGCGCAGTCGAGTCCGTATGATGGTTCGAACAGAACCATGATTGTGTGTTGCTTGTTTTTATTTGTTTGTGTTTTGATATAGGTCGCACTTTTGCCCTGGGCAACAAGTACGTGACTATATCACCTTACTTACCTTATTTATTTATTTTGGCCCTTTTTGCACCTGTTTGTTCGCACTTGAACTATAGAACCCCCTTTAGGCCTTCCCCTCCTCTATGCTACTTTTCCCTCTCATCTCTCTCCTCAACTGAAGACCGGCAAGACAAGATACACCAAGGACTCTACTTCGGCAACCAACTAGCATTGAAGACCTTTTCTACAGCCTCCTCGACCAAGTGCAACCCCGTAGAGTTATGTTTACCCCTCAAGATTAGAAACCCATCCCTAGATCCTTCGAGACATCACGAGATACCCCAGCTCGAATACTTAACCATGTGCTTAACCCGCAAATTGCAAGAGAACCAGTTAAGCCTCAGTAACCTTGCTCAGCATTGGGTTCATTATGGAACTATTGGACCAAGTGAGCAAGCACATTGTCATCCTAACATAGCACAAGAACTGGTGATGGCATAGGGAGGACCAACTTGAGGATATAGGAATAGAGGACAAATGACTTGATGGAGCTATACTAGTAACCTTGAGGAGATATCCGAGACTCTTTGGTGGAGTATGAGGTTTTCATATTGGTAAATGAACTTGGTGGGATCATGTTAATAGAGTAGCATAGCTTTCATTACCCCCTGAGTAAATTGGATTTAGTAGGATAATTATGATCACAAGCTGAAATTCTTGGAGGTATAAGGATGTGACTCAGCCAGGGGACATTGGTAGGAGATAGTTGACACTAGGATATTGGCTTGGGGGAAACAGTGTAGGAATTCTTGTTGGACATGAGATTTGGATTTAAATAGGTGGTCCTAGTGGAGTATAGATGCTAAGTAAGTCTACATGGTTCAGAGTAAATTGGATTTAGACTGATGATCTCAATCATGATACCATGTTTCTTGGTGGATGATAAACTAGGAGATTGGATTAATTGTTAGAGTTTATTTAGGGATCTGTATGAGCTTGAGATTGAAGTTTACCAGATCATGATAATGGGAAATTGGTGGAATGACTATAGTAAGGACAACCCTTTCAAGTACTTAGGGATTATAGAGACTTTAGGAGATCATGTGGAACACCATAGGCATTGGATTTGTAGGATAAATGGATCATGTAGTGACTAGTGAAGTTAATGGGACATTGGAGTTGATTCATTGGAAGGAAACAAGATCTTGGAATGGCTTATGACGTGTTTCCTTAGGATGGAGATTCACTATCTTGGGCCTTGGAAGAATAGGTTGAGCACTTGGATTGTGGTCTTTAATTCAAGCTTAGCAGCTTGTATGTTCTACCCATGGATTTTTGCATAGATATGAGTTTGGGGATAGTTGACATGTATGATTTTGTTAAGACCCCCTCTCGGGAGTCATGAGGATATGAATAACATGAGTGATGATTGGAGTTGACCTATATGGGATGATTCTTTCGGTAAAATGATGTGATTTCTTTGGAAGACTAGATAGAACAATTGGCATCTCAGAAGCTGTGTTTAAGGATAAGATGATAAAAACGTTCACCCACACACTAGAATCCTTGAAACCCTTAAGCCCTACCAAGCCACAACATGGTCGGATCATGACAATGGGCTTTGGCTCTAGGTCAAGAAGATCTTGACCAATACTCATCCCGTCTATGGGGAAGGTGGACACAAAGGGCTGGATCACAAAGGGATCACAGGCTCCTAGATGAGTAACTACCTAGAACCAATATCCTAGCCTAGTTTATGTACCCCATGGACAAGTCTTCATGGAGAACTTGGACATGATGGTTGTCATCTTTATTGGTGACATACTTGTCTACCCGAAGGCGAAAGAAGAGTCATTCAGCTCGCCAGAGAACATTTGAAGACCGCCATGTCGAGGAGGACAACTACACCAACCACCGCCATCAAGAAGCAAGCTTCCGCGTCGAAGACCATGTGTATAGACAAGCCAGTCCTCTAGAAGGAACCAATCATTTCCATGTCAAAAGGAAGCTCACACCAAGATTTACCGGTCCCCTCCGAGATCACTGCAAGACGAAGAGTAGATGGCTACCAGCTAGAGTCACCACCTGAATTACCCACTCTGTGCAACGATTTCCACATGACACAACTCCAGAAGTGTTTCCGACTTCCTAACTAGCCCGATCACTAACAAGGATATCAATCACCAAGCCATCGACCCCCAGCCCAACCTGACCTATGCAAGAAACCCCTTAGCAACCTGGATCAAGTAGAACGTCATACACGAAGCCTCACCATCAAGTACTCCAAGGTTAAAAGGAGCACCACTCAAAAGAAGAAACAGTATGAGGACGTGAAGACTACCCCAAGCCCAAGTTTCCATACTCCTTTCCGAGCCTAGTTTGGGAATCTCGGGGACGAGATTCTTGTAAGGGGGGTAGGTCTGTCACACCCTGATTTTCATGCCACTACACTTAAGCTAACAATCATGATAAAAATGTGGTTTTGACAAAAACTTTTGAGTGCTTTGGACTCTGGTTGATTGATTTTTTTTGTGCTGTTTGCAAGTGCTCTAAAAATCAAATAAATCCCCCAACTCTTATGCTCCATCTCCTTGCTCCAAACTTTTGCCCCAATGATCATGCCATGTGTATAGTACAGCATAGAATTTTATTACAAAAATAATTTGGCCAAAAATTAGTTTCTAAATTTAGTTTTCCAAAAACCCCTGAATTGAGGCATGCACTACAAGTACTTGATTTGGGGTATGAAAAATCTTTCAAAGAGTATGTTTGACTCCGATTAGGTATAGGACTCCCAAAAACCACAAAAATATAATTTTAAAAGTTATTTTGCTATTTTATTTAAAGGCTTTTTCTTTAGGCCAGAAATGGTATTTAATAGGTTAAAATTATTTTAATGCTTTAAAAATATTTGGGAAAATTTAGGGAAACTCAGTGGACATATATTGTCCATATATAAGAGTTTCAACACATGTTCATGTTCAAAATATTGGTCAAACCCCTCAAAAACCCTTTCTGGATATTTCAAGATTTTGAAATATTTACAAAGTAAATGTTCTCTAAAAATTTCCAAGAAAATTCTAGCATGTCACATGCGACATATTTGATGATCTTGCCAAGTATCATGTCTTGGAAAACAAGATAACACCACCAAAACCCTTCAGAACCATTTTTGTCCATTTTGATGTTTGAACAACTTTGCATTGCCAAACATGTCCAAATGATCTCAAACCTGGTCCACATGCTCAAATGGTCTAACTATTCATCTAGACCAAATGGCACAAGTTTTTTATCAAGATAAATTGATCAAAGTACCCCAAAACACTCTCTGACCAGGTCCAAGTTTGAAAAACTCTACATTGCCAACTTTCTCCTTTTGGTCTCAGTTTTTGTGGACATGTTCAAAACCTGAAATGATGACACTACACCAAGTGGTCCATCAAGGACAAAAGATTTGCATGACTAAATCTTGGAAAATCCATTTCTGTTGATTTCTAGGGTTTGCTAAAGTTACACAGGCAACTTTCTCCAAATGGACTCAAACTTGGTGATCAACCTCAATTATATATACCATTTGATCCTGTTAATTCTCATGCCAAGAGGAATTCATATTATAGCCCAAACCAACATCAAACACCTTCTGCCATTTTACCGAAACCCCTGTTTTGACCCCCTCCACTATTCTCCTTGAGCTCAACTTTTTACCAGGGCTTCTCCTAACCCTCACCTATCTCCAGTACTTATCAATCCTTCATAGCTCAATAATTGAGGGGTAAAAATCTTAATTTTCACATCTGGTTAGCACTGTTTCTCCTCCCCCTCAACCCTCTTCTCTCACCAGGGCCACTCCAGGGCATCCAATGCCCCTCCCCACTTGTTTACTTCTCCCTAGTGCTACCAGACACGAGTGGGGCACGCCCCCGCCCCTTAAACAATGCCATGGCAGCCAAAGGCACGCTCTGGAGCGCGCTACAGTGCGCCCTTGCACTATAGCGCCCCCCTGCCCGACGCCCCCAGCCACCTTGGGCCTCCCCAGCGTGTCCTCCAAGACCGTCTCAGCGTCCGCGACACGGCATCTGGTTGGCCCCCTCCTCCCTCTCTCTCCCCTGGCCGCCCCGCGCATGAACCGAGTGCCGCCCAGCTCCGCCACTCTCTACTCGAGCACGGGCCCCGCCACGCGCTCGCCCCGCTCCCCCTATCTACTCCCAGCGCCCAACACCACCCCCACGAGTAGCGCAGACAGCCCCGAGCCTCCTCCCGTGGCCATCTTGGCCATTTCAGCGGGTGCCCGTAGGGCGCGTCCACGGTGAGCCATGGCCTCGCCATGTAAGGCCGCCCGAGGCCTCTCTCTGGAGCCCCTTCTCCCTCTCTCCCTCCCGTACGTCGCCTAGACCCGTCCATCCCTCTCCCCGTGCCCTCTATCCACCACAATGGCCGGAGCGTCACTGTTGGGCTCCGCCTAGATTCGAGCTAACCCAAGCTCTCTTTCACCCCCTAGCCACTCCAACGCCCTCATACCTCCACCGCAAGGCCCTCCATCGCCTCCGTTCGCCCCCGGGAAGGCCAGGCGCTCACGGCCAAAGATGGCCGACGGACTCCTCCGCCACCATCCAAGCCGTCGCCACTACGGCCCTCCTCGGCGTGCGTGAAGCACCTAGACGGATGCGGCGCAGCCTCCTGAGCATGCTGGTGGGCGGAGCATCGCCGGAGATGCTCTGTAGCCTCGGCAATCGCCGGCGGGAGCCGCTCCTCCCCACGGTCGGAGCGCGTGCGGGAGGTTGAAGGCGACCTGCCGCTGGGCCCCACGCGTCAGCGACCCAGTGGGCGGGCCCCGCCCATTTAAGTGGAAACGGCTCCGGCCAGATCCGCTTTGCCCGCGCGAAGGCGCCCCACTGGAAGCCGCCTTCGACGTCACCTCCTCTGCCGTGCAGCCGAGCCGCTGGGCCGGTCCAGTGCGCTCCGGTGCTAAACTGCGCCCTTTGCACAGTTTAGGTATAACCCAAATATTCTTCTTTTTCTTTTCTAGTGAACTTGAAAAATCCATAAACAATTCAAATTGTGTCCAAATTTGATGATTCAAATTTCCAGAGACTCCATAAATCAAGTTCTATTTAATGAGCCATAGTGAACATTTTTATTCTACCTAGTTTCCACTGGATCTAATAAGTAGGTCATTTATACCCCTAAATCAGCTTCCAAAATTCATAGAATATTCATTTGGACTCCAAATTCAGTGAAACCAATTTCTAAATGTTTCTAAAATCATGCATGATTTCATAGGTACTTTTACTCATTTTTATAAAAAGGCATTCTGTAGACAACTTGCAGATCCATTAAATCCCTTATATCCTTCATTCAAATGTTCCAAGATATCCACCTATCCAATTCCATTGAAATCACTTTGGTCATTTCTCATATGACCCAAGGTATCCTAGAAAAGTCCATCTCCTATTTTTAGAGCACTTTTATTATTTCCTTGATTATGTTGCTTATTGTGATTGTTTCCGGCGTTAGTTGACGAAGTAGACGGAGTACTTGGGGAAGGACCAGAAGACTTGAACACTCTGATGAACCAGGCAAGCAGCCCTTTGACCATGTCTATGAAACCCTTTTTATGCATGCCATATAGCACTTTATTATGGTTGCATCGGAATCATGATGAGGTGGTAACCACTTTGATGGGTTGCCTCCGCTACTTCCTTGTTGAAACTTGCATGATGCATGACCCTACCTTTCTATGAGGGTTATGCGGGTGGGAGTAGATGAAGGAAATATGCCCTCGAGGAAATAATAAAGTTATTATTTATTACCTTATTTCATGATAAATGTTTATTATTCATGCTAGAATTTTATTAACCGGAAATTTAGTACATGTGTGAATACATAGACAAAGCAAAGTGTCCCTAGTATGCCTCTACTTGACTACCTCGTTTATCAAAGATGGTTATGTTTCCTAACCATAGACATGTGTTGTCATTTGATGAACGGGATCACATTATTAGGAGAATGATGTGATGGACAAGACCCATTCGTTAGCTTAGCATTATGATCGTTACAGTTTCATTGCTACTGCTTTCTTCATGACTTATACATGTTCCTCAGACTAGAGATTCTGGAACTCTTGAATACCGGAGAAACACCTTGTGTGCTATCAAACATCACAACATAACTGGGTGATTATAAAGATGCTCTACAGGTGTCTCCGATGGTGTTTTTTGAGTTGGCATAGATCAAGATTAGGATTTGTCACTGCGTGTATCAGAGAGGTATCTCTGGGCCCTCTCGGTAATGCACATCACCATAAGCCTTGCAAGCATTGTGACTAATGAGTTAGTTACGGGATGATGCATTACGGAATGAGTAAAGAGACTTGCCGGTAACGAGATTGAACTAGGTATGAGGATACCGACGATCGAATCTCGGGCAAGTAACATACCGATGACAAAAGGAACAACGTATGTTGTTATGCGGTTTGACCGATAAAGATCTTCGTAGAATATATAGGAGCCAATATGAGCATCCAGGTTCCGCTATTGGTTATTGACCGGAGATGTGTCTCGGTCATGTCTACATAGTTCTCGAACCCGTAGGGTCCGGATGCTTAACGTTCGATGACGATTTGTATTATGAGTTATGTGATTTGATGACCAAAGTTTGTTCAGAGTCCGGGATGAGATCGGGGACATGACGAGGAGTCCCAAAATGGTCGAGAGGTAAAGATCGATATATTGGAAGGCTATATTCGGACATCGGAAAGGTTCCGAGTGATTCGGATATTTTTCAGAGTAACAGAAAGTTACGGGAATTCGTCGGGAGAAGTATTGGGCCTTATTGGGCCATATGGGAATAGAGGAGGCAGGACAAAGGGAAGGAGGCGCACCCCCCATAGCTCCGAATTGGAATAGGGGAAAGGGGGCGGTGCCCCCCTTGCCCTTTCCTACTCCCTCTCTCTTTCCCTCTTTCTTCTCTCCTACTCCGGAAAGGAAAAGGGGAATCCTACTAGGACTTGGGAGTCCTAGTAGGACTCCCCACACTTGGCGCGCCCCCTCTAGGGCCGGCCTCCTCCTCCTCCCTCCTTTATATACGTGGGCAGGGGACACCCCAAAGCACAACCGACAATCTCTTAGCCGTGTGCGGTGCCCCCCTCCACAGTTACACACCTCGGTCATTTCGTCGTAGTGCTTAGGAGAAGCTCTGCGCCGGTAACTTCATCATCACCGTCACCACGTCGTCGTGCTGACGCAACTCTCCCTCGGACTCAACTGGATGAAGAGTTCGAGGGACATCATCGATCTGAACGTGTGCTGAACGCGGAGGTGCCGTACGTTCGGTGCTAGGATCGGTCGGATCGTGAAGACATACGACTACATCAACTGCGTTGATAAAACACTTCCGCTTTCGGTCTACGAGGGTACGTGGACACACTCTCCCGCTCGTTGCTATGCATCACCTAGATGGATCTTGTGTGTGTGTAGGATTTTTTTAAAATTACTGTGTTCCCCAACAGTGGCATCCGAGCCAGGTCTATGCGTTGATGTTATATGCACGAGTAGAACACAGAGAGTTGTGGGCGATAATAGTCATACTGCTTACCAGCATGTCATACTTTGATTCGGCGATATTGTTGGATGAAGTGGCCCGGACCGACATTACGCGTATGCTTACGCGAGACTGGTTCTACCGACGTGCTTTGCACACAGGTGGCTGGCGGGTGTCAGTTTCTCCAACTTTAGTTGAATCGAGTGTGGCTACGCCCGGTCCTTGTTGAAGGTTAAAACAGTACACTTGACGAAAAATCGTTGTGGTTTGATGCGTAGGTAAGAACGGTTCTTGCTCAGCCCGTAGCAGCCACGTAAAACTTGCAACAACAAAGTAGAGGACGTCTAACTTGTTTTTGTAGGGCATATTGTGATGTGATATGGTCAAGACATGATGATATATAAATTGTTGTATGAGATGATCATGTTTTGTAACAGTTATCGGCAACTGGCAGGAGCCATATGGTTGTCGCTTTATTGTATGAAATGCAATCGCCATGTAATTGCTTTGCTTTATCACTAAACGGTAGTGATAGTCATAGAAGCAATAGTTGGCGAGATGACAACGATGCTTCAATGGAGATCAAGGTGTCAAGCCGGTGACGATGGTGATCATGACGGTGCTTTAGAGATGGAGATCAAAGGCACAAGATGATGATGGCCATATCATATCACTTATATTGATTGCATGTGATGTTTATCCTTTATGCATCTTATTTTGCTTAGTTTGGCAGTAGCATTATAAGATGATCTCTCACTAAATTTCAAGGTATAAGTGTTCTCCCTGAGTATGCACCGTTGCGACAGTTCTTCGTGCTGAGACACCACATGATGATCGGGTGTGATAAGCTCTACGTTCACATACAACGGGTGCAAGCCAGTTTTGCACATGCAGAATACTCGGGTTAAACTTGACGAGCCTAGCATATGCAGAAATGGCCTCGGAACACTGGAGACCGAAAGGTCGAACGTGAATCATATAGTAGATATGATCAACATAGTGATGTTCACCATTGAAAACTACTTCATCTCACGTGATGATCGGACATGGTTTAGTTGATATGGATCACGTGATCATTTAGATGACTCGAGGGATGTCTATCTAAGTGGGAGTTCTTAAGTAATATGATTAATTGAACTTAAATTTATCATGAACTTAGTCCTGATAGTATTTGCATATCTATGTTGTAGATCAATAGCTCGCAAATAGCTGCCCCATTTTATTTATGATATGTTCCTAGAGAAAACTAAGTTGAAAGATGATAGCAGAAATGATGCGGACTTGGTCCGTGATCTGAGGATTATCCTCATTGCTGCACAGAAGAATTATGTCCTTGATGCACCGCTAGATGATAGACCTATTGCAGGAGCAGATACAGACGTTATGAACGTTTGACAAAGCTCGGTATGATGACTACTTGATAGTTTAGTGCACCATGCTTTACGGCTTAGAACCGGGACTTCAAAAATGTTTTGAACGCCATGGAGCATATAAGATGTTCCAAGAGTTGAAATTGGTATTTCATACTCATGCCCATGTCGAGAGGTATGAGACCTCTGACAGTACTTTGCCTACAAAATGGAGGAGAATGGCTCAACCAGTGAGCATGTGCTCAGATTGTCTGGGTACTACAATTGCTTGAATCAAGTGGGAGTTAATCTTCCAGAGATAGTAATTGACAAAGTTATCTAGTCACTATCACCAAGTTACTAGAACTTCGTGCTGAAATATAATATGCAAGGGATGACGAAAGTAATTCCCGAGCTCTTCGCGATGTTGAAATTGGCGAAGGTAGAAATCAAGAAAGAGCATCAAGTGTTGATGGTTTACAAGACCCCTAGTTTCAAGAAAAAGGGCAAAAGAATAGAAAGGGAACTTCAAGAAGAATGACAAACAAGTTTTCACTCCCGTGAAGAAACCCAAAGCTAGACTCAAGCCTGAAACTGAGTGCTTCTACTGCAAAGGAAATAGTCACTGGAAGTGGAACTGCCCCTAGATACTTGGCGGATAAGAAGGATGGCAAAATGAACAAAGGTATATTTGATATACATGTTATTGATGTGTACTTTAATAGTGTTTATAGAAATCCCTCGGTATTTGATAATAGTTCAGTTGCTAAGAGTAGTAACTCGAAACGGGAGTTGCAAAATAAGCAGAGACTAGTTAAGGGCGAGGTGAGGATGTGTGTTGGAAATGATTCCAAGGTTGATAAGATCACCATCGCACACTCCTTTTACCTTCGGGATTAGTGTTGAACCTAAAATAAATGTTATTTGGTGTTTGCGTTAAGCATCAATATGATTGGATCATGTTTATTGCAATATGGTTATTCATTTAAGTCAAAGAATAATTGTTGTTCTATTTACATGAATAAAAACCTTTTATGGTCATACACTCAATGTAAATGGTTTATTGAATCTCGATCGTAGTGATACACATATTCATAAATATTGAAGCCAAAAGATGCAAAGCTAATAATGATAGTGCAACTTATTTGTGGCACTGCCGTTTAGGTCATATTGGTGTAAAGCGCATGAAGAAACTCCATGCCGATGGACTTTTGGAATCACTTGATTATGAATCATTTGATGCTTGCAAACCATGCCTCATGGGCAAGATGACTAAGACTCCGTTCTCCGGAACAATGGAGCGAGCCACTGACTTACTGGAAATAATACATACCGATGTATGCGGTCCAATGAGTGTTGAGGCTCACGGCGGGTATCATTGTTTCCTGACCTTCACAGATGAATTGAGCAGATATGTGTATATCTACTTGATGAAACACAAGTCTGAAACACTTGAAAAGTCCAAAGATTTTCAGAGTGAAGTAGAGAATCATCGTAACAAGAAAATAAAGTTTCTACGATCTGATCGTAGAGGCAAATATTTGCGTTACGAGTTTGGCCTTCAATTAAAACAATGTGGAATAGTTTCACAAACTCATGCCACCTTGAACACCACAGCATAATGGTGTGTCCGAACGTCATAACCGTACTTTATTGGATATAGTGCAATCTATGATGTCTCTTACTGATTTACCACTATCGTTTTGGGGTTATGCATTAGAGACAGATGCATTCACGTTAAATAGGGCACCATCTAAATCCTTTGAGACGACACCTTATGAACTGTGGTTTGGCAAGAAACCCAAGTTGTCATTTCTAAAGTTTGAGGCTGCGATGCTTATGTGAAAAAGCTTCAACCTGATAAGCTCGAACCCAAATCAAAGAAATGTGTCTACATATGATACCCAAAAGAGACTGTTGGGTACACCTTCTATCACAGATCCGAAGGCAAGATCTTTGTTGCTAAGAATGGATCCTTTCTGGAGAAGGAGTTTCTCTCGAAAGAAGTGAGTGGGAGGAAGGTAGAACTTGGTGAGGTAATTGTACCTTCTCCTAAATTGGAAAGTATTTCTTTACTGAAATCAGTTCAAGTGATGCTTACACCAATTAGTGAGGAAGTTAACGATGATGATCATGAAGCTTCGGATTAAGGTACTACCGAACCTCGTAGGTCAACCAGAGTACGTTCCGCACCAGAGTGGTACAGTAATCCTATTCTGGAGTTCATGTTACTTGACCATGACGAACCTACAAACTATGAGGAAGCGATGATGAGCCCAAATTCCGCGAAATGGCTTGAGGCCATGAAATCTGAGATGTCCCCATGTATGAGAAAAAAGTGTGGAGTTTGGTTGACTTGCCCGATGATCGGCAAGCCATAGAAAATAAATGGATCTTCAAGAGGAAGACGGACGCTGATAGTAGTGTTACTATCTACAAAGCTAGACTGGTCGAAAAAGGTTTTTGACAAAGTTCAAGTTGTTGCCTACGATGAGATTTTCTCACTCGTAGCGATGCTTAAGTCTGTCCGAATCATGTTAGCAAATTGCCACATTTTATGAAATCTGGCGAATGGATGTCAAAACTACATTCCTTAATGGATTTCTTAAAGAAGAGTTGTATATGATGCAACCAGAAGGTTTTGTCGATCCTAAAGGTGCTAACAAAATGTGCAAGCTCCAGCGATCCATCCATGGACTGGTGCAAAGCATCTCAGAGTTGGAATATACGCTTTGATGAGTTGATCAAAGCATATAGTTTTATACAGACTTGCGATGAAGCCTGTATTTACAAGAAAGTGAGTGGGAGCACAACAACCTTTCTGATAAGTATATGTGAATGACATATTGTTGATCGAAAATGATGTAGAATTTTCTGGAAAGCATAGAAGGAGTGTTTGAAAGGAGTTTTTCAAAGAAAGACCTCGATGAAGCTTCTTACATATTGAGCATCAAGATCTATAGAGATAGATCAAGATGCTTGATAAGTTTTTTCAATGAGTACATACCTTGACAAACTTTTGAAGTAATTCAAAATGGAACATTCAAAGAAGGAGTTCTTGCCTGTATTGCAAGGTGTGAAATTGAGTAAGACTCAGAGCCCGACCACGGCAGAAGATAGAAAGAGAATGAAAGTCATTCCCTATGCCTCAGCCATAGGTTCTATAAAGTATGCCATGCTGTTTACCAGATCTATTGTATACCCTACACTGAGTTTGGCAAGGGAGTACAATAGTGATCTAGGGGTAGATCACTGGACAGCGGTCAAAATTATCCTTAGTGGAATAAGGATATGTTTCTCGATTATGGAGGTGACAAAAGGTTCATCGTAAAGGGTTACGTCGATGCAAATTTTCACACTGATCCAGATGACTCTAAGTCTCAATCTGGATACATATTGAAAGTGGGAGCAATTAGCTAGAGTAGCTCCATGCAGAGCATTGTTGACATAGAAATTTGCAAAATACATACGGATCTGAATATGGCAGACCCATTGACTAAACTTCTCTCACAAGCAAAACATGATCACACATTAGTACTCTTTGGGTGTTAATCACATGGCGATGTGAACTAAGATTACCGACTCTAGTAAACCCTTTGAGTGTTGGTCACATGGCGATGTGAACTATGGGTGTTAATCACATGGTGATGTGAACTATTGGTGCTAAATCACATAGCGATGTGAACTAGATTATTGACTCTAGTGCAAGTGGGAGGCTGAAGGAAATATGCCCTAGAGGCAATAATAAAGTTATTTTTTATTTCCTTATTTCATGATAAATGTTTATTATTCATGCTAGAATTGTATTAACCGGAAATTTAGTACATGTGTGAATACATAGACAAAGCAAAGTGTCCCTAGTATGCCTCTACTTGACTACCTCGTTTATCAAAGATGTTATGTTTCCTAACCATAGACATGTGTTGTCATGTGATGAACGGGATCACATTATTAGGAGAATGATGTGATGGACAAGACCCATTCGTTAGCTTAGCATTATGATCGTTACAGTTTCATTGCTACTGCTTTCTTCATGACTTATACATGTTCCTCAGACTATGAGATTATAGAACTCTTGAATACCGGAGAAACACCTTGTGTGCTATCAAACGTCACAACATAACTGGGTGATTATAAAGATGCTCTACATGTGTCTCCGATGGTGTTTGTTGAGTTGGCATAGATCGAGATTAGGATTTGTCACTCCGTGTATCGGAGAGGTATCTCTGGGCCCTCTCGGTAATGCACATCACCATAAGCCTTGCAAGCATTGTGACTAATGAGTTAGTTATGGGATGGTGCATTACGGAACGAGTAAAGAGACTTGCCGGTAACGAGATTGAACTAGGTATGAGGATACCGACGATCGAATCTCAGGCAAGTAACATACCGATGACAAAGGGAACAACGTATGTTGTTATGCGGTTTGACCGATAAAGATCTTCGTAGAATATATAGGAGCCAATATGAGCATCCAGGTTCCGCTATTGGTTATTGACCGGAGATGTGTCTCGGTCATGTCTACATAGTTCTCGAACCCGTAGGGTCCGGATGCTTAACGTTCGATGACGATTTGTATTATGAGTTATGTGATTTGATGACCAAAGTTTGTTCAGAGTCCCGGATGAGATCGGGGACATGACGAGGAGTCTCGAAATGGTCGAGAGGTAAAGATCGATATATTGGAAGGCTATATTCGGACATCGGAAAGGTTCCGAGTGATTCGGATATTTTTCGGAGTAACACAAAGTTACGGGAATTCGTCGGGAGAAGTATTGGGCCTTATTGGGCCATACGGGAATAGAGGAGGCAGGCCAAAGGGAAGGAGGCGCCTCCCATGGGTCCGAATTGGACTAGGGGAAAGGGGCGGCGCCCCCTTGCCCTTTCCTACTCCCTCTCTCTTTCCCTATTTCTTCTCTCCTACTCCGGAAAGGAAAAGGGGCATCCTACTAGGACTTGGGAGTCCTAGTAGGACTCCCCACACTTGGCGCGCCCCCTCTAGGGCCGGCCTCCTCCTCCTCCCTCCTTTATATGAGTGGGCAGGGGACACCCCAAAGCACAAAAGACAATCTCTTAGCCATGTGCATCCACAGTTACACCCCTCGGTCATATCGTCGTAGTGCTTAGGAGAAGCCCTGCGTCGGTAACTTCATCATCACCGTCACCACGCCGTCGTGCTGACGGAACTCTCCCTCGGCCTCAACTGGATCAAGAGTTCGAGGTACACACTACAAAAAAATACACTTCCGTGATGATACGTGTTTGTCACAGTAGGTCACGTTTTCTGTCATGCATGTACATCCATGACAAATTTATGACAGAATCAAGATAGTCATACCTGTGCTGTCGTAGAAATGTTCCATGACATTACCAAAGTTATCATCACGGAAGTGTCCACTTCCATGACGATAAATCGCGCGTCACAGAAGTGCTTTTGTCAAGGGTGACCGCCACGTGGCATCCACCGTAACGGAACGCCGTTAAGCTATCGGGTCCGGTTTTGGATCCGATAACCCGTTAATAGCCCGGACCAATGGGGATTTTCCACGTGTAAAATCATCATTGGCCGGAGGAAACACGTGTTGCCTCACCGTTGGGACATATGTCATCCACTCATTGGACAGGAGGCGCCTATGATAGGTTGACACATGGCACAACCCAACAGTGGCCCATTCCGGTGAAAAAGGGCGGCCCAGTAAAAAATAGCAGGCCAGCCCATATAAGGCCTACTTGTGTCATTTCCATTTAAGCCCACGGCCCATACGAGATGTGCCAATTCGTCCCGTCAACGGCCCGTTAAAGATTTGACACCATTGCAGCCCATCGTCAGTTCGAGCCCGTTAACAGCCCGTTATATATTTGGGCTCAATATCGGCCCGATGAGATTTCAGCCTGTTAACGACCCATTCAGTGATGGGCCAATTTTCACGATGTACATCTTTCGGCCTTTTAGTGACCCATTTAAATGTTGGGCTAATTTCTGGCCCGGTGTGTCTTTTAGCCTGTTGACGACCCATAAATTAGTTGGGCCATTTGTAGTCGGACCTGAGTTTCGGCCTTTTAGCGACCCATTTAAGTGTTGGGCCAATTTCCGGCCCGGTGTGTCTTTCAGCCTGGTGACGGCCCATATATCTGTTGGGCCATTTGTAGTCGGACCTGAGTTTTGGCCTTTTAGCGACCCATTTAAGTGTTGGGCCAATTCCCGGCCCTATGTGCCTTTCAGCCTATTAACGGACCATAAATGAGTTGGGCCATTTGTAGTCGGACCTGAGTTTTGGCCTTTTAACGGCCCATGCCCTTAATGGTCCAATACCAGCCCGGTTTCTCTTTCGACCTGCTAAAGGCCCACAACACAGTTGGGCCATTTACAATACGACCTGACTTTCGGCCTCTTCGCGGCCCATGCTCTTCATGGTCCTGTACAAGGCCGCTGTCTCTTTCGGCCTGCTAAAGGCCCACAGTATAGTTGGGCCATATGTAGCCCGAACTTAGTAACGGCCTGTTAACGGCCCACAAAATCAATTGGGCCCACCTGTTGCCCGCTTCAATGTCAGCCTGTTAACGACCGGCGAGTTAAGAGGGCCGACCATTAACTTTTGGCCTGGTAACGGCCCATTAACTTAATGGGCCCACTAAAGTTCGTACATGTCTTTAGGCCAAATTAGATAATTTGAGCCCATTACGATGAGCAATTATACACAAGACCAAAACCGATCAAGCAAAGGTACGGCATACAGGGGAAAACATTGCACATCCAGCATATATTACAGGAAAATTACATCCACTGGGCAATCAAAGATTGATGCCAGTGCAAATAAATGAACAGAACCTAACGATCTACAACGTCACAATCTGCAACCTCAGCATGGATGACGCCCATAAGCATGTGGGCAAGTTCTTGCTGCTTTGCTACACTGTCTCTGAAAACATTTATCAGTTGTTGTGTCGCACGACTCTGCACCTCTGATTCCTCCACCATTTCCATCATTCCTTCAGCCATTAATTGTTTCACAAACATACATTTTTTCCGTTGCATTCGAGACAGAGGATACTGAACAGATTTAGATGGCGATTTTGGCAGGCTTGTATTATTGATAGTGGAGAGTGTATCGACCACTGCATCATAACATAAATTAGGAGGGGAACCAAATAGATTAATCATGAGTTATTGGCATATTACCTGGCCTAGATTTATTGGAAATAAACAATGGGGTTGCCTTGCTGTTTTCAGAGTTTGTCTTCTTATCTTCAGCATCCTGCACCAAATTAAGACACTAGCATTGCTATCATTGGCCAAGTCAGATAATAGGAAAGCAACATTGGCACAACGAACGGTTGGGCAACTAGCCAACACCAAATTAACAAAATATGGCACAACTATCATCAGCCAGGTAAGGTAATACGAAAGCAACATTGACACAATGAATGAATGGGCAACCAGAGCAGCACTACAATTCAGTAATGTGCATGATATGAGATAGTACACTCATGCAGCTCAGTATGCAAAACTACCAGACAGTTTTCTTTACAAAAATCAACATTGACGCCTTTAACATTTTGCTACAACTAGTTTTAGATCAGATAAAGGTTGGATTCACGCCGATTAACAAAATACATGCTGATGTAAAAATATAGTGATATAGAACAGGTACTTACATCAGCATTGGAGCACAGAGAATTCCCGCAAGATATTTTCCTCGAATACAATCCCAATGAAGGAAGTCTTCTATCATTTAACCTTATTTTCTAAAAGAGATATGGGTAAGAAACATGTAGAAAATATGATCAGAATGCTATAAAATTTCAGGATGCGAGGATACGCGCACGCTTCTTAGAATGGAGTTGACATTCTTTTGCTGGACTGGAGCGGACTAGTTCTTTGGCCACTAGAATCTGCTTATTATCAGTGGGAGTTGGGTTTCTCTATGCTGGAGTAGTATCTATGAAAAATGGAGTTGGTTTATTATCTCCTGGCGTTTGGATCTTTTGCAAAGACCTGGTTTGTAACCCTTCAGATTCTAACATAGGCGTCTTCCCCTTGCGTGCCTTATATAGAAGAATGGTGCTTCAATTATAAAACATGCTACAGCAGAGATGGAATAGGTACTGAAGAATAGAAAGGCATGACATATTGACATGTATTCCCTCCATCCGGAAATAAATGGATGGGTCTAGGCGTATTTCAGTTCTAGATACATCCAGTTTTATCCATTTCTGCGAGATGTAATCCGGACGGAGGGAGTATGATGTAAGAGCTAGGGATACGACAGGACAACACAGTAAAAAAACACTGAAAACCCACTGCAGAACCAAAGTAATCAAACCCACTGATATGAGATAGTACACTCATGCAGCTCAAGATGCAAAACTACCAGGCAGTTTTCCTTACAAAAATCAACATTGTGGCCTTTAATCATACATTTTACTACAACTAAATTTAGATCAGATAAAGGTTGGATTCACGCCGATTAACAAAATACATGCTGATGTAAAAATATAGTGATATACAACAGGTACTTACATCTGCATTGGAGTACAGAGAATTCCTGCAACAATCTTTCCTCACAGACGATACCAGTGCAGAAATTCTTCTATCTGTTAAGCTTATTTTCTAAAAGAGAGATGGGTAAGAAACATGTAGAAAATATGATCAGCATGCTATAAAATTTCATGGTGCAAGGATACGCACACGCTTCTTAGAATGGAGTTGACATATTTCGGGCGAGGAAAGCGTGTTTTGAAATAGTGGGCGCGAGCTATTTCGGGCGAGGAGAGCGTGTTTTGCTGACCATGGTTTATGAATTATTCGGCACATGTCATTTCGGCCGAGGAGAAGGCGCGCTTGGATGAAGTTATGAACCTACCCTCGATGTACAACGGGCTAATTAATGCGTCTCCCACATAGGACGGTAATTTCGCGTCTCCCATTTATTTGCTCGGGCAAATTCCACTGAGCAGAGGATGTTTAATGGTTCATTCAAAATTTGGGAGAACGAGCATCCACGTCTACCTTAGCAAGTCGATTCGAATCAAATTTTGAAATATTAGCTTGCCACTTCTTTTTTAGATGGAGAGATGATGCTCGGGAGTAATGTGTTTTTACATGCTCGTTGCTAGCGATTTACTATATGACAAATAGTTGACCCACTCAAAAACGGGAATCAAACCCAAAATGAAATATCTCGATTCAATGAAATAGCTCGTTCACCAGGTCAAAATAGTGAACTAAATCCAAAATTGAACACCTCAATCGAATAGCATGTTGTACAGTATTATAGTACTCCATGAACATGTTGAAAGTCAAATTAATGAACTTGTTTGATATATGCATATATCCGTTCATGTGTGGATTGCAGACAACATGTTCTCCAATTTAAATATTTGAATGCAAGTTTATATCGAAACATGGTTTATATCAGTCTTTGATGCATAAAATGCGACCTCCCCCTCTCCCGGACTCCTGCTCTCTTTCTCTCTCTCTCTCTCTCTCTCTCTCTCTCTCTCTCTCTCTCTCTCTCTCTCTCTCTCTCTCTCTCTCTCTCTCTCTCGCCGACAATCTTCAATTCTGTCGCACGCATCCAACACACAAACCTTGTTGGTCCCTCTCGCTTTCTCTCCATCTCTTTCTCTTTGTGTGTGTGCGTGGGGGGGTCTTTCTAGTTCGCATGCATATATACTCCATCTATAGGTCTCTCTCGCACACTATGTATGATTCTATAGTCCAAGCTTTATATCTTGGGTGCACTCATCGTACGCACACGAATTCCTTGGCTCGTTGCCCGTAACTCTCTCACGCACCACTCTGTCGTCTCGGAGCTCTTCCCCCTCTCTCTCAAACTCTCCATCTACCTGGGTCACACATACACATGCATATCTCACTCGCGCTCGATAGGTCCATCTAAAACTCTATATCTCTCCCTCGTTCTCTCTCCATCTCACACGCACACACACACACAATCTCATGCCTAGCTAGCCAAGTATGATGGTCTCTCACTCAACTGTAGGCACACGCAGTCCCCCCTATATGTATATGACTAGCTAATCTTAGTCTCCATCACAAACATGTGCATGGTCTATCTCGATTTCTCTCGGGGCATCTTTCTATCGTGCACGCACCTCCCTCGATCTCCCACCCATATAGTCCCCTCAAGATCTCGAGGGGGTCTCTCTATCACAAATACACCCTCTCGCCCTCCCCATGCGTCCATGTTCTCCATGTGTCCCTCTCGACCTTTGTTCCTTGTTGGCCAGACCTCTATTGGACATGTGCTATAGGGGTGTCTCTCTCCGTTGCAAACAATCACACACTAGCTATCTTCGTGTATCTCCTCGCCTCGCTTTTCTATCTCGGAGATGCATGCGTGATATGTTCGCCTAAGAAACGAAAAAACACACTCTCTCTCTAATTTATCGTTTGTTGTCAATTTCTCTTTCACACACATACTCTTTTTGCACACTTACTCATTCTCCTTCACACGCACTTGATCCCTCTCGACTTAGGCACTCTCCTCGGTCCATAGCATATTGATTTATTGAAAAGTCAAACATCACAAAGTTTGACCATGTACATGGAGAAAAACAATTACATCTAGAACGGCAAACATATACCATTAGATTCACCATGAGATGTAGTTTCGTGTGATGTATCTTTGGTATTGAAGATATAAATAACATTTGTGTAAACCTGATCAAAGTTTCCAAAGTTTGACTTCTAAAAAAATTACATGCACTGCATTATCGAGCGGATGGAATATCTCTTTCCCCCTCTCAGCTATCTGATGCACCACTCAGCCTTATCGGGGCTCCTCAATCTCTCTCAAACTTTATATCTCCCTGGTTCACACATACACATGTCTCGCTCGCGCTATACGTATAGACCCATCCAACACTCTCCGCCCTTGTTCTCTCTCTATGTGACACGCACCCCCCTAATAAGTACCATAATCCCTCACTCCATCATAGGCGCAAGCACTCCCCCCTCCCCTAAGTATGATTATCTCTCACTAGCCATCAGGAACACACGTATTGTCTCCTTCCATCCATACGTCTATCTCGATATCTCTCGGGGTATCTTCTATCGCGCACACACCTTGTCACTCGATCTCCCACCCATGTAGTCCCATCACGATCTCCAGGGGATCTCTCTATGACAAACATACACTCTCTCCTCCCCATGTCTGCATTTTCTCCGTACGTCTCTCTCGACCTCTCTCCCTTGTTTGTCAGTCCCCTCTTGGCCACGTGCTAGGGGTCTTTCTCTCGGTTGCAAACAACCACACACTATCTCCTCACCTTGCTTCCGTTGTCGAAGATGCATGTGTGATATGTTTGCATAAGACACACACGTTTTTTCTCGACTTCTATCGAGTGTTGTCCATGTCTCTTTCACACACGCACACACACTTTTTTCACTCACTCTTTCTATTTCACTCTCTCTCTCTCTCTAGTTAGGGACTCTCTCACGTCCATAAGCATATGGATGTTTTGAAAAGTCAAACCTCAGAAAAGTTTGACCAGGTATATGTGGAGAAAAACATTTACATCTGTAAAGATCATTAGATTCATCACAACATGTACTTACTTCATACTATCATTTATCTCAGGTATTGTAGATATAAGTAATTTCTTTATAAACTTGGTCAAAGTTTCAAAAGTTTGACTTTTAAAAAAATGTTGGAACTACATTATCGTACGGAGTGAGTAGCTCTCTCTCTCTCTCTCTCTGCTATCTGTCACGGGCCTCCCCTCTCACACAAACACTCTATACCGATGGATTATACGCTCACTGTGTCAGCGTATAGCTTCGTATATTGTTTAGTTGACCGGTCAACCAGTCCACATGCTACCTTGTCAGCTCGTGTTCTGTATCTTCGTGTGCTGGCCCATGTGGCAGTGGGTGAAAATAAGTAAACTAGAGGCCCATCTGACACGCGGTGAAGTAAACAAAGTTGAAACCACTCGGGGTAGCACCCCGCACGCTAGTAAATTGAGGGCGCATTGAGGACACACTTCTTCCGCGTGGAGGACGCACCCGCGCACAATTCACCACTGCGCGGCGGCATGCACAGAAGGACGCACTCGCGCACACCCAGCACACAACACACACCAGCACACATGTACACCGGTGTCGCTGCCGATTGAGATGGACGGCGAGGCAGCCAACAAGCGGAGGCGGCTCGAGCCAAAACCGCATCCGGCGAGCCTGGACTTCATCAGCAGCCTTCCCGACGACATGCTGCTCGTCATCATCGGCCTCCTCCCCACCAAATCTGCCGTGCGGACCGCCCTGCTCTCCCGGCGGTGGCGCCCCCTCTGGCGTTGTGTCCCCCTCAACCTCACCGTCAACAGCTCCTCTGCGACGGGGATTGCAAACGCATGGCCGCAGTCTCCAAGATCCTTTCATCGCACCCTGGGCCAGCCAGACGCCTTGACATCCGCATGTTCAGTACCAACTGCAAGGTCCAACCCAAGTTCGACGAGTGGTTCTTATCCCCCACCCTAGATCAGCTCGAGGAGCTCAGCTTTGAAGTTGGATGATGTCACTCTCTGCCGCCGCCTCGCGCCAACGCTGCACCGCGCCAGCTTTAGCTCCTGCTATCTTCCCCAGATTAATGATGTGCCCGCCCTTCTTCTCCCTCAACTCAAGCAGCTCGACCTCTTCGACGTTGTCATCTCGAAGAAGGATATGGAGCACCTCCTCCGCAGCTGTATTGCGCTCGAGTACCTTCGTCTTGAGCAGATCCACGGGTTCATTAGCCTCCACATCGCCTCGACGAATCTCCGATGGATTTATGTGTCCTGCTGGCCCCGCAACAAGACATCAATTGGGAAGAGATCACTCCAGCTATTCCATGTTATGGTCATTGAGAATGCGCCTTTCCTTGAGAGATTGCTTGTATCGGATCTAGAAGGTCCAACAAAAATCAGGGTCATTGACGCGCCGAAATTGACAACATTGGTGCACTCGTCTGCCAAATTCTCTGAACTCTTTATTGGATCCGTAATCGTTCAGGTACAACACTCATCTTTTTCTCCGTCTTCTTGAAATTCACATTTTTAAATTTCTTCTTGATGTATTTACGACCATCTTCTAGGAAATGATTCCCACAAGCTTGACCCAGTCTATGCGCATAGTGAAGATCTTGGCAATAAAATCTATCGTCCCCAATCTGGATCAAGTTGTTGGATTCCTTACATGATTTCCGTGCACGGAGAAGCTACTCATCGAGGTGAAACTTCTTTCCTATTAGTAAACGGTAATCACAACGTAGCTCAAATTTTTCGTAATTTTCCCAAATTACGATGACAAGTGTAGTGTTCAAAACTGCATCTACGCACTGCACCGAATGAAATGTTTTTAGTATTTTTTCTCACGTGATCACCTTCATCGTTTTTTTGTTGTACTACTATAGTAGCCTAGGCTAGTCATAGTGGAAAGTAACTTAGACTACTCCAGTAACTCTACGGTTACCCTAAGAGCAAGTACTACCTCCGTCCTGGTTTACTCTTCCTATTTTGTAGTATCAAAATTTGACCATAGATTTAACTACCAAAATGTTAATGCATGTCACTAAGAACTATATCGTTGGATGCGTATTTGAACATAATTTCAAATGGTGTAATTTTTAGTGACATGCATTGGCATTTTCTTACATAAATATATGGTCAAAATTTTATACTAAATAAGAGGTAGTACAAAACTGGGCTATAAGCCTATAACGGCCCTCCACTATGTAGGCCAAAACACGTGCCAAATTCACTTGTGATGCATTTGGTATCGATGCCCCTCCATTGCTCACCTGGTGCCCCAATCTGGATCACCTACTTTGCTCTGGTGCCAAATTAACTCACGCAATGAAAAAACACTTGCGTGGGAGAGAGAGGACTGAAGCAATAAAAAACACTTGTTTGGGAGAGTGAGAGGCTGGTGTAGTTGGTTTGATTGATTTGTTTATACATGTGGGTCTGTGTGCACAGCGGTGCCAACTCTCTCACATCGCGAGAGCGGTGCCAAAATCTTTTGATTTGACATCGATGCGTATTATGTGGCATACTTTTGCGAAATATGGCATCGGCCACATAGTGGAAGGCAACAAATGCCCAAGCTCTTCACGTACTCCTAGGTAAATGAGAGGAAAGAGAAAGAGAGAGAGAGAGAGAGAGAGAGTGAAAAATATCACTAGCCAGCCAACCCTATCGTATGAGTGAATGATATTGGTACCTCTTGATGACACGACAATCTTATACAGCCAGCTGCTCTAATATGTTCTCTTCTTTTGCAGATAAAAAAGACCAGAAAGTGAAAAATGTGCTGCACTATAACAATCTCATCGAATGCCTTGATCTCCATCTTACAGAAATTGATTTGATCGACTACCGAGGCAACACATCTGAGATTAAATTGGTCAGCTTCTTTGTTCTGGAGGCAAGTGTGCTCAAGGTAATGAGGTTTGGTGTTCTCTGGCACAACAATGAATGGCGTGCTGATCACCGCAAGCGTCTAAGCCTAAATGACAAAGTCTCCGCAGAAGCTGAATTTGTTTTTGAAACATCAAGTGGCCAGAGACTCGAAAACTTATTTGCCCACTAGTGACTTGTCAGGGCGGTGGATTTTAGTTTGTACGATAATGCTGCATCCACCTAAAGTAACGAAAGTTCTTACGTAAACTTCCTAGTAATTCCCTCTTCGTAGGTGCAGCGTTACTCCTAACATTTGTAATATCAGTTTGAAACTTGTAATATTGCCGTGTCCTATTCCTACGTTTTCAAAATCCTGCGAATCAAACAGGTCCTGAGTTGGTGATGATGTTGTGCCTGCCATCTTTCACCAATAGCCGTCGGATCTAGATCTGACGCATACAAACCAAACTTCTCCAGTTTTGCAAAAAGATGCCCACACTTGTTCCCTATTTACAAACAACTCCTTGTCTCTCACAATCAGCCTTATCTCCTCCCCACCACATCTAAAAGGCCATGGAAAAATCTGGCGCGATGGCCACTGCCGGCGCCGTCCACCCCCCAATCTTGGTGTGCTGTGCAATGCACGGGCATCTACGCACGGGAAATTATGTCAAACACGGCTAGTTGTAAGCAGACTAGGTCTACAGCCATGATGATAGTGACTGCAGACGGTGAGGCTGACTATGGTATGCCGAACACGGCGCCTATACTTAGGTGTCATCTCCGGCGTAGGGTCTTGTCACTTCACTATGAGGAGCAGCACGTAATAATTTGACCAACAGGTAGTACAGTTCTACTACATTGGTACTACTACTACTACTAGTACTAGCACCACCGTCCGGATTCATTAGTACTACCACGTCCATCTGGATTTAGTATTTGACTAGCAATATCTAGTAATGCATGTCACAAAAATTGTACTACTCCCTCTGTAAATAAATACATGGTGTATTGTTTTATTCCTATCGGCGAGATAACTTAATGTCTTTTTGCTACTTAATAGGATTACATGCAATGAACTAACCACTGCATGTGATGTTTGGTAGTCTCAAGTCATTGAAAGCATGCACAGGCACGGAGGGGGACGCAGCTTCATTGACTTACTGCACCTGCCTTTGGGTGTATGACACGTGGGCCCAACGAGTGGCTGGCCAACCTGTCATACAGCCAAAGGCAGGTGCAGTAGAGGGGCGAGGAGTAGATGGCCAACACGCATGTAAATTCAACTCAGTCTGCACTTCTCATATAAAGGCTCCCGCAGTCCAATCTACGAAATCCTACGCACCTACGCACCCAAGGGCAAGAGTGATCACTCCAATCACAAGATGAGTTGACTAGAAGCTAGACCCATGGAGGCGATGAGCGCGAGCATCAGTCGGCTGTGCCAGATGGTCCACGATGCCGGCCTGTGGCCCGGCACCGAGGAACATCTCCAGGTAGTGCTTGAGGCCGCCAGGGCGAGGGGCCGCTTGGACGACAGCTTCGTCTCCTTGTTCGACGAGGTCCTCGTCGGCTTCCTCGACAAGTTCACCGTCGTCAAGAAGCTCATGGACGACCTTGACGTACGCCTCCAGCCCACGTGCCCAGGCTCTGCGATGCCTGCCATCCTCAACGGCATCTATGGTGACAACCTCTCCGACGCACTGGTGGCCCTGTGACTGCCCGCCGTCGCGCCGGAGAATGTCCACCTCAAGGTGGCGCTCGCCGCGCAGCGCCTGGCGCAGCAAGACACCATCGACATAATCACCCACGTCTACGTGCAAATCGTCCACAAGGACTACTACATGCAAGAGGAGGACGATAGGACGCTGGCCTTCTTGGACCGCAGGGCAACCTTGGACAGCATTGTTCAAAAGCATGTTGAGCTTGCCGCTAACGCCGCTGCTCCTCACACATCGGTTGGTGACCCGGTGCACTAGGGCGTGAGGATGTCGTTGATGGATCCGTATGTATCTTTATGTTTCTGTCAAATCCATGTAGTAGTATATGGTACTACTAGTAATTATCTTACCTTTCGCATCAACTTCATAATTTTCCTACGTACTCTATGCATGAACCGCGCCAGAACCAAACTTCTCATTACTCTGGGGAAAATCATTATTTCTATCTATCAGTCGCGCCATGGAGCAGAACCAAATTTTACAAGTTACAAGTTCAAAAGGAAAAGCCTGTCGTGTTCGCGTCGCACCCCCACACGGTTGGTCCGGCACGCCGCTCAAGGGGGAATGTGTGCTGTGTTGCATTTTCACTTACAAATGGGACCGCAGTTGAGCAAACCGACTATCGGCAAACCCCCACCCCGCCCACCGCACGATGGCTGAGAAAATAGGAGGGAGAAGAGATGGCTGTAGCATGGACTCCAAGAAAATTGGTGTCGGATGGGACTCGTGGGGGTGGTGTGTGCCATACTGCTAGACATGAATGCTAGTTATGGCCCATGCCACCCCACTATATCGAGGTGCTGGTTACGTAGAACAAATTTCCCGGAGTCTGTGCTCAGCCCTCCTCTATGTCTCTTCTCAGGCAGCCAGCAGACGCGCGGAGCCCATCGTCTGTTTGCTCATATGCGGTCCCACATGTCAGTGAAAACACAAGAGGACCCACTGAACCTGCACATCTTTCACCTCGACGTGCTGGTGATGAAAAACAAATCCAATAAAGATCTTCGGTGGCCACTTTTGGAGTTACTCAAGAGTAGTAAGATTCTATTTACAGTTTAACCCAAGATACACATCATGTGGCTTCAACTACCACTCTATTTTCTTGCATGACACAACCTGGATGCTGGATGTCCCACGTGTCGGAAAAAGGAGGAAGAACTCGACCAAATATTCGGTTGTGCTATCGGATTAGACTAATTGTGCTAACTTAAAATTTTATTGTGTAGAATGGATGCAAGTTTTGGTATTGGGAAGAAGAGTACAACGATATATTGATAGAGCGCAATTTAGTAGATGTTCTAGCACTTTTAGCTAGCATAGAGGGTAGAGATGAGACTAGTGCACTTGTTGATAGAATATAGGCTAGACACGTCTACTTCTTTACACTCGAAGAAGAAAGAAGCACGCAAGATCGAGCCTCCGCAGATCAACAATGAATGCATCGAGAAGGCACTAATCCAACTTACAGGAGCAGTTATGGAAGTTGGATATCTTCTAAATTGTATTCTAGTGGTTCTTGTTTTCTTTGGTCTTGCTTTTCTAGTCAAAATTTTGGTGATGTATTTCCATGTACCAAAAAATCAATGATGAAAAAAAGATATGTGTTTGCAAAGAAAAATGTACGCGGCCGGGATGCGTCCACGCGTTCGGTGCACGGCCACCGCATCCGAGAAATGGCCCGGACACGACCCCATTGCCCTACCCAAACGGACAGAATTCGGGCAAAACGGAGGTCCGTTTGGGGTCGGGCGTTGGAGTTGGCCTTACAAGTGGGACCGCAGTTGAGGAAACCAACTATCGGCAAACCCCCACCTCGCCCGCCGCACGATGGCTGAGTTAGAGAAACGACGAGGTTGAAGAGATTGCTGTAGCACAGACTCCAAGAAATATGGTGTCAGATGGAAGTCGTGCTGGTGGTGTGTGCCGTACTCCTGGACGTGAATGCTTGTTCTGGCCCATGCCACCCTACTACTCCTACTACTTATAGTAGTAGTATCGAGGATTCGAGGTGCTGGTTACGTACAACAAACACATTAACATATGGCCCACCTCACACTGTGGCCAAATTTCCTGGAGTCTGTGCTAGGTTAAAAAGTGTTCTTTGTCAGGATGGGTGGCTGGTCCCAAGTTTAAAACTTGTTGTATTACATACGTAGACGTAGAGATAGTGCAGCATGTGAAGCTAGTACAAATAGTGTACTATTGTTTATTGGCCTCATCTGAAAACCTGTTGCACCGTCGCAGCACCCACTCAGAGAAGCGACTCGAAAGCCATTCATAAATTTAGTAAGTTTATCACAGGCATATCATTTTATTACATACAATAGGTCATCAACCCACAACGACAACGAGGATACATTATAAATACTAAAGTTTTCATCACAAAACAAATAACAAGCAATGAAATGAACTTCAACTCAACCGATCCTCGGTGTTGGAAACGCTTGCTTTGAACCACAAGCGATTCTCTGGGAAGAGCCAGCTACTGTCAATCTCGAGACCAACGCAGGACTGATCATCCAGGCTGAAGCGGCCTACTATATCATGACCAGGGTAGGGAACCACCGCAATGTCCGATGTATAGATACAGTTGCTTCTCATAAATGGTAGTAACATTGTGTCAACAGCAGTTGGATCGCCTTTCACCATCATTGGGTAGTTTTGTCCTAGGAAGAGCGAGTTTGCTCCAAGACTATCAATACTGTACCAGGGAGAAGGTGTTGGCGCTAGCACACTAGTATCCATCCCGAATACCATGCAACGGTTGTTGGAATAGGTTCGAAGAGTGCGACCATGGGAGACAACACCTGCTCCCTCAGTAGTAACATCAGCAGTGGGCTGTATACAGACAAGAAGTGGTGATCCATTGGAATTAGTTACCAGCCACCAGTGAGCATATGGGCCCTGCTCGTCCTCATGCTCGTGATCATCACCATCGTCATCTCCCCCTTGGTTATAAATTTTTTCAAGTATAGGTGGTGGAATGTTCACAAGGCCTTGGAAACACAAGAAGAAGGTTAATTAGTAGAGAAGGGCAATTTGCTAACTCGCATGCATGTGGAGAAAACAATATAATTACGGTGGAAGACAAATGTACCGAAACTATGAGGATCCCATGCAAAAACAGTGCCATGAGTGGTGGCAGCAAACACAAGACCCTCGTATTCAATTGCATCACAGTACACATCCATGTATAGAAACTGATTTTTGAGCAATATCCATCCAGTCGAACCACGAAAGACGGCAACAAGCTTGTCGAAGATAGCAACAACTTGATAGTTCTTGTAATTCCAAGAGCGGTTGGGAACTCGAGAAATTGCTATCTTCCACAGACGACAGTCACCATGATCATATTTGAACGTACGTAGATCATCTGTGTGCTCAACCTCAGGGCACTCGGAGATTTTTGGAAGTGGAATCCGCTGACGAGTGTAGACATTCACAAGTTCCCACTCGCAGTTGTACCCAATATAAACAACCCAATCTCCATTTGCGCCTGCCCAAGCCTTGCCCTCAAGCGATGGCATCTTAACATCATACGTATCATTATCAAGCGGCATCAACTTGCACAAGGCGAGGCTTCCCTCGTCCCCGCGCCAGTCAGCAGGGTCACAGTGAAGAAGATAGGGGAGATCAAACCGCTCCTGGACCCTTGGGTTCCTTGTAATGATGTTATTAGTTGAGTCAAGAATGGTCTTGAACAAACCTGCCATGCTAGCCGAGGTGATGACGTTGCACCGATCAATGAGTTCCCCCACCATGTCATCTTTCAGATCGGGGCAAGAATAACGGGGTCGTTTCCGGCTTGTTCCCTCCATGGAGAAGACGATCGAACAATGGCAGAAGGAAGGGTAAAGGAAAATGGAGGAGGGAGGAAGAGCGTGCGACAGCAGTTCCAAATCGAGAGGGAAAGGCGAAGAGTCGGTGGACGGTTGCCAGTTTGCCACGATACACAAAGAGGCGCCCCGGCCTACACGTCCTTTCGGAAAGTGTACAAAAGGACTCGCCGTCGTCTCACTGACATGTTGGAATGGGACCACATGTCAACGAAACATGGTGTGTAATTTCTCGTGCAAAATGCGATCTGGCGGCGTTGGCCCGAGGTGCCGCATTAGTTATCGACCTTTATTTTTTACTCCCTCCGTCCGGGTTTATTGGGCCCTTAAGCCACAACACAAAGACCAAGGAGATACACGCATGTAGAGATTAGGAAATAAATCTGCTTAATTTGCTCTCTAACTGCCCTATTAATCACCCTATTAACTAGAGCAGCGCATGCAGCGGCCGGCGGGCGCATGCAGCCTGCATCCATGCCCAATCGGCAAGGTTCCTGCGTCGGCTCCATTGCAATGATGCATGCATGGGAGGGATTTCAGGTAATAAAGCAAGGTAATTAATGTACGGGCCTAATAAAATGGTACAACCATCTGTAGCTCTCGGGCCCAATAAACCCGGACGGAGGGAGTAACATACAATCTGAGTGGATAGCTCCTGTGGTCATCACACGTGAGCGGATATATAGGTGGGCTAGGTGGGCAGGCGGCAACAATCTAAGTGCTAAAAGAGTTGATCTCGAAAAAGGAGTTGATCCAATGCTTGGTTTTGTTTGGATTTTCCAACTATGACCATTGGATAGAGTGAATCAATGGCTTACGTTCAAAGTTATTCTCATACTATAGAATGGTATAGGAACGTGGAGATATTTGGTTGATTTTATATCGCTGAATAATATAAAATATTATGAGTGCAGACGCTCCACCCCGAGGTTTGTAGCTCCTTCTCGGTCGTCGGGAATCTATGTTCTTCCACTCTTTCATTTAAGAGATGAGCTTTGTTCATCCTGTTGCCGACATGCGGGACATCTATATGCCTCCATTTTACAAAATCATACTATATGCCTCCATGACACGCGGGACATCTAGCATCAAGGTGGCGTGTCATGCAAGAAAATGGAGATATGCAGTGCGTAAGTGAGTCGTGCACTTCGATGGCACCTAGTACTACGCAATATTTTTTCTCCTCGATGGCATGTGAATAGTGCATGTACTCAATGACAGAGCACGGGATGGTAGCCATGGACATGGCCGGCCCTTTTTGAAGAGAGTACTAATAAATACGTAACTTTGATGTGTCCCGTCAACTCGCAGAACGACGAGAAGCTTGCTTACTACGCCTTCTCCCTCGCCAACGCGTGCATGGTGGCTCGCAGCACGAGGAGAAACTTTTGCTTACAAGCGGTGGATGTGCAGCAGTTCATTTGGTGTCAGATTGCCAGAAGTAGTACAGTACCATCATTATTGTTCGACTTCCGGAAGAGGAGAAGAGCCAAGCGCAAGGTCACCTACTAACCTAGTACAGTACTACTACAGCCAAAGCTGGTCCACCTTTTTAGAACATGGTTAATTAATATAGGCGGCTCTTGCAGCGGCACATCATTTAGAGCAAGTACTCTCTTCGTAGGATCAAAGGAAGTGAAACAAAAGTTGGAGTGGATGCTAGATTGCCAATTAAAACATGATTACATAGGGAAAAAATCCTATAGCATTCTATCCTATGAATCAAATGACCAATTAATGTAGGAAAATTATGAGGGGGGTCTCTCCAACAGTGTTCCTCGGCTTGCACCTAGCATCACGGTGGTCGAACTTGGAGTCATTCATCTAGTACACGTGGCATCTCAGATCTGGTACTCCAATTTTAGGTTGGCTCTATGTGATGTGGCAACTTCATATACTAACCGGATGCTGGCTATACTACTACGGTACTCACACTCCAAGAAGTGACTCGAAAACCATTCATAAATTGAGTCTATGACACGCATTTGCAAATGTACCATTCATTACATACAACAAGTCATCAACACACAACAACAACGATGATACATGTTGGATTATAGATTATTTCCAACAAAACATTCCAGTAAATACTGAAGTTTTCATCACACAACAAATAACAAGCAATGAAATGAACTTCAACTCAACCAATCTTTGGCGTTGGAAACGCTTGCTTTGAACCATAGGTGCTCTGGGAAGGGCCAGCTATTATCAATATCGAGAGCAACGCAGGACAGATCATCCAGGCTGAAGCGGCATATATCAGGAGCAGGGTAGGGAACCACCGCAATGTACGAGGTATAGATACAGTTGCTTCTCATAAATGGTAGTAACGTTGTGTCAACAGCAGCTGGATCGCCTTTAACCATCATTGGATAGTTTGGTCCAAGGAAGAGCGAGTTTGCTCCAAGACTACCAATACTGTACCAGGGAGAAGGTGTTGGCGCTAGCACACTAGTATCCATCCCGAATACCCTGCAACGGGTGTTGGAATAGGTCCACAGAGGGCAACCATGGGAGACAACACCTGCTACCTCAGTAGTAACAATCATAGTGCATTGTATACAGACAAGAAGAGGTGATCCATCGGAATTAGTTGCCAGGTGCCACTGAGTATATAAGTTCTGCTCGTCCTCATGCTCGTGATCATCACCATTGTCATCTCCCCCTTGGTTATAAAAATTTTCAAGTATAGGTGGTGGAATGTTCACAGGACCTTGGAAACACAAGAAGAAGGTTAATTAGTAAAGGGAAACTTGCTAACCCGCATGCATGTGGCTGAAACAATTATAATTACGGTGGAAGACAAATGTACCGAAACTACGAGGATCCCATGCAAAAACAGTGCCACGAGTGGTGGCAGCAAACACAAGATCCTCGTATTCAATTGCATCACAGTACTCATCCGTGTACAGAAACTGATTTTTGAGCAATATCCATGGACGAACCGTGGAATCAGTAACGACGGCAACAAGCTTGTCAAAGATATGAAAAACTTGATAGTTCTCGTAATTCCAAGAGAGGTTGGGAACTCGAGAAATTGCTATCTTCCGTAGACGACAGTCACCATGATCGTATTTGAACGTACGTAGATCATGTGTGTGCTCAACCTCAGGGCACTCAGAGATTTTTGTAAGTGGAATCCGTTGACGAGTGTACACATTCACAAGTTCCCACTCGCAATTGTACCCAATATAAACAACCCAATCTCCATTTGCGCCAGCCCAGGCCTTACCCTGAAGCGATGGCATCTTGACATCACACGTATCGTTATCAAGCGGCATCAACTTGCACAAGGCGAGGCCTCCGTCGTCCGCGCCCATGCGAAGAGGCTTATAGCGAAGAAGATAAGGGAGATCCTGCAGCAACAGGTACAGGTCAATGAGCAAGCTCAAGACCAGAACTCTATGATCCTCAATCCTTCCTTGGATTCTGATGATAATGCAGTGGATATGGAGGAAGTGCAACAACCCCTGCCTCACCCAGTTCTGCCAATTGATCCCATCCATCTTGGAATTGTGAGAATTGTTTATGGCCCGGTGCTGCCACCTGAGATGATCTGGGAACGCTCGTTCTCGTCCCTTTTGCCGGATTTCCTCATCAAGAAGGTGCCATCTGCTCTGCCAGGGATCTTCTTGCCACCGTCAGTTGTCTCCCTGGGCTAGTTGCAGCCTGATCAGGAGAAGCGGCTGTTCCTCCTCCTCAAGGGGCCGGCTAATCCATCACGCAAGTCCTCAGTCATAATTGAGGAAATATCTGATGCTGCAGATTCATCTTTGGTCACTCCAAGTCTTCCTGACGCAGTTTCCTCTTCGGACAGCAGGCTTGAGGACTCTGACTTTCTGTTTTCGGCCACTAAACCACCTGCGGAATCTGTGCTTGGGAAGAGAGAGCATGGGAGGAAGCGTGCTCGTCGTGTTGCGCCAATCTCTGATACTCCAGACTTCTCCACGAGGAGAATGACCAGAAGTTGTGTCAAATCTTTCGGCTTCAAACCCGTCTCTGCAGTTCCGGTTAAACCATCACCCAAGAGGCGACCAAGAGGGAAGAAGCTCAAGATGTATAAAGAGGTGCCCACGGAGCAGGTTCAGATGCCACCGGATACCCCAATTCCGGTTATGCAGGCGGTCGGCATTGCTTTGGGCATCCCAGCTGGGGATCTGACAGAGGAGAAGCTTATGGCTCCCTCTAAGAAGTCTGAAGATGATGCAGTTTCCAATGATGATTGATTTTCAGTCCCTCTGTGTGATGTGGTGGTGGTGTGTTGTGGGCTTGATCGACTTTGCATTTTGTGGCCCACAGCTATCTCTTTTCTGCAATTTTATATCCGAACTCTGTCGGCAGTTTACGGGTTTATCTTGTACGGATGTTTCAAACCTTATGGCCTTTGGGGCTGCACTGTTAAGCAGTGGGCTAGCTTATATCCTCTATATAGTTTCTCATGGCTAGTACATCCTTTTGTAACTGGCGTGTTTTGTGCTGGAATGTGCGAGGTCTGAATTCTGCGGCGAGACAGAGAGATGTTGGAGCGAAAATTGAGGAAAGTCAGTGCTCGATTGTGTGCCTTCAGGAAACCAAATGTGAGGCGTTTGATATTAGGACGATTAGAACCTTTTGCCCGTGGCGGTTCGATCGTTTTGCTTTTGCTCCCTCGGTAGGTGCATCTGGTGGCATTCTTGTCATTTGGAATTCGGGTGTTTTCACTGCACGCTCATTGAAATTCAAAGCTTTGGTGTTGTGGTCTCTTTTACTTCGGTACACAATGCTGAAACCTGGACCTTAGTGTCAGTTTATGGGCCTTGTGATGGGAAACTCCGAGATGATTTTATTCACTGGCTTTATCATCTAACCATCCCAACTGACGAACATTGGCTACTCCTCGGGGATTTCAATTTTATCAGGTCTATGGATAATCGAAACTTGCCGGGGGGAGATGTTAATGATATTTTCCTCTTCAATGAGATAATTGGCCATCTGGGCCTCTTGGAGCTGCCCTTGAAAGGGAGAAGCTATACATGATCCAATATGCAGGAAGCCCCTCTGCTTGAGCAACTTGATTGGTTCTTTACAACCTCGGATTGGATTTCCATCTACCCAAACACTATGGTACTCCCCCTAGCGAAAACATCGTCTGATCATGTGCCATGCGTGGTCTCCATAGACACAACTATTCCAAAGGCCAGGGTTTTTCGTTTTGAGAATTATTGGGTTGACATGCCAGGTTTCATGGATTGTGTCAAGCGATCTTGGGAGGCTCCAGTTTTTTATGACTTGTCTGCTGCTGCAATTATCTCCAGAAAGTTCAAACGGTTAAGAATGGACCCGAAAGTGTGGAGCAAAAACATCTCTCACATTAAGCAGCTGACTTTGAATCGTGCCAAAGTAATTCTGCATTTTGATGGGCTTGAGTAATGGAGGCCACTCACAACTCTGGAGTTTAATTTCAGAAAGATAGTTAAGTTGCACCATGAAAACCTGATGCGTATTCATTACATTTATTGGAAGCAGCAGTGTACAATCAGATATATCAAGGTGGGTGTGGAAAATTCAAAGTTCTTCCATGCAATGGCCTCGGAAAGATTGAGAAAAAATGTAATTGCCAGTCTTAAGGTTGAAGGGAATGATCCCGTCTCAGATCATACACAAATGGCTGGAATTCTGTGGTCCTCGTTTAAGAATAGGATGGGTCATGCTCAAGGCATTAACATGGGATTTGATCTCCCACAGTTGATTCAACCAGTGGATGGGCTAGATGTGTTCTCTGCTCCTTTTTCACAGGAGGAAATTAACAAGGTTCTAAAGGAGCTTCCCACTGACAGAGCACCTGGACCGGATGGTTTTAATGGCAAGTTTATTAAGAAATGTTGGCCTATCATTGAGAAGGATTTTTTGCAGCTCATCCAGGCTTTTTATGATGGAGAGTTATCTTTGGAAAACATCATTGGCTCCCTCATCACCCTCATTCCCAAGATGATTTCTCCTGAGGGGCCAGATGATTTCAGGCCCATTTCCCTTACCAACAGCTGTCTGAAGTTCCTCACCAAACTATTGGCAAATAGGTTGCAGAAGGTAATTTTGCAATGCATTCATAAGAACCAGTATGGATTTTTGAAAAGTAGGACCATTCAGGATTGCCTTGCATGGGCATTTGAGTACATTCATCAATGCAAGCAATCAAAAAGACCTATCAAAATCCTTAAGCTTGACTTTGCCAAGGCTTTTGATACAGTGGAGCGTGAGGTAATTCTACAAGTTCTTCATCATAAAGGTTTTGATAGCAAGTGGATTGCTTGGGTTAAGGAGATTCTGTCATCTGGGACATCCTCTGTTTTACTGAATGGCATTCCAGGGAAGCAATTTAAATGTAAGTGTGGGGTCAGACAGGGTGATCCATTGTCACCTCTCCTTTTTATTATTGCTGCTGATCTGTTGCAGTCTGTGGTTAACCATATGATGGCTCAAGGGTCTCTGACACTCCCAATACCATCCCATGATCCTAACTACCCAATCATCCAGTATGCAGATGACACAATCATCATTCTGCCTGCTGTTGAGGAACAACTGGTGGCTCTCAAGAATATGTTGGCTGTGTTCCAACAGTCTACTGGCCTCAAAGTAAATTTTGCAAAGTCCTCTATGATACCTTTGAATATATCAAATGATGAGGCCCTCAGGTTGGCTGCTCTCCTGGGTTGCAAGATAGGTGAACTCCCTTTTACTTATCTTGGTCTGCCCCTTGGTACCACCAGACCCAGAATTGTGGATCTCCTCCCCCTAGTGGATAATATTGAGAGAAGGCTCTCTGCTAGTTCTGCAATGCTTAACCAGGGCTCCAGGTTGCAACTGCTGACTTCAGTTTTAACTTCCATGACAATCTATTTCCTCTCTACTTTGCATATACCTCATGGAATCATCAAGCAGTTGGATAGGATTTTCAGGCAATGTTGGACAGGAAATACAGACACTCCAAAGCAATCTCTGGCAGCTTGGGACCTTGTTTGCAGGCCTAAAGATAAGGGAGGGCTGGGCATCCTCAATTTAAATATCCAGAATCAGGGGCTGCTCATGAAACATCTCCATAAATTTTTCAATAAGCATGATGTTCCTTGGGTATCTTTAATTTGGGACTCCTACTATGACAACATTGTTCCTCAGGCACCTGTTTTGACTGGATCTTTCTGGTGGAGGGATGTTTTCAAGCTAAATGATACATACAGGGCCATTGCTTCTGTTCATATTAACATGGGGGACACTGCTTTGTTCTGGCATGATGCATGGCATGTGGCTGACTCTTCTTTGCCCCTCGTAAGGAGGCTTTCCAGGTTGTTCACTTTTGTGATTGATGATAAGGTCTCAGCCAAGGATGTGCTTCAGACCCAGGACCTTTTCTCCATGTTTTACCTGCCCATCTCCCAAGAAGCTGCTGCAGAGCTAACAATTTTGGAAGGTTGGCTGCTGAACTTGCAAAGAGATCCTCTCCTTCCTGATCAGTGGGTATGGCCTTCCAAATCTGGGTCCTTTTCGGCCAAAGGGTTTTACACTATCATGCACTCTCATATGCCCACTATTCTGCCATGCAAATGGTTATGGAAGAGCAGATGCACAATGAAGATTAAAGTCTTTGGTTGGTTATTGTTCTTTGATAGACTGAACACCAAAGATATGCTGGTTCGAAGACACTGGAGGTCACCAGATGAGGATAATCTTTGTGTTATATGTAATGCTTATGTCCATGAGGACAGATCTCGCTTGTTCTTCCAGTGCAATTTCAGCTGCAGGGTGTGGAATTATCTTCAGATTGACTGGTCCCAGGGGTCTAACACCCAGGAGTGTGTTTCCAATGCCAGAACCAGTTTTGGCCAACCTTTTTTCTATGAGGTGATGCTCACAGCAGCATGGAATATTTGGATCCTAAGAAATGGGAGGATCTTTAGGTGGGAGCAGGCTCGTTTTGCTTCTTGGAGATGCAATTTTGTACATGATATCCTTCTTCTAGCTCACAGGCTTAATGTTAGCGTTGGAGCTCAACTCATAGCTTGGGTCAATACACTTCTGTAAATATAGGTTAGCATCAACTCATACCTTGGGTCAAGGCCCTTTGTAATTATAGGTAAGTATTAGGTAGGACCTCTGTTTTGTTTTCGCACATTCTCAGTGCTTTGTATTTTGTTGGACCTTTTCTTTTCTAATAAATGGGCTGTGGGGTTTTACCCCACAGTAAATATTCAAAAAAACCGCTCCTGGACCCTTGGGTTCCTTGTAATTATGTTATTAGTTGAGTCGAGAATGGTCTTGAATGAACCTGCCATGCTAGCCGAGGTGATGACGTCGCACCGATCAATGAGTTCCCCCACCACGTCATCTGTCAGATCGGGGCAAGAATAACGGGGTCGTTTCCGGCTTGTTCCCTCCATGGAGAAGACGATTGAACAATGGCAGAAGGAAGGGTGAAGGCAAATGGAGGAGGGAGGAAGAGCGTGCGACAGCAGTTCCAAATCGAGAGGGAAAGGCGAAGAGTTGATGGACGGTTGCCAGTTTGCCATGGTACACGAAGAGGCACCCTGGCCTACACGTCCTTTCGAAAATTGTACAAAAGGACTCGCCGTCGTCTCACGGACATGTTGGAACGGGACCACATGTCAACGAAACATGGTGTGTAATTTCTCGTGCAAAATGCGATCTGGTCGCGTTGGCCCGAGGTGCCGCATTAGTTATCGACCTTTATATTTTTAATGGCGTGCCGTTCAGTTTTGAAGCACGACTAACTGGTACTGTTTGCAGAGAAAATATAAACTACTCTACCACTACTCCACCTCTAGTACTACTAGTAGTATAAAAAAGATATATACGCTGGAGCTTCAGAGCTTTCTTGCTAAGGGCTGCCCACTTGCTTCTCACACTATCACCCTCTCTCCAGATCTAAAAATGACGGCCTCTCTCTCCCTCCTCACCGGTGGTCACAGATCCGCCGGGGAAGAAAAGGACGTGCAGCGTTGACGCACTCGTCGTCGGCGAGCGAGGTCACGCACTGACGACAAGGCCGTCCTCTCAGACCTAGCGCCCGCGCGGGATGGCCTCCGTCCCCAAGCTCGCTGTCGTAGTGCGTGCGGAGGATGACAACCACGAGCGAAGCCACTTCCCGCCGACCGTCAGGTATGCTACCTCTTTTCGAACCATACCCTTGTTCTATTGCCCCATCTGCCACGTCGCTGCATGTGGATCTTTTTCCACTCCACCATCTTCCCAATTTGCTAGCCTCTGCTCTCCTAGTCACGCAGACGAAAACCTTAATTTGCACTATTAAAGGAAACCCTACTTCATGCAGACTAATCCATGTCTGGGTTGAATAAGGAAAGGAAGGGAGACTGTACTGTCCAAGAGAGTAGGCATCGAACCCGCATCTAGGTTGAAAAGGGGAAAATCGGGAGCTAAGGAACGAGTCTCGTGTCTCTTGGTTGAAGAAGGGTAGAAAGGCATTACAACGCAATAGAGAATGACCAGGTCGATTGGTTTGTTGTCCTCACATAGGAAAAAGGTGGCTAAACAGAACAAAAATGGGACGTAATCCACATATGCTGCCTGGATATTTGTTGCTCTGGGCAACCATACCTCCCTCACCACTCTATGCGTCCGTGGAGGTACATCGTACTGGTGCGCCCACTGTCCGTATGGGCCTCCCATGCTCTTACTATCACTTTTTTGCTGTTAGTATAACGCCAGCAGTCAAGTCAAGCAATGCTACTGCTAAAGTGATGCCACATTTAATTAATGCCACACTCAGTCTAATGCCATCGATAAATTTAAGCAATGCCATTTAATGTCACTGGATTATTTCAGGGTTAGCTGTTGATTGTGGATGTATTAAAGATTTTTCGGCTAAGGCATTCTAATGTTGTTGCACAGCCAGTATACCAACGATGAAACTTGTTACTACCTTCAGATTTTTGCACTGTTAATGCTTATAGATTACATACCTCACTTTCATGAGATAAGTTAATTTTTTGTATAGTGTCACCAAAATGCCAAGGCGCTAATGTCATTTTATTTTGGTTAAACTGCACAAAATATTATGAAGATAAGAGGAAAGGTCAAGAGTGGGCACCTCCTCCTCCGGCTGTTCTCTTGATTCGTTCGATCAAGTTTTTATGTTTGATCGATTATCAAGATTGGGATAGCAATTTTTAAGGTCCCCCCGAGTTCGAAATGATATTTACCTTGGAGGTACATGGTTTGCAATTTTTGTATACTGTCATTAGTTAATAACGCTAGTTACCTTCAGACTTTTGTATTTGGTTTAATGCTCATGTACAGCTAGTATACCAATGCTGAAACGTGTTACCTTTACATTTTGTATTGTTAATTCTTATAGAAAACTTCCAGTGCTAGAGCTTATTGAAATCTGTTCAGTAAAACCATTGTACTGTACCCTGTAATAAAATAACTACTCTACTGTTGCACTAGCCACTGGATTAGTGTATATTTGTAGTATTCGAAATTTTGAATGGTGTTGCATTAGCGTATGGACATAAATAAAGTGTGGCAAGCTTTCCCATATATGTGCTCAAGAAAACTAGTACCTGTTTATCTAAATACTAGACGTTTGGGTACTTTAAATTAAACCGCGAAAACATCTTATATTAAGGAATAGAGGGTGTAGAATTCACTCAAATTATCTCGGTAAAGCTAGTCACACCTTTGTTAAAATTAATGTTCATTATGTTATCGGAGGAGGTCTGTAAGTTTGTCTCTAATTCCTGTCGACTAGATACCTGACATCATGATGTAATGTTAAGTCATTTCCTTTTGTACAGTGTCACTGAATTGTCAAGGCGGTGATGGCATTTTATTTTAGTTGAACTGCACAAAATATGCTTAAAAGAAGAGGAAAGGTCAGGAATCGATCATTCTTTCAGAAAGAACTATATATGCCTTTCTGACATCAGCCGATGTTGCCTTATTTATTCCTTCAAACAGGTGGTTAGAAACAGTCTTGCTACCTTTTCCCATTAAGAAATTGGAATGCTTATATTTGTGAGTGTATGCTTCAACTAGTGCCACTTTTATAGTAATCACACTTTCAATATCTATGCAAACAGGGATGCTCGATTTTAGTGGAACTGCACAAAAAGTCGAACTGGTTCAACATTAGGAGCATGTTTTGTTCCAAACCTTTATATCCAATTGGTGGCACTATGAGCTGTTCATTACGAAGGTACATGGTTTGCTACTATCTTGCTACTCTTTTTGTACTGTCATTAGATAGTAATACTAGTGGTTTGCATGTGAATTTATTGGCAGGGTGGACCTACATTGGAGGTGCAGGACAGGATTCAATGATTGGATGCTCAATTTCGGTTGTATCGATTTCACCTCTTCCATCACTGCGAACATGGATATCCTTGGTTTGATGAAGAATAGGCGCTATATTTCTACTCTGAACCAGCAAATCAATTCAGTATGAAATTGTCCAGGGCAAAACATGACTGTATCAAATTATCCAGTGCAAAACATGACAGATGCTAAGCGGAAGAGACATGTTTAAACCGAAAATACAAGGTGGGGTATATGTTTACTAGCTGCTTGATATTTGTGCAGACAAAGATGTCTGCCCGTTGCTATTTGGCAAACACACAAAGTGACCGCAATTTTGGTTGAACTGCACAAGAGAATAGTGTAGTCACTGCATGCAGTGCCATTTGAAAATAGACACAGAAAGATTGGATAGTCACTTCATGGACTGCAGAAAAGTAGTATTGTACTATTTATTGGCCAACACTAGGTGCTTCATTGCTTTGGTCTGATTATACAATGGGCATCATTTTGCCTAAGTTAAAGTTTGTATTCAGAAAATAGTCTCGTCGTGTGATCGAGAGAAGACCAAATCATATTGCAGTGGATGTTCCTCCATCATGTGTGGTTCATTCTCATGGATCTAGCTGTTGGTGAAACCACTTACGTTTGCAAGAGGAATTGTAGACTTCACAAACAAATTTGTCTTTCAGTCTGTACTGAAAGTGCCAAGAGAAGCATCCATGTTAGTGTTGGGGAACGTAGTAATTTCAAAAAAATTCTACGCACATGCAAGATCATGGTGATGCATAGCAACGAGAGGGGAGAGTGTTGTCCACGTACCCTCGTAGACCGAAAGCGGAAGCGTTAACACAACGTGGTTGATGTAGTCGTACGTCTTCACGATCCGACCGATCAAGTACCGAACGCACGGCACCTCCGACTTCAGCACACGCTCAGCTCGATGACCTCCCTCAAACTCTGATCCAGCCGAGTGTTGAGGGAGAGTTTCGTCAGCACGACGGCGTGGTGACAATGATGATGTTCTACCGACGCAGGGCTTCGCCTAAGCACCGCTACGATATTATCGAGGTGTACTATGGTGGAGGGGGGCACCGCACACGGCTAAGAGATCAATGATCAATTGTGTGTTTATAGGTGCCCCCCTGCCCCCGTATATAAGGGAGCAAGGGGGGTTCGGCCGGCCAAGGGGAGAGGCGCGCCAGGAGGAGTCCTACTCCTACCGGGAGTAGGACTCCCCCCTTTTGCATGTTGGACTAGGAGAGAGAGGGGAAAGAGGTGGAGGGGAGGAAGGAAAGGGGGGCGCCGCCCCCTTTGCTTGTCCTATTCGGACTGGGGGGGAGGGGCATGCGGCCCTGCCCTGGCCTCCTCTCCTCTCTTCCACCTAGGCCCACTAAGGCCCATTAAGTTACCGGGGGGTTCCGGTAACCTCCCGGTACTCCGGAAAAATCCCGATTACACCCGGAACACTTCCGATGTCCAAACATAGTCTTCCAATATATCAATCTTTATGTCTCGGCCATTTCGAGACTCCTCGTCATGTCCGTGATCACATCCGGGACTCCGAACAACCTTCGGTACATCAAAACATATAAACTCATAATATAACTGTCATCGTAACGTTAAGCGTGCGGACCCTACGGGTTCGAGAACTATGTAGACATGACCGAGACACCTCTCCGGTCAATAACCAATAGCGGAACCTGGATGCTCATATTGGTTCCCACATATTCTACGAAGATCTTTATCGGTCAGACCGCATAACAACATACGTTGTTCCCTTTGTCATCGGTATGTTACTTGCCCGAGATTCGATCGTCGGTATCTCGATACCTAGTTCAATCTCGTTACTGGCAAGTCTCTTTACTTGTTCCGTAATACATCATCCCGCAACTAACTCATTAGTCACAATGCTTGCAAGGCTTATAGTGATGTGTATTACTGAGTGGGCCCAGAGATACCTCTCCGACAATCGGAGTGACAAATCCTAATCTCGAAATATGCCAACCCAACAAGTACCTTTGGAGACACCTGTAGAGCACCTTTATAATCACCTAGTTACGTTGTGACGTTTGGTAGCACACAAAGTGTTCCTCCGGTAAACAGGAGTTGCATAATCTCATAGTCATAGGAACATGTATAAGTCATGAAGAAAGCAATAGCAACATACTAAACGATCGAGTGCTAAGCTAACGGAATGGGTCAAGTCAATCACATCATTCTCCTAATGATGTGATCCCGTTAATCAAATGACAACTCATGTCTATGGCTAGGAAACATAACCATCTTTGATCAACGAGCTAGTCAAGTAGAGGCATACTAGTGACACTCTGTTTGTCTATGTATTCACACATGTATTATGTTTCCGGTTAATACAATTCTAGCATGAATAATAAACATTTATCATGATATAAGGAAATAAATAATAACTTTATTATTGCCTCTAGGGCATATTTCCTTCAGTCTCCCACTTGCACTAGAGTCAATAATCTAGATTACACTGTAATGATTCTTACACCCATGGAGTCTTGGTGCTGATCATGTTTTGCTCGTGGAAGAGGCTTAGTCAACAGGTCTGCAACATTCAGATCCGTATGTATCTTGCAAATTTCTATGTCTCCCACCTGGACTAAGTCCCGGATGGAATTGAAGCATCTTTTGATGTGCTTGGTTCTCTTGTGAAATCTGGATTCCTTTGCTAAGGCAATTGCACTAGTATTGTCACAAAAGATTTTCATTGGTCCCGATGCACTAGGTATGACACCTAGATCGGATATGAACTCCTTCATCCAGACTCCTTCATTTGCTGCTTCCGAAGCAGCTATGTACTCCGCTTCACACGTAGATCCCGCCATGACACTTTGCTTAGAACTGCACCAACTGACAGCTCCACCGTTCAATGTAAACACGTATCCGGTTTGCGATTTAGAATCGTCCGGATCAGTGTCAAAGCTTGCATCAACGTAACCATTTACGATGAGCTCTTTGTCACCTCCATAAACGAGAAACATATCCTTAGTACTTTTCAGGTATTTCAGGATGTTCTTGACCGCTGTCCAGTGATCCACTCCTGGATTACTTTGGTACCTCCCTGCTAAACTTATAGCAAGGCACACATCAGGTCTGGTACACAGCATTGCATACATGATAGAGCCTATGGCTGAAGCATAGGGAACATCTTTCATCTTCTCTCTATCTTCTGCAGTGGTCGGGCATTGAGTCTTACTCAATCTCACACCTTGTAGTACAGGCAAGAACCCTTTCTTTGCTTGATCCATTTTGAACTTCTTCAAAACTTTATCAAGGTATGTGCTTTGTGAAAGTCCAATTAAGCGTCTTGATCTATCTCTATAGATCTTGATGCCTAATATATATGCAGCTTCACCGAGGTCTTTCATTGAAAAACTCTTATTCAAGTATCCCTTTATGCTATCCAGAAATTCTGTATCATTTCCAATTAGCAATATGTCATCCACATATAATATCAGAAATGCTACTGAGCTCCCACTCACTTTCTTGTAAATACAGGCTTCTCCAAAAGTCTGTATAAAACCAAATGCTTTGATCGCACTATCAAAGCGTTTATTCCAACTCCGAGAGGCTTGCACCAGTCCATAAATGGATCGCTGGAGCTTGCACACTTTGTTAGCTCCCTTTGGATCAACAAAACCTTCCGGTTGCATCATATACAACTCTTCTTCCAGAAATCCATTCAGGAATGCAGTTTTGACATCCATTTGCCAAATTTCATAATCATAAAATGCAGCAATTGCTAACATGATTAGGACAGACTTGAGCATTGCTACGGGTGAGAAGGTCTCATCGTAGTCAATCCCTTGAACTTGTCGAAAACCTTTCGCAACAAGTTGAGCTTTATAGACAGTAACATTACCGTCAGCGTCAGTCTTCTTCTTGAAGATCCATTTATTTTCAATGGCTTGCCGATCATCGGGCAAGTCAACCAAGGTCCATACTTTGTTCTCATACATGGATCCCATCTCGGATTTCATGGCCTCAAACCATTTTGCGGAATCTGGGCTCACCATCGCTTCTTCATAGTTCGTAGGTTCGTCATGGTCTAATAACATAACCTCCAGAACAGGATTACCGTACCACTCTGGTGCGGATCTTAATCTGGTTGACCTACGAGGTTTAGTAATAACTTGATCTGAAGTTTCATGATCATTATCATTAACTTCCTCACTAATTGGTGTAGGTTTCGTAGAAACTGGTTTCTGTGATGATCTACTTTCCAATAAGGGAGCAGGTACAGTTACCTCATCAAGTTCTACTTTCCTCCCACTCACCTCTTTCGAGAGAAACTCCTTCTCTAGAAAGGATCCATTCTTAGCAACGAATGTCTTGCCTTCGGATCTGTGATAGAAGGTGTACCCAACAGTCTCCTTTGGGTATCCTATGAAGACACATTTCTCCGATTTAGGTTCGAGCTTATCAGGTTGAAGTTTCTTCACATAAGCATCGCAACCCCAAACTTTAAGAAACGACAACTTTGCTTTCTTGCCAAACCATAGTTCATAAGGCGTCGTCTCAACGGATTTCAATGGTGCCCTATTTAGAGTGAATGCAGCCGTCTCTAAAGCATAACCCCAAAACGATAGCGGTAAATCAGTAAGAGACATCATAGATCGCACCATATCTAGTAAAGTACGATTACGACGTTCGGACACACCATTACGCTGTGGTGTTCCGGGTGGCGTGAGTTGCGAAACTATTCCGCATTGTTTCAAATGTAGGCCAAACTCGTACTCAAATATTCTCCTCCACGATCTGATCGTAGAAACTTTATTTTCTTGTTACGATGATTTTCAACTTCGCTCTGAAATTCTTTGAACTTTTTAAATGTTTCAGACTTATGTTTCATTAAGTAGATATACCCATATCTGCTCAAATCATCTATGAAGGTGAGAAAATAACGATATCCGCCACGAGCCTCAATATTCATCGGACCACATACATCTGTATGTATGATTTCCAACAAATCAGTTGCTCTCTCCATAGTTTCGGAGAACGGTGTTTTAGTCATCTTGCCCATGAGACACGGTTCGCAAGTACCAAGTGATTCATAATCAAGTGATTCCAAAAGTCCATCATTATGGAGTTTCTTCATGCGCTTTACACCGATATGACCTAAACGGCAGTGCCACAAATAAGTTGCACTATCATTATCAACTCTGCATCTTTTGGCTTCGACATTATGAATATGTGTGTCACTACTACCTAGATTCAAAAAATAGACCATTCTTCAAGGGTGCATGACCATAAAAGATATTACTCATATAAATAGAACAACCATTATTCTCTGATTTAAATGAATAACCATCTCGCATCAAACAAGATCCAGATATAATGTTCATGCTCAACGCTGGCACCAAATAACAATTATTTAGGTTTAATACTAATCCCGAAGGTAGATGTAGAGGTAGCGTGCCGACGGCGATCACATCGACTTTGGAACCGTTTCCCACGCGCATTGTCACCTCGTCCTTGGCCAGTGTTCGCTTAATCCGTAGTCCCTGTTTCGAGTTGCAATATTAGCAACAGAACCAGTATCAAATACCCAGGTGCTACTGCGAGCTCTGGTAAGGTACACATCAATAACATGTATATCGCATATACCTTTGTTCACCTTGCCATCCTTCTTATCCGCCAAATACTTGGGGCAGTTCCGCTTCCAGTGACCAGTCTGCTTGTAGTAGAAGCACTCAGTCTCAGGCTTAGGTCCAGATTTGGGTTTCTTCTCCTGAACAGCAACTTGCTTGCTGTTCTTCTTGAAGTTCCCCTTCTTCTTCCCTTTGCCCTTTTTCTTGAAACTAGTGGTCTTATTGACCATCAACACTTGATGCTCCTTTTTGATTTCTACCTCTGCTGCCTTGAGCATTGCGAAGAGCTCGGGAATTGTCTTATTCATCCCTTGCATGTTATAGTTCATCACGAAGCTCTTGTAGCTTGGTGGCAGTGATTGAAGAATTCTGTCAATGACGCTATCATCCGGAAGATTAACTCCCAGTTGAATCAAGTGATTATTATACCCAGACATTTTGAGTATATGCTCACTGACAGAACTATTCTCTTCCATCTTGCAGCTGTAGAATTTATTGGAGACTTCATATCTCTCAATCCGGGCATTTGCTTGAAATCTTAACTTCAACTCCTGGAACATCTCATATGCTCCATGACGTTCAAAACGTCGTTGAAGACCCGGTTCTAAGCCGTAAATCATGGCACACTGAACTATCGAGTAGTCATCAGCTTTGCTCTGCCAGACGTTCATAACTTCTGGTGTTGCTCTTGCAGCAGGCCTGGCACCCAGCGGTGCTTCCAGGACGTAATTCTTCTGTGCAGCAATGAGGATAATCCTCAAGTTACGGACCCAGTCCATGTAATTGCTACCATCATCTTTCAACTTTGCTTTCTCAAGGAACGCATTAAAATTCAACGGAACAATAGGACGGGCCATCTATCTACAATTAACATAGACAAGCAAGATACTATCAGGTAATAAGTTCATGATAAATTTAAGTTCTATTAATCATATTACTTAAGAACTCCCACTTAGATAGACATCCCTCTAATCATCTAAGTGATTACGTGATCCAAATCAACTAAACCATAACCGATCATCACGTGAAATGGAGTAGTTTTCAATGGTGAACATCACTATGTTGATCATATCTACTATATGATTCACGCTCGACCTTTCGGTCTCAGTGTTCCGAGGCCATTTCTGCATATGCTAGGCTCGTCAAGTTTAACCTGAGTATTCTGTGTGTGCAAAACTGGCTTGCACCCATTGTAGATGGACGTAGAGCTTATCACACCCGATCATCAGGTGGTGTCTGGGCACGACGAACTTTGGCAACGGTGCATACTCAGGGAGAACACTTTTATCTTGAAATTTTAGTGAGAGATCATCTTATAATGCTACCGTCAATCAAAGCAAGATAAGATGCATAAAAGATAAACATCACATGCAATCAATATAAGTGATATGATATGGCCATCATCATCTTGTGCTTGTGATCTCCATCTCCGAAGCACCGTCATGATCACCATCGTCACCGGCGCGACACCTTGATCTCCATCGTAGCATCGTTGTCGTCTCGCCAACTATTGCTTTTACGACTATCGCTACCACTTTAGTGATAAAGTAAAACAATTACATGGTGATTGCATTGCATACAATAGAGCGACAACCATATGGCTCCTGCCAGTTGCCGATAACTCGGTTACAAAACATGATCATCTCATACAATAAAATATAGCATCATGTCTTGACCATATCACATCACAACATGCCCTGCAAAAACAAGTTAGACGTCCTCTACTTTGTTGTTGCAAGTTTTTACGGGCTTAGCAAGAACCGTTCTTACCTACGCATCAAAACCACAACGATAGTTTGTCAAGTTGGTTTTGTTTTAACCTTCGCAAGGACCGGGCGTAGCCACACTCGGTTCAACTAAAGTGAGAGAGACAGACACCCGCCAGTCACCTTTAAGCAACGAGTGCTCGCAACGGTGAAACCAGTCTCGCGTAAGCGTACGCGTAATGTCGGTCCGGGCCGCTTCATCTCACAATACCGCTGAACCAAAATATGACATGCTGGTAAGCAGTATGACTTATATCGCCCACAACTCACTTGTGTTCTACTCGTGCATATAACATCAACGCATAAAACCAGGCTCTGATACCACTGTTGGGGAACGTAGTAATTTCAAAAAAAATCTACGCACACGCAAGATCATGGTGATGCATAGCAACGAGAGGGGAGAGTGTTGTCCACGTACCCTCGTAGACCAAAAGCAGAAGCGTTAACACAACGCGGTTGATGTAGTCGTACGTCTTCACGATCCGACCAATCAAGTACCGAACGCACGGCACCTCCGAGTTCAGCACACGTTTAGCTCGATGACGTCCCTCGAACTCCGATCCAGCCGAGTGTTGAGGGAGAGTTTCGTCAGCAGGACGGCGTGGTGACAATGATGATGTTCTACCGACGCAGGGCTTCGCCTAAGCACCGCTACGATATTATCGAGGTGTAATATGGTGGAGGGGGGCACCGCACACGGCTAAGAGATCAATGATCAATTGTGTGTTTAGAGGTGCCCCCCCCGCCCCCGTATATAAAGGAGCAAGGGGGGTTCAGCCGGCCAAGGGGAGAGGCGCGCCAGGAGGAGTCCTACTCCTACAGGGAGTAGGACTCCCCCCTTTTCCATGTTGGACTAGGAGAGAGAGGGGAAAGAGGTGGAGGGGAGCAAGGAAAGGGGGGCGCCGCCCTCTCCTTGTCCTATTCGGACTGGGGGGAGGGGCGTGCGGCCCTGCCCTGGCCTCCTCTCCTCTCTTCCACCTAGGCCCACTAAGGCCCATTAAGTTACCGGGGGGTTCCGGTAACCTCCCGGTACTCCGGAAAAATACCGATTTCACCCGGAACACTTCCGATGTCCAAACATAGTCTTCCAATATATCAATCTTTATGTCTCGACCATTTCGAGACTCCTCATCATGTCCGTGATCACATCCGGGACTCCGAACAACCTTCGGTACATCAAAACATATAAACTCATAATATAACTGCCATCGTAACGTTAAGCGTGCGGACCCTACGGGTTCGAGAACTATGTAGACATGACCGAGACACCTCTCCGGTCAATAACCAATAGCGGAACCTAGATGCTCATATTGGTTCCCACATATTCTACGAAGATCTTTATCGGTCAGACCGCATAACAACATACGTTGTTCCCTTTGTCATCGGTATGTTACTTGCCCGAGATTCGATCGTCGGTATCTCGATACCTAGTTCAATCTCGTTACCGGCAAGTCTCTTTACTCGTTCCGTAATACATCATCCCGCAACTAACTCATTAGTCACAATGCTTGCAAGGCTTATAGTGATGTGTATTACTGAGTGGGCCCAGAGATACCTCTCCGACAATCGGAGTGACAAATCCTAATCTTGAAATATGCCAACCCAACAAGTACCTTTGGAGACACCTGTAGAGCACCTTTATAATCACCCAGTTACGTTGTGACGTTTGGTAGCACACAAAGTGTTCCTCCGGTAAACGGGAGTTGCATAATCTCATAGTCATAGGAACATGTATAAGTCATGAAGAAAGCAATAGCAACATACTAAACGATCGAGTGCTAAGCTAACGGAATGGGTCAAGTCAATCACGTCATTCTCCTAATGATGTGATCCCGTTAATCAAATGACAACTCATGTCTATGGCTAGGAAACATAACCATCTTTGATCAACGAGCTAGTCAAGTAGAGGCATACTAGTGACACTCTGTTTGTCTATGTATTCACACATGTATTATGTTTCCGGTTAATACAATTCTAGCATGAATAATAAACATTTATCATGATATAAGGAAATAAATAATAACTTTATTATTGCCTCTAGGGCATATTTCCTTCAGTTAGTAGGCAGAACAGATGTTTTTTCTAGATCTTTGCTTTTGGAGCCACATATTTGTATATGATCTGTGAATCATTGAGATGCATTAACATGTTGATCTTATGTATGGGAATCATACTAGTTGGTTTTAGTTGCGACGCAAGATCCAAAGTGGCCGATCTTTGCTTTTGGAGCTACATATTTGTATATGATCTGTGAATCATTGAGATGCATTAACAGTTCCTTATTTCTGTTCGCTCAGTGTTTACAAGTTACTGATCGATCACTAGCTAGCCTACTAATGCGCTCCTGGCAGTTTTAGTTGCGACGCAAGATCCGAAGTGGCAGTTTTTTGAATAAAAATGCCTACCTCTGAAGAAACTGACAAGCTGCTCTGAAGAAAATTCCATGTGAATCTGAAGAAACTGCCAGCGAAAACGTTCGCAAATGCCTTATCTCCCAGCTAAAGTTCATCAACTAATGCCCTCGGCTGCGACTCGTTGCATGCTGCTCCGCGTACTGGCTGCGAGCGATTTTGAGTGCCTGCATGCAGTCGGCCGTAATTAAGGCATCTAACTGATGCGAAAAAAGATGCGCTTTAATTGTTGCGAGCCTTTTAAATCCGTGGAATCATTATTGATAAGGAGGGAGATGATTCGAGTGCACTCATTTGACCGTCATGCCGGCGTGCGACCCAGCACGGACGGGACGCACCACTGACGGGACGGGACGACACAGTCATAATTTCAGTTCTTCTAGTTTTCCATGGCAAGCTGGCGTGCTAAGCCATGCCTGCTTATGCATTGAATTTCGATGGCCGCGATGACCGTCGTGTTTCCCGCGACACGCTAGTTCGCCTACCTTCCGCCTATAATTACTGTTTCCCGAGCTTCTCCGGTGGCACCATCACCCAACTCGCCCTATCCTCATAAGCCCCCACTGGCCCGACGTCGCTCGCCACTTATCCTCGCTCTCGCCACGTCCGCCATGCCCCCGCCCGTCCGCGATAGGCGACACCGGAGGTGGTCACCGCCGGAACTAGTGTTCGATTTTTCACCGGAAGGCAGACTGAGGGAGGAGGCATTCTATCGGTCTTTAGATGGCAATGCGGAGATCGAGGACTTGTTGGAGCGCGACCGCCTGGCGGAGGAGCAGGAGTTGTTGGAGCGCGACCGCTTGGCGGAGGAGCAGCGTATCGCCGATTTGTGCCGCCAGCGGGACATGGAGCAGCAGCGCACCGACACTCTGAGTCGTGAGAAGAGCGCCCGCAACTGGGCCGACTACGTGGAGGCCGGTGCCCGGCAAATAGCCCTGGAGGCTGTCGGGCATGCACGCGTTCGCGACGCCGATTTTTACTACCAGCTCGTCAAGTGGGTTTCCCGCTTAGAAGCCGAAGCTTCGGTGGACCACGCCGGCATGGAAAGGGCCAACACGCGCGAGCACCGCGCCCTGTCGCACCTCTGGCAAGTCCGAGGCGAGGCGGAGGACGCCGGTGCCGGCGTTTAGCGTGTACCGCAGATGGCGGTCGACATCGTCTAGTTAGCTAAGAGTAAGTTAGTACTTGTACGCTGCTAGAGTATTAGTGGGAGTAGATAGTTAACTTGGCTATGATGGTTGTCAACGTGGAAGTTCAGTACTCTATATGTGGATCAGACCTGTTACTTTGCTCTGAATGTTGAACTTTCCGTTTGAACATATGGAATGGGCTGTTATTTTTTTAAATGGGTTGTATTTGTCCTCCATGGGTTTAGAGGCTGACTTGTGGGCCTACCAAGTTGACGCATACACAATCAGGAGATGATTGTACGTGGAGAGGATGACAGCAGGGACCCGCCAAGGTCATGGCAGTACGCAAGCAAGTGCCTCCTTATTTCAAGCCGATAAAAAAATGGCTCGCCCTAATGGATTTCTGACATCTGGGTCCCATGCCATTGTCAACGTAGTCAATAAACGAGAGAATTGCACAACGAGCGGCTGACACCAGGGACCCAGCAGCTCACCCAGTTATTTTTGTTTTGGGTTAATTTGATAAATGCCACTCCAAATCTGGTGTTTCTGAGAAATGCCACTGCAATTTCCAAACTTTGAAAAATGCCATTTCATGCCATTTCTAGTGGCATTTTTCGAAGTCTGGAGTAGCGTTTTTCAAAGTTTGCAAATTGCAGTGGCGTTTTCCATAGTTTGCAAAAATTGCAGTGGCATTTTTCAAAGTTTGGAAATTGCAGTGGCATTTTTATGAATCGCCATAATTGGAGTGGCATTTATCTAATTTGTTTTTGAGACGGAAGCAGGGTGTCAACTGGGCTGTGCGGGGCACTCTAGCCTATCTAAACAGCCTTCTCTTTTAGGTTTACCACAGACCAGCCCAGTAGTTTTTTTTTCTTTCTAAAAATGACTAGCCCAGTTTTTTTGTGATTTGCCAAGTAAGTCGCTTTGTCAGGCCTGTTGGGCTGCAAATCTTTCAAGACGAGGAGAGCTTCATTCGGCTGGCCGAGAAAATGGCCTATCAGTAATGAGAAATGGGCTGTACATTTGTAAAACACATCAAACCGGCAATTAGTTTCAAATTTCTTTTTTTCATTTCAAGATTTTAAATTGCATTAATTTTTATGCATGGACAATTTGTTGGATTTTATATTGATATACATTTATTTTTAAAATCAGTTTGAATCTGACTCGAAATTTCGGGATTAAAAACAGTTCGGACCGCACCGAAATATGCAAAATTTCGTATAATTTTTTAACCGTGGCCACAATATGGGCTGTAATGCTAATAAAAAGAATATGGGCTCCAAAGAAAACCTTAATAATTAGCAAATGGGCTGTAAATTCTTAGAAATAATGGCAGATGGGTTGTATGCTATTTTCCACAGATTTGAAGCTTTCCTAAAAAAAGGTTGACGCACAAGCAGTGACTGTTGGATGTCCATCCAACGGTCGTCGTGCTTCTTCAATCTCTGCTCTTCCTGCTCCAGCCGCTCAAACAAGCGCCGGCGGGACTGCCTGCTCCCTCCTCCCCGCGGCCGGCTGTGCTGCCGCGCAGGCCTCACCGCCCCACCGTACTCCCATCGCTGACCTAGCCATCCCTCTACTCACCCACACCTGCTGTTATTCTCCGGCGACGGCAGACGAACCAGTAAACCCTCGTACAGTCATACTCCCCTCCGCGTGGGAAACAACTGCCGAGTCTTCCCTGCCTCCGTGTCGTTCCCTTCCTAGGCCTCGCCGTCGTCCACCGCCCTGGTGCTCTCGGTGCGGCCTGGTCAATGTGGTCAACGACCGACATGCATCTGAAGTGGACTGTACGTGGAGAGGCTGACAGCTGGGTCCACGGCCACACGCAAGGAAATGCCTCCTTATTACGCGCAAAATATGGATTCCTCCACCTGACATCTGGGACCCACCGAAAGGGCCTCTGTATTTTGCAAAAAAACATTACCGCCGCTGACAGCTCGGACCCACCAGCTATATCTTCGCACGCAAGTGCCTCCTTATTACGCACAAAAAAATGAATACTCCCCCTGCTAGCTGGGACCCAGTATAGTGGCAAGCTGACTTGTGGGCCTACTAAGTTGACGGGGACGGAGGGCTTTGTCAACTTAGTCAAGATGCACGATTCTAGCTCCAGTGTCCGTACGATGTCCATCCAACGGTCGTAGTGCTTCTTCAACCTCTGGTCTTCTTGCTCCAGCCGCCCAAACCAGCATCGGTCGTGCCTCGTGCTCCTGTCTCCCGTGGCCGGCTGCGATGTAGCGGAGGCCTCACCGCCCCTACTACTCCCACCATTGGCCAGGCCATCCCTCTACTCACCCACACCCCCTATTATTCTGCGGCGACGGCAGCCTAACACTGCAGCGAACCAGTGAACCCTCATACTCCTCTACGCGTGGGCATCCACTGCCGCGTCTTCCCCGGCTCCGCGTCGTCCCCTTCCTAGGCCTTGCTGTCATTCACCGCCCTGGTGCTCTCGGTGCGGCGTGGTCAACGTGGTCAAGGAACGACTTCCATCGGAAGAGTATTGTACGTGGAGAGGCTGACAGCTGGGTCCACGGCAGCCGCAAGGAAGTGCCTCCTTATTACGCGGAAAATAATTATTCCTCCACCTGACAGCAGGGACCCATCGGACGGGCCGCCATATTTGGCGAAAAAAATGTTTCCCCCCTGACTGCTGGGACCCACCGGATGGGCCACCATATTTCGAGAAAAAACCGTTCCCCCCGCTGTCAGCTCGGACCCACCGGAAGTGCCTCCTTATTACGCACAAAAAATGAATACTCCCCCTGCTAGTTGGGACCCACCTTGGTGGGTGGCTGACTTGTGGGCCTACTAAGTTGACGGGGACGGAGTGCTTTGTCAACTTAGTCAATATGAACGATTCTAGCTCCAGTGACCGTACGATGTCCATCCAACGGACGTAGTGCTTCTTCAACCTCTGGTCTTCTTGCTCCAGCCGCCCAAAGCAACGCCGGTCGTGCCGCATGCTCCTGCCTCCCGTGGCCGGCTGTGCTACCGTGGAGGCCTCACCGCCCCCTACTATTCCCACTGCTGGCCAGGCCCTGTGGCGACGGCAGCCTCACACCATAGCCGAACCAGTGAACCCTCGTACTCCTCTCCGCACGGGCTTCCACTGTCGCGTCTTCCCCGGCTCCGCGTCATCCCCTTCCTAGGCCTCGCCGTCGTCCACCGCCCTGGTGCTCTCGGCGCGGCGTGGTCAAGGAACAACTTCCATCGGAAGAGTACTGTACGTGGAGAGGTTGACAGCTGGGTCCACGGCCGCAGCAAGGAAGTGCCTCCTTATTACGCGCAAAATAATTATTCCTCCACCTGACAGCGGGGACCCACCGGACGGGCCACCGTATTTCACGAAAAAAACGTTTCCCCCTGACTGCTGGGACCCACCAGCTACATCTTCGCACGCAAGGAAGTGCGTCCGGGCAAAAAAATGATTCGCCCCCCTGACTGCTGGGACCCACCAGCTACATCTTCGCACGCAAGGAAGTGCCTGACAGTTGGGACCCACCTGGTCGAAGCATACGTAGCGTTGTCATTCTGGTCGCGAACGTGTACGTACATATACTGGTCGATGTAGAGGCGCGCACGTAGCATGTACACGTACGTACAGTGGCCAGTGTGCAAGAAACAAAATACGGCCACGTACGTACATACGGGAGGGTCTCGAACGCCTACTCGCGCATACGTACGGCCAGGGCTCGTGTACATGGCTGGGTCAGAACGGAGAAACAGCGTCGTCGTCGTGTTCATGGGGAGGCAACCGGCTGGGTCAGAACGGAATGCGTCGTCGTGTTCATCGGGAGGTCTTGGATGGAAAAGCCGATGGAAACGAGGCCTGGCATACCACAGAACGGAGGAAACGGCCTTGTGTTCAACCGGCCACGGTCGAAATGGGATCCTGATCATCGGGAGGGGTCTGGCGTACCGCAAAACGGAGGAAACGGACATCCTACGGTCGAAACGGGGGTCCTGTTGATCGGGAGGGGTGTGGTGTACCGCAAAACGGAGGAAACGGACTTGTGTTGGAGCACTACAGTCGAAACGGGGGTCCTGTTCATCGGGAGGGGTGTGGCGTACCGCAAAACGGGACTCCACGGGATACTGTTCATCTCCACTGTCGACCCCCTCCAGCCTCCACGGGCTACTGTTCATCCACCGTCGACCTCCTCCAGCCTCCACCTGCGACTGTTCATCCACGGGCTCCTGTTCATCCAGCCTCCACCGCGCGCTACTCCACCGGCTACTGTTCAACCAGCCCTCTCCACGGGCTCCTGTTCAACCACCCCTCCATGGGCTACTATTCATCCAGCCCTCCACCGTCTACTGTTCATCCAGCCCTCCACGGGGTGGTCCTGTTCATCCAGCCCTCCATGGGGTCCTGTTCATCCAGCCCCAACCGGCTCGATGGATCGGGGTCCTATTCATCCAGAGGCAACACCACGGGGTCCTGTTCATCCACCCCCACCGGGAACTATTCATCCAACCCCCCCCCCCCCCGCAACAACGCTCACTGTTCATCCAGAGGCAGCATCGATCGGCTTCCGTTAGCAGCAGTAGCGAAGGAATCGCTAGATCGGGTTCAGTTAACAACCATCGAGCGATCGCTCGGGTTCAGTAACGCGTAGCCTGCAGTGCAATCACTCGGGTTCAGTTAGAGCCCAACGCCTAGCACCCACGCGCGTGCATGTACGAGAGAAATGCGCATCGCTCGGCCCCGACCACCCACCGTAACCGGGAACACCCCGATATTTTCCTCGCCCTCGCTTCTACCACGGTTTTTCCGTCATTGACGGCCCAAAGAATGTCATGCAGCTGCGTCTCCGGCCCGCCCAGGACGAAAAGCCCATTTTCTGTCATGATTTTTTGTCATAGAAGTACGAGTGTCATAAGTATGACAGAAAAAAATTATCGTCATAGAAGTGTCATAAGTATCGTCATAGAAGTGTCATAATTATCGTCATAGAAGTGTCATAAGTATGACAGAAAAAAATTTCGTTCGGCCCAAAATGTCACGGATGTGTCTTTTTCTTGTAGTGACATCACCGAGCTGAACATGTGCTGAACGCGGAGGTGCGGTACGTTCGGTGCTAGGATCGGCCGGATCGTGAAGACGTACGACTACATCAACTGCGTTGATAAAACGCTTCCGCTTTCGGTCTACGAGGGTACGTGGACACACTCTCCCGCTCGTTGCTATGCATCACCTAGATGGGTCTTGCGTGTGCGTAGGAAATTTTTTGAAATTACCGCGTTCCCCAACAGTAGATAGGATGCTAAAGTAGTGGCTACGCAAATGGGGCAGGTATATGCATGGTGATGGAGACAAAAGTTTTTTTTTTGAAAGACTTTTCGAAAACCCGTCGGGTGCCACTAATGCCCGAGGGAGATGCTGAGCTAAGTAACAACTTGATGACGTAGTGGTGTACCGAGGCAAGTGAGTGTGTTGTTTTCGAAAACGGACTGGTTTAAGTTGCGACCGTTACTCCAACCTTACATGCGCAACCACTCTACCCTTATATGGGAAAGGGCATTATTGATTACCTAGTACGTGCTAACATGGATGCCGCATTACTAGTGACGGGAGTGATTTGTGGTCACTCTCGGGACGGGGTCATGCCAGGTAGGGCGACCATGACTGTTTTTACAGGGCACCGGACACACCGTTGGTACCCCGTGCTTGTGATATGTGATGAATATGGGAGCGTGGCTCCACAAAAAGAATCTACTATGTGACAGTGTTGGGCACGGGGGCTACTACCAATCGAGTGGACTCCTTGTTAGTTACGGCTAGGGAAAGGTAGTGATCCGGTGCTTACCCCGGGTACTTGAGGTACTGCGGGTCGTGGATGACACGGAAGTTCCCCGGATCTTGTGGGTAAAGTGTGCAACCTCTGCAGAGTGTAAAACTATTCGAATAGTGTCGTGGAATTAACACGTCAGATGTCCTAGGTGTAAGGACTTAGTCGTGAGGCCAGCGCATCTATGTAGTAGCTTGAGAGGGGTTGATTGGGATGAGAGACGCAGGGCGGTCCAACACACGAGACAAGGGTTTAGACTGCTTCGGGCCCCGGGAAACATCATCCAGTAACAACCCTACATGCTGTTTGTGGCTAGGTCTCATTATGCTTATGAGAGAGTCGCCGGTAAGCCGGCTCTTTGAGTCTAACCCTAGAGATTGTTTCTTGTTGCTCGTCCCTCTTTGGGGTGCCCTGCCCCTCCTTATATAAGTTAGAGGGGCGGGTTACATGTGGAGTCCTAGTAGGACTTGGACTAGTCTATCTTCTTTTACAAGTTAATTATAAGTCCGGGTCTTGCTTCCTCGTAAAGGAAATATTCGTCATCCCTTTCCTTTTAAGCCGGCCCATCAGAACGTGAGCCGGCCTTCTGGGCTTTGGGCCTAGTCTTCTATCTGACCCGCCGTCGGGGTCATCCGTGAGTCGTCAGGCTCGTGAGTTGTCTGGCAGTGAGCCGCCAGACCCGTGAGTCGCCAGTCCTCTAGCGGGTCACGGTGAAGCGCCAAGTCCGGCCGGGTCATACTTCCGGCCGGGTCATACCGCGGGGTATATCCCCGTCATTAGCCCCCAGTTTAATTTGGATTTATCCATGTTAAACTAATCTGCAATATAAACACAAGAACAAATTTGACAGCTTATGTTCCGGGTTAAATATTCTTTGTAAGCCGGCACATGATCATCCTTCAGTCCTTGTCATCTTACTTCTTGATATGTATCCATAATCTCATAGCAAATCTCTTTAGCAGATATGTTCAAATTTTGCCAATGCAAAAAATCCAGATACTTCCTTTGAAAAATCCGGGTCAACAGGCCAGCTTCAGAGTCAATTTGCTGACATTGGTCTCTTGTTGAGAAATATTGTAAGAGATAATCCACTTGAGTCGGCTTTCAATGCTCTGACTTGACAAAAATATTGGTCTTCAAATATTCAAATAATATTCATCCGGCTTAAAGATATAAAACTTGCCGGTTTATGAGTACCAAAATTGCCGGGTTATAAATAGATGATGCCAAGTCATAATTGTCGCCGACGCCGGTTTATGATTTTTGCAGACACCAGGTCAATCTGATTTACTCAAAACTGAGAATTTGAAGATATTTCTCCCTTATATCCATATTACCTGTAGCCCCCAAGGGCCGGTTTAATCAGCATGAATAAGCCGGGACTTATCACCATGGCTTTAAATAAAATCCAGTTGTGTAGCCCCCATGAGTCGGCTATAGTCATAGTAGTGTAGCCGGGTCATCCTAGAATTGTCTTGAATTTTTTACAGGAGCAATTAGTAGTCCCCAAGGGTCAGCTCATTACGATGTGATGAGTCGGGTCTTCAATGAAGTGATCAAAAAATGACTTTGCATTAGCCCCCAAGTGCCATGGTGCATGCTGGCAGTGACATGGGACTTGCATATTTGATGTAATCTCAACTTGAATAATGTAGCCCCCAAGTGCCGGGTTATAAGCCTGCAGCGACTCGGGACTATTCCTTATCTGTTGACAAGTAAATCCGGAGTTTAGATACCCGGCGGCTCTTGGCCGATGGTGATTTATTATGCCTCCATTGTAAGCCGGAAATTTTATAACCCGGCTATTTATAGCCTTTTGAGAAAATCAAGAATTGATAACCCTTTTGAGACACCAATGTCAATCTGGGATATTGAATTTTCACTGCCGGTTTATGTGACCTGTGCAGTAAGGGTGAGAACCCAATCTTTGATACGCGCATGATTCCGATGGCGCAATTCAAAACATGCCGGCGGCTTAAAGTCCATGGCCAGGGCCAGTTTAAACATAATCATGTATAAACAATATCATACCTGTGATATTGAATTGTACTGCCGGCTTATGATACCTGTGCAGTAAGTGTGATAACCCAATCCTTAGAAGCCAATGCTTCCACATAGATGATGATTGTCATAAGCCGGCGACTTATCATCAAAAATCAAGTCGGGCTTAAATAGAAACCACTCATATACACTTTAGATGTGTTCAAAAGAGCTTCAAATAAAATCCCAAAAATTATTTGCAAAAAGAAACTTCAAAAAATCTTGAGGCTTCTGATTCGAATACGATCAAAAAACCGTCCCAAAGGGGTTAAGCTAAGATTCGAATACGATCATATAGCCCCCAGTGGCTTTGGCGTTGCCGATCAAGAGGGTACCGACAGCTATGTTCTCTTTGGTTCGAATACGACCTATGTTTGAACAGGAAGCCCCCAAATGACCTTGAGAGTTGTTTAACAACGCTGATTCGAATACGATCCACGTCGGTTCCCAAAAGGGGTTGAGCTATGATTCGAATACGATCAAGAAACTCCCCAATGAGCTCGGGAGTGTGCCGATCAAAAGGGTATCGACAGCTATGTTCTCTTTGGTTCAAATACGACCTATGTTTGAACAGGAAGCCCCCTAGTGATCATGAGAATATTTAACGACTCTGATTCGAATACGATCAGGGTCACACCAAAAAGGGTTAAGCTAAATTCAAATACGATTAGCTCCCAATGGTCATTAAAGCAGGGTACCTATATTTGAGTTGTGCTTTGTAACAGACTCTCTTTGGTCCCTTTAATTTTTCCTGAGAACTCGAACTTTGCGAGAGATAACCTCTTTTTGAACCGGAAATTTGTAAACCGGATATTAAGAGCTTCAAAGCTTTATAAGATACAAATTTACCTTGAGTCGGACGTTTGAACCGGATTTGAGAGCTTCAAAACCTTGCGGGAGAAAGATATCTCTTGAACCGGATTTTAAATCGGAATCTTTATTTGAACCGGCAATTTTCTGACGGCCTTTAAAGTTTCATCGATATGGTAGCAGCCTCCGGAACCGGGTTATCATTCCCTCCAACGACCCGGGGTTCCCGAGTCATGTCACTGTAGCCCCCGAGTCTCAAGATGACTCGAGGAGTTGGCTTGAGACTCTCCATATTTAACCGTGATATAAACCGGCATAACTTGTATATCACTGGTGTTGATAACACGATGTGTATCCACAGAAGGTTGAGGTGACTGCGGCGGGTTATAAATGATCCCGTATGAGCCGTGTCAGCAACTCGGCCAATGGTTCCTTCCAACTGGCTGGTTGAAGTTTGACCAAACTGTAGTGACGGCGACTTGTGCGCATGTCCATTGAGCCATCTGGTGCAGACGGTGGTTGATAGTATATGATAATTGCCTCCATTTTGTTGAAAGAAAAACCGGGTTTCCCAAGTAGTGACCTGCTCATACTCAATACACAGCTCATGCAGATAAGTGCTGCTCGGTGTGTTGATGTAGACCAGGCCGCGAGAGGCGGACGGAAAAGACGACCTCAGCATCAGAGGCGGCCCAGACAGACGAACCGGCCGCGGTGTTATAAACCGGCACAGTCGGGCGAGCTAACCACGCCGTTTTGATGTAGTGAACAATTGTCCTGCATCAACAATATTGCAGACCTAGACAAAGATAAACTGCTCTTTGACAAAATAATATGTACCAATAAAATATATTTTAGATGGATATCACCTGATGTGCCAGGCCGGAAATAATCCGCCATGAAATTGATGATCGCTAGGTGAAGTTGAAGTCGCTCACGGGTGAACCGGCCACGGCGTGATAAACCGGTGTGGACGGGTGAGTCGGCCGTGACTTTTGTAAGCCGGCGCGGACAGCGAGTCGGCCACGGCATTGTAAGCCGGCGCAGACACGTGAACCGGCCGCGAGGGCGGACGGGCGAGTTGTCTGTGGTGTTGTAAACCGGCACAGACGGGTGAGCCGTCCGCAGTGTTGTTTTTGTAGACTGAGCCACAGAGGCGGCGGCTTGCGCACACACATCAGTTGAACAATGCGGTGTGGTTGGATGCTGACGCTTGATAATATTGGGGCGAGCTTTTATATCCGTGACATAACGATCATTCTTGCAGTGAGTAATAGTCCTGCAAAGAAAACATCGCGATCCAGAGCAATTGTTCTTTGACAAAAAGCAATATATGCTAAATAAAATAAACTTAAAACGGATAGATATCACCTGATTGTTCGGATGACGGATGATCCGTTCAACGCAACAGAGGCGGCTTAGGCAGATCAACGTCTCAATATAGTCCGGGCGGCTCAACACAGCAGAGGCAACTTGGACAGCTTGAAACGGACGCGAGTCAACCCGGGGCAGGCGGCGGCTCATCGTGTGACTGCGGTTTAGAACGGTCCCGGCGACTCAACGCAACATCTTTGTATGTACGTCTAGCGGATGTAGCAGTAACATCCACGTGACCCTCCTTTGTCTAGTACTGTTGTAACTTGAATTGTTTTTATTACCCCCAATAATAGTTGTCCATCGTAAGCAACGCTCGAGCAGCGGCTCAACAATGAAACGAAGCAGAGAGGACTTGGTCTTTTCCACCAGACAGCGCGACACGGACGACCCGGCAGAACAATGCTGGCGCGTACTCCGTATGCACGATAATTACCACTTTTGTAATTGTTCTGATATTTTGTCGGATGACCGTGGATGCTGCTGTCTGATAATACTGGACATATCCCGGAAAAAACAGCATAGGTAAATGCCAATTTGATGGGACGTGAGAATCATGATTTGCTTACATCACATAGCCAGCTTGGCCGCTTCCTCTTCTCTGTACTCTATTTCCTTTGATCAGAAGGTTCCGGTCAGGTTTACTTTTACCATGTGTTGCAATTGTCAGTAGCAAGGGAGGCCAGCAGGGGCGGCTCGCTGTGAAAACCAGGCGCGACGGCGGCTCGGCAATCCGTCCGCGCAGCTAATCAGGTGATTGGTGTAGCTGCAGGCGAAGGCCAGATTCACAACCCGGATGGCGGCTGTTGCAGATGTTGACGATAAAAATCCCGGCTCAGCATGGAAGAGTGCGATTTGGAGGTACCGGGCTGCGGCCGAAACATAGACCAGCAGAAGGCCCGGATGGCGGCTGTTACAGAAGATGAGGCCACGCCAGGCCACATGGGCGAGCTCACGCGGGAGCGAGGAGGAGCAGCTCGTAGGAAACTAGGCGCGATGGCAGCTCGTCCCAGCGAATCCGAGTCATGGTTGTCTTCCTCTCTCTTTCTTTTTTCAATGATACCCGTATCAGTTGTGACTTTTCCTTTCTTTGAATCCTGAATTGGCTTCCTGTAATTTCCTCGCGTCCATAGCAATCGGAGTTAAAAAATCTCATCTTGGACTCCTTCACGGGACGGGGTACCAAATAAAGTAATACTTGTTTGATTGATATGGTCTTGCCCATACGTACAGAAGTAGCACTTTGCTATTTGATTTGCAGCTTTCTCATGCAAGTTGACTTGCTTCTGGTGATTGATGTACGAGTCCGTCTCGGGACTTGATTGTGCCAGCTGCAACTGGGTAGCGGCGGCTTGCGGTTTGACAGCAGCCACTTCAATGGACAAGACTACTGCCCTGGTGATTTGCACACGATGGAAAACCCTGTCGGTCCGGACTTCTAGCGATAGCAGTAGCGCTCCCGAAATCGATCTGGCTCCAGGTCAACAGATCGCCATGGCACCTGTGGCGGCGAAAATATGCAATCCTATATATATTTTTCCGAACTTAAATCTCGTACTCCAAGTTTCAAAGTTTAACCAGCGAATTTTAGCTGATCCGGCCGGTGACGAAATTCTTAAAAGAGTCCAGCAACTATTCCTTGCTAGGTTATTTTGCATGATTGTTCTGTGACTACTCTTCTCCATCTGAGCAATCGCGAGCTTCTCGATCCCTAGGAGAAATCCCTCCAAGAACTCAACACCACCGTGCGCGGCTCCACGGTGGGCGCCAACTGTCGTGGAATTAACACGTCAGATGTCCTAGGTGTAAGGACTTAGTCGTGAGGCCAGCGCATCTATGTAGTAGCTTGAGAGGGGTTGATTGGGATGAGAGACGCAGGGCGGTCCAACGCACGAGACAAGGGTTTAGACAGCTTCGGGCCCTGGGAAACATCATCCAGTAACAACCCTACATGCTGTTTGTGGCTAGGTCTCATTATGCTTATGAGAGAGTCGCCGGAAAGCCGGCTCTTTGAGTCTAACCCTAGAGATTGTTTCTTGTTGCTCGTCCCTCTTTGGGGTGCCCTGCCCCTCCTTATATAAGTTAGAGGGGCGGGTTACATGTGGAGTCCTAGTAGGACTTGGACTAGTCTATCTTCTCTTACAAGTTAATTACAAGTCCGGGTCTTGCTTCCTCGTAAAGGAAATATTCGTCATCCCTTTCCTTTTAAGCCGACCCATCAGAACGTGAGCCGGCCTTCTGGGCTTTGGGCCTAGTCTTCTATCTGACCCGCCGTCGGGGTCATCCGTGAGTCGTCAGGCTCGTGAGTCGTCTGGCAGTGAGCCGCCAGACCCGTGAGTCGCCAGTCCTCCGGCGGGTCACGGTGAAGCGCCAAGTCCGGCCGGGTCATACTTCCGGCTGGGTCATACCGCGGGGTATATCCCCAACAAATAGCCATGTCCACGGTCAAGGTTAGTTGGGTAACCGCTCTTGGGCTACGTCCACATGTTTACAAAACCTGGGAGAATGTATGGACAAGCGGTGAGAACTACCTGGGTCACGTCAAAAGACTTGACAGGATGGTTAAGTTGGATTGATTCCAACTCTATTTATGTTGATATTTGTAACATGTCCTCATGGTTACTTGAATTCTCCTGATGCATGTCTTACAAGTTGTTGAACATGTCATTGCACTCAAAACTAGCTTTCTGCAAAATGACCTACTTAGTGCTATATCATGCATTGTTGTACCTTGTTTCAAAACATGGGTTGCTTGCGAGTACATTCAAAGTACTCATTGGCTTGCTACTGGTTATTTTATTGGCCAGGCATGAAAGAACAGGATATAATGAAGACGACCTTGGTGACGAATATGTGAGCTAGGACGCTTCCCAATCCGAATGCCTATAGGGTTAAGGCAGATGGCATGGGTTCCGCTATCGTCGAAGATTTCCGCTGCGACGTTATACTCAAGACCTGACCATAATGGTCCTACTTGTGTAACACGGTATGTATGGATGTAAAAATCTTGTTATTCAACTTCTGTGTGTTCAGTGAGCATTGATCTCTGGGATCACTGTACACGTGCATTCGGTGATCACGACTTATGAGTCGGGGTCCCCACACAGCTGCAAAACTCATGGAATATTGAGCATCTCAGTAAGTACTACCCGTAAGGCGCGAGGCTGTCGGGCAGGTCTTGCCTCGGCTGCATGTAACCCCTTGTACAAAGCCAGGGCGATGACCCCGTTTAAGATAAAATAAAGAAGCGCTGTAGGGGGCCCCCAACTAAGATTGCATGCATGCACGAGCACACCCAGATCACTGCATAAGCATTTCATGAGCATTTGCATATGCATATAGATAGGATTGCATCCTAGATTCATTCTCATCTGCATGGAGTTGCAGGTTCCTACCGTGAGCTTGGCTTTGACAAAGGACGAGAAGATTGCACGGCACAGCGATCCCCGGCAAAGCCAAACAAATAAGTTTACCTCTTGTCCATTAGTGTTCTGTAAGGTTGTAACTTCGCATTAGAAAACCTCGCCTCTCTTGAAACTTAGGTGCTCCCATCCATGAATCGAACGTTGCTTCGGTTAGGATGGTCGCAGTGGCCTTTGATAAAAAGAGTTGGCGGGGGGCTAGCCCCTCTGTCTGTTCCCTGGCAGAGGTAGCTCTCCGGCAGACAAAGAGGGTGCCAGTAGGATATCCTGCCGGGAAAAACTCATTTATTTTTAGTAAACAGGCACTCCACCTCTGCATGGACATACACATGCACGGGTTCCCGGCAAGGTTCATCCTTTTTTATTCATATGCTAACACAAGTACAAGCATTACAGAACATAAAGATGGACTCGAGAGATTACATTATTTGAATTAAAATTTGGCGATTGCCTACAAGCTTAAGATTGAAAAAAGATAAGTGCTCCGTAATGCCCTTTCTTGTCCCTCTCCTCCTAGGCACAGCCATCAAAGGCAAGGAGGGCAAAAGGAGCGCCTGGGCAGAGACCCAGCCCGCTCCCATCGGGCTCCAGGAGGGAACGGAACATGAGGGAATGCCTCGATGGAGAGCACAGCGGAAGGCGGCCCCGTCAACCACCGTCGCCAGGGCCAGCAGGACTCGGCAGGGCTAACGGAGCTGCAGCCTGATACGTCTCCAACGTATCTATAATTTATGAAGTATTCATGCCATGTTTACAACAATTTTATATGGTTTTGGTATGATTTGCATGGAACTAATCCAGAATGACGCTGTTTTCAGCAGAACTACCGTGGTGTTGTTTTTTGTGCAGAAATGAAAGTTCTCCAAATGAGCTGAAACTTTTTGACGATTTTTTTGGAACAAAAGAGACCCCCGAAGCTTCATGGGAGGGCCAGAAGAGCCACGAGGAGAGCACAACCCACCAGGGTGCGCCTGGTGGGCCTGGCTTGCCCCGGTGGGTTGTCCTCACCTCGAGGCCCACCTTAGCGTGAAACCAACGCTAAAAATCCTATAGATGGAGAAACCATCAGAAGAGAACCTAGATCAAAAGTTCCGCCCCCGCAGGCCTCTGTAGCCACCGAAAACGAATCTAGACCCCGTTCCGGCACCCTGCCGGAGGAGGGAATCATCTTCGGTGGCCATCTTCATCATCCCGGCGGCCACCACGATGAGGAGGGAGTAATCCACCCTCGCGGCTGAGGGTTTGTACCAGTAGCTATGTGTTTAATCTCTCTCTCTCTCTAGTGTTCTTGAGATGTCACGATCTTGATGTATCCGTGCTTTGTTAATATAGTCGGATCATATGGTGTTTTCCCCTCTCTATCTTGTTGTGAATTGAGTTTTCCCTTTGAGATTTCATTTTACCGGATTGAATACTTTTATGGATTTGAGAGCACCTGATGTATGTATTACTATGAATACACGTGGTGACAATGGGGTATTGTATTGATTCACTTGATATATGTTTTGGCACTCAATTCGCGAATTCCCGAGGTGACATTGGGGTAATCTATGCATAGGGGTTGATGCACGTTCTTGTCTTTGTTTCTCCGGTAGAAATCTTGGGGCACTCTTTGAAGTTCTTTGTGTTGGATTGAGTATTATGAATATGAATTTGCTTTGGTGTCATTTTAGTACGAACTCTAGGATAGATCGAACGGAAAGAATACCTTTTTGTTATTTTAGTACGGACTCTTGAATAGATCGAACGGAAAGAATAGCTTTGAGGTGGTTTTGTACCCTACAAAAAAATTATTCTTCTGTTCTCCACTACATAGGACTTTGGAGTGATTCTTCATCACACTTTGAGGGATGGTTATATGATCCAATTATATTAGCACTGTTGAGAGATTGCACTAGCGAAAGTACGGACCCTAGGCCTCATTTTCCAGCATTGCAATACCGTTTTTGTGCCCGTTTACTATTTGCTACCTTTCTGTTTTTATTTATTCAGATTATAAAAATATATTTCTACCATCAATATTACACTTTTATCACCATCTCTTCATCGAACTAGTGCACCTATACAATTTTCCATTGTATTGGGTGTGTTGGGGACACAAGAGATTTCTTGTATTTGGTTGCAGGATTGTTTGAGAGAGACCATCTTCATCCTACGCCTCCCACAGATTGATAAACCTTAGGTCATCCACTTGAAGGAAAATTGCTACTGTCCTACAAAACTCTGCGCTTGGAGGCCCAACACGTGTCTTCAAGAATAAAGTTGCGTAGTAGACATCACAGCCCGAGAGGAAGCCTGCCAGAGACCAGCTCGAAGGCTGCTGGAGGAGCCCGGCAGCACCATCTGCACCTCTGCGTCCAACTTCTCGACAAATCGCACTGCCGGGGAGGAGATGCAGGTGCAGATGATGGTGCTGCCGCCAGATGAAGATGGTGCGGGCGACGATCAGCCGGAGTCAGAGTCGTCGCCCCTCCGTCCGCTGCCTCGCTGTCCTCCTCGTCGCTTTCGCTCGAGGAGGAGCTTTCATCGTCGGTCGAGCTCTTCGTGCAGCATGCTACCTCTTGAGCATGCGTTGGTTTTCCCTTGAAGAGGAAAGGGTGATGCAGCAAAGTAGCGTAAGTATTTCCCTCAGTCTTTGAGAACCAAGGTATCAATCCAGTAGGAGGCCCCACTCAAGTCCCTCGTACCTACACAAACAAATAAGAACCTTGCAACCAACGCGATAAAGGGGTTGTCAGTCCCTTCACGGCCACTTGCAAAAGTGAGATCTGATAGAGATGATAAGATAATATTTTTGGTATTTTTATGATAAAGATTGAAAGTAAAGATTGCAAAATAAATGGTGCAAGAAATAGCTAGTTGACGGGTGATTAATATGATAAAAGATAGATCCGGGAGCCATAGGTTTCACTAGTGGCTTCTCTCAAGATAGCATAAATATTACGGTGGGTGAACAAATTACTATCCAGCAATTGATAGAATTGAGCATAGTTATGAGAATATCTAGTCATGATCATGTATATAGGCATCACGTCCGCAACAAGTAGACCGACTCCTGCCTGCATCTACTACTATTACTCCACACATCGACCGCTATCCAGCATGCATCTAGAGTATTAAGTTCATAAGAACAGAGTAATGCATTAGGTAAGATGACATGATGTAGAGGGATAAACTCAAGCAATATGATATAAACCCCATCTTTTTATCCTCGATGGCAACAATACAATACGTGTTGTTTCCCCTACTATCACTGGGATCGAGCACCGCATGATTGAACCCAAAGCTAAGCACTTCTCCCATTGCAAGAAAGATCAATCTAGTAGGCCAAACCAAACTGATAATTCGAAGAGACTTGCAAAGATAACCAATCATACATAAAAGAATTCAGAGAAGATTCAAATATTGTTCATAGATAATCTTGATCATAAACCCACAATTCATCGGATCTCGACAAACACACCGCAAAAAGAGTTACTCGAATAGATCTCCAAGAAGATCGAGGAGAACTTTGTATTGAGATCCAAAGAGAGAGAAGAAGCCATCTAGCTAATAACTATGGACCCGAAGGTCTGAGGTAAACTACTCACACATCATCGGAGAGGCTATGGTGTTGATGTAGAAGCCCTCCGTGATCGATGCCCCCTCTGGCGGAGTGCCGGAAAAGGCCCCAAGATGGGATCTCACGGGTACAGAAGGTTGCGGTAGGGTTTCGTGGTCCTCCTCGATGGTTTCGGGGTACGTAGATATATATAGGAGGAAGAAGTAGGTCGGTGGAGCCACGAGGGGCCCACGAGGGTGGGGGCGCACCCAGGGGGGCAGGCGCACCTCCCTGCCTTGTGGCCTCCTCGTTGATTTCTTGACGTCCACTCCAAGTCTCCTAGATCACGTTTGTTCCAAAAATCACGCTCCCGAAGGTTTCATTCCATTTGGACTCCGTTTGATATTCCTTTTCTACGAAACACTGAAATAGGCAAAAAAATAGCAATTTGCACTGGGCCTTGGGTTAATAGGTTAGTCCCAAAAAAATATAAATGTGTATAATAAAGCCCATTAAACATCCAAAACAGAATATATAATAGCATGGAGCAATCAAAAATTATAGATACGTTGGAGACGTATCAAGCATCCCCTAGCTTAATTCCTGCTCGTCCTCGAGTAGGTAAATGATAAAAACAGAATTTTTGATGTGGAATGCTACCTAGCATATTCTTTAATGTAATTTTCTTTATTGTGGCATGAATGTTCAGATCCGAAAGATTCAAGATAAAAGTTTAATATTGACATAAAAATAATAATACTTCAAGCATACTAACTAAGCAATTATGTCCTCTCAAAATAACATGGCCAAAGAAAGTTCATCCCTACAAAATCATATAGTTTGGTCATGCTCCTTCTTTGTCACACAAAATATTCAATTCATGCACAACCCCGGTTTCAGCCAAGCAATTGTTTCATACTTTAGAATTTTCAAACTTTTTCAACTTTTACGCAATACATGAGCGTGAGCCATGAACATAGCACTATGGGTGGAATAGAATATGATGATGGGGGTTATGTGGAGAAGACAAAAAAGGAGAAAGTCTCACATCGACGCGGCTAATCAAAGGGCTAGGGAGATGCCCATCAATTGATGTCAATGCAAGGAGTAGGGATTGCCATGCAACGGATGCACTAGAGCTATAAATGTATGAAAGCTCAACAAAAGAAACTAAGTGGGTGTGCATCCAACTTGCTTGCTCACGAAGACCTAGGGAATTTGAGGAAGCCCATTGTTGGAATATACAAGCCAAGTTCTATAATGAAAAATTCCCACTAGTATATGAAAGTGACAAAACAAGAGACTCTCTATCATAAAGATCATGGTGCTACTTTGAAGCACAAGTGTGGAAAAAAAGAGTATAGTAGCATTGTCCCTTTTTATTTTTCTTTTTTTTGGGCCTTCTTTTTTTGGCCTTTCTTATTTTTTGGGGACAATGCTCTATTAATGATGATCATCACACTTCTATTTATTTACAACTCAATGATTACAACTCGATACTAGAACAAAATATGACTCTATATGAATGCCTCCGGTGGTGTACCGGGATGGGCAATGAATCAAGAGTGACATGTATGAAATAATATGCATGGTGGCTTTGCCACAAATACGATGTCAACTACATGATCATGCAAGGCAATATGACAATGATGAGACGTGTCATAATAAACGGAACGGTGGAAAGTTTGTAACGCCCCGGATCAGATGCGCCAGGTGTCTGCCAGTTATTCGCCGTCCTTGCCGTGTCATTTGCTTGCGTGTTGCATTTTGCCATGTCATCATCTGCATTGCACCATCATGTTTTTCAAAACTTGCATCTGTTTCTTTTCCCCGTTGTCCGTTTCGCGATCCGACACTCCCACACGCGCACGTCGCCCCTCTCAGTCCTTGTTTCGTGAGCAGGAGAAAAACGTTCTCGGAATGGGCCGTGATTTGCTGAGTGGCCTTGGTATATCACCGATAGACCGCCCGTCAAATCTCGTTCCATTTGGAGGTCGTTTCATGCCCCAACGGTTGACCGCGTAGCCCGAAACCCCTCTCTCTTTGCAGCCCAGCACCCCTTCACCACAGCCCACTAGCCCATTCAAAACCCCTCCATGCTCTCGGTCGTTCGATCACGATCGTGTGGGCGAAAACCGCACCTCATTTGGACTCTCCTAGCTCCCTCTACCTATATAAACACCTCCCCCGTCCAAAATCGTAGTCCAAACCCTAGCCCCGTTCCTCCGCGCCGCCGGACATGTCCGTCCGCCATCGGACGCGTCCACCGCCGCCGCCGCCACGTCGCTCCAGCCAATCGGCGGCCGCCACGTCACCACCGCCGCCGCTCTCCTCCAATCCGTGGCCGCCACCTGTCCCGCCGCTTCCCTGCACCGCGCCAGGCCCGCCGGGCCCGGATCGGGCCCCCGGGGCCCATCCCGCCGCCGCTGCCGCCCGCGGGCGCTGCCCCGCCAGAGCCGCCCGTGCCCCGCCGCCTCCGCCTCGCCGGCGTGGCCCCGCCACCGCGCCACGGCTCCCCCCCCCCCCCCGCCGCCGGGTCGTCGCCGGAGCGCGCCGCCCGGGCAGATCCGCGCCCCGCGCCGCCTTCCCCGCCGTCCGTCGCTGCCGGTGGCCTCCCCTTCTCCACCGCGCCCGTCGCTGCCAGCTCGCCTCCGGCCAGATCCGGGCCGGCGCTGCCCGGATCCGGCTGCCCTACGCCGCCCCGCCGTCGTCACGCCTCGCCGCCGGCCCCGCCCGCTCGCCGGAGTCCGAGCTCGCCACCGGGACCGCATCGTCCCAGATCGGCCTCGTCCACCCCAGTCCCTCCATCCAAATGCTGCCTCCATCCCGCACCACGCCGTCCCACTCCGCCCGATCCCGCGTTGACTTTTCCCGCGAGGTAATTTTTCGTCTAAGTCCCTGAAAACTCATGATATGTGTGCATCTTTGACATGCCATAACTTGTTGCATACTGCTCCGTTTTACATGTATGATATATCAAAATGCTCGTCATGAGATGCTCTTCATTTTGTTCTATTGTACCATGCTTGTTTGAGGTCATCTTGATGCCCTAATCATTGTTGCAAGAGTGCTATATGCTGTTAACTGCTGTCTGTTATCAGAACTTGGTGATTTGTCTTTTTCATTGCATTTTGTGTGTGCATTCTATGAGCATGAGCCCTACATGTGTCTTGATCTAAATCATGCCATATTTACAGTGGTGCTAGTCTTGTATTTTTAGGATCTCTGTGGTGACTAGCACAAGCATGCAAAGTAGCCTCCAGGATGTTGCTGATTTCTGGGACTTAGTCATTTCTGCTAAGTCTGAGTCTGTTATATTTTGTTGCCATGTAAACCTGCTGCCACCAAGAGTTCTATGCATAATCTGGAGATGTTCATTAAGGATGTTTTGTTATGCATGTTATGCTCTATCCATCCATGTCCATGTTTGCAATTATGGAGTGCTCTAGGATGTCCTAAGCTTGATCTACTTTTTCTATAAAATGTTCCTGGCAGATTGTTTACATGTTAATCAATTTTGCCATGGTTGTTACTAGTGATCCATGTACCCTATGGCTATGTTATTGCCATTCTTAGCTTCATATTTGTGCCATCTTACTGTTGGTTACTTTGCCATGCCATGTAATGCTCTTTAGTGAGTGGTTGAAGCTCACCAACATGCCTACTTATCGTTATTCCTGCCATGCTCTGTTTTTCTGCCAAGTCTGAAGCTGTTAACGAAACTTGCTATGTTTACCTGGGTGCCATCATATCTTCTGTGCCTTTTTGGCTCGTGATCAGTCAGGGACTTTTGTTCTATGCAATTATTAGATTCATGCCATGCCTTTGTTTGCTATGATTTGTTCCTGTAGCATGTTGATTGATAGCTCCAAACTTTGTAACCTGATGTTATTTCTGTCATGTCCAGTAATTTCTGCAAAGTCTGTGAATCTATCATTATTTGCACTCTTGCTATGTCCTTTTGAGCATGTTCTAGTGATTTCTGGAGATACCTCAGTGTTCATGTTTTGTTGTGCTTTACCTGTACATCATGTCCATGCTTTTTGTTTTCATGTTAAGGTGCTGTAGCATATTGTTTTGATGCTTGCAAGATGCCTAGTTGCTGTTTTGGACAGATTGTTGTTATATCTTGTTTGGAGTGTATGTGTTGCACCGTTGCTCCGTTTTGAGCATGCTCTATATGAAACTTGCTTAGTTTTGCATGTAGTTTCTTATTACCTTATTGGATCCATGCCTTGAGTGTGTTTGCTTGATGTTTGAATGCATTTTGCATCAATGCCATATTTAACTTGTTTTGCTCATATCTTCTAGGCCGTAGCTCCGAATCTAATGAACTTTATATGTAACTTGACTAAAATTTCGTGTAGATCATCTTGGTGCATCTTAACTTGCTGTTTAACAATTTGAACATAAGGTTTATTCAGTTCTGGACCAATTTCGAAATTTGCATATGAGGACTTACCGGAATTGTTATATGTTATTTCCGGCCTCATTTAAACTTGCTTTGATGTGTTATTCTTGTATGCACCATCTCTTGCCATGAGTAGCTTCATGTAGCCTTGTCATGCATCATACTTGGTTGAGCATCATGCCTTGTTCATGTGTGGTGTGTTTACCTTGTTGTGTGCTTCTTCTCGATAGTTCCCGTGTTCGTTGCGATCGTGAGGATTCGTTCGTCTTCGTGGCTTCATCTTCTTCATGGACTCGTTCTTCTTCCTAGCGGGATTTTAGGCAAGATGACCGTCACCTTGGATCTCATTACTATCATTGCTATGCTAGTTGCTTCGTTCTATCGCTTTGCTGCGCTACCTATTCACTTGCTCTTCAAGCCGCCCAAATTGCCATGAAACCACCTCTAACCTTTGTCACCCTTCCTAGCAAACCGTTGTTTGGCTATGTTATCGCTTTGCTCAGCCCCTCTTATAGCGCTGCTAGTTGCAGGTGAAGATGAAGATTGCTCCATGTTGGATTATGTTTTTGTTGGGATATCACAATATCTCTTATATTATTAATGCATCTATATACTTGGTAAAGGGTGGAAGGCTCGGCCTTATCCCTGGTGTTTTGTTCCACTCTTGCCGCCCTAGTTTCCGTCATACCGGTGTTATGTTCCTTGATTTTGCGTCCCTTACACGGTTGGGTGATTTATGGGACCCCCTTGACAGTTCGGTTTGAATAAAACTCTTCCAGCAAGGCCCAACCTTGGTTTTACATTTGCCTCACCTAGCCTTTTTCCCTTGGGAGTCGCGCATCCCGAGGTCATCTTTATTTTACCCCCCGGGCCAGTGCTTGTCTAAGTGCTGGTCCAAACCGAGCGATGTCCGGCGCCCCCTGGGCAACCGGGGTCTATGCCAACCCGACGTCTTGCTCATCCGGTGTGTCCTGAGAACGAGATACGTGCGACTCCTATCGGGATTGTCGACACATCGGGCGGCTTTGCTGGTCTTGTTTTACCATTGTCGAAATGTCTTGTAAACCGGGATTCCTATTATGATCGGGTCTTCCTGGGAGAAGGAATATCCTTCGTTGACCGTGAGAGCTTATAATGGGCTAAGTTGGGACACCCCTGCAGGGTATAAACTTTCGAGAGCCGTGCCCGCGGTTATGTGGCAGATGGGAATTTGTTAATATCGGGTTGTAGAGAACTGGACACTTGACTTAATTAGAACGCATCAACCGCGTGTGTAACCGTGATGGTCTCTTTTTGGCGGAGTCCGGGAAGTGAACACGGTTTCTGGGTTATGTTTGACGTAAGTAGGAGTTCAGGATCACTTCTTGATCATTACTAGTTTCACGACCGTTCTGTTGCTTCTCTTCTCGCTCTTATTTGCGTATGTTAGCCACCATACATGCTTAGTCGCTGCTGCAACCTCACCACTTTACCCCTTCCTTACCCATTAAGCTTTGCTAGTCTTGATACCCATGGTAATGGGATTGCTGAGTCCTCGTGGCTCACAGATTACTACAACAACAGTTGCAGGTACAGGTTTTGCGATGATCATGACGCGAGAGCGATGTTTCTTGCTTTGGAGTTCTTCTTCTGCTTCTTCTTCGATCAGGGGATAGGTTCCAGGTCGGCAGCCTAGGCTAGCAGGGTGGATGTCGTTTGAGCTTCTGTTTGTATTTCATCCGTAGTCGGATGTGGATCTTATGCTTGATGTATTGATGTATTCTTGCGGCATTTGTATGCCTTGTATGTATCCCCATCTATTATGTAATGTTGATATAATGATATCCACCTTGCAAAAGCGTCTTCAAGATGCGCTTCTATCCTTGGTGGGACCTTCGAGTTCCTTTAGGATAGGGTCGCATCTTGGGCGTGACAAAGTTGCATGGCAATATATCTCGGAATGGCTATGGAAATGCCATAATAGGTAGGTATGGTGGCTATTTTCAGGAAGATATAAGGAGGTTTATGTGTGATAGAGCGTATCATATCACGGGGTTTGGATGCACCGGTGAAGTTTGCACCAACTCTCAAGGTGAGAAAGGGCAATGCACGGTACCGAAGAGGCTAGCAATGATGGAAGGTTGAGAGTGCGTATAATCCATGGACTCAACATTAGTCATAAAGAACTCACATACTTATTGCAAAAATCTACAAGTCATCAAAACCAAGCACTACACGCATGCTCCTAGGGGAAGGGTTGGTAGGAGTTAACCATCGCGCGATCCCGACCTCCACACAAAGGATGACAATCAAAGAACACCTCATGTTTCAAATTTGTTACACAACGGTTACCATACGTGCATGCTACGGGACTTGCAAACTTCGACACAAGTGTTTCTCAAATTCATAACTACTCAACTAGCACAACTTTAATATCACTATCTCCATATCTCAAAACAATCATCAAGTATCAAACTTCTCTTAGTATTCAATGCACTTATATGAAAGTTTTTATTATACTAATCTTGGATGCCTATCATACCAGGACTAATTTTGTAACCAAAGCAAATTACCATGCTGTTCTAAAGGACTCTCAAAATAATATAAGTGAAGCATGAGAGATCAATAATTTCTATAAAATAAAACCACCGCCATGCTCTAAAAGATATAAGTGAAGCACTAGAGCAAAATTGTTTAGCTCAAAAGATATAAGTGAAGCATAAAGAGTATTCTAATAAATTCTGATTTAATGTGTGTGTCTCCCAAAAGGTGTGTACAGCAAGTATGATTGTGGAAAACTAAAAAGCAAAGACTCAAATCATACAAGACGCTCCAAGCAAAACACATATCATGTGGTGAATAAAAATATAGCTCCAAGTAAAGTTACCGATGGACGAAGACGAAAGAGGGGATGCCTTCCGGGGCATCCCCAAGCTTAGGCTTTTGGTTGTCCTTGAATTTTACCTTGGGTGCCTTGGGCATCCCCAAGCTTAGGATCTTGCCACTCCTTGTTCCATAATCCATCAAATCTTTACCCAAAACTTGAAAACTTCACAACACAAAACTTAACAGAAAATCTCATGAGCTCCGTTAGCGAAATAAAACAAACCACCACTTTAAGGTACTGTAGTGAAATCATTATTTATTTATATTGGTGTTAAACCTACTGTATTACAACTTCTCTATGGTTTATAAACTCCATTACTAGCCATAGACTCATCAAAATAAGCAAACAACACACGAAAAACAGAATCTGTGAAAAACTGAACAGTCTGTAGTAATCTATATCTAACGCAAACTTCTGTAACTCAGAAAAATCCACAAAAATAGGACGACCTGGATAATTTGTTTATTGATCTACTTCAATTGGAATCAGTATTTTATCACGTTCTGGTTATTTTTCAAAATTGTTTTCGTGAACAGAAAGTTTCTGGAATTTTCAGCAAGATCAAATAACTATCATCCAAGAAGATCCTATAGGTTCTACTTGGCACAAACACTAATTAAAACATAAAAACACATCTAACCAGAGGCTAGATCAAAGATTTATTACTAAACATAAATAAAAAGCAAGAAAATAAAATAAAATTGGGTTGCCTCCCAACAAGCGCTATCGTTTAACGCCCCTAGCTAGGCATAAAAGCAAGGATAGATCTAGGTATTGCCATCTTTGGCATGCAATCCATAAGTAGCTCTCATAATAGATTCATAAGGTAATTTAATTTTCTTTCTAGGAAAGTGTTCCATGCCTTTCCTTAACGTAAATTGGAATCTAATATTCCCTTCTTACATATCAATAATTGCACCAATCGTTCTAAGGAAAGGTCTACCAAGAATAATAAGACATAAAGGATTGCAATCTATATCAAGGACAATAAAATCTACGGGCACATAGTTCCTATTTGCAACAATAAGAACATCATTAATTCTTCCCGTAGGTTTCTTAATGGTGGAATCCGCACGGTGCAAGTTTAAAGAACAATCATCAAAATCACGGAAACCTAGCAAATCACACAAAGTTTTTGGAATCGTGGAAACACTAGCACCCAAATCACACAAAGCATAGCATTCATGATCTTTAATTTTAATCTTAATAGTAGGTTACCACTCATCATAAAGTTTTCTAGGGATAGAAACTTCTAATTCAAGCTTTTCTTCATAAGATTGCATTAAAGCATCAACGATATGTTTGGTAAACGCCTTATTTTGACTATAAGCATGCAGAGAATTTAGCACGGATTGCAACAAGGAAATACAATCTATTAAAGAACAATTATCATAATTAAATTCCTTGAAATCCAAGATAGTGGGTTCATTGATATGTAAAGTTTTGACCTCTTCAATCCCACTTTTACCAATTTTTGCATCAAGATCTAAAAACTTCGAATTATTGGGACGCCTTCTAATTAAAGTTGACTCATCTCCAGTCCCATCATTATCAAGATTCATATTGCAAAACAAATATTTGATAGGGGACACATCAATCACTTTTAGATCTTCATCCTTATTATCATGAAAACTAGAAGAACACGCTTTCACAAAGCAATTTTTCTTAGCACGCATCCTAGCGGTTCTTTCTTTGCACTCATCAATGGAAATTCTCATGGCTTTGAGAGACTCATTGATATCATGCTTAGGTGGAATAGATCTAAGCTTCAAAGAATCAACATCAAGAGAAATTCTATCCACGTTCCTAGCCAATTCATCAACCTTAAGTAATTTTTCTTCAAGCAAAGCATTGAAATTCTTTTGAGAAATCATAAATTCTTTAACACTAGTCTCAAAGTCAGAGGGCATCTTATTAAAATTTCCATAAGAGTTGTTGTAGGAATTACCATAATTATTAGAGGAATTACTAGGATACAGCCTAGGATTAAAATTCCCTCTATAAGCGTTGTTACCAAAATTGTTCCTACCAACAAAATTCACATCCATAGATTCATTATTATTCTCAATCAAAGTAGACAAAGGCATATCATTAGGATCAGAAGAAACACTCTTATTAGCAAACAATTTCATAAGTTCATCCATCTTTCCACTCAAAACATTAATCTCTTCAATTGCATGCACCTTTTTACTAGTAGATCTTTCAGTGTGCCATTGAGAATAATTAACCATAATATTATCTAGGAGTTTAGTTGCTTCTCCTAAAGTGATTTCCATAAAGGTGCCTCCCGCGGCCGAATCCAAAAGATTTCTAGAAGAAAAATTCAATCCGGCATAAAAAAATTGTATAATCATCCATAAATTCAAACCATGTGTGGGGCAATTACGTATCATTAATTTCATCCTCTCCCAAGCTTGTGCAACATGTTCATGATCAAGTTGCTTAAAATTCATAATATCGTTTCTAAGAGAGATGATCTTAGCGGGAGGAAAATATTTAGAGATAAAAGCATCTTTGCACTTATTCCATGAATCAATACTATTTTTAGGCATAGATGAAAACCAAGTTTTAGCACGATCTCTAAGCGAAAACGGAAATAGCTTCAATTTAACAATATCATTGTCTACATCTTTCTTCTTTTGCATATTGCACAAATCAACAAAGCTATTTAGATGGGTAGCGGCATCTTCACTAGGAAGGCTGGCGAATTGATCTTTCATGACAAGATTCAGCAAAGCAGCATTATTTTCACAAGATTCAGCATCGGTAAGAGGAGCAATCGGAGTGCTAAGAAAATCATTATTGTTGGTATTGGCAAAGTCACACAATTTAGTATTATCTTGAGCCATAGTGACAAGCAAGCAATCCAACACACAAGCAAACAAGAAGCAAGCGAAAGAAAAAGGTGAACGGAAAAAGAGGGCGAATAAAACGGCAAGTGTGAAGTGGGGGAGAGGAAAACAAGAGGCAAATGGCGAATAATGTAATGCGAGGGATAAGAGTTTGTGATGGGTACTTGGTATATCTTGACTTGTGTGTAGACTCCCCGGCAACGGTGCCAGAAATCCTTCTTGCTACCTCTTGAGCATGCGTTGGTTTTCCCTTGAAGAGGAAAGGGTGATGCAGCAAAGTAGCGTAAGTATTTCCCTCAGTTTTTGAGAACTAAGGTATCAATCCAGTAGGAGGCCACACGCAAGTCCCTCGTACCTACACAAACAAATAAGGACCTTGCAAATAACGCGATAAAGGGGTTGTCAATCCCTTCACGGCCACTTGCAAAAGTGAGATCTGATAGAGATGATAAGATAATATTTTTGGTATTTTTATGATAAAGATTGAAAGTAAATATTGCAAAATAACTGGTGCAAGAAATAGCTAGTTGACGGGTGATTAATATGATAAAAGATAGACCCGGGGGCCATAGGTTTCACTAGTGGCTTCTCTCAAGATAGCATAAATATTACAGTGGGTGAACAAATTACTGTCGAGCAATTGATAGAATTGAGCATAGTTATGAGAATATCTAGGCATGATCATGTATATAGGCATCACGTCCGCAACAAGTAGACCGACTCCTGCCTGCATCTACTACTATTACTCCACACATCGACCGCTATCCAGCATGCATCTAGAGTATTAAGTTCATAAGAACAGAGTAACGCATTAGGTAAGATGACATGATGTAGAGGGATAAACTCAAGCAATATGATATAAACCCCATCTTTTTATCCTCGATGGCAACAATACAATACGTGTCATTTCCCCTACTGTCACTGGGATCGAGCACCGCATGATTGAACCCAAAGCTAAGCACTTCTCCCATTGCAAGAAAGATCAATCTAGTAGGCCAAACCAAACTGATAATTCGAAGAGACTTGCAAAGATAACCAATCATACATAAAAGAATTCATAGAAGATTCAAATATTGTTCATAGATAATCTTGATCATAAACGCACAATTCATCGGATCTCGACAAACACACCACAAAAAGAGTTACTCGAATAGATCTCCAAGAAGATCGAGGAGAACTTTGTATTGAGATCCAAAGAGAGAGAAGAAGCCATCCTAATAACTATGGACCCGAAGGTCTGAGGTAAACTACTCACACATCATCGGAGAGGCTATGGTGTTGATGTAGAAGCCCTCCGTGATCGATGCCCCCTCTGGAGGAGCGCCGGAAAAGGCCCCAAGATGGGATCTCACGGGTACAGAAGGTTGCGGCGGTGGAAATAGGGTTTCGTGGTCCTCCTCGATGGTTTCGGGGTACGTAGGTATATATAGGAGGAAGAAGTAGGTCGGTGGAGCCACGAGGGGCCCACGAGGGTGGGGGGCGCGCCTCCCTGCCTCGTGGCCTCCTCGTTGATTTCTTGACGTCCACTCCAAGTCTCCTGGATCACGTTTGTTCCAAAAATCACGCTCCCGAAGATTTCATTCCGTTTGGACTCTGTTTGATATTCCTTTTCTGCGAAACACTGAAATAGGCAAAAAAACAGCAAATTGCACTGGGCCTTGGGTTAATAGGTTAGTCCCAAAAATAATATAAAAGTGTATAATAAAGCCCATTAAACATCCAAAACAGAATATATAATAGCATGGAGCAATCAAAAATTATAGATACGTTGGAGACGTATCACAGCACCCTAAGCGACCACCCGAGCGCCCGAAGATATTGACGGAGAGTAGGTCGTTCTCCATTAACTTGAACTGGAGAATGTGCCCCTCCGAGAAGCCATGGGCATGGGCGAAGGTCTTCCAGCCGCGGCGAAGATACATCACATGAGGAGCGGGGAAGTCAACGTCAACCCTCATACCTCCATTCCCGCAGCCCCTCATGTGCAGCCGCAGAGCACGTGGTTGCTCGAGCTCCATCTCCCGTGCAAAAGGAGTTGGGAGGCGAAGGTGACCACACACGGGATTGTACGGCCTGATGACTAACTCCCGAGGTTGGTCACCAACATGGCCTTCCATCGGGGGAAGAGCCGCCGGCGGAGGCGCCGCCAAGGCACCACCCCGCCCTCCTCCTCCTCCTCGAGCACCACGGCGACCACGACCACGTCCCCTTCCTCCCCTCCTTGCGGACGATTCCGCTGCCTTAGGGTCCGAGGGAGGAGGGGTGCGCTGTCGGGAAGAAACCCTCGTCGCCACCGCTGGGACACCACCACGCCCTCGCCCTCGCGCCATGGCTAGAAGAGAAGGATCACAGAGGAGGAAAAGAAGTGTGTGCGGAAGGACACTACCCCGACCCCTTTTATAGGGAAACGGTGCAGGAGGCTGGCCTCTCCTATGGGAAACGGCCGCCTCTCTCCTCCAATACGGCCCCTCTGCACCCACTATGACTCTGAGGGCCAAGGTCGCCCCTCTACTCCAACCATCGATGCTCGGTTTTCAGCCATAACACTCCTCCCCGTGTCCTCCGCATCCACCACCTACCACACCCAATGCATGCGGGGCACGTGGAGAAGTGTATGCGGAACGGGGGGCAAGTGGAATGATAGTTTTCGCCCCGTGATCGTGGGGCAAGAAGAATCCGCGGGCCACGATCCAAGTTCTTCCGCAACACTGCGCACAACGCGCGAAGAAATCGGAAACCGCCCCAAGATCAAGACTAATGAAGCAGCAAAGGAAACCTTAAGGGGCCAACCCCTTCAAAGATTCTTCCTGTGCACTTATTAGGCCCTACCCCGACGACGCTTAGCAGCGCGTTCGGGGCAGGCCCGAGGGCTTCTGTCGGTGCAACAAACCCTGGGTTTGTTGCCCAACTGTGCACAGGCACAAGATCAAGATTGAAGCACCAACTCAAGTCAGAGATTGAAGGACCAAGAGATTTGAAGAACCAACACATAGCTCAAAGGGACCAAGATCAAACCAGAGGAGCAAGATATCGACAAGAGAAGGGCCTCCCTTGCCGGGCAGGCGAGCCCGGCAAGGGGTGAGGCCACCACCAGAAGCAAGCAACCAAGGCTCCCCGGCAGAGCCTGCCTGGGCTCGCGGGGGCTGAACCACCCCACCAACCACTCAGGCACGACCCACATCGTCAATCAGTGCGGTGTCAAGCCGCAAGATGATTAGGTGGCAGCCATTCGCCACATGGCAGCCATTTCCTATAGGAGAAACCCACAGATGACACCTGTCCTGCGACGTGTCAAGGGAACAGGCATGGAGCTGGCAGGATAGCCCGACAGACCTTGCCGGGCAACCAGTGATGTGACACTAAACGGCGCATTTAATGCACCTTGTCAGCCCGCAGAGATAGGTATGATAGCACTGTTGCTATCATATCAGTGGATAATGACCACTTTGCCACTGTGGTAACCCCTTAATCTATAAAAGGAGGCCCATGGCACTCGTAGGAGGGGTTAGAGGGTTGAAAAGTTGATGAACCCAAGCCACCATACGCGCGTAGTCGCTACGGCCCCGAGGCAAACCTTGCCGGGCAAGTTTACTATGCACCACCACACTCATTCCACCATCAATCCACCAAAGCAGGAGTAGGGTCTTACGCCTTGCGGCGACCCAAACCTGGGTAAATTTCTTGTGTGCTCTCTGCCGTGCTGCCGTGTGCTGATCTGCTCTTTGTGCAATGTGACGTCCCCCCGCCGAACCAGCAAGGGACCACCCGGTCCCATAGGTGGCCGCGGATATCCCACGACAAGTAGTTGCGTACATATGATTGAATTATGTATATGCATTTTTTTGAATAAATGCTCATATGATGGATTTTGGTGAATAATGTATATGCAATTTTCTTATAAATATTGACTAAACGAGTGCATGAGTGATGGTGGAATGTTGTTGAATGAATGATGTTGGTTGAATATGATTCATTTACATTGATCATTTATATTGGTTGAATATATGATAAATGATGAATGTTGGTTGAATATAATTCATTTATATTTGGACTTGATATGTTCATGTTTGTTCAAAATGATACAAGTTGGTTGAAAATGACATCATTTCTAATTGTTATAGGCACCCCCCCTTGCGCCAGAAATCGGCGTGAAGTACACCATGCTTGATCATGCTTTCGACAATGGTCACCGCGCCCATTTTATGGAGAATGGAGTGGTAATGTCTATCATCAATTTGTTATATTGTTTATTATGACAAAATTAGTTACTAACAATTCCGTTTACATTTTGACAAATGCTCCCCCCATTGCGGATGAGGGGCCACACGAAGGTCGTGCAGATGCAGTACGACGAGCGCTACACTCCGTACTTCAGGAGAGCGCGGATGTTGGGTTTCGTTCTTCAGTTCAAAAGACAGCCGCCGACGCTCGTCCACTCGGCTCTTACGGCATTGATCGACCAGTGGCGCCCCGAGACGCACAGTTTTCATATCACCTGTGGTGAGATGACAGTGACTCTCGAGGACTTCGGCATGATCACGGCCCTGCCCATCGAGGGCCATGCTCTGACTGGGCGAGTGGAGAGGGCCAACTGGCAGCAGAGGGTGATCGCCCTGATCGGCGACTGCCCTCCCATGAAGGGGAACAGAACATCCAGTGTACGACTCAAGTGGCTCCTAGAGAACCGGTCCGTATGCCCGCAAGATGCCGATGAGCGGACCGTGGAGCAGTACGCAAGGGCCTATTTGTGGTACCTTATGACGGAGGTCGTCTTTCCAGACTGCTCGGGGGATTGCGCCCTATGGATGTATCTCGGCTTCCTGGAGGACTAGGATGCGGGGTACAGCTGGGGATCCGCCGGCCTAGCTTACCTATATCGCTCGGTGAGATAAAAATCTCAATACTCGTTGTTCTACCTATGTATACTGTTTGAGATTGTGCTATATGATCATCATCACTTCATGTTTGCAGCTGGATGACGCGACGCAGAGGACCGAAGAGACCTCCGGCGTGTGTGGATTTGTTTGGGCCCTTTCAATTTGGATGTGGGAGCGGTTGCCGGTCGGCCATCCAGAGAGAGTTTGCTTGCGTGCATGGACGGATTATGGCGAAGAAGGGGACAGTGCTCAGTACCCGACCGTCGCGTACGCCTGGGACAATGCCAGTACGCTATATAAGCTCTTCACCAACGAGCTGGACAACCTATCAGATTTTCAGGTATACCAAGTAGCTTATCAATCGTTTCATAGCAACTTTCATTGTTCTTAACAATCCTTCTATAGGTGAACTGGTTTCCGTACCACGACCGAGAATGGGGGTTCGAGCTCAACTCGATGTGCGAGGAGGATCGGCTTGCCTGGCGGTGCATTGTGCCCTTGATATGTGTGTATCGGTCGAGTGGCACTTACCACAGCGTGTGGCCACACAGTTTGGGATCTTGCAACATACCCCACTAGGTAGACCCAATGACACCGGCACTCCGACCTTCACTGGTGAGGATATTGTTCTCTACTTGTTGTGTTTTCATTTGTGTTTGACATTGTCATGATGTTCGCTGCTTCCTATGCCCTGCAGGAAGAGTAGAAAGAACTGACGGTCCATCACAGACTGGGGGCACGAGCACCAGGAGCACGTGAAAGCGTGGGACGAGAGGAGGTATCACAAAGACGGCAAGAGGAGAGTGGTTAGCTGGGACACCTATCGTGAATGCCACCTGAAGTGGTATGACGATGGTGTCCAGTACCGTGTACGCCTGAGGCCGTAGTGGACGGAGGACGATATCGCCGAATTGGAGGAGAATGACAGCGAGGACGAAGCTTACCGTGTACGCCTGAGGCCACACCAGGATGTTTTGAGCCCATCCCCGTTTTAGAAACCGGTTCCTCGTTGTTGCACGAAGAAGCCGGACAAAACCCGCTCGAAGAGAAACGAGGAGCGTACCGCTAAGAGGGGCAGGAGCAAGTGATAGGTCGTGTTGGTGATGTCATTTAGTGCAACTAGTTGTGAGCAAGAACTTGTATGCTATGCTAGTGATGTCTATTTGGTACTTTCAAGCTTTGTTGGTGATGTCGAATTGCTACTTTCAAACTATGTTCAACCTATTTGAAATGTTAATTTGCTATCTACAATGTGTGTGATCATCCTATTTTGAATTACAAACAATATTTGTGGTGGTATTTTTTTGTGATTGATAAGATCAAGAATCTGTTTAGAGAATAAGTGGCTCATATCCTACCGCCGGACTGCACGGCGGTAGGAGCAGACAGCCTACCGCCAGGACCTTTGGCGGTAGGCTGTGGTACCCTACCGCCAAAGCGCCACGTCTTCTTCGTCACAGTACCGAAGGCCGTCGAGGCACAGCCTACGACCCTACCGCCGAGCCCTATGGCGGTAGCCGTAGCTAGCCCACCGCCCCGTCCTGTGGCGGTATGACCGTTATGCCACGTGGCCTCACAACGGCTGGCTGACGGCGGCCGCCGTTAGCCTACCGCCATGATCCTTGGCGATAGCAAAAGGGTCAAATCCCAAAAAAGTTTCAAACAGGGATCAGGTCTCGCTTATTCTTGCCAAAAGGGTCAAAACACAAAATTTTGCCTCAGAGGCGCAGTCCGAATGTCTGATCGAGCCGGCACAGTGCTTCTTTCTTCTATGCACCCGTGACTCCGTTCCTCATGCGGCCGCGCCAGCGCAGGTGACCATGCGACGTCCACCCGGTCTTGTGGGCCATGTGGCCGGAGATCTGTTCTCGCTGCATAGGCACAGCGGGGTTCACGTGTGTCCCCTCCCGGGTCGCCGCAGAGATGGTAGAGAACCCTTGCTGAAGCGCCTATGGTACTTGGGCCGACTATATCTCACATTCAGCGAGATGGTAGAGAACCCTCACTGAAGCGTCTAGGCCGGCCCAGCTGAAAGAGATTTAAAAGGGTCACAGGGAGATCGCCGAGGCTAGTAGCCACTCCACCCACTTCTCGTTGGTGGGTAGTTGTAGCGACGCGGTCTACTTGAGGCGACCCGAGCCAGTTTTTTTCCTTTTTTCTGTTTTTCTTCTCCGGTTTTTATTCTATTTTCTTCTTCTATGGTTTTTTCGTTCTTTTGCTTTTTCCCCCTTTTTTATACTTTTTATTTTGAATTACTTTCTTTATTTTTTAGTTTTAATTTTTTTTTGTTCCCATTGGTTCTTTCATTTTCATTCGATATTTTCTGTATATGTGGACAACATTTATCCAATAAAAATTTAGAATTTTTAAATATATGATCAACATTTTTTCTATTACAAAATTTTAGCATTTTTTGAATACATGATCAACATTTTTTCTATACATTTTCAATACTTTTCTAGATGCTTGATTAATATTTTTCAAATAAAAAATTAACATGTTTTGAATACATGGTCAACATTTTTTATATACATTTTAACATTTTCCAAAGGCATGATTAACATTTTTCAAACACTTTTTCAAATGCTTCATTAACATTTTCATATACATGATTAAAAATCATTATTTTCTTAATACATAGTCAGAAAAATTATATACACATTTAACATTTCTCAAATGCTTGATTAACATTTTTCAAATGCATGTTCAACATCCTTTTTCAAAAGCGCGATTAACATTTTTATATACATGATTTACATTATTTTAAATACTTGTTCAACATTTTTCAAATACTTGTATGTATGTATGTATGTATGTATGTATGTATGTATGTATGCATATAATATTTTAAAGTATATGTATGTATGTATGTATGTATGTATGTATGTAATATTTTATAGTATAAACAAAAGTACAAGAATAAAGCAAAAAACAAATCAGAAAACATGAAAAAAAAACATGAAAAAGGGGTTGTGGCCTCTCGCGCGCATGGGTCGGTCCAACTCGCTCGCCCCTTCAATGAGTCGGAAGCCAAACTCGTTGAACGAGAGATATAGGGGAGCCCCCGGGTCGCAGGGAATAGGGCACTTCTTTCGGAACGCAATTAGGCACTTGGGCTGCCATCGCGTTTTTTAGGGATGGCTGTCATAAAGAGGACATAATAAACCATTGAGCACCAAGAGAAACTAATTGAGGAGTACTCCTTCGGGAGCACCCCAAGGGTCACTTAGGGTGGGCTGGGAGCATTGTAGGATCGTAAGTAGGTCTAGATCGAGGGGGTGATTAGACTACTGGACCAAATACAAACGTAGCATTTTTTCAATTTTAATTGTAGGCAAGTTTTAGCAACAATCACAAGTCAATCAACACCCTACACATGCAAGTCTAGATTGTAGGTAGTGGAAAGTAAAGACTTTGCATATGAACGTAAAGGAGGGGATCAGAGATATCAAACGCAATGAAGACATGGTGATTTTTGGCATGGTTCTGATAGGTGGTGCTATCATACATCCACGTTGATGGAGACTTCAACCCACGGAGGTTATCGGTTGTGTGAGTTCACGAAGGGCTCCACCCACAAAGGATCCACGAAAAAGTAACCTTGCCTATTCCATCATCGCTTATGCCCACGAAGGACTAGCCTCACTCGGGGTAGATCTTCATGAAGTAGGGGACCTCTTTGCCCTTACAAACTCCTTGGTTCAACTCCACAAGCTCGGAGGCTCCCAAGTGACACCTAACCAATGTAGGAGACATCACTCTCCAAAAGGTAATAGATGTTGTTGTTGATGAACTCCTTACTTTTGTGCTTCAAAAGATAGTCTTCTCAACACTCAATCACACTCTCACAGATTTGGCATGGTGATGGGAGAAGGATTGGAGTGGAAAGCAACTTGAGGGGGCTAGAAATCAAGGATTAAATGATTGGAGTGGAATGCCTTGATCTCAACACAAGTGTAGGTGGTTCTCTCTCAGAAAATGGATATGGGAAGTGTAGTTTCGTCCTGGTTGCTCTCTCTGAGAATACGTAGTACGGTGAAGTATTTATAGCTGTCACCAAAGATCTAGCCGTTGCACACTTTATACACAACTCGGTGACACCGGGTGGAAAACTCAGTGAGACCGAAAAGTGTAGAAGATTCTAACGTTATACGTTTCGGTGAGAACGGATGAATCCACTCGGTGGCTCCGATATGTGATGACCTAAGCACTTGCGTCATTTCGGTAATTCCGACCGGTTTCACTCAGTAATTTTGAAATGAACACGATTGGGTACAGAAATTTTGCCAGTGCACTTCGGTGGGACCGAATGCCATCTCGGTGGAACTGAGCTTCTAGGGTTTAGGTTGTGGCTCTGCCTTGTGTACCACGGTGGGTCCAGATGTGTATGTTTCAGTGGGACTGACAATGTCTTTAGGGTTTTTGACATATTGGATTGTGAGAATGTGGTTGAGGGTTTTTGGAGGAATATCTTCAAGCACTTGAGCAAATTACTCATGATCAAAACCTCACCCCCTTTTAATAGTATTGGCTTTACTATGGACTCAATTGTTGGGGAACGCAGTATTTCAAAAAAATTACCTACGATCACGCAAAATCTATCTAGGAGATGCATAGCAACGAGCGGGGAGAGTGTGTCCATGTACCCTCGTAGACCAAAAGTGGAAGCGTTTATTAACATAGTTCATGTAGTCGAACGTCTTCGTGATCCAACCGATCCAAGTACCGAACGTACGGCACCTCTGCGTTCAGCACACGTTCAGCTCGATGACGTCCCTCGGGCTCATGATCCAGTTGAGGACGAGGGAGAGTTCCGTCAGCACGACGGCTGGCGACGGTGATGACGAAGTTACCGGCGCAGGGCTTCGCCTAAGCACTACGATGATATGACCGAGGTGTGTAACTGTGGAGGGGGGCACCGCAGACGGTTAAGAGAAACTTGTATGTTCTAGGGTGCCCCCTTGCCCCCGTATATAAAGGAGGGGAGGAGGAGGCCGGCCGGCCCTGTAGGGCGCGCCAGGAGAAGGGAGTCCTACTAGGACTCCAAGTCCTAGTAAGATTCCACCTGGAGGAAAGGGGAAGAAGGAAGGAAGAGGGGAAAGGGAAGGAAAGGGGGCACCACCCCCTTCCCCTAGTCCAATTTGGACCCAAGGGGGGGCATGGCCAGCCCCTTGTGGCCCTTCCTGTCTTCCCACTAAGGCCCATCAAGGCCCATTAGTTCCCCCGGGGGTTCCAATAACCCTCCGGCACTCCGATAATTATCCGGTACCTCTCGAAACTCATTCGGTGTCCGAATAACATCGTCCAATATATCAATATTTATGTCTCGACCATTTTGAGACTCCTCGTCATGTCCGTGATCTCATCTGGGACTCCAAACAAACTTCGGTCATCAAATCACGTAACTCATAATACAAATCGTCATCGAACGTTAAGCGTGCGAACCCTACGGGTTTGAGAACTATGCAGACATGACCGAGACACATCTCCGGTCAATAACCAATAGCGGAACCTGGATGCTCATATTGGTTCCTACATATTCTACGAAGATCTTTATCGGTCAAACCGCATAACAACATACGTTGTTCCCTTTGTCATCGGTATGTTACTTGCCCGAGATTCGATCGTCGGTATCACCATACCTAGTTCAATATCGTTACCGGCAAGTCTCTTTACTCGTTTCGTAATGCATCATCCCGCAACTAACTCATTACTCACATTGCTTGCAAGGCTTATAGTGATGAGCATTACTGAGAGGGCCCAGAGATACCTCTCCAATACACGGAGTGACAAATCCTAATCTCGATCTATGCCAACTCAACAAACACCATCGGAGACACCTATAGAGCATTTTTGTAATCACCCATTTACGTTGTGATGTTTGATAGCACACAAGGTGTTCCTCTGGTATTCGGGAGTTGCATAATCTCATAGTCAGAGGAACATGTATAAGTCATGATGAAAGCAATAGCAATAAAACTAAATGATCATTAATGCTAAGCTAACGGATGGGTCTTGTCCATCACATCATTCTCTAATGATGTGATCTCGTTCATCAAATGACAACACATGTCTATGGTTAGGAAACTTAACCATCTTTGATTAACGAGTTAGTCCAGTAGAGGCATACTAGGGACACTCTGTTTGTCTATGTATTCACACATGTACTAAGTTTCCGGTTAATACAATCCTAGCATGAATAATAAACATTTATCATGATATAAGGAAATATAAATAACAACTTTATTATTGCCTCTAGGGCATATTTCCTTCAGTCTCCCACTTGCACTAGAGTCAATAATCTAGATTACATAGTAATGATTCTAACACCCATGGAGTCTTGGTGCTAATCATGTTTTGCGCGTGGAAGAGGCTTAGTCAATGGGTCTGCAACATTCAGATCCGTATGTATTTTGCAAACTTCTATGTCTCCCTCCTTGACTAGATCGCGGATGGAATTGAAGCGTCTCTTGATGTGCTTGGTTCTCTTGTGAAATCTGGATTCCTTCGCCAAGGCTATTGCTCCAGTATTGTCACAAAATATTTTCATTGGACCCGATGCAATAGGTATTACACCTAGATCGGATATGAACTCCTTCATTTGCTGCTTCCAAAGCAGCTATGTACTCCGCTTCAGACGTAGATCCCGCCACGATGCTTTGTTTGGAACTGCACCAACTGACAGCTCCACCATTCAATATAAATACATATCTGGTTTGTGACTTAGATTCATCCGGATCCGAGTCAAAGCTTGCATCGACCTAACCATTTACGATGAGCTCTTTGTCACCTCCATAAACGAGAAACATATCCTTAGTCCTTTTCAGGTATTTCAAGATGTTCTTGACCGCTGTCCAGTGATCCACTCCTGGATTACTTTGGTACCTCCCTGCTAAACTAATGTCAAGGCACACATCAGGTTTGGTACACAGCATTGCATACATGATAGAACCTATGGCTGAGGCATAGGGAATGACTTTCATTTTTCTCTCTATCTTCTGCAGTGGTCGAGCATTGAGTCTGACTCAACTTCACACCTTGTAACACAGGCAAGAACCCTTTCTTTGACTGATCCATTTTGAACTTATTCAAAACTTTATCAAGGTATGTGCTTTGTGAAAGTCCAATTAAGCGTCTTGATCTATCTCTATAGATCTTGATACCCAATATATAAGCAGCTTCACCGAGGTCTTTCATTGAAAAATTCTTATTCAAGTATCCTTTTATGCTATTCAGAAATTCAATATCATTTCCAATCAACAATATGTCATCCACATATAATATTAGAAATGCTACAGAGCTCCCACTCACTTTCTTGTAAATACTGGCTTCTCCAAAAGTCTGTATAAAACCATATGCTTTGATCACACTATCAAAGTGTATATTCCAACTCCGAGAGGCTTGCACCAGTCCATAAATGGATCGCTGGAGCTTGCACACTTTGTTAGCACCTTTTGGATCGACAAAACCTTCTGGTTGCATCATATACAACTCTTCTTTAAGATATCCATTAAGGAATGCAGTTTTGACATCCATTTGCCAAATTTCATAATCATAAAATGCGGCAATTGCTAACATGATTCGGACAGACTTAAGCATCGCTACGGGTGAGAAGGTCTCATCGTAGTCAACTCCTTGAACTTGTCGAAAACCTTTCGCAACAAGTCGAGCTTTGTAGACAGTAACATTACCGTCAACGCCAGTCTTCTTCTTGAAGATCCATTTATTCTCTATTGCTTGACGATCATCGGGCAAGTCAACAAAAGTCCATACTTTGTTCTCATACATGGAAACCATCTCAGATTTCATGGCCTAAAGCCATTTCACGGAATCTGGGCTCATCATCGCTTCCTCATAGTTCGTAGGTTCGTCATGGTCAAGTAACATGACCTCCAGAACAGGATTACCGTACCACTCTGGTGTGGATCTTACTCTGGTAGACCTACGAGATTCGGTAGTAACTTGATCAGAAGCTTCATGATCATCATCATTCGCTTCCTCACTAATTGGTGTAGGAATCACTGGAACTGATTTCTACGATGAACTACTTTCCAATAAGGGAGCAGGTAAAATTACCTCATCAAGTTCTACTTTCCTCCCACTCACTTTTTTAGAGAAACTCCTTCTCTAGAAAGGATCCATTCTTAGCAACGAATATCTTGCCTTCGGATCTGTGATAGAAGGTGTACCCAACAGTCTCCTTTGGGTATCCTATGAAGACACATTTCTCAGATTTGGGTTCAAGCTTATTAGGTTGAAGCTTTTTTGCATAAGCATCGCAGCCCCAAACTTTAAGAAACGACAACTTCGGTTTCTTGCCAAACCACAGTTCATATGGTGTCGTCTCAATGGATTTAGATGGTGCCCTATTTAACGTGAATGCAGCCGTTGTCACGACCGGTCTTTCAATAAAATAGTTATTGAGAGACCAATCCCTTTTATGGACCAGTAAGGAAGAATTCCTTCTCACTGGTAGACAATATCTTGGTCACAGAAGAAAAGTACCATGAGTACTGAATATAATACAAGGTTGAGCGGAGACTGCCCAACAATTTATTACATGCACGCCGATAAAACAAGACGGCGGATAGGGTGGCATAACTACTAACTCACGATAATAACGGTGGTGGAAATATCACCGCGAAGCGAGTGATATGACTCCTGAAGACTACAGCTCTTCGAGCGTCGGAGTGAGGCTCGAGGAGACTTATTGCGGGTGGCGGAAGCGTATATAATACAAGTGACCAATATCCGGGATCGCGCAGGACTGACTGGGACTCCTCTAGGCGTCGAACGCGCTATCAAACTCTTCATCCAAGAGATCGCCTTCGTCAACATCTGGCCAAATCAACAAGCCAGGTGAGTACTATGAAAGTACTCGCAAGACAGTTCGGACATAAGATATAACAAATGTAAACATGAAGCGTATGAACAAATTAACCAGTGCGTTCAGACATAGAGATAGTACATACTGGGTGCCAAACGAGGGTCTGAATGACTCCTCGAGAGGAAACTGCAAGAATAGTAATACTGGTGCCAAACGAGGGTCTGAATGACTCCTCGAGAGGAAACTGCAAGAATAGTAATACTGGTGCCAAACGAGGGTCTGAATGACTCCTCAAGAGGAAACTGCAAGAATAGTAATACTGGTGCCAAACGAGGGTCTGAATGACTCCTCGAGAGGAAACTGCAAGAATAGTAATACTGGTGCCAAACGAGGGTTTGAATGACTCCTCGAGAGGAAACTGCAAAAATAATAATACTGGTGCTAAACGAGTGTCTGAATGACTCCTCGAGAGGAAACTGCAAGAATAATAATGCCACAGTCGGGCGTCGGGACGACACCACATAAAGGGCTTATAACAGAAAATAAAGGCAGTGCGTGCCACAGTCGGACGTCTGAGCGACATCACATAAAGGGCTTATATTAAAGTAAGAAACAAAAACACGCCACAGTCGGACGTCTGCGCGACGTCACATAAAGGGCTTATATTGTAGCTCAATAATTCAGCAGCTCGAGATTATAAATTATTACAAGTACGAGACAAATATAAGGTTAGTCCATCCACGGTAATAATAATTAAACTGGGTTTACCACTTGAGCTTGTTCACCGGGGACAAGTTTTCCACGCGGATAGATATGGATATACTGATTACACTACTTGATCATGGATACGATGACTTGGAAGAATTTGACTCTGCAGAGTTTGTACTTAACCACAGCCAACGGATTTCAGTAGTCACGGGGACTAGTTCCGTCTACGGTGTTTTGGAAGAAACACGTCTAACCAGTACACACCCATTCAATATTCCGAAGCCAGGGATCACCCTCGGCAACGTTCAAGAAAATCCTTGAGACGGGGAGGCTACAACCTCGCGTAGCATGGGATCAAATTTCTATACGCGCGCTCTAAGGGGGTGCCCCCCCTCTCGGTCCCAACCGGAAACACCCATGTCCCCTAACCGGATGACTGGCTTTAATCCTGGGCCAAGGAACCATCATCCCGGCCCCTCTGTTTGGCGTGTACACGGAAAGAGGTTACCAACTTACTAAACCGCACCCTGGCAAATGAAACATGTGGCAGCACGGAGGGGAAAAGAACGATAACGTGACTCCGTCCACGTTAACGTCGGAATTCGTTGGATGACGCAAGGCTGGTATGCTACAACAGTACCACCTTGCTGCCCTTCATGTCACCACATGATTAGGCCATGTCTCACCAGAGATCATCGCGACTTTGGAAAAAGCGGGTAGTTGCCTCACAAGCAACGAGGTACTCACTGACACTCATATGCCACGCACAAACTGTCACGCAAACATGCAAAACACCTATCATATCCAAGGTTCAAACATGCTTGCCTGGTTCGGAGAAGTCGGAGTCTAGCTCGGCGAAGTTCGCGGCTCCGTCGCCTCTTCCGGAACCTACGGCATAACGAAAACGGGCACTAACGTGAAAACCAACGCGTGCATAAAAATTTCTCCAAAAATTTTCCAAGCAAATCCCATAAAAAACTAGACAAAATTTTAAGACTTTCAGAAAAAGAATCACTCAAAAATCCCTTTTTATTAAAAAGTTATAAAGGTTTCTGTCCAGGGACTCATCTGTAATGAAACAGAAAAGTTCCAGGGTTTAAACTGAGAAAACAGAAAACGCTTCGGAAAGAAATGCGCCAGCTAAAAAGGGAAAACGTATTTTGCCCGAAGGCGCCAACAGAAAACGGTTCGAGGGAGAATAGAACAGAGGCTGACATGGGGGTCCACATGTCAGGTTCAAAAAGCTCGCCGGCGCCCGAAGACTGCGGTGGACGCCGGCGTCGAACCACGGCGAGTCAGGAAGATCGGGGGGTACCAAGAGCTTCAGCGTGTCCTTCCGTGTCGGTGGGTGGTGGACTCGACCGACGGAGAGCACCACGTCGACGGCGACACTTTCTCCGGCGGACGGCGGTTCGGGTGATGGTGGGGAGCTCCGGTGGTGAGCTGCAAACCTCGAATTGAAGCGCGGGTCAGAAGAGTGGATGCATAGGGAAGCTACTGGCAAGAGATGGGAGGCGGAGGTGCACGCACGGGGACGAATCGAGCTGGATCCCGTGGCGGGTCGCGGCAGCCGGAGTCGAGGAAGGAGACCTCCTCGGGGCTCTTCCAGTGGCTAGGCGTGCTCTAGGTGGAGTGCAGAGGTGGTGTGGGTTCGAGTTGAAGCTCGGGGCCTCTATTTATAGGCGGATCGAGGGGGTGGCCGTGAACGGAGAATCTCCGGCGAGCGATTACGGCGAGGTAGTGGTTGAGCAGGTGGTTTGAGTGGCCAGGCAGCATCAGTGAGGTTTACTGGTGCCGTTCCACTGCTAAACTGAGTTGGTCTTGGCGTAATGGCGTCGGTCCACGGTGGGGTGGCCGCACGGGCACGTCGGCGGCAGAGAGCGCGCTCCGTGCCCAACGGTTCACGACGAGGGTGGCAGCGCGTTCTGGGGAGTGGAAGGCCACGCGGCGAGCTCCGGTGGCTTGGGCGGCGCTGGGTGGCGCCGTCGGCGCCGCGCCTCTCTCTGGCGGCCGCAAAGCCGCCGCTGGAGTTAGTCACGGGGCGGCGCACCTCCTCCTGCTCGTCGCCGACGTCCGCAAGCGTCCAGGCGCTCGTGCGGTGCAGGAACAAGGGGGAGGGGACGGGGAGCAAGGCGACATCGAGGCACTGTCGAGATCGACAACAAGTTCTGAAGAAAACGACAGTGTACTGAAACTGTTTCTGAACTTTACTGAACTTGACATTGACAATGCACTGCAGGTGTCTGACAGAATGATTTGGCAATGAGAAAAAAATTCCTGGGGCTGGGACTTGGTGAGGTGACCACTCAATGCACCCAGAGGCTGCCTGATTTTACTTGGAATATTTGGAGAAGGATTTGAATGAATTTCACCAAATTTGACAAATCTGGTCCAAACTTGCAGCAAGTGTAGTTTGAAAATTTTGAACTGAAGACCAGTGGATCTTCATGGATCTTGGTTGAGGGTTCAAAGGACTAGGAAGGGGAGTTGGTTTGGGGGCAAAAATCAAAGCAGAGATGGTAGCTCCTTTGTAAATCTCCAAGGGCTAGAATAGAAGACAGAAATTTATTTGATAAGATTTAAATGGAAAATAATTATATGGAGTGGTACAACTTGCTGGATTTGATGCAAAACATGATCCAAAGATGAGGGAAGGTTTAGGAGAGTGGATTTGCACTAAGGCCATGGCAAGAGGGAATTGTGGAAAGTGGTAAAGGATCATTCCAAAAGCCATAGTGCAAATTTCAAAGAGATTTTCAAAAGGCATTTTTCTCAAGTGAAAAGTATTTTGTCTTGAGTCAAAATAAAAAGGCAAGGACCTCCAAGACCAAAAGCAAGTCTTGGGTGAATCCAAAATAAAAAAACTCTTGCCATAAAAAAATATATTGAAAGGGAGGTTTCTTTGGAAGAAAAAAATTTAAATCACCTCCCTCAAGTCAAATAAAATCTTTTGAAAAATCCAAATAAAATTTTGGGTGTCACAGCCGTCTCTAAAGCATAACCCCAAAATTATAGCAGTAAATCAGTAAGAGACATCATAGATCGCACCATATCTAATAAAGTACGGTTACGATGTTCAGACGCACCATTTCGCTGCGGTGTTCCAGGTGGCGTGAGCTGCGAAACTATTCCGCATTGTTTCAAATGAAGACCAAACTCATAACTAAAATATTCACCTCCACGATCAGATCGTAGAAACTTTATTTTCTTGTTACGATGATTTTCCACTTCACTCTGAAATTCTTTGAACTTTTCAAATGTTTCAGACTTATGTTTCATCAAGTAGATATATCCATATCTGCTCAAATCATCTGTGAAGGTCAGAAAATAACGATACCCGCCGCGAGCCTCAACACTCATCGGACCGCATACATCAGTATGTATTATTTCCAACAAGTCTGTTGCTCGCTCCATTGTTCCGGAGAACGGAGTCTTAGTCATCTTGCCCATGAGGCATGGTTCGCAAGCATCAAGTGATTCCAAAAGCCCATCAGCATGGAGTTTCTTCATGCGCTTTACACCAATATGACCTAAACGGCAGTGCCACAAATAAGTTGCACTATCATTATTAAAATTATATCTTTTGGCTTCAATACTATGAATATGTGTATCACTACTATCGAGATTCAACAAAAATAGACCACTCATCAAGGGTGCATGACCATAAGATATATTATTCATATAAATAGAACAACCATTATTCTCTGATTTAAATGAATAACCGTCTCGCATCAAACAAGATCCATATATAATGTTCATGCTTAACGTTGGCACCAAATAACAATTATTCAGGTCTAAAACTAATCCCGAAGGTAGATGTAGAGGTAGCGTGCCGACGGCGATCACATCGACTTTGGAACCATTTCCCACGCGCATCGTCACCTCGTCCTTAGCCAATCTTCATTTAATCCATAGCCCTTGTTTCGAGTTGCAAATATGAGCAACAGAACCAGTATCAAATACCCAGGCGCTACTACGAGCATTAGTAAGGTACACATCAATACCATGTATATCAAATATACCTTACACTTTGCCATCCTTCTTATCTGCCAAATACTTGGGACAGTTTCGCTTCCAGTGACCAGTCCCTTTGTAGTAGAAGCACTCAGTCTCAGGCTTAGGTCCAGATTTGGGCTTCTTCACTTGAGCAGCAACTTGCTTGCCGTTCTTCTTGAAGTTCCCCTTCTTCCCTTTGCCCTTTTTCTTGAAACTAGTGGTCTTGTTAACCATCAACACTTGATGCTCCTTCTTGATTTCTACCTCCGCAGCCTTTCGCATTGCGAAGAGCTCGGGAATTGTCTTATCCATCCCTTGCATGTTATAGTTCATCACGAAGCTTTTGTAGCTTGGTGGCAGTGATTAAAGAAATCTGTCAATGACACTATCAACAAGAAGATTAACTCCCAGTTGAGTCAAGTGGTTATGGTACCCAGACATTCTGAGTATATGTTCACTGATAGACCATTTTGCAGCTGTAGAACTTATTGGAGACTTCATATCTCTCAATCCGGGCATTTGCTTGAAATATTAACTTCAACTCCTGGAACATCTCATATGCTCCATGACGTTCAAAACGCCGTTGAAGTCCCGGTTCTAAGCCGTAAAGCATGGCACACTGAACTATCGAGTAGTCATCAGCTTTGCTCTGCCAGACGTTCATAACATCTAGAGTTGCTCCTGCAGCGGGTCTTGCACCTACCGGTGCTTCCAGGACGTAATTCTTCTGTGAAACAATGAGGATAATCCTCAAGTTACGGAACCAGTCCGTGTAGTTGCTACCATCATCTTTCAACTTAGCTTTCTCTAGGAACGCATTAAAATTCAAAGGAACAGTAGCATGGGCCATTGATCTACAACAACATAGACATGCAAAATACTATCAGGTACTAAGTTCATGATAAATTAAAGTTCAATTAATAATATTACTTAAGAACTCCCACTTAGATAGACATCCCTCTAGTCATCTAAATGATCACGTGATCCAAATCAACTAAACCATGTCTGATCATCACGTGAGATGGAGTAGTTTTCAATGGTGAACATCACTATGTTGATCATATCTACTATATGATTCACGCTCGACCTCTCGGTCTCAGTGTTCCGAGGCCATATATGCATAAGCTAGGCTCGTCAAGTTTAACCCGAGTATTCTGCGTGTGCAAAACTGGCTTGCACCCATTGTATGTGAACGTAGAGCTTACCACACATGATCATCACGTGGTGTCTCAGCACGACGAACTGTAGCAATGGTGCATACTCAGCGAGAACACTTATACCTTGAAATTTAGTGAGAGATCATCTTATAATGCTACCGTCGTACTAAGCAAAATAAGATGCATAAAAGATAAACATCACATGCAATCAAAATAAGTGATATGATATGGCCATCATCATCTTGTGCCTTTGATCTCCATCTCCAAAGCACCATCATGATCACCATCATCACCGGCTTGACACCTTGATCTCCATCGAAGCATCATTATCGTCTCGCCAACTATTGCTTCTACGACTATCGCTACCGCTTAGTGATAAAGTAAAGCAATTACATGGCGATTGCATTTCATACAATAAAGCGACAACCATAAGGCTCCTGCCAGTTGCCAATAACTTTTACAAAACATGATCATCTCATACAACAATTTATATTTCATCACGTCTTGACCATATCACATCACAGCAAGCCCCGCAAAAACAAGTAAGACGTCCTCTACTTTGTTGTTGCAAGTTTTACGTCGCTGCTACGGGCTTCTAGCAAGAACCGTTCTTACCTACGCATCAAAACCACAACGATTTTTCGTCAAGTGTGCTGTTTTAACCTTCAACAAGGACCGGGCGTAGTCAAACTCGATTCAACTAAAGTTGGAGAAACAGACACCCACTAGCCACATGTGTGCAAAGCACGTCGGTAGAACCAGTCTCATGAACGCGTTCATGTAATGTCGGTCTGGGCCGCTTCATCCAACAATGCCGCCGAATCAAAGTAAGACGTTGCTGGTAAGCAGTATGACTATTATCGCCCACAACTCATTGTGTTCTACTCGTGCATATAACATCTACGCATAGACCTGGCTCGGATGCCACTGTTGGGGAACGCAGTATTTCAAAAATTTTACCTACGATCACGTAAGATCTATCTAGGAGATGCATAGCAACGAGCGGGGAGAGTGTGTCCACGTACCCTCGTAGGCCGAAAGCGGAAGCGTTTAGTAACGCGGTTGATGTAGTCGAACGTCTTCGCGATCCAACCGATCTAAGTACCGAACGTACGGCACCTCCGCGTTCAGCACATGTTCAGCTCGGTGACGTCCCTCGGGCTCTTGATCCAGTTGAGGACGAGGGAGAGTTCCGTTAGCACGACGGCGTGGCGACGGTGATGATGAAGTTACCGGCGCAGGGCTTCGCCTAAGCACTACGATGATATGACCGAGGTGTGTAACTGTGGAGGGGGGCACCGCACACGGTTAAGAGAAAATTGTGTGTTCTAGGGTGCCCCCTTGCCCCCGTATATAAAGGAGGGGAGGGGGAGGCCGGCCGGCCCTGTAGGGCGCGCCAGGAGAAGGGAGTCCTACTAGGACTCCAAGTCCTAGTAGGATTCCACCTGGAGGAAAGGGGGAAGAAGGAAGGAAGAGGGGGAAGGGAAGGAAAGGGGGCGCCGGCTGACGGTGTCCTGGACTAGGGGGTGCTCACCACGTCGTCTCCCAATCAGTTGGATTGGGCCGAGGACCCCCATGGCCATTTGCTCATGGGCCAGTTCGGACAGCCAATGTATACACGAGGAAGATTCCACCAGACTTGGTGATCAAGACAAGGACTCCTCTCCACCGACGTATTCGACTAGGACTCTTGTTATCCTAGGCCTCTGGTACATTGTATAAGCCGAGACCAGGCTAGTCGATAGGGCATCATGACATTACTCATCATACCTCTAATGTTTAGACCACAACATATGATCTCGAGGTAGATCAACTCTGTAATCATACGCATCGAATACAATCAAAAGCAGCATATAGGGTATTATCTCTTCGCGAGAACCCGGAGCTGGGTAAAATCCCGTGTCCATGTTACCATCGAACCTAAGACACGCAGCTTGGGACACCCTACCCGAGATCTGCCGGTTTTGACACCGACAATGGTGCTTTCATTGATAGTTCCGCTGTGTGGTCGACAAAAGGATCAATGGCTCGCCTGCAGATCAACTGCGACGCCGCGTCTTCATCGCCGCCTTGACTAGTCACCTTGGCCTGACCAAGGACTGTACCCTACCTCCAATCATCATGTTCGGACGTGGGCCTTCATCAACATCAACTCCGATCTCTATAAAGATCATGGAGGAATCATCCATGGAGCTCGGGGGCTCAACGTAAACATTGCCCTCGGGCGACCGTGCTGTTTTTCCGAACAGCGAACTTGTATCCGCTACCACCACCTCCTCGTGCATCGCTTTGACGATTCCTTCGGTGGAATTGTGCGGAATTGAGTCTACAACAACACTGTAAAATTTTGTCACGTTCCGATGGAGCAATCTCCGTCGGCCTCCAATTTACTGGAGCCCCGTCGAATCTGGACGGGAATCTGGATGAGTTTGGAGCGTGGTGTCCAACACCTAGCTCGGACGTCCTTTGGAAGATCCAACCATTGATCGGCTGCGGAATTCCTATATCTACCACCCCTCAAAATTTCAGCTCGATCCGACCGTCCAAACTCCGGGAACCTTCCGATTTGTGCATCACTTTTCAGATCTGTTTTCTACGCGAGAACGAATCCGACCCGGGTTCATCTTTTTTATGAACGGGATTTCAGACATCCTTTTTGAAGGAAGTTTTGTATGGGGTATTGTGTTTTGTTCCCAAACACATCCCACTAATTTTAAAGTCTTTTCCAATATGATCTTCACCATCGCGCCGGTGTCAAACCAGCCCGACAAAGTTGCTCCGCGCCTGCCGACCTACGCTAGACACGTCGTCGCTTTGTGGAGCCGAGCTCAACTTCTTCGGATCATCATCTCGTCAAGCTGAACAAGAGTTCGACATCGTGATGGTTAAATCATCACCAACCTCTTACACGGAGCAGGCACATCGGCATTACCGCACGGTCACTTCATCAAGCCGGCATTGACCACGTCACAAGTTATGACCTGCATCGGCATGGCCGCACCGTTGCTTCTTTGAGCCGATGTCCATCACGCCGAACTACTTCAATACCTCGGCTGACATGGCAGCTGCATCGTCTCCTTACCGACCTGCTCCGTCACCTCGTCTGGACTGGGGGCTTCGCCATCCCTTCATCAACCTACTCCGGAGACTTCGGCGTCGTCAGCCGACCAGCTTCGTCACGTTAGCTGGACTGGGGGCTTTGCCTCGGCGAGCCAACCTTTACCAGTATCACCATGCCGTCGCTTCACCGCCCATCAGGCAATGGGTGTGCGGATCAAATCCCAATTTTGGGAGTCACTTTTCTTCGGACTGCTACGACAAATAAACCAGGTGCTATTAATCCTAGCAATTTTTGCCTGTTTGGGTTTATTTTTTCCAAGGAATTATTACTCTGGTTGTTCCATCATCTGTACACAGGTCTATCAAATGGCAGTCGCATTAACGATGGTCGCGTGGTGGTTCGGTCGGTTTCCGTGCATAGTTCGGCGAACGCCGCATCCAGAACTCGGACGGACCTGTGAATTCAGGCTTTGCCACGCCTTTACCGCATCACGCCGATGCCCTGCATCGACATTGACTTCGGCGCCAGGCCACATATTTTAAAATAAATTATCTTGCGTAAATTAATTACGTGAAGATTTTTATATATTTATATTATTATTGTTGGTCTACACTATTTTACTTATGTAGGTAATGGACTTCGACTGCGTCACGTGGTCTCCTCGGCAAGCCGACGTCATCGTCCCAATCGGCGTAAATTGTCTCGCGTGATCACCTTGTTGGTTGTGTTGCCATACCGACGTGTTCGATTGCCTCGGGGACTTCGGCATCGCCGAGAGAGCTCTACCCCATCGAGCGTTCAGCGCACAGGCCATATTTCTTTTATTACTCACTTTGTATAAATTATTTATTATGTAACAATTTTTTAATTTATTATTATTACTATTATCTCCGGTTTGTACTAATTTTTTGTGCACAGGTAAATGATTTGGGTCGGGCAGTGTTGACACCTTGGCGTACTGACATACCACGTCACCTCGACTAGACGGGGAGCTTCGTCAACACTTCATTAACCCACGCTGGGGACTTCGGCGTCACTCTGCCGGCCTGCATTGGCCATGCTATGTCACCACTTCGGAGTGCCGAGCTCTTTGCTCCGCCACCTCGGGACCGGCTTGGGGGATGGAACCTTGTCCCGCATCAAGCTCGGACCGCGTCATCAATGCCGAACACATTAACCAGCTAAGTCGCTTTCATGCTCAAAGTTTTAAATTTTTAACTTGTGTTCGGTTCGACCATGCTCACATACGTTGTTCGTTAAAAGAAACTCCCCTTACCCATGTTAACTGGGGGCTCTTAAAATTTACACGAGCCGTTCTATATAATGTGTTTTCTTCTTGGTCGTTGCAAAGTCTTTTTCTACTGCTCCTTTTTCGACTCGAGTGTATGGTCAATAGCCGGATAGCCTAGCTTCTCTCTAAAGTTGCTAGAGTTTAGTTCGCTAAACTGGCCTCGGAGAAGCACTCCGCCTTCGGGATAAGGAGCTTGAAGCCGTAGGCTGGCCCGCTTGAAGTCTTGAGATCGGATGTGTCATGTTAAAGCACGACAGAAGCACAATTTTTTAAAAAAAGACCAATTTCCGGATTGGCACCAAAATCTCGGTTTAGTCCAGACATCAAGCTTTTACATAAGTTTTTGGCTTTTCGAGCCTATGGCACTTTTAAACTATTGGTGTGTTTCCAGCATAAGTCTCGTAATGCAACGCCGGACACCTTTAGAGATTCTGCAAAAACATTCTCGGATATTGCTATATATGCATCGGTTTCGAATTGTGTCTTTGGTCAATAGTTGGGTTGCCCGGCTCCTGTGCTTGCCTCCTACGTTCCGCTTTGTTTGGCTAGGTGTGCAAAGGGAGAACCACTGCGATTGTGCTTCCAGCTCGCATGGTTAAGCACCTCAGTGTAGAAAGCCGAAAACTGACTGTCACAATAAGCGTAAACTGGTCAGCAATCTGATGACTGTGTTAAATGACGGGCCGTTCATAACATTGGCCGAAGTGTTTACGGCTTGACCACGGCTGTCGCCGAACACTAACCAGGGGCTAGTAGCTGGCCTCCCAACTTTAAGCTCCTATGACTAAGTGAAAGTTATAAAGCCCACATATCTGATTGCCTCGTTTCCACTAACACAACCACCTTCGAGCACTAAGACGTCAGCTAAGGGTTGTTTGTTATTGCGGAAACAACCTGCATAGCATCTACAAGGGGGTGGAAGCCGACGATGGGCCACTTTCAACTGATAAACGGTCGCATCAGAGTCAAAATAAACATATCATCGGCATTTGTATTTAATATACAAGGCCGCCTTCCGTAATCATTGTTATAAAGCCATAAATATGCATCAATTTGACTTAAGATTTCAGCCAAGCTGGGTTGTCTGGCTCCTGTGATTACCCCTGCGTTCCCGATTGTTCGGCTAGGAGGTAAAGGGAGCACCTCTGTGATTGTTACTTCTGGGTCAACCGTGTTAGTACCTCAGACTGGGAGAAGCTGAAAGCTAGCCATCTTAAAGAATATAATTGGTCTGCAACGACGGAAGTGAAAATTTTGGTCCATTAAAAGCCACAGAGATCGGGAACTACCCTGAACTAAATCCTCAATATTTTTCTCCTGCATCGATCGGAGTTGAGGTTTCATGATCATGATCGGCATGACAACCCAAAGAAAGGAACCGATAGCGGGATTATTTTCTTTGGGAGAAGTTTCTTACATCAAATAGTAATATAACATTCTCTCCGCATACCTTTTTTTTATAAAAACCATATGGCCGGATTGCCTTGTTTGTCATAAACCTTTGCCCTTGTAAAGGCTTTATAAAGTAGGACAAACACTCCCCGGCCACTGGCCGAGGAGGTTGAAGCCGATGGTCGGTCAACAAGGTGTTGTACAATGTGGATCCGAGCATTCATGATGTAAACTACTTGGATACATAGAATCATTACACATAAAAATTGTGAGTAAAATCCATTTACTGCAATCCATCTTTTAAACCCCTTGGGACCTACCTTGGCGAGCTCGGATTTCGACCAGCTCTAAGCTCCTTTAAGAGATCTTTATTCTCTTTCTGAGAAGTTTGTGTTAAACACAACAAAATTTTCTGTCAAACGGATATCGATCCTTAATTCGGCCACCCGTGCCCACATTAAGGCTCGGGGGCTACTAGGCTTCGCGCTCATTATTTATAAATAGTAAAGGGGCACATCGATCCCCTGATCTGGTGTTGCCACCCGACTAGTGTCTCGGGGGCTACTGCATTGCTTATTCAATGCAAAGAATTCAAAGTGCTCAGTGTTCGACATGACCGAACTATGGGAAAGCGCGTCTTCGGACAACAATAAGTACCATCTGGGACATATCCGGCATCAAGCTAATATATCATGTCGACTTCTCACAACCCTCTCTCAGGGGCCTGTCCGCCGATCATTATTTCTAATATAATACACTACGTTTCTATTCCTACGTATGTTGCCAAGCTAGGAGTTGATCCTCAGGCCGATTTTGCAAATCGACCTGAGTCTCAGGGGCTACCAGGATCAGCAGATTTATGTTTTCCTTCAGGTGCATCTCAGGTTTTAGACCGACACACACCTTGAGGGCTATTGGATATACATATACTGGCTATATATCTCGGCAGAGAATAAATTGCACCAATCAAAAATATTCACAAAAAAATCAGCCCGCGGTCGGGGTGGTGCACCACCTCGGAAGTGGTCCGGCATAAAGCTCGGATACGAATGGCTCGTTCCATAGAGAACTTTTCAGTCCTTCAAACTTTTTCAAGCCAAGGTGATCTATGACACCTCGGATATAGTCCGGCGTTGGAGCTCGGATATAATCCGGCGTTGGTGCTCGGCTGCAAAAGATATCTCGAATGCAGTCCGGCGTTGGAGCTCGTATGCAAGAGGACACCGTCGCACGGGAACAACTTCAAACCCGAGGTGTGGCTAAAAAATAATAACAAGGCATTGATAAAAGCCGAGAACTTAAAGGGGCTCCTCGGATACCCGACGTGTAAACTCTTCGTATTCACTTTGGCGATCCTCAAGATCGAAGATGAGATGATTTGTTGAACCAGTTTTCAAGACCGACGATCGAACAAGAAGAACAGTTCGGAAGAATCAAGGAGTGTCCCCAACTTGAAGACCGGTTCAGGGGGCTACTGACGGTGTCCTGGACTAGGGGGTGCTCACCATGTCGTCTCCCGATCAGTTGGATTGGGCCGAGGACCCCCATGGCCGTTTGCTCATGGGCCAGTTCGGACAGCCGATGTATACACGAGGAAGATTCCACCAGACTTGGTGATCAAGACAAGGACTCCTCTCCACCGGTGTATTCAACTAGGACTCTTGTTATCCTAGGCCTCTGGTACATTATATAAGCCGAGGCCAGGCTAGTCGATAGGGCATCATGACATTACTCATCATACCTCTAGTGTTTAGACCACAACATATGATCTCGAGGTAGATCAACTCTGTAGTCATACGCATCGAATACAATCAAAATCAGCATGTAGGGTATTATCTCTTCGAGAGAGCCCGAAGCTGGGTAAAATCCCGTGTCCATGTTACCATCGATCGTAAGACACGCAGCTTGGGACCCCCTACCCGAGATCTGCCGGTTTTGACACCGACACCGCCCCCTTCCCCTAGTCCAATTCGGACCCAGGGGCGGCCAGCCCCTTTTGGCCCTTCCTCTCTTCCCACTAAGGCCCATCAAGGCCCATTAGTTCCCCCGGGGGTTCCGATAACCCTCCGGCACTCCGATAATTATCCGGTACCTCTCGGAACTCATCCGGTGTCCGAATAACATCATCCAATATATCAATCTTTATGTCTCGACCATTTCGAGACTCCTCGTCATGTCCGTGATCTCATTCGGGACTTCGAACAAACTTCGGTCATCAAATCACATAACTCATAATACAAATCGTCATCAAACGTTAAGCGTGCGGACCCTACGGGTTCGAGCACTATGCAGACACACCGAGACACATCTCCGGTCAATAACCAATAGCGGAACGTGGATGCTCATATTGGTTCCTACATATTCTACGAAGATCTTTATCGGTTAAACCGCATAACAACATATGTTGTTCCCTTTGTCATCGGTATGTTACTTGCCCGAGATTCGATCATCGGTATCACCATACCTAGTTCAATCTCGTTACCGGCAAGTCTCTTTACTCGTTCTGTAATGCATCATCCCGCAACTAACTCATTAGTCACATTACTTGCAAGGCTTATAGTGATGAGCATTACCGAGAGGGCCCAGAGATACCTCTCCGATACACGGAGTGACAAATCCTAATCTCGATCTATGCCAACTCAACAAACACCATCGGAGACACCTGTAGAGCATATTTATAATCATCCATTTATGTTGTGATGTATGATAGCACACAAGGTGTTCCTCTGGTATCCGGGAGTTGCATAATCTCATAGTCAGAGAACATGTATAAGTCAAGCTATAGCAATAAAACTAAACGATCATTAATGCTAAGCTAACGGATGGGTCTTGTCCATCACATCATTCTCTAATGATGTGATCCCGTTCATCAAATGACAACACATGTCTATGGTTAGGAAACTTAACCATCTTTGATTAACGAGCTAGTCAAGTAGAGGCATACTAGGGACACTCTGTTTGTTTATGTATTCATACTAGGGACACTCTGTTTGTCTATGTATTCACACATGTACTAAGTTTCCGGTTAATACAATTCTAGCATGAATAATAAACATTTATCATGATATAAGGAAATATAAATAACGACTTTATTATTGCCTCTAGGGCATATTTCCTTCATCAATGTGATCTTTGATCACTTAACCAAAAATGTCGAGTCTTGGAGCTTTTGCCAATGTATGTCCTTTGCATTTTGAGGGTTACACAATCACATGTCCTTGCCATGCCTACATTGAACTTTCCTGAAATGATCTTTGAATAGGCATTAGTTCAATGACATATATGTTGTTATTAATTACCAAAACCAATCGGGGATTAGTTGCACTTTCAATCTCCCCCTTTTTGGTAATTGACGACAACATATAGATCAAAGCTTCGACATTGGATATGATAAATAAATAACATTGTTGCTTTGAGAAGTATGTGATAAGCAAGATCTCCCCCTAAATTTGTGCATTATTTAAAATTTGTGTTTGAATGCAAATGCACAATCGATTAAGATCATGGGTAACTCTTCCATGTCACATACATCTTGGTGGAGCGCACAAAACGATATGAATGAAATACATTAAGCACTCATCACCAAACATACAAGTGAATGATCATCATAGCAATAATCACAAGAGATGGTTAGGTAGCATGCATATCAATAACGTATGGTATGATCAATCACGAACATAGCATAGTCTCACACACAAGCACCAACAAAGTAACTGAAGTAGCACAAGAACGAAACAAACGAAAAACAAACAATCAAAAGTGAAAGACACACTCTCTCTCAGCCATATGATCTATACTTACTCTCCCCCTTTGGCAACAACTTACCAAAAAGTTTGAAAAAAATACAGAGTTAAGCGTCGCTCCAGGCTTGATCTCCGGCTTCTGGCGATGAAGTCCTCTGACTTGCAGTTCCAATGTGTGTCGATGGAGTGGATAGAATCATCTTGTCATCTCCAGAATTGGGCATGAGAGCGTGCCTCAAGATGGTGTTAATAGTAGCTAGCCCTGGCACTCGCAGGAGGTGGTAGACTCATCCCAACTTGTGTGTCAAAGCATAGTCCTTAGGGATAGCAGTCCACATGTTGGCAATGGAGTTATGATCCATGTTAGGCTTGCCATATACATCCAGATAGTTCTCACCATTCTCGGGAGCACCAATCAAGGCATCCCAATCAGCTATAGAAGACTGACATCTGATACCTTCAGTCATCCACGCGATCTTCCCATCTTAATACAAGTGCGCGGTGAAGTAAAATTGCATGATGAGCTCGTCATTCCATGCAGTCAACTTTCTTCCAATGAACTCATGAATCTCAAGTGTCTTGAAGTTCTCATGCACATTGGGAAAATTGTCAGGATATTCATCAATGTATTCCCAATCAACCCATCTCATGTCACTGATCGCCGGGCTCTTGTCAAAGAAAACAGTCTCATAGAAGTCCTATTGCTCCTTGGTGTGGAATCTGTAGTCCATGACAGTCCTCCTCCTAGAAGCATATGGATCATTGGATCTCCACTTCCTCAACCCCTTGTCCTTTCTCTTCTTCATTTTTTCTGCTACTGGATGTGAAGTATCATGTGTTGGCAGAAAAGGCCTCAGCTTGTTGAGCACTATTGCTTCATCATCTTCATCTTCTCCTCTCTCAAGCACTAGGGCCTTGTTCTTCTAAGAAGCACCTATGGTGGCAGTGGTCTTGCTCTTTGCTTTGGCAGCAGCTGCGGTCTTGGCCTTTGAGGCAGCAGGGGTTGCCCTCTTGGACATAGCATCAACCATCGACTTCCTCTACTTGGGAGGTGGTGGATTAGCAGCTGGCTCTTCACCCTCCTCTTCCTCTTCATCTGGATCTACAAACAAAAAGGTGGGTCTGCCAACCACATGAATGGTTCTCTTCCTCTCCCACTTCTTGCTTGGCTTCTTTGCCATAGACTTTGGCTACCCTTGGCCTGAGTTGCCTGGATTCTCAAGTGTGAGAGTTTGTCCTCTATTGGTAGTTGTGGACTTAGAAACTTTTATTTCTACTACCCTTTTTCTGAGGAGGTGCATGCTCTTCTGGCTGGAAGTCAGAATATTCCTCATCTGAGTTCTTCTTCTTCCTTGCTCTAGTGGAAGCAAGGGGTGGACCATGAGAGCTTGGAGAGCCTGGATCTGAGTTCGCCCTCTCCTATGGACTTGTACATGCACTCAGCTCAACATTTTGCTCTGACATGTTCTGGTTGTTCTATGTCCCTGACATACTGCTCAAGCTGACCCTGTGAATTAGAATAGATAAGATAGAGTGGATGAGGATCACAAAATGCAGCTTGTTGTCAAAAATTTGTGTTCAGAATTCAGTTTTATGTTTTTGCAGTATGCATTTCAGAATTACCAAGTGAAATTTTTTGGAAATATCGAGGCAACAAGAGAGACTAGGTCACATGCTTTCGGTGGAACCGATTGTGTGACTCAGTCTCTCCGAGATGCACATGGGATTTCAAAAATGTTGTTTCGGTCACACCGAGTGAATACTAATCGGTCAGACCGATATGTATCCTGTGCAATGGCCTAAGCCAGTCAGTGTCACTGATCCCGTTCAATCGGTCGGTCCGAGATGTATACAGCGGAAACCTAATCCTAAATTTTTTGCTCAACCCTAAATCTAGGAATTCGTTCGGTGGACAGGAACGTGCATACGGTGGAAAGAATAATGTGCAAAGCTTTTGTGCTATGAATCAGATTTGGAGAAGCACAAAAGGGTCGGATTGTACCCTAACTTGGTGGTGATCCTCTACGATGGCGACGATGGGGAAGAATGTCGATGATGGCAACGGAATCCGGCTGCAAGAGCTTGCTGGAGACGAGGGCGGCGATCTCGCGATGACAGAGATGTGGTGCGGGAACGGGAGCGTTTGAAGAAATTGTTAACAAACCGTCCACTGGAATATACCCTCAGTCGAACTGAAACAACTCGGTGGCTCTGAGATGTATAACTGCCTGAGTCAATGCGTTTCAGAGACACCGACCAGTCTCATTCGATCCGTCCGATATTAAAAACATATGTCTACATGCAATTGGTAGAACCAAAATGGAGTGAGTTGGTCTATCCGAGTTACACTTAGAAGGTTTTAAAGCTCAGCCTTAATCAGATCGGTGGCTCCGAGTGCTCCTCGCCCGGAGGGTCCGAAAAGCAGCTTGTTATGATCAGTAAGAATAAATTTGAGACAAGTTCATATAGATAGCTAGAGAAGGTGCTTAGGCATTCTGGTCCATCCAATTGGACAAAAGATCCAAATACCAAACAACAATTGGATGTCCTTGAATGGGAAAGTATGCATTGCAGCAAGTTCACACAATAAAATAACAAATAAAATATGTCAAACATGCACAACCAATTCTAGCATCTATCAAGCAATGGTCGATGACAACGTCATCTATATTGACTTAGGAGCCAAATGAGAACATTTGATCATAGGTCATACTCATCGTTTAAGCACAAGTGGGGTTGCCATTTTTACATAAAGCATTAATATGTTCACACCATTAGAGTTGCTTTAGCTCAAGTCTTAGAGCAAAGCTCCCCCTAGATGTGAGACCCCCCCCCCCCCCAAAGAGGGATGAACTAACCTTGGGTTTTGTCGTTGAAGACTTCATGTAGATGTTGTAGATGTGGATGCTCAATGTTGATGAAGATCATTGAGAGTTGGGAGCAATCATTGGGATTTGGGGCACTTTCAATACCTACATGGGTTAGTCCCACAAGCAACAACAAGGATATCCATAGACATGGAGTGAAATACACAAATGATGATGTCCATGGATGCATTGAATAACTTGCCCATGGCTTACCAACAAGAGGGTTTGTGACTCCATGAACTAGTGCATGATGTTGAAGTTGTTTGCACAAGTTCTTGCCATGAATGAGTATGAGTGAAGTTTCTTGGCGGAGTCACCCTCAAGAACTCTCTAGTTGTTCTTATTTGGGACCCATATCAACTTGATGGGAATCCTCAGAGTTGTAGTTATACGTGATGAAGTAGAATTTGAAGTACTCTTGGGAACCCACTTGATCAAGGCTTGAGGTGGTTCTTCAAATGACTCAATCTCTTTTTGAAGCTTTTCCTCCTTTTAGATTGTTGTTTTATGGTGGAAGATCATCGTGAGCTTGTGTCCCCTTGAAATAAGTAGGTTCATACTTCTCTTGTTGAGGAACAAACTTTGTCTTGGTGTATTGATCTTCTTCCCACTCAACTCCATTGGCATTGAACTTTCGTTCAAAACTAACACCTTGGTTCTTCCGGTGCCATCCTTACTTGCGAAGAATCTCATCAAATTGCCTGCTCCCGTCAAGGCTCTTGTAGATACCCTTTTTCTATGATTCCTTTCAATAAATTATTTTCTTGCTCAAGTGTAACTTGGCTAAGAGAATCATTAGTGGGATCAATAGAACTACTAGAAGTAACAACATTGGATTTAACATTGTTATTGTTACTACTACGGGTAGAAACTTTCTTGCTCTTGTTACTAGCTTGCTTAGAGACTTGTGGTATGAAAGTATACAAGAGAAGTCATTTGGCAATGTAAGAGGAACTCTTCTTTCGAAGATCTTCATTGATATCTTTTAGAAACTCACGCTCTTGCTCTAAATTTAGCTTCTCAAAGCGTAGCTTCTCATGAGTTCTTAGGAGCTGTCTATGTATGTCCTTTGCATTTTGAGGGGTTCACAATCACATGTCCTTGCCATGTCTACATTGAACTTTCATGAAATGATCTTTGAATAAATATTAGTTCAATCTCTATTACTATAGTACAACACATTTTCAACTTGGATTAGCCACCGGCCCTGGCATGGAAGCCCTTATTAGCCGTTGATCTCTTCGATAGAGTGAATCACTGTCGTTTATCATGGCAAACATAACTGATCCAATGGGTGTAGTTTCTGGAATTCGCTCCTGCGCTTGGGCGCCAAAATGAGTTCGGTGGGATTTTTCTAGACTTGTCCACACACTACACCAGCATACCTGCACCCTCACATGCTAGAGGTGAGAAAACTTCTCATTCAAGATCTTCTGTGGTTGTTTTCTTATGTAGTCCTCAACATGTAAAGACACATATCTTGTTTGCACCTTTTTTGTGAGGATATCTTAATTGCACTTTAACCAAGACACTACGTGCATAGCACGTGCCTTATACCGGTGACATATGTGTTATTCTTAATTACCAAAACCATCCGAAGATAGATTGCACTTTTAAGCGTGCCACTTGGTATGCTCTTAGTCGCCACTATGTGTCGTGCTCTAGGTACTCCCTTCGGCTTTTTTTTTATTTTTATATACGCATTTTCGTCTTTTAGATGATTCTTTTCAAGTTTTTTTGTTTTCTCCAGGTTTTTCTTAGGGGAAAACTTTGTTTTCGCAACTCTATCTTTTGCCAATTTTGCTTATGCCACTCTAGAATTTGACATCTCATTTTTGCCACTCTTGGCTTTTGATAATACAACACAAATGCCATTCCATGGTAAAAACGATAATTTTTCATTTCACTTTTGCCACTCTTAGCTTTTGACAATGTATCATAATTGCCACTCTGAAAATTTTGCTTTTGCCACGGAATGGCAAAAGTGATATATTGTCAAAAGCTAAGAGTGGCAAAAGTGAAATGTCAAATTCTAGAGTGGCATAAGCAAAGTTGGCAAAAACTAGAGTGGCAAAAACTAAGTTTTCCCTTTTCTTAGGATGTGGACCAAAAAAATTTGAAAAAAAAATTGATCGAAAAAGCACGTTTTTTTCCTTCCACAGGAGGGACAAAATTTATTTTCTCCTCGAGGCACGGATTTGCTTCCGCGAGAGACACAAGCGTGCCTCACGAAATGGCAAAAACGTGCTTTTTTCCACGAGAGGCACGGATTTACTTCTCTGGGAGGCATGGATTTGCTTCCGCAAGAGGCATGGGCGTGCTTCTCGGAGGAAAACGCGTTTTGTTTTGTTCCATGAGAGGTACAGATTTATTTCTCATTGAGGCACGGATTTGCTTTCGCAAGACTTTCGGAAAGGAAAAAATGTGTCTTCTTTTTTTCGTTCCATGAGAGGCACGGATTTACTTCTCGTGGAGGCACGGATTTGCTCCCGCAAGAGGCACGGGCGTGCTTCTCAGGAAGGGAAAAACATGTTTTTTTGTTTTGCGGGAGGCACAGATTTACTTTTCATGCAGGCACAGATTTGCTTCTGCGAGAGGCATGAGCATGCCTCTCGGAAATGAAAAAAAAACACATTTTCTTTTTTTCTTGTTTCGCGAGAGGCACAAATTTGCTTCCGCGGAAGACACGTGCATGCCTCTTGGAAAAGGGAAAAACACGTTTTCTTTTTTTCATGAAAGACATGACCATGCCTCTCAAAAAAGGAGAAAATGCGTGCCTCTTAAGAAAGGGAAAAGAACGTTCTCCCGGTTCTGGTTTTTTGTCTATTTTTTTGTGAATTTTTTTTCGTCGAAACGTATCAATATGGGATCTAGTTTTGAATATCTTGACGCGAGGGGCCTAATTGTAAAAATCGTTCGAGATTTGGACGCACGGTTTAGGAGATAAAATGTTTTGAAAAAACGAATCTATGAAAAAAAATGAAAAACTATCAGGTTGCGACAAGTGGTGCACGTGCAGCACACCATTTGGCGCCAGGGTTGCCGATTAGCGACCTAGCGTGTGGGGAAATATCTGGTACTCCCACTCCTAGGGTGCTCCCGGTGCTCCAAAACTCGGAGGCACATTTTTAAATGTTCGAAAAAATTCTTACAAAATCCAGCACATTGACACAACAACAAAGTATGTTGTCAAAAAATTTGAAATTAAAATTCGAAACATGGCTTGAGAAACAAAAATGACAAATTCGACATTAAATAGTACACAACATAAGTTGGGCTTTAGATTAGGCCCATTATCATATTGATGTCCATTTTGTCATTTTTGTATTTTGAGCAATGTTTCGAATTTGATTTGATTTTTTTAATAACATACATTGTTGTTGTTTAAATGTGCTGGATTTTTTTCAGAATTTTCCGAACATTTAAAAATGTGCTACTGAGTTTGGAGCACCCTAGGGGTGGGAGTACCAGATATTACCCCCCTAGCGCGTAACCCCTCACATGCAATTATTCGTATCGACTGGCCCATTTCAAGATTAAATCTCCACCGATTTTAGGAAGGTCCAAAACCTTCCCCTTAACTAGGTATTTCTTTCTATTAATTTTTAATTTTTTCTGTTTTCATTTCATTTTCCTTTTTATTTATTTACATTATTTTATTTTATTTTTATTTTCTATTTGGCAAACATATTTCAAATTCGTGTTTTTTAACCACTAATGGCTTATGAAATCATGAACATTTTCCAAATTCATCATTTTTCTGAAATCGTGAACATTGTCCAAATTCATGAACATTTTTAACAAATTTGCGACCATTTTCTAAAATCAAAATTCTTTCAAATTCTCGAACATTTGTTGAAACTGCGGACATTTTCGGAACTAGTGAATATTTTTTGTGAACCGGCAAATATTTTTTGACATTTGGTAACAATTTTTGAAATTCAGGAACATTATTTCATTTTCGACAAACATTTTTTTGAGTTCATGAATGTTTTCTGAACCAGGGAACTATTTTTGAATTTGTTAACATTTTAGAAATTTTGGGAATGATTTTTGATATTTTGAACATTGGCCAAAAATGTTGAACATTTAGAAAAACTATGATTTTTTTTAAAATTGTGGATATTTTTTGATACACGAACATTTGTTTTGAAATTATGAACATTTTTATAATCTGTGTGCATTATCATTTCCCGAACATTTTTCAAATCATGAACTTTCTTTCAATTTAAGAACATTTTTCACAATTCATAACTCTTTGAAATCCTGAATTATTTTTAAAAAGGAAAAACTGAAAACAGAAAAAAAAATATGAAGGGAATTCCCGCCCCGAACATGATTGTGCGCTGGGGAGCGGGTGTGCGTGTTTCAATGATTTCCGGCGCGCAAGTCGTCATATAGGAGGTCCCCCATGAGAGCAACTAAATAAAGGGGCACTTTGGCATTTTGTAGAGACGCTGCAGGGATATACCAATGGGCTTCAGTGATAGTTCTTGGAGGCATTACAGACCCAACAATTCTGAAGACTCTAGAGTGCCGGGAGGAATTATCTCCTGCAGAGGATTTGGGTGTAAGGAAAATATGGATCGCTTCATATTGCCAAAATGTCGTGAATGATATTGTATAATGATCCGGGAGAAGACATGCTGCAATTCTACATGAAATAATGGAGCGTAGGGAAGCGTTTGAAGGATGTAAATTTATTTTGGAATGTAGGAATTTCAGTTTTGAAGCTCACAATCTCGCCACATTTGGTTGTGCAAATGACCCAAACCTTGTACCTATGGACATTTTGATTCATTAATAAGGTTGCAAGAGAACTCTGGAAACAACTAAAGGGGCACTTAGGCTAGTTGGCCTCCAAGGCGAGCGATAGTGGGCTGGCCCAACATCGTTCGCGTCCAACAACATCCTCCAAAAACAAAAGTGAAAAAAAATCTTCACCATTATTATTATGCGAGACCTAGGATTTGAACCAGCATGCCAACGTTGATGGACTTTACACAATAATAAATGCACCACAATCACTTTGATGTCTTTTATCTGAAAACAACGCCATTGGACCCTTGTTTAAGTCCCAATATAAATTATTTGAAAAAGGAAATTTTAAAAAGCTCATCGTTTTTTATAAAATATCACATATTTTTAAAAATGTTCACAAAATTGGAAAAATTTCCATCAATTTTGAAAAAAAAAGTTCACGAATTTGAAAAGAAGCGCATCGTATTTTCAAAAAAGATCGCAAATTTGACAAAAAATCATTGATTTTAATAAAACGGTTCACATATTTGAAATAAGTCCATCGATTCTGATAAAAACAAATCAGGGATATGAGAAAAAAGTTCATCAATTCTGAAAGAAGGTTCATAGATTTTATAAAAAGTCCCAAATTTTGAAAAAAATCATGAATTCAAAAAAGCTCACCGAAATTTGAAAAGACATCAATTTTTATTAAAAGAAGTTCATGCTTTTTGAAAAAGGGAACAAGAAAAAAGAAAAATATAAAAGAAAAGGGAAAAAATAAAAAAGGAAAAATAAAAAATAAAAAGGAAAAATGAAAGAAGACAAAGGATCTAACAAATGAGTTGTCTAGTTGGCTACCATAGCTAAGACTAAATGAGGAGGCCTCTGGTTCAAAACACACCTGCGCTTAGTCTTTTGCAGGTTAAACAAAAAAAGGGTAAATGGGTTTGTCCAGCATGGACGGGGGTGTGCACCCGTTTGCGCAAACTGAAGTAACGGGTGCTAAAGATGCCGAATAGGGTTTACGTAACTAAAGGATAGGAGCCCCGCACGGGTTAATTTTGTGGGCTGAAAGCGTGCCAAGTGGCAGCCACCACCACATATCGTGTGTTGGGTGTGTTCCCTCTTGAATTTATTTTTTATTTTTCTATACACGGTTTCAGGTTTTAAATGTGTCTTGTTCTAGGTCTAGTGCTTTTTGGTTTACATAGATTTTGGAGGGGGGGAAATCATGATTTTTTGTGAATGCTTTTTTGGTTCCACGCGAAGCACAAATTTGCTTTTCGGGGAGACACAAATTTGCTTCCACGAAAAGCAGACTCATAAAGCGAAAAAATCGCGGTTTTCTTTCGTGCGATATTTTTTGTGCTTCCACGAAAAGCACATATTTGCTTCTCGTGAAAGTACATATTTGATTATGCTAGCTGTGTTGCTTGGAAAGGGAGAAAATCATGATTTTTTTTGTTTGTTGTGTGATTTTTTGTTTTTGGCTTTCACGAGAATCACATATTCGCTTCTCGTGGAGGTACAGATTTGTTTTCGTGAGAAGCACAACTTGCTTCTTGGAAAGGAGAAAAAAATCACAAAAAATTGTGCTTTCACGAGAAGCACATGTTTGTTTTTAGTGGAGGCACATATTTTACTTCCGCGAGAAGCACAATTATGCTCCTCAAAAAGGGAAAAAATGGAATTTTCTTGTTGTGCATGATTTTTTTTACTTTCATGAGAAGCACACATTTGCATCTCGTGGAAGCGTAGATTTGTGCTCCATAGAAAAGAAAAGCGAAAAATAACCATGCTTTTGGCTTTGTTTTTTTCTTTTTTATTTTTTCATGAATTTTTTTAACATATTAACATGGGACCTAGTTTCAAATATCTCGAGGAAGTAAATACAATAGTGCAAACGGTTCAGAAATTTAGACACACGGTTCAATAGATAAAACATTTTGAATAACAAGTCTGCGGAAAAAGGGAAAACTCACATGTTGTGACAAGTGTTGCACATGCAGTGCGCCACTTGTCAACGCCTGAGAAGGTGGGAGTGACATTTGCAAAGGGTACCCCTTAACTAGTATTTCTGTGAGAGCAAGTAACTACATGATACCCCTTGTGCGAGCCCTCCAAGGACCATTTATGTGTGCTGACACTGCACCAAGTGGTGCGTCTAGCCGCCGCTAAATGCCGCATGTTGTGTGCTCCCTCTGGGTTTCACTTTTTATTTTTCTATACACGTTTTCGGGTTTTACATGGGTTTTTCTTGGGTTTTTTCGGCTCTTTGGTTTAAGCCTGGTTTTCCCTAGGTTTTGAAAAAATATATGAATTTTGTCTTGCATGATTTTTTGTGCTTCCAGGAGCAAGACAGATTTGCTTTTTGTGGAGACACATATTTGCTTCCATAAAAAGAGCTTCTTGAAAAAAAACATGAATTTATTTTTTAACAATTTTTTTGCTAATTTGCTTCTCCTAGAGGCGGATTTGCTTATGTGAGAAGCACAGTTGTGCTCTTGAAAAGGAATTTTTTCAAGAAAATCCTCTTTTGTGTGTTTTTTTCACGAGATGCACAAATTTGCTTCTTGTAAATGCACATATTTGTTTTTGTGAGAAGCATGACAAACGGTTTGTGCTTTCACGAGAAGCACAGATTTGCTTCTCGTGGAGGCACAAATTTGTGCTTATTGAAAAGGGTAAAAGGTAGAAAAAAAACGTGGTTCTGGTTCTTTTGAAAAAAAAATCATCAAAAATTTTCAACTTGGGATCTAGTTTCGTAGCTCTCGACTCGAGAAATCCAACAGTGACAACAATTCAGAATTTACACACACAGTTTAAGAGATAAAACATTTTGAATAATAAATTTATGAAAAAAGGAAAAACTCAGGTTTACAAGTGGCGGACATACAGTGCATCACTTGTCAGCGCCTGGGAAAGTGGGAATAACTTTTGTAAAGGGTACCCTTAACTAGTGTTTTTTTTTAATCCTTAAGGTTTTTTGAGAAACTTTTTTTAAAGGGAAAAGCTCTCGTTCAACCGGCGGAACACTCCAATGCATCTTCCGCCTCCCCTAAACAACACGCGTCCCTTGTGGTCCACCTACATCTTCCTTTTCACCTTATCTCTTCAGCGACCTCTTCCTCCACTCATTTTCTCCCCTATTCTTGCAACAGCCTAGGCCATCGGCCATCTATGCAAACCACCATGTTCTTTGCAAAGCGCCGGCTGACTTCCCAAGTCCAACCACCGGTCGTGATAACGGCGACGAGCGACGGAATCACTCGAAGCTGTGAGTGGCACCACGACGACGACCAGAGACGCGCCTCGGGCAGCAGTCACGATCTATCGCGGCACCACCACACGAGTCACTGCCATCCGACGGCAACGGAAGCTCGACCTTGGCCGGCCATGGCCGCCACCACCTCAAGCTCCTCCTGCCGCCAGCACCATCTCCTTCATGCTACGGTATCTGTTTGCAAAAATAGAGTTCTGCAACATGAACTCTGTTGCGAAAAAAAATAATCTGAAACATGACCCCTGTTGCAAAAGATTCTGCAAACGATCTTTACATTATTTTTTTGTAAGAAAATTCTGCAACAAAATCTCTGTTGCAAAAAAATAAGAAAGTATAAAATCCTGTGATCTTTAGAATTTCCGCAACAAGATCACTGTTGCGAAAAAAAATTGTAACAAGTCCTTTGTTGCAAAAAATAGAAAAAAATACACGCTCGGATGATTGCAACAAGCAGACTGTTGCAGAGGGTTAATGGTCAACAAGAGGCTTTTCCGCAACACCACTCTTGTTGCAAAGGACTAGATGCTTACGTGGGTAGATCGGACGGCCGTTACGTATACATCTAATGGTCAGCAAGGCGGCGGATCTTTTTTAAATCCTTATAAGTATCTTTTTTAAATCCTTAAGTAGTGTTTTAGCACTTGTGGCATACATAGGCACAAACCTAACAGGCCCTGAAAGACGGCCTGTAGTTAAAAATTCGGGACAAGCCAAGGTTCAGCTCTAATTGGGCTGGGACGAAACACTGATCTGCGAGGAAGTTTTATTCGGCCCTCCTCGTCATCATCCTCGGAGTCCAGAAACCTTCACCAACATGGCAACATCGACCATGGGCGCCGCCGCGGCCGATCTCGAGGCGCGTCAGCTCCTCATCCTCCGTCGCGTCGAAGACCTTGAGCTCGCTGCCCAGCAGCACCGTCTTGGGGCGCTCTCTCTCTCCGACGCCGAAGCGGAGGTGGAGGCGGGGGACACCGAGGAGCGGCTCTCGGCCCTCCTGGCCGCGCGCGGCGTGCACGACTTCGCCTTCCGGCGTGTTCCAGCGGACTACTACGACCGCCCTCTCGAGGAGCGCCGCGACCTCCTCGCCGCCGATTCAGTTGCCCAGCTTTGCAAGAGCATAGTGATGGTACGGCCTCTTCCCTTTCATATCCCCATGTGGCGTTTCGTCTAACACCTGACGTGCGCAATTGCGTTACGTTGTTGCAATTGACTGTATTTACTTCATTGTGGCATTAGGTTGTCTGTGTTATCCGTGGATTTAGAGGAGTAATGGATTGTTTGGTAGTTATGTATAAAGGCAATGGCCTAAAGGATTGCTAATACCTATGGTTTATTGGATGGAAAATGCTATTAATCTTATATCAGGGTCTGTGATTCGTGTGCAGCATGAGCAAAAGGCTGTTACGATCCTCAATGATTTGTTCAGAAAACAGTTTTACTTTCAGTTCATGGTTGTACCATGATATTGGCTAAGTGCTGTTCGTGTTCATGAAAAAAATGCTCTAATTGTCAGTTACCATATGCAGTTCAAATAATGCTGCAACTAATAAGTTTAATTTATTGATGATAAAGAGTTGTGTCAACTAGTGTTTCGATTGCAGGTAGTTATGTTGGATTTATATTGTATCTTAAGATTGTGAGATCAACGGCCATTAGCTTCCATGCAACAAAAAGATGTCTCTAGTTGGTGGATGAATAAAGATACAGAGTTTTTGGCATGCCATTATAAGTTGGAAGGTGCTAGGTAGACTTGGTAGAGAACTAGGGAATGAATGGTCTTTTTTAGGAAAAATGTGTGTTGCCATTGATTTGAGCTCAGATGGATGGCTGTGAGGTAGATTGTTATACATAGGTTAATGACAGTAGATGCTGTTGTTATGAGCTACGGCAAGTTGGCACCTGGTTATGACATTTATAGTTTGATGGGTCCTTACAATTCGGCTACTCAAAACTACTCAAAATTAGCTTTTTAGTTTAATTTTGACACATAATTGATTACTGTCCTTGCTACTTGAAATTTGCAAAAAAATACTAATGCTCATTGGTAGAGAAAGTTTTTGCTAATCTGCTGTCTTAATGATTCAGTGGATTCCAGGCTAAGTCCGATTTGTTTATGCCCAAATTTGAGAATTGAAACCAAAATTTGTTTGCTGATTAATATGTGAATAGTATCTCCCCCTTCTCTTTTTTATTTCGGATTTCTTTTCAACAGATTTTGTCTTTTGTGCTTCTAAAGTGTTAGTAGATTGATTTTGTGTAATGGTATCTCTCCCTTCTCATTTTATTGCATTGTTTAAGGCGTGGTATCCATGGATATGTTCTCTGAATCATGTCCACTTTTCGCAGGTGAATACCAAAGCTGCTGCAGATGTAGTTGACTGCAGTAACCCAAAGAATTCTAAGTATTACGTTGTTATTGTTCAGGTAACCTTTTATAATCTCAATGTATCATCTTCAAACTTGATACTCAGTACAGTATATTTATTTTGATAACTTGAATATCTTTTGCAGTATATGGCACGGCTTAATGCTGAAAACATCAAGAACTTCCTGTATACCCTAAATGAGAGTCAGATACCCAAAAAGAGATTTAACAGTAAGATTGTTTTCAGTGTATTGAAAATTCTACAATCTCAAACTATTCATTTGCAGGCAGATGTATGTACCATCAAACATTGTTAGTCATATGTTTCTTCAGAAACATCATTGTCTGTATCTTAAATAAAAATATAAAATGCATATACCAATCTGCTTCAGTTTCAAGATCTTCAGGTGTAGCTGCAGATACTGTTGCAGTATCAGAAAATTAAAATGTATACTTTTGTTTTTGGTGCAGTGAGGCTCGCACCAGAAGAGGAGTCACTCATGCTTACTGGGTTTGTGCACAATGGTGTGACATGCATCGGAATGAAAACAGACATACCGGTAATGGAATTTTGCTGTTACCATGTTGCTTCTTGAAGGATGTATGTTGTTGAAGATACTATCGTAATTATATTCAGACTGAAGGACAACAGAACTACATAAGAGATAAATCACATATTTTGCATATCATATCTGACACTATATGCCTACCGTCTCCTTGAAGTTTCCTAGTCCATTTCAAATTCTGTACGAGTAAATTGATGGTATTAAACAATAGATATATTGTTTCAACTTTCAACTGTGACTAGAACCAAAATATCTTATCAGTTGCTCAAATAGACGTTCTAAATGAATGACATCAAATTTTGACATTCTGTATTGTACCATTGGTTGCTTTTTTTGTTTCTTTCTAGTGTCAAGATTATAATCTGAAATTTGCAAGGCATCTTATACAAAGGGTTTGTCATCAGGTTATCATAGATGAAGCTATCACCAAGTTGGATGAGGATTTCTTCTGGCTAGGTGGTGGAGAAGTTGACCTCAAGCTCGGGATGCGGACCTCACAGTTCCTTAATGCTTTCAATCCATTTGTGGTGAAGTGTAGTTAACGAGTGATAACCATACAACTTAACAGAAGCTTCAGATCCATGTGGTTCTATGCGGCCTTGATCAACGCACTGCCAGGGAGGTACACTAGGCTTTTGCTTGGATCTGGGGTTAGGATGTCTGTCTTTTTTGGAGCAGGCGTTTCCCTTCCAGTTGCGCTTCTCACATTTTGTTACATTATTTACTGCCGATTGTTGGTAAAATTGATGCAGCGGAGGGGACATTCTTGGGAAGATCGATATAATTGCGGCAAGTGGGCTTATACTATTACTAAGCCCTTTGTAGTTTGGGCCTGAGAGTTGAAAACCAGTGTGAAGTGTGTAAGCCAGACATCTGGCTGCGTCCCCTCAAAAGAAGAAAAGAAGTCTGGCAACAAAAACCAAAGTTTGTTTCTGTCTTGTTGTACTAGTACTCAACATCTTTTCAATGGAGCTTCTTAGCTGTTTTCAAGTATAAAACCGCCATTTTTAGATAATTTGAGGTTAGAGCGTACGTTTGTGGTTTCGAAACGGGTGGCTTTGATTCATGAGTTAGGCTAGAATAATGTGTTAACAGGCTGCTAAATAAGGTACAAAGGGATCAAAACCTATGGTTTGATCATTGATGGGCTCAAGTACAATCACTGCACTAACCACTTAGACCCAGGTTGGTGCTCTAAGAAGCAGAAATGACAATCATGTAGTGGTGCATATCTGTATTGTTCTTATCATTTTGCTCGTCTCAAGTTCCCAAGCCACCACTATGCAACTCATAACTACTGGCCAACTCTAGCGAGCCATGGGTTGTGTGACAGGCCAAGCACCCCTCCTGGTGTCTGTTGTTTCACCACACCGCCAGGGACATCAATGACCTCGTCAGAAGTACGTGATGATCAGGCCGAACCTGGGCCCCATGGGTATATGAAACATGTCTTGAATTTCGATTTAAAGGAAATACAATATTTTTGTTCTGTTATATGCGTGTTCTCCACTATATGTACTTTGCTTTGTTATCGAAATTGTCCCAGATTTTTTGTTCAAAAATGGTTCATAATAAAAACCCGGTCCTCATCAAGAATAGCATACTCTAGCAGAGGAATAAAATAAGTGCTCATGGCCATTCATATGGATTTCCTGATGTGCTCATTTTACTCTGGAACCTCTTATGTGATTATATCAACTCATCTACTTGTTTTCTCTATTTCCTTTTTTCATTGCCGGATGCACACATTTTGGGAGACATGAAAATGATCGAACTTAACGAAAATTTGTGCATTATACTGGTGTACAAATGTACTATATCAAGTCAATAACCGATTACCACTTTTAGCTCACAGATGAAAAATCCCACTAATATATATTCCTAAAAAATGCCAATCAATCCATCATCAATTGCCATGTTCCAACAATGAAGACATAGTATTGGTAATTTATATATCTATATCTATATCTATATATGTTTACCTAATATTAAAGGGAGGATTGTTTCTCCAATTTTTTTGGTTTACGGTGGGACCCAGATAATTTTCGTACCTCCGAGGTGGTTTGTCGTGCGGGAGTTTTATCGTTCTCCCGATTCGTTTCTGCCAGAAAAGAAAAAGTCAGAGCAACAATGGGCCAGCCCATTAGGGTACCAACACCCCGCGCCAGTAAAACGTTTCTAAGAAACAACAATAAGCTGCGAGGACTCGAACCCAGACACTCACGCTAAAGCGTTCAGAAGTCTACCACTAGACCAAACGAGACTTGGTGTTCATTTAGCCGCGCGAAATTTTAAATTAAGCGCACAGTCGCGCCAGATATTAAGAGGATTTCTTTTTAAAGTGAATATATTTTAGAACACGAAAATTTGCAAAGTTGTTAACAAAAATTTAAACTTGCTTTTTTTCAAAAGAAAAATATTTCTCTTTTTCTTAAACCTGAGTATTTTTTAAAACTAGGAGCTACTGTTGTGATTATTTTTCGAATTTGCAAAAATTTAAAAACTCAAATATATTTTGAACTTTAAATTTGAAAAAGCAAACATTTTTTAAAACATGATTTTTTAATCTATACTTATTAATAAAACTTGGGGAATTTTTGAAATACGCCCACCTGATGCATTGTTTTAATTCAATTTATTAAACTAGGATATGGAAGGAATCTTTTTTCTCTGTCAAGTCTTCACGTACGACCAGTCTCACTCACCCAGTGACGCCCGTCAAAATGCATGAGGAGTCCAACTAAAATTTCATGGTCTATCTAACACAAACTATTCAGTTTACATGGTGACACTGACATATATTATTGCAGTGCTTTTCCCTATTATATTAGCTAGCTGATTAAAAAAACTTTGTTCAACGGTCTTGATCTTCGCCAGACACGAAGGCAGCTCAACAATCCAACTGTTGGACCTGGCCAACCTTGCTTAGTGAAAACTGGTACTATGACCACCGGCGATGAGGACGACAAAGATGACAAGCAGAAACATGTGTCTGGTGTTATATTGAAATGGAAGATGTGGACCTGTGGATGAGGTATTAGTCATGTTTATTATGTTATGGGCATGAGGGTGAGGTCTTTAGTCATGCTCAGTGGGTAAGGGCGTGTGAGGGCTGATTTCACCAGTTGCAACGCACGGGCATGTTTGCTAGTACCTACCTACTAATAAAGGAAATAGATATTCTTGGTCCGTCACGCTATTTTGCAGAAAACTCCTTGAGTTTTTTGCTAATCAACCCACAATCCACCTTAAGTGATAGAAAAACTTTTTTTTATTTTTTATGGAAATCTGCTTTAAAAAATAGTCATATCTTTTAGACCGTAGCTCTAATTTTAACATATTATATATTAAATGTGATTAAGAAAATGTGTAGAATCTGGATACCATGTTATTTTACTTGTTAATCATTTTTAAAATGCTATTTATGATGCAACCTTAATTAATAGCTCATGACCCGTCTTTCTTTCCTACTAGTGCTGATTCGAGTTGCAAATGAAAACCCTAGCATAACCAGATTGGAGATGAAAGAAACCATCGATAACCACACATGCGCGCCTCGACAAAATATCACAGGAAAAATAAAATACATTTCTCATCTTATGCCTAGAGAGAGATGCCTTAAGATTTTGACCACATTCAAATGTGTTGTGGTTGTGTGAGCACTGAGGCCACCATCGACGAGGATGAGAAGGAGCATAAGCAGCAACATAACTGGAATGTCGTATCACAGACGTGGACCTATTGAGGTCTTGATTCATGATTATTGGGTGGGGGTGTGTGGTATTTTTTTCCTCCCGTTGCAATGCATGGTCTTTTTTGCTAGTCATTTAAAAGTCGTTATCAATAATAGTGGTAAATTCGCATAGGGCATATTCTACATACATATAGGTAGATGCATACCTTCTCTCGGATTGCATCTGTCTTAGTGAACGGTGGGTGTGGCCACACGGGTCAGTGATGGGGCTCTTCGGCTAATCGACTCTGATGCTTGAGCAAGGAAAAAAAATGAGACAATGCCACACACGAGAGATCAAGAAGAATTAACAGAGGTTAATTTAGAGAGTTGATTGATCAAGATCAAAAAAGATTGTGATGTTGATTAATCCAAGAGCCTTGATTGATCAGAGGTGATCTCAACAAAGAAGCGACGAGCCGATTCAGGTAAAACATCGCAAGCAACAGCCAATCGGGTAGTGCATGCAAGTGATCGATGTGCGTGTGTATAGTCAGAGCCAGTCAGTTCGTATGCGTATTTAGGACTTGTTCTGTTTAGTATGTATCAGAAAGGGTTGGCCTTCTATCCTTGGTGAACCATGATAAACCTAACATGGTCTTCGCGCGGGGGCCCTTGGATTTATGTGAATAGTGTTGTTCGTAGTGGCATCTCCTCTCGTAAAATAAGAAAACACTTATGTTATTGCATATACTTAATTAAAGAACCCTAAGGACATGCCACATTGTGATTCACTCATACACACACATACATACATGTCGTAATAATAATCATATACGTAACTACATTCGAAGAAAAAATATACATAACTAGTACAAGATTGTGCTAAAATCGGGAGTCGATGAGCCAAGGGCCGAACATTGACCGATCCATGCATGTAAAATTCATTCAAAGGCAAGCTCAATCAAAGAGGTAAGCCCTGCTTATTGCTTTACGCACGCACTACCTGTTGCGAACAGCTGGTGCTGCGTGTGCAACTGGGTAGTCCATGGTTACTAGTGTTCCCGCTGTGTACACGGTGGTCGCCTTAGATCCACGAGATGAGTCCCCTGCAAAGCATACCACTGACTATGAATTACTGTGAATGGTCAACCAAGGCGACTAAAGGGCAAGCTGTACATGCACCGGCCTGCGTGAGATATATATGACCCAGGGAATAAGAAAGCTAATTAAGTGCAGAATTGGTACGTGTATGTCGTGGTGGCATCGGCGGCAGTTAGACTGGGCAAGGTTGATGCAGCAGTACAGTTCTGAAGATGTATTGGTGGCAAGTGGCTGCGGCGGCCTCATACCCGGCAGGCGTCCTGGTTGAGAAGCACGCCAGACTGATGGGTGCCCATACCCGGCAGACGTCCTGATTGAGACCTCAAGTCTTAGATGTTAGGTTTGGCTGCGAGGTCTGTTTGGTATTAGGCCAAGACTTTCAGCGCCCCTACATCAACTGGATAGGGATAGCGACAGATGTTGCTTAGTTTGGTGGCTTTAGGCTTATTGTTATATGACTCTGTAAGGTCTTGTGTCAATAATTAATAAAATGGCCGTATGCATCGTCCAGATGCAGAGGCCGGGGGTCGTCCTCCTTTTCTAAAAAAGAACGTGTATGTGCATTCTCATCTGAGCTACTCCCTCTGTAAACAAATGTAAGATGTTTCAGGTAGTACTTCTTTATAAAAAAATTCTGAGCTATCTATATTCTGTCGCTAACTAGCAACAAGCCTACAACACCACAACCCACCCAAACTGAAGCTTGTCCGAAATTATCTCAATATATATCGACGGCGAACTCTGTCGTTAAAGTTGCAAGAAAATCACTAGACATATAGCGGAAACACAGATACGGCTTGAAGCTGCTGGTAGCTAGCTAGTGAGATTCAAGGAGAAATATACATGATATAACTAGATAAATGATCACGACGACATAAATGTCATCTCATGAACGGCTCCCATCCGTGATCGATGTATATATGTTCAGTTGTGATACGGAGTGCGGGTTCTAGGCTGAGCATAATCCAGGTGAATTCCCTGATCATCCACGTGCTTGCGATGAGGAAGCTGCTGCGAAACCCTAGCGGCATGCGTGGTGTTTCGTATTCCACCTGATCGATTGATCAATGTTGCTCCCGCGCCCGTCGGCTGATCGATGCTGCTTCCGGCAGCTCGAGCCTTCTTCCCCGCATCGTGAACCATCAACGAGCTTCTCGTTTTCTTCTGGGCATTAGCAACCTCTGCCGCATCCTACAGAAACACAATAGAGAAAGGGAGGGCAATGTTAGAACAAAATCGTTGACGTTATGATGTTTAACCGAATGGTGTTATGGCTGAAATTAACCTGGGATGACGAGGAAGACTTGCTGCTGCTTGAGTGCTTGCCATTGACGCGGAGACGACGAGCTTCACATGAGGTGATGTAGAGAGTGAAGAGGAACATCACTAGGAGAATAGTGTAGGTGGTGGAGAGCTTTAGCTTCCTCTCGAGAGCTAGGGGAGGGGAGCTTAGGCTAAACATGGAGGACCGGTGTGATTGGTGACCACTTACGAAACATTAATAGGTAAGAGAGCTTAGAGAAGTGCATGCATCGAAGTTCGAAGAGGATATGGGGGAGGTACGTGGTACAAGCTAGAAAAGGGGGGCCTCCGTTTCTTTACGTAAGATTTCTGTTTTTGCCAGGAATACACAAGACATATTTGGAGTACCAAAACTAAGTACTCCCTCCGTCCCAAAATAAGCGTCTTGAACTTAGTACAAATTTATATTAAAGCTACTACAAAGTTAAGTTGAGACACTTATTTTAAGACGGAGGAAGTATTAACCAAGATCATTAGTACTCCCTTCATCCCCTTGTACAAGGCCACTTCTTATTTGTATGTCTAATTTTGACTATTAATTTTATCAACAAAAAGTGAGTTATATGACACAAAAAATATTTCATTGGATACACATTTCAATGAACTTTCCGATGATATATTTTTTATGACATATAATCCATATTCTGCGGACCAAAATTACAAGCCAAAATATGACATGAAAAACGAAGTGGCCTTGCAGTACTGTAATTCAATCCGTACGAAAAACAGTAACAAACTAATCTTCTCCTAATTTTGTTTTTCAGAATTTCAGGCATACTGCAAATTAAGAAGGATGGTTGCACGCATAGCAGCACCTGCCGTACGAAAATGTGGTAAACAAACGAAGAGCGCGCGCGGCATGATGGGGTACTGGTTATGAAAACCGAGGCAGAGCCATCTCCTTAACAGCACATGAATGTCTCGATCCGTCCCCTTTCTTGATATACAGATTTTGTAGGCAGCCCAACCCCCTAGTTACTTGGTGATCATGTGCATTGCAATTATTACGTGCAGTGCGATCTGCCACTGTTGTAGTACTACCACCAGTTGGCGTGGGTAACCCTAACCCCATAATCAAATTGATTAGACCAAGTACAGTTTATACCTTCGATGTGACCAAGTTGGCATACTTAAGCCCTACTTTACTGTTGCTTGATGATTAATTTGCCTGGCTGCTGTACCTACGCGTTTCCGGAATTTGTTAATCGGACCGTTGACATGTCTGAATCACAAAAATCTTCCGGAACCACGGAGACCCAGGCCGGCCATTCTATTTGCATGAATATCAAGGACATCGATCAATGTCAAACACGCATATGAGACGTACAGCTTTTGAGGGAGTGTGCACGTACAGTGAAGAAGTGCAAATCTGAAACAAACAGATGTGGTCAGGCGTAAGAAAACAGGCGGCCCACGGTGAGGCTAGCTGCATCCGATGCATGCAAAGAGTTTGCTAGGGAGGCGAGGCGGGGCGAGATGGATCGATGCATGTCGCACGGCACGGGGATCTCGGTGTGGACCTGGGGCGGTGGGAAGAGCTACAGCCTACAGGAGGGAGGCACGCGATCTATGCCGAGAGCGAGCGAGCGAGCTTGCTTGGCGGGGCAAAGATATGGATGGATGCATGGCGCGGGGAGGTGGGAGAAAGTGCCGGAAAAGGGTACGAGTATGGTATGGGTGTGGCACGAGAGATCGCGCTTGTCTCGCCGTGTCGGCCGCGCGGCCACACCCCTCCGGGCTCCGGCCCGCGCGCGCGCCCCCCGCTGCCCACCCGCCGCACGTACGCGCTTGTCGCTTCTCAGCTCGGCACGGCGCGTGCGGTGCTCCGGCGCCACGCGCGCCCGCCCCTGTGGCTCTCCGTACGTGCATGCAGTGCGACACGCGGTGCAAACCCATCGAACCGGGCAACACCTGCGCGCATGTCTGTATATAGATTGTTGATTTGTTCACTCGTACGCACGTCTGCTGCTGATGCACGCGTACTACGGTCTGCCCAAGAGCGACGGAACCTGTACCAAAATACAGTACCGACGCATAATATGTCGAGCGTGTCGTGTTAACCTCAAGAGTCGCTGCAAAAAAAAAAACCCTCAAGACCGGGGCTGCAAAATCAAATCACCTTAAATAGAACTTCTTCCTCGTCTCGTCAACCAACACTTGAACAAACGTTGAGGCACTGGACTTACAATTTGGTCTTAATTCGGCAACTACAGGCGGGAGTAATCGCATGAAGGTGAATTCCAACAACGTCGAGGTGATAGATGTAATGAAGAATGAAGGTCGCTCTTTCGATCTATCAGCGATAGTTTTTGATGATATATACCACCTTACGTGTGATTTTTCGCATATTATTTTTGGGCATCATAGGAAGACTAATTGTGTTGTCCATGATTTAGCCAAACTAACTAGAAGTAATGTGTGTGAGGGGTGGATGGAAGATCCACCCATAAAGATTGTTAATACTCTTGTAAAAGATAATATAGTGATCTCCTTGTAATAAAAAGTACTTTGATGTAGAAAAACACTTGAAGAAACGTCGAACTTGCTTTGAAATTTATTCAACTATGATTTCTTGCATGGTTTTTAACTACAAGTGAAACAAAAATAATATAACTAAACCGTTTTATTGACTTGTAACACATATTTTACTTTAGCCTCTTCCTCCATTTGAAAGTGACCTCATAGGTGGGGATACTTTGGGTGTAGCCACTTCAGCGGTCACATGATTTACGAACGCCTATGTGTCACGTGATCATGGTAGCGGTAGCCGGCGAGAAGGCATTGGGCCCCCAAGCTGATTCAACTTGGCATAGTGCCTCTTGTTCGACGCACGCCGCCTGACTCGCTTCTAAAACTTTCTTTCAGCACGGTACTCTTCGATCTCACTAAGGAAAGGTCCATGAGGAGTGCTTGGCTACCACAACCTGACAAATGGGGGGTTAGTGCGGTGGTAACGGTAAAGATGAGCGATCAATGGCGCTGGCGGAGGAAAGTGCTGGGGAACGTAGTACTTTTAAAAATTTCCTACGCACACGCAAGATCATGGTGATGCATAGAAACGAGAGGGAGTGTGTCCACGTACCCTCGTAGACCGAAAGCGGAAGCGTTAGCACAACACGGTTGATGTAGTCGTACGTCTTCACGATCCGACCGATCAAGTACCGAACGCACGACACCTCCGAGTTCTGCACACGTTCAACTCGATGACGTCCCTCGAACTCCGATCCAGCTGAGTGTTGAGGGAGAGTTTCGTCAGCACAACGGCGTGATGACGATGATGATGTTCTACCGACGCAGGGCTTCGCCTAAGCACCGCTACGATATTATCGAGGTGGATTATGGTGGAGGGGGGCACCGCACACGGCTAAGAGATCAAGAGATCAATTGTTGTGTCTCCAAGGGATGCCCCCCTCCCCGTATATAAAGGAGTGGAGGAGGGGGAGGGCCGGCCCTCTCTATGGCGCGCCCTAGGAGGAGTCCTACTCCCACCGGGAGTAGGATTCCCCCCTTCCAAGTAGTAGGAGTAGGAGTCAAGGAAAGGGGAGAGAGAAGAGAAGGAAGGAGGGGGCGCAGCCCCTCCCCCTAGTCCAATTCGGACTAGGCCTTGGGGGGCGCGCAGCCTCTCCCCTCTCTTTCCCTAAAGCCCAATAAGGCCCATATACTCACCGGCGAATTCCTGTAACTCTCCGGTACTCCGAAAAATACCCGAATCACTCAGAACCTTTCCGATGTCCGAATATAGTCGTCCAATATATCGATCTTTACGTCTCGACCATTTCGAGACTCCTCGTCATGTCCCCGATCTCATCCGGGACTTCGAACTACCTTCGGTACATCAAAACACATAAACTCATAATATAACCGTCATCGAACTTCAAGCGTGCGGACCCTACGGGTTCGAGAACAATGTAGACATGACCGAGACACGTCTCCGGTCAATAACCAATAGCGGAACCTGGATGCTCATATTGGCTCCCACATATTCTACGAAGATCTTTATCGGTCAAACCACATAACAACATACATTGTTCCCTTTGTCATCGGTATGTTACTTGCCCGAGATTCGATCGTCGGTATCTCAATACCTAGTTCAATCTCGTTACCGGCAAGTCTCTTTACTCGTTCCGTAATACATCATCCCGCAACTAACTCATTAGTTACAATGCTTGCAAGGCTTATAGTGATGTGCATTACTGAGTGGGCCCAGAGATACCTCTCCGACAATCTGAGTGACAAATCCTAATCTTGAAATACGGCAACCCAACAAGTACCTTTGGAGACACCTGTAGAGCACCTTTATAATCGCCCAGTTACGTTGTGACATTTGGTAGCACACAAAGTGTTCCTCCGGTAAACGGGAGTTGCATAATCTCATAGTTATAGGAACATGTATAAGTCATGAAGAAAGCAATAGCAACATACTAAACGATCAAGTGCTAAGCTAACGGAATGGGTCAAGTCAACCACATCATTCTCCTAATGATGTGATCCCGTTAATCAAATGACAACTCATGTCCATGGCTAGGAAACTCAACCATCTTTGATTAGCGAGCTAGTCAAGTAGAGGCATACTAGTGACACTATGTTTGACTATGTATTCACACCTGTACTAAGTTTCCGGTTAATACAATTCTAGCATGAATAATAAACATTTATCATGATATAAGGAAATAAATAATAACTTTATTATTGCCTCTAGGGCATATTTCCTTCAGTCTCCCACTTGCACTAGAGTCAATAATCTAGTTCATATCACCATGTGATTTAACACCAATAGTTCACATCACCATGTGATTAACACCCACAGTTCACATCGTCATGTGACCAACACCCAAAGGGTTTACTAGAGTCAATAGTCTAGTTCACATCGCTATGTGATTAACACCCAAAGAGTACTAAGGTGTGATCATGTTTTGCTTGTGAGAGAAGTTTAGTCAACGAGTCTGCCACATTCAGATCCGTATGTATTTTGCAAATTTCTATGTCAACAATGCTCTGCACGGAGCTACTCTAGCTAATTGCTCCCACTTTCAATATGTATCCAGATTGAGACTTAGAGTCATCTAGATCAGTGTCAAAACTTGCATCGACGTAACCCTTTACGACGGACCTTTTTGTCACCTCCATAATCGAGAAACATATCCTTATTCCACTAAGGATAATTTTGACCGTTGTTCAGCGATCTACTCCTGGATCACTATTGTACTCCTTTGCCAAACTTAGTGTAGGGTATACAATAGATCTGGTACACAACATGGCATACTTTATAGAACCTATGGCTGAGGCATAGGGAATGACTTTCATTCTCTTTCTATCTTCTGCTGTGGTCGGGCTTTGAGTCTTACTCAATTTCACACCTTGTAACACAGGCAAGAACTCTTTCTTTGACTGTTCCATTTTGAACTACTTCAAAATCTTGTCAAGGTATGTACTCATTGAAAAAACTTATCAAGCGTCTTGATCTATCTCTATAGATCTTGATGCTCAATATGTAAGCAGCTTCACCGAGGCCTTTCTTTGAAAAACTCCTTTCAAATACTCCTTTATGCTTTGCAGAATAATTCTACATTATTTCCGATCAACAATATGTCATTCACATATACTTATCAGAAATGATGTAGTGCTCCCACTCGCTTTCTTGTAAATACAAACTTCACCGCAAGTCTGTATAAAACTATATGCTTTGATCAACTTATCAAATTGTATATTCCAACTCCGAGATGCTTGCACCAGTCCATAGATGGATCGATAGAACTTGCATATTTTGTTAGCACCTTTAGGATTGACAAAACCTTCTGGTTGCATCATATACAACTCTTCTTTAATAAATGCATTAAGGAATGCAGTTTTGTTTATCCATTTGCCAGATTTCATAAAATGCGGCAATTGGTAACATGATTCGGACAGACTTAAGCATAGATACGAGTGAGAAACTCTCATCGTAGTCAACACCTTGAACTTGTCGAAAACCTTTTGCGACAATTACTTTGTAGATAGTAACACTACTACCAACGTCCGTCTTCCTCTTGAAGATCCATTTAATCTCAATGGCTCGCCGATCATTGGGCAAGTCAATCAAAGTCCATACTTTGTTCTCATACATGGATCCCATCTCAGATTTCATGGCCTCAAGCCATTTTGCGGAATCGGGGCTCATCATCGCTTCCTCATAGTTCGTAGGTTCGTCACGGTCAAGTAACATGACCTCCAGAACAGGATTACCGTACCACTCTGGTGCGGATCTTACTCTGGTTGACCTACGAGGTTCGGTAGTAACTTGATCTGAAGTTTCATGATCATCATCATTAGCTTCCTTACTAATTGGTGTAGGTGTCACAGGAACCGGTTTCTGTGATGAACTACTTTTCAATAAGGGAGCAGGTACAGTTACCTCATCAAGTTCTACTTTCCTCCCACTCACTTCTTTCGAGAGAAACTCCTTCTCTAGAAAGGATCCATTCTCAGCAACGAATATCTTGCCTTCGGATCTGTGATAGAAGGTGTACCCAACATTTTCTTTTGGGTATCCTATGAAGACGCACTTCTCCGATTTGGGTTTGAGCTTATTAGGTTGAAACTTTTTCACATAAGCATTGCAACCTCAAACTTTAAGAAACGACAACTTAGGTTTCTTGCCAAACCATAGTTCATACGGTGTCGTCTCAACGGTTTTAGATGGTGCCCTATTTAACGTGAATGTAGCTGTCTCTAATGCATAACGCCAAAACGATAGTGGTAGATCGGTAAGAGACATCATAGATCGCACCATATCTAATAAAGTACGGTTACGACGTTCGGACACACCATTACACTGTGGTGTTCCAAGTGGCGTGAGTAGTGAAACTATTTCACATTGTTTTAACTGAAGGCCAAACTCGTAACTCAAATATTTTACCTCTGCGATCATATCGTAGAAACTTTTATTTTTGTTACGATGATTCTCCACTTCACTCTGAAATTCTTTGAACTTTTCAAATGTTTCAGACTTGTGTTTCATCAAGTAGATATACCCATATCTACTAAAATCATCTTGTGAAGATCAGAAAATAATGATACCCGCCGTGAGCCTCAATATTCATCGGACCACATACATCAGTATGTATGATTTCCAACAAATTTGTTGCTCGCTCCATTGTTCCGGAGAACGGAGTCTTAGTCATCTTGCCCATGAGGCATGTTCGCAAGCATCAAGTGATTCATAATCAAGTGATTCCAAAAGTCCATTAGCATGGAGTTTCTTCATGCGCTTTACACCAATATGACCTAAACGACAGTGCCACAAATAATTTGCACTATCATTATTAACTTTGCATCTTTTGGCTTCAATATTATGAAAATGTGTATCGCCACGATCGAGATCCAACAAACAATTTTCATTGGGTGTATGACCATAGAAGGTTTTACTCATGTAAACAGAACAACAATTATTCTCTAGCTTACATGAATAACCGTATTGCAATAAACATGATCCAATCATATTCATGCTCAACGCAAACACTAAATAACATTTATTTTTAGGTTCAACACTAATCCCGAAAGTATAGGGAGTGTGCGATGATGATCATATCAATCTTGGAACCACTTCCAATACACATCGTCACTTCACCCTTAACTAGTCTCTGTTCATTCTGCAACTCCCGTTTTGAGTTACTACTCTTAGCAACTGAACCAGTATCAAATACCGAGGGGTTGCTGTAAACACTAGTAAAGTACACATCAATAACATGTATATCAAATATAGCTTTGTTCACTTTGCCATCCTTCTTATCCACCAAATACTTGGGGCAATTCCGCTTCCAGTGACCAGTCCCTTTGCAGTAGAAGCACTCAGTTTCAGGCTTAGGTCCAGACTTGGGCTTTTTCACTTGAGCAGCAACTTGCTTGCCATTCTTCTTGAAGTTCCCTTTTCTTCCCTTTGTCCCTTTACTTGAAACTAGTGGTCTTGTTAACCATCAACACTTGATGCTCTTTCCTGATTTCTACCTTCGTCGCTTTCAGCATCGCGAAAAGCTCGGGAATTACTTTCGTCATCCCTTGCATATTATAGTTCATCACGAAGTTCTAGTAACTTGGTGATAGTGACTAGAGAATTCTGTCAATTACTATCTTATCTGGAAGATTAACTCCCACTTGATTCAAGCAATTGTACTACCCAGACAATCTGAGCACATGCTCACTGGTTGAGCTATTCTCCTCCATCTTGTAGGCAAAGTACTGTCAGAGGTCTCATACCTCTCGACACGGGCATGAGTATGAAATAGCAATTTCAACTCTTGGAACATCTTATATGCTCCATGGCGTTCAAAACATTTTTGAAGTCTCGGTTCTAAGCCGTAAAGCATGGTGCACTTAACTATCAAGTAGTCATCATACCGAGCTTTTGTCAAAACGTTCATAATGGCTGCATCTGCTCCTGCAATAGGTCTGTCACCTAGCGGTGCATCAAGGACATAATTCTTCTGTGCAGCAATGAGGATAAACCTCAGATCACGGATACAATCCGCATCATTGCTACTAACATATTTCAACTTAGTTTTTCTCTAGGAACATATAAAAAATAAACGGGGAGCAACATCGCGAGCTATTGATCTACAACATAGATATGCTAATACTACCAGGACTAAGTTCATGATAAATTAAATTTCAATTAATCATATTACTTAAGAATTCCCACTTAGATAGACATCCCTCTAATCATCTAAGTGATCACGTGATCCAAATCAACTAAACCATGTCCGATCATCACGTGAGATGGAGTAGTTTCAATGGTGAAAATCACTATGTTGATCATATCTACTATATGATTCACGCTCGACCTTTCGGTCTCAGTGTTCCGAGGCCATATCTGCATATGCTAGGCTCGTCAAGTTTAACCTGAGTATTTTGCGTGTGCAACTGTTTTGCACCCATTGTATTTGAACGTAGAGCCTATCACACCCGATCATCACATGGTGTCTCAGCACGAAGAACTTTCGCAACGGTGCATACTCAGGGAGAACACTTATACCTTGAAATTTAGTGATATAAGCCTTTTCTATGGGGAGAGAGAGTGGATGCATTCATCTTTTGTATGAGCAGCAGGATTGACACTAGATTTACCACTTTCCAAGGCCCCGTATGTGGTTCTTGTGGCTGGCTAACGCCAATGCAGCAGAACACGACAAATTTGAACAGGTTGAAGGTGTTTTAGTAGTCTCTCTATCATCTTATAATGCTACCATCAATCAAAGCAAGACAAGATGCATAAAAGATAAACATCACATGCAATCAATATAAGTGATATGATATGGCCATCATCATCTTGTGCTTGTGATCTCCATCTCCGAAGCACCGTCATGATCACCATCGTCATCGGCGCGACACCTTGATCTCCATCGTAGCATCGTTTGTCGTCTCGCCAACTTATGCTTCTACGACTATCGCTACCGCTTAGTGATAAAGTAAAGCATTACAGGGCGATTGCATTGCATACAATAAAGCGACAACCATATGGCTCCTGCCAGTTGCCGATAACTCGGTTACAAAACATGGTCATCTCATACAATAAAATATAGCATCATGCCTTGACCATATCACATCAGAACATGCCCTGCAAAAACAAGTTAGATGTCCTCTACTTTGTTTTGCAAGTTTTACGTGGCTGCTACGGGCTGAGCAAGAACCGTTCTTACCTACGCATCAAAACCACAACGATAGTTCGTCAAGTTAGTGCTGTTTTAACCTTCTCAAGGACCGGGCGTAGCCACACTCGGTTCAACTAAAGTTGGAGAAACTGACACCCGCCAGCCACCTGTGTGCAAAGCACGTTGGTAGAACCAGTCTCGCGTAAGTGTACGCGTAATGTCGGTCCGGGCCGCTTCATCCAACAATACTGCCGAACCAAAGTATGACATGCTGGTAAGCAGTATGACTTGTATCGCCCACAACTCACTTGTGTTATACTCGTGCAAATAACATCTACGCATAAAACCAGGCTCGGATGCCACTGTTGGGGAACGTAGTAATTTCAAAAAAAATCCTATGCACATGCAAGATCATGGTGATGCATAGCAACGAGAGGGGAGAGTGTGTCCACGTACCCTTGTAGGCCGAAAGCGGAAGCGTTAGCACAGTGCGGTTGATGTAGTCGTACGTCTTCACGATCCGACCGATCAAGTACCGAACGCACAGCACCTCCGAGTTCTGCACACGTTCAACTCGACGACGTCCCACGAACTCCGATCCAGCAGAGCTTCGAGGGAGAGTTCCGTCAGCACGACGGCGTGATGACGGTGATGATGATGCTACCGATGCAGGGCTTCGCCTAAGCACTGCTATGATATGATCGAGGTGGAATATGGTGGAGGGGGGCACCGCACACGGCTAGGAGATCAAGAGATCAATTGTCGTGTCTAGAGGTTTCCCCTGCCCCCGTGTATAAAGGAAGGAGGGAGAGGCCGGCCCTAAGGGGGCACGCCAAGTGTGGGGAGTCCTACTAGGACTCCCAAGTCCTAGTAGGATTCCCCTTTACTTTCTGGAGTAGGAGAGAAAGAAAGAGGGGGAGAGGGAGAAGGAAAAGGGGGCTGCACCCCTTGTCCAATTCGGACCAGAGGGGGGGCGCGTGCCTCCTTCCTTTTGGCCTCTCTCCTCTATTCCCGTATGGCCCAATAAGGCCCAATACTTCTCCCGGTGAATTCCCGTAACTCCCCGGTACTCTGAAAATACCCGAATCACTCGGAACCTTTCCGATGTCCGAATATAGTCATCCAATATATCGATCTTTACGTCTCGACCATTTCGAGACTCCTCGTCATGTCCCCGATCTCATCCGGGACTCCAAACTACCTTCGGTACATCAAATCACATAAACTCAAAATACCGATCGTCACCGAACTTTAAGCGTGCGGACCCTACGGGTTCGAGAACTATGTAGACCTGACCGAGACACGTCTCCGGTCAATAACCAATAGCGGAACCTGGATGCTCATATTGGCTCCCACATATTCTACAAAGATCTTTATCGGTCAGACCGCATAACAGCATATGTTGTTCCCTTTGTCACCTGTATGTTACTTGCCCGAGATTCGATCGTCGGTATCTCAATACCTAGCTCAATCTCGTTACTGGAAAGTCTCTTTACTCGTTCCGTAATACATCATCCCGTAACTAACTCATTAGTTACAATGCTTGCAAGGCTTATAGTGATGTGTATTACCAAGTGGGCCCAGAGATACCTCTCCGACAATCGGAGTGACAAATCCTAATCTCGAAATACGCCAACCCAACAAGTACCTTTGGAGACACCTGTAGAGCACCTTTATAATCACCCAGTTACGTTGTGACGTTTGGTAGCACACAAAGTGTTCCTCCGGTAAACGGGAGTTGCATAATCTCATAGTCATAGGAACATGTATAAGTCATGAAGAAAGCAATATCAACATACTAAACGATCAAGTGCTAAGCTAACGAAATGAGTCAAGTCAATCACATCATTCTCCTAATGATGTGATCCCGTTAATCAAATGACAAATCATGTCCATGGCTAGGAAACTCGACCATCTTTGATTAACCAGCTAGTCAAGTAGAGGCATACTAGTGACACTACGTTTGTCTATGTATTCACACATGTACTAAGTTTCCGGTTAATACAATTCTAGCATGAATAATAAACATTTATCATGATATAAGGAAATAAATAATAACTTTATTATTGCCTCTAGGGCATATTTCCTTCAGGTATCATCATACCTAGTTCAATCTCGTGACTGCAAGTCTCTTTACTCGTTCCGTAATGCATCATCCCGCAACTAACTCATTAGCCACATTGCTTGCAAGGCTTATAGTGATGTGCATTACCGAGAGGGCCCAGAGATACCTCTCCGATACACGGAGTGACAAATCTTAATCTCAATCTATGCCAACCCAACAAACACCTTCGGAGACACCTGTAGAGCATCTTTATAATCACCCAGTTACGTTGTGACGTTTGATAGCACACAAGGTGTTCCTCCGGTATTCGGGAGTTGCATAATCCCATAGTCTGAGAAACATGTATAAGTCATGAAGAAAGCAGTAGCAATGAAACTGTAACGATCATAATGCTAAGCTAACGAATGGGTCTTGTCCATCACATCATTCTCCTAATGATGTGATCTCGTTCATCAAATGACAACACATGTCTATGGTTAGAAAACATACCCATCTTTGATAAACGAGCTAGTCAAGTAAAGGCATACTAGTGACACTTTGTTTGTCTATATATTCACACATGTACTAAGTTTCCGGTTAATATAATTCTAGCACGAATAATAAACATTTATCATGATATAAGGAAATATAAATAACAACTTTATTATTGCCTCTAGGGCATATTTCCTTCAGTCTCCCACTTGCACTAGAGTCTAATCTAGATCACATTGTAATGATTCTAACACCCATGGAGTCTTGGTGCTGATCATGTTTTGCTCGTGAGAGAGGCTTAGTCAACGGGTCTACAACATTCAGATCCGCATGTATCTTGCAAACCTCTATGTCTCCCTCCTTGACTTGATCGAGGATGGAATTGAAGCGTCTCTTGATGTGCTTGGTTCTCTTGTGAAATCTGGATTCCTTTGCCAAGGCAATTGCACCAGTATTGTCACAAAAGATTTTCATTGGACCCGATGCACTAGGTATGACACCTAGATTGGATATGAACTCCTTCATCCAGATTCCTTCATTTGCTGCTTCCGAAGCAGCTATGTACTCCGCTTCACACGTAGATCCCGCCACGACGCCCTGCTTGGAACTGCACCAATTGACAGCTCCACCATTCAATAAAAATACGTATCCAATTTGTGACTTAGAGTCATCCGGATCAGTGTCAAAGCTTGCATCGACGTAACCGTTTACGACGAGCTCTTTGTTACCTCCATAAACGAGAAACATATCCTTAGTCCTTTTCAGGTATTTCAGGATGTTCTTAACCGCTATCCAGTGATCCACTCCTGGATTACTTTGGTACCTCCCTGCTAAACTAATAGCAAGGCACACATCAGGTCTGGTACACAGCATTGCATACATGATAGAACCTATGGCTGAAGCATAGGGAATGGCTTTCATTTTCTCTCTATCTTCTACAGTGGTCGGGCGTTGAGTCTGACTCAACTTCACACCTTGTAACACAGGCAAGAACCCTTTCTTTGCTTGATCCATTTTGAACTTCTTCAAAACTTTATCAAGGTACGTGCTTTGTGAAAGTCCAATTATGCGTCTTGATTTATCTCTATAGATCTTGATGCCTAATATATAAGCAGCTTCACCTAGGTCTTTCATTGAAAAATTCTTATTCAAGTATCCTTTTATGCTATTCAGAAATTCAGTATCATTTCCGATCAACAATATGTCATCCACATATAATATCAGAAATGCTACAGAGCTCCCACTCACTTTCTGGCAAATACAGGCTTCTCCAAAAGTCTGTATAAAACCATATGCTTTGATCACACTATCAAAGCGTATATTCCAACTCCGAGATGCTTGCACCAGTCCATAAATGGATCGCTGGAGCTTACACACTTTGTTAGCACCTTTTGGATCGACAAAACCTTCTGGTTGCATCATATACAACTCTTCTTTAAGATATCCATTAAGGAATGCAGTTTTGACATCCATTTGCCAAATTTCATAACCATAAAATGCGGCAATTGCTAACATGATTCGGACGGACTTAAGCATCGCTACGGGTGAGAAGGTCTCATTGTAGTCAACTCCTTGAACTTTTCGAAAACCTTTCGCTACAAGTCAAGCTTTGTAGACAGTAACATTACCGTCAGCGTCAGTCTTCTTCTTGAAGATCCATTTATTCTCTAGGCTTGCCGATCATCGGGCAAGTCAACCAAAGTCCACACTTTGTTCTCATACATGGATCCCATCTCAGATTTCATGGCCTCAAGCCATTTTGTGGAATCTGGGCTCATCATCGCTTCCCCATAGTTCATAGGTTCGTCATGGTCAATTAACATGACCTCCAGAACAGGATTACCGTACCACTCTAGTGTGGATCTTACTCTGGTTGACCTACGAGGTTCGGTAGTAACTTGATCAGAAGTTTCATGATCATCATCATTAGCTTCCTCACTAGATGGTGTAGGAATCACTGGAACTAACTTCTGTGATGTACTACTTTCCAACTCGGGAGAAGGTACAATTACCTCATCAAGTTCTACTTTCCTCCCACTCACTTCTTTCGAGAGAAACCCCTTCTCTAGAAAGGATCCATTTTTAGCAACGAATATCTTGCCATCAGATCTGTGATAGAAGGTGTACCCAACAGTCTCCTTTGGGTATCCTATGAAGACACATTTCTCCGATTTGGATTCGAGCTTATCAGGTTGAAGCTTTTTCACATAAGCATCGCAGCCCCAAACTTTAAGAAATGACAACTCGGGTTTCTTGTCAAACCACAGCTCATATGGTGTCGTCTCAACGGATTTAGATGGTGCCCTATTTAACGTGAATGCAGCCGTCTCTAAAGCATAACCCCAAAACGATAGCGGTAAATCAGTAAGAGACATCATAGATCGCACCATATCTAATAAAGTATGATTACGTCGTTCGGACACACCATTACGCTGTGGTGTTCCGGGTGGCGTGAGTTGCGAAACTATTCCGCATTGTTTCATATGAAGACCAAACTCGTAACTCAAATATTCTCCTCCACGATCAGATCGTAGAAACTTTATTTTCTTGTTACGATGATTTTCAACTTCACTCTGAAATTCTTTGAACTTTTCAAATGTTTCAGACTTATGTTTCATCAAGTAGATATACCCATATCTGCTCAAATCATCTGTGAAGGTCAGAAAATAACGATACCCACCGCGAGCATCAACACTCATCGGACCGCATATATCAGTATTTATTATTTCCAACAAGTCTGTTGCTCGCTCCATTGTTTCGGAGAACGGAGTCTTAGTCATCTTGCCCATGAGGCATGGTTTGCAAGCATCAAGTGATTCCAAAAGCCCATCAGCATGGAGTTTCTTCATGCGCTTTACACCAATATGACCTAAACGGCAGTGCCACAAATAAGTTGCACTATCATTATTAAAATTATATCTTTTGGCTTCAATACTATGAATATGTGTATCACTACTATCGAGATTCAACAAAAATAGACCACTCATCAAGGGTGCATGACCATAATATATATTACTCATATAAATAGAACAACCATTATTCTCTGATTTAAATGAATAACCGTCTCGCATCAAACAACATCCATATATAATGTTCATGCTTAACGTTGGCACCAAATAACAATTATTCAGGTCTAAAACTAACCCCGAAGGTAGATGTAGAGGTAGCGTGCCGACGGCGATCACATCGACTTTGGAACCATTTCCCACGCGCATCGTCACCTCGTCCTTAGCCAATCTTTGCTTAATCTGTAGCCCCTGTTTCGAGTTGCAAATATTGGCAACAGAACCAATATCAAATACCCAGGCGCTACTGCGAGCATTAGTTAAGTACATATCAATAACATGTATATCAAATATACCTTTCACTTTGCCATCCTTCAGTGACAAGTCCCTTTGCAGTAGAAGCATTCAGTCTCAGGCTTCGATCCAGACTTGGGCTTCTTCACTTGAGCAACAACTTGTTTGCCGTTCTTCTTGAAGTTCCCCTTCTTCCCTTCGCCCTTCTTCTTGAAACTGGTGGTCTTGTTAACCATCAACACTTGATGCTCCTTCTTGATTTCTACCTTCGCAGCCTTTAGCATTGCGAAGAGCTCGGGAATCGTCTTATCCATCCCTTGCATATTATAGTTCATCACGAAGCTCTTGTAGCTTGGTGGCAGTGATTGAAGAACTTTGTCAATGACACTATCAACTGGAAGATTAACTCCCAGCTGAGTCAAGTGATTGTGGTACCCAGACATTCTGAGTATATGTTCACTGACAGAACTATTCTCCTCCATTTTGCAGCTATAGAACTTATTGGCGACTTCATATCTCTCAATCCGAGCATTTGCTTGAAATATTAACTTCAACTCCTGGAACATCTCATATGCTCCATGACGTTCAAAACGTCGTTGAAGTCCCGGTTCTAAGCCGTAAATCATGGCACACTGAACTATCGAGTAGTCATCAGCTTTGCTCTGCCAGACGTTCATAACATCTGGCGTTGCTCCTGCAGCAGGTTTGGCACCTAGCGGTGCTTCCAGGACGTAATTCTTCTGTGCAGCAATGAGGATAATCCTCAAGTTACGGACCCAGTCCGTGTAATTGCTACCATCATCTTTCAACATAGCTTTCTCTAGGAGCGCATTAAAATTCAATGGAACAACAACACGGGCCATTTATCTACAACAACATAGACATGCAAAATACTATCAGGTACTAAGTTCATGATAAATTAAAGTTCAATTAATCATATTACTTAAGAACTCCCACTTAGATAGACATCCCTCTAGTCATCTAAATGATCACGTGATCCATATTAACTAAACCATGTCCGATCATCACGTGAGATGGAGTAGTTTTCAATGGTGAACATCACTATGTTGATCATATCTACTATATGATTCACGCTCGACCTTTCAGTCTCAGTGTTCCGAGGCCATATCTACATAGTCTAGGCTCGTCAAGTTTAACTCGAGTATTCTGCGTGTGCAAAACTGGCTTGCACCCGTTGTATGTGAACGTAGAGCTTATCACACCCGATCATCACGTGGTGTCTTGGCACGACGAACTGTCGCAACGGTGCATACTCAGGGAGAACACTTATACCTTGAAATTTAGTGAGAGATCATCTTATAATGCTACCGCCGAACTAAGCAAAATAAGATGCATAAAGGATAAACATCACATGCAATCAATATAATGTTGGAAATATGCCCTAGAGGCAATAATAAAATGGTTATTATTGTATTTCCTTGTTCATGATAATTGTTTGTTGTTCATGCTATAATTGTATTAACTGGAAACCGTAATACATGTGTGAATACATAGACCACAACATGTCCCTAGTAAGCCTCTAGTTGACTAGCTCGTTGATCAATAGATGGTTATGGTTTCCTGACCATGGACATTGGATGTCATTGATAACGGGATCACATCATTAGGAGAATGATGTGATGGACAAGACCCAATCCTAAGCATAGCACAAGATCGTGTAGTTCGTTTGCTAGAGCTTTTCTAATGTCAAGTATCATTTCCTTAGACCATGAGATTGTGCAACTCCCGGATACCGTAGGAATGCTTTGGGTGTACCAAATGTCACAACGTAACTGGGTGGCTATAAAGGTGCACTACAGGTATCTCCGAAAGTGTCTGTTGGGTTGGCACGAATCGAGACTGGGATTTGTCACTCCGTATGACGGAGAGGTATCTCTGGGCCCACTCGGTAATGCATCATCATAATGAGCTCAATGTTACCAAGTGTTTGGTCACGGGATCATGCATTACGGTACGAGTAAAGTGACTTGCCGGTAACGAGATTGAACAAGGTATTGGGATACCGACGATCAAATCTCGGGCAAGTAACGTACCGATTGACAAAGGGAATTGTATACGAGATTGATTGAATCCTCGACATCGTGGTTCATCCGATGAGATCATCGTGGAACATGTGGGAGCCAACATGGGTATCCAGATCCCGCTGTTGGTTATTGACCGGAGAGTCGTCTCGGTTATGTCTGCATGTCTCCTGAACCCGTAGGGTCTACACACTTAAGGTTCGGTGACGCTAGGGTTGTAGAGATATTAGTATGCGGAAATCCGAAAGTCGTTCGGAGTCCCGGATGAGATCGCGGACGTCACGAGGAGTTCCGGAATGGTCCGGAGGTAAAGATTTATATATGGGAAGTCCTATTTTGGCCATCGAAAAATGTTCGGGATTTTTCGGTATTGTACTGGGAAGGTTCTAGAAGGTTCCGAAGTGGGGCCCACCTGCATGGGGGGACCCACATGAACGTGGGTAGTGGGGGCAAGGCCCCACACCCCTGTTCAAGGCGCACCAAGATCCCACCTTAGAAGGAATAAGATCATATCCCGAAGGGATAAGATCAAGATCCCTAAAAAAGGGGGATAACAATCGGTGGGGAAGGGAAATGATGGGATTTCTTTCCCCCACCTTTGCCAACGCCCCAATGGACTTGGAGGGCAAGAAACCAGCCCCCTCCACCCCTATATATAGTGGGGAGGCGCATGGGAGCAGCACCCCAAGCCCTGGCGCCTCCCTCCCTCCCGTGACACCTCTTCCTCCCCGCTTGCGCTTGGCGAAGCCCTGCCGGGATCCCGCTACTTCCACCATCACGCCGTCATGCTGCTGGATCTCCATCAACTTCTCCTCCCCCCTTGCTGGATCAAGAAGGAGGAGACGTCCCCGCTCCGTACGTGTGTTGAACGCGGAGGTGCCGTCCGTTCGGCGCTAGGAGCATCGGTGATTTGGATCACGACGAGTACGACTCCATCAACCCCATTCTCTTGAACGCTTCCGCGCGCGATCTACAAGGGTATGTAGATGCACTCCCCTCTCTCTCGTTGCTAGATGACTCCATAGATTGATCTTGGTGATACGTAGAAAATTTTAAATTTCTGCTACGTTCCCCAACAGTGGCATCATGAGCCAGGTTTATGCATAGATTCTATGCACGAGTAGAACACAAAGTAGTTGTGGGCGACGATTTGTTCAATTTGCTTACCGTTACTAGTCTTATCTTGATTCGGCGGTATTGTGGGATGAAGCGGCCCGGACCGACCTTACACGTACTCTTACGTGAGACAGGTTCCACCGACTGACATGCACTTGATGCATAAGGTGGTTAGCGGGTGTCTGTCTCTCCCACTTTAGTCGGATCGGATTCGATGAAAAGGGTCCTTATGAAGGGTAAATAGCAATTGGCATATCACCGTTGTGGCTTTTGCGTAGGTAAGAAACGTTCTTGCTAGAAACCCATAGCAGCCACGTAAAACATGCAACAACAATTAGAGGACGTCTAACTTGTTTTTGCAGGGTATGCTATGTGATGTGATATGGCCAAAAGGATGTGATGAATGATATATGTGATGTATGAGATTGATCATGTTCTTGTAATAGGAATCACGACTTGCATGTCGATGAGTATGACAACCGGCAGGAGCCATAGGAGTTGTCTTAATTTATTGTATGACCTGCATGTCAATGAAAAACGCCATGTAATTACTTTACTTTATTGCTAACCGTTAGCCATAGTACTAGAAGTAATAGTTGGCGAGACAACTTCATGAAGACACGATGATGGAGATCATGGTGTCATGCCGGTGACGAAGGTGATCATGCCGCGCCTCGAAGATGGAGATCAAAAGGCGCAAGATGATATTGGCCATATCATGTCACTTTATAATTTGCATGTGATGTTTGTCATGTTTACATCTTATTTGCTTAGAACGACGGTAGCATAAATAAGATGGTCCCTCACTAAAATTTCAAGAGATGTGTTCCCCCTAACTGTGCACCGTTGCGAACGTTCGTTGTTTCGAAGCACCACGTGATGATCGGGTGTGATAGATTCTAACATTCGCATACAACGGGTGTTGACGAGCCTAGCATGTACAGACATGGCCTCGGAACACAAGCAAAACACTTAGGTTGACTTGACGAGCCTAGCATGTACAGACATGGCCTCGGAACACAAGAGACCGAAAGGTCGAACATGAGTCGTATAGTAGATATGATCAACATGGAGATGTTCACCGATGATGACTAGTCCGTCTCACGTGATGATCGAAACGGCCTAGTCGATTCGGATCATGTATCACTTAGATGACTAGAGGGATGTCTATCTAAGTGGGAGTTCATTAAATAATCAGATGAACTTAATTATCATGAACATAGTCAAAAGGTCTTTGCAAATAATGTCGTAGCTTACGCTTTAGTTCTACTAATATATGTTCCTAGAGAAAATTTAGTTGAAAGTTGATAGTAGCAATTATGCGGACTGGGTCCGTAAACTGAGGATTGTCCTCATTGCTGCACAGAAGGCTTATGTCCTTAATGCACCGCTCGGTGTGCTGAACCTCGAGCGTCGTCTGTAGATGTTACGAAACATCTGACATACACGTTTTGATGACTACGTGATAGTTCAGTGTGTGATGCTAACGGTTTAAAATTGTGGCACCAAAGACGGTTTTGAAACGTCGCAGAACATATGAGATGTTCCAAAGACTGAAATTGGGATTTCAGACTAATGCCCACGTCAAGAGGTATGAGACCTTTGACAAGTTTCTTAAGCCTGCAAACTAAGGGAGAAAAGCTCAATCGTTGAGCATGTGCTCAGATTGTCTGAGTACTACAATCACTTGAATCGAGTGGGAGTTAATCTTCCAGATGAGATAGTGATGGTTCTCCATAGTCACTGCCACCAAGCTATTAGAGCTTCGTGATGAACTATAACATATCAGGGATAGACATGATGATCCTTGAGCAACTCGCGATGTTTGACACCGCGAAAGTAGAAATCAAGAAGGAGCATCAATTGTTGATGGTTAGTAAAACCACTAGTTTCTAGAAGGGCAAGGGCAAGAAGGGATACTTCATGAAACGGCAAATCAGTTGCTGCTCTAGTGAAGAAACCCAAGGTTGAACCCAAACCCGAGACTAAGTGCTTCTGAAATGAGGGGAACGGTCACTGAAGCAGAACTACCCTAGATACTTCGTAGATGAGAAGGTTGGCAAGGTCGACAGAAGTATATTGGATATACATTATATTAATGTGTACTTTACTAGTACTCCTAGTAGCACCAGGGTATTAGATACCGGTTCGGTTGCTAAGTGTTAGTAACTCGAAATAAAAGCTGCGTAATAAACGGAGACTAGCTAAAGGTGAGATGACGATATGTGTTGGAAGTATTTCCAAGGTTGATGTGATCAAGCATCGCATGCTCCCTCTACCATCGAGATTGGGGTTAAACCTGAATAATTATTATTTGGTGTTTGCGTCGAGCATAGACGTGATTGGATTATGTTTATCGCAATACGGTTATTCATTAAAGGAGAATAATGGTTACTCTGTCTATTTGAATAATACCTTCAATGGTCTTGCACCTAAAATGAATGGTTTATTGAATCTCGATCGTAGTGATACACATGTTCATGCCAAGAGATATAAGATAGTAATGATAGTACCACATACTTGTGGCACTGCCACTTGAGTCATATTGGTATAAAACGCATGAAGAAGCTCCATGTTGATGGATCTTTGGACTCACTCGTTTTTGAAAAGATTGAGACATGCGAACCATGTCTATTAGTATATATGCATGAAGAAAGTCCATACAGATGGATCATTTGGACTCACTTGATTTTGAATCACTTGAGACATGCAAATCATACCACATGGGCAAGATGACTGAAAGGCCTCGTTTTCAGTAAGATGGAACAAGAGAGCAACTTGTTGGAAGTAATACATTTGATGTGTGCAGCCCAATGAGTGCCGAGGCACGCAGTGGATATCGTTATGTTCTTACTTCACAGATGATTTGAGTAGATGCTGAGAATATTTACTTGATGAAACACAAGTCTGAATTATTGAAAGGTTCAAGTAATTTCAGAGTGAAGTTGAAGATCGTCGTGACAAGAGGATAAAATGTCTGTGATATGATCATAGAGATGAATATCTGAGTTACGAGTTTGGCACACAATTAAGAAATTGTGGAAATTGTTTCACGACTAATACCGCCTGGAACACCATATTGTGATGGTGTGTCCGAACATCATAACTGCACCCTATTGGATATGGTGCATACCATGATGTCTCTTATCGAATTACAACTATCGTTTATGGGTTAGGCATTAGAGACAACCGCATTCACTTTAAATAGGGCACCACGCAATTCCGTTGAGACGACACCGTATGAACTATGGTTTAGAGAAACCTAAGCTGTCGTTTCTTAAAAGTTTGGGGCTGCGACGCTTATGTGAAAAAGTTTCAGGCTGATAAGCTCGAACCCAAAGCGGATAAATGCATCTTCATAGAATACCCAAAACAGTTGGGTATACCTCCTATTTCAGATCTGGAAGCAAAAGTGATTGTTTGTAGAAACGGGTCCTTTCTCGAGGAAAAGTTTCTCTCGAAAGAATTGAGTGGGAGGATGGTGGAGACTTGATGAGGTCATTGAACCATCACTTCAACTAATGTGTAGCAGGGCACATGAAGTTGTTCCTGTGGCACCTACACCAATTGAAGTGGAAGCTTATGATAGTGATCATGAAACTTCAGATCAAGTCACTACCAAACCTCATAGGACGACAAGTATGCGTACTACTTCAGAGTGGTACGTAATCCTGTCTTGGAAGTCATGTTGCTAGACAACAATGAACCTACGAGCTATGGAGAAGCGATGGTAGGCCCGGATTCCGATGAATGGCTCGAGGCCATAAAATCCGAGAGGATCCATGTATGTAAACAAAGTATAGACTTTGAAAGAACTACTTGATGGTCGTAAGGCTGTTGGGTACAGATGGATTTTAAAGGGAAGACAGACAATGATGGTAAGTGTCACCATTAAGAAAGCTCGACTTGTCGTTAAGATGTTTTCCGGCAAGTTCAAGGAGTTGACTGCGGTGAGACTTTCTCACTCGTAGCGATGCTAAGAGTCTGTTAGAATTATATTAGCATTTACTGCATTATATATGAAATCTTGCAGATAGGATGTCAAAACATTGTTTCCTCGACGATTTTCTTGAGGAAAGGTTGTATGTGATACAACCAGAAGGTTTTGTCAATCCTGAAAGATGCTAACAAGTATGCAAAGCTCCAGCAATCCTTCTAAGGATTGGAGTAAGCATCTCGGAGTTGGAATGAACGCTTTGATGAGATGATCAAAGATTTTGGGTTTATACAAGGTTCATGAGAAACTTGTATTTCCAAAGAAGTGAGTGGGAGCACTATAGAATTTTTGATGAGTATATGTTGTTAACATATTGTTGATCAGAAATGATGTAGAATTTCTAGAAAGCATCCAGGGTTATTTGAAAAGTGTTTTTAATGGAAAACCTGGATTAAGCTACTTGAACATTGAGCATCAAGATCTATAAGGATAGATCAAAAACGCTTAATAGTACTTTCAAATGAATACATACCGTGACAAGATTTTGAAGGAGTTCAAAATAGATCAGCAAAGGAGTTCTTGGCTGTGTTACAAGGTGTGAGTATTGAGTAAGACTCAAGACCTGACCACGGCAGAAGAGAGAGAAAGGACGAAGGTCGTCCCCTATGCTTTAGACGTAGGCTCTACAGTATGCTTGTTGGGGAACGTAGTAATTTCCAAAAATTTCCTACGCACACGCAAGATCATGGTGATGCATAGCAACAAGAGGGGAGAGTGTTGTCTACGTACCCTCGTAGACCGAAAGCGAAAGCGTTAACACAACGCGGTTGATGTAGTCGTACGTCTTCACGATCCGACCGATCAAGTACCGAACGCACGGCACCTCCGAGTTCAGCACACGTTCAGCTCGATGACGTCCCTCGAACTCCGATCCAGCCGAGTGTTGAGAGAGAGTTTCGTCAGCACGACGGCGTGGTGACAATGTTGATGTTCTACCGACGCAGGGCTTCGCCTAAGCACCGCTACGATATTATCGAGGTGTAATATGGTGGAGGGGGGCACCGCACACGGCTAAGAGATCAAATCAATTGTGTGTCTATGGGGTGCCCCCCTGCCCCCGTATATAAAGGAGCAAGGGGGAGGCCGCCGGCCAAGGAGGAGGGCGCACCAAGGGGGGAGTCCTACTCCCACCTCCTTTCCTTGTTGGAGTAGGAAAAGGGAAGGGAGAAGGAGAAAGAAGGAAGGGGGTGCCCCCCTTCCCTAGTCCAAGTCGGACTGGTCCATGGGGAGGGGTGCGGCCACCCTTTGGGGCCTTTCTCTCCTTTCCCGTATGGCCCATTAAGGCCCAATACGAATTCCCGTAACTCTCCGGTACTCCGAAAAATACCCGAATCACTCGGAACCTTTCCGATGTCCGAATATAGTCGTCCAATATATCGATCTTTACGTCTCGACCATTTCGAGACTCCTCGTCAAGTCCCTGATCTTATCCGGGACTCCAAACTCCTTCGGTATATCAAAACACATAAACTCATAATATAACCGTCATCTAACTTTAAGAGTGCGGACCCTACGGGTTCGAGAACTATGTAGACATGACCGAGACACCTCTCCGGTCAATAACCAATAGCGGAACCTGGATGCTCATATTGGCTCCCACATATTCTACGAAGATCTTTATCGGTCAAACCGCATAACAACATACGTTGTTCCCTTTGTCATCGGTATGTTATTTGCCCGAGATTCGATCGTCGGTATCTCAATACCTAGTTCAATCTCGTTACCGGCAAGTCTCTTTACTCGTTCCGTAATACATCATCCCGCAACTAACTCATTAGTTACAATGCTTGCAAGGCTTAAAGTGATGTGCATTACCGAGTGGGCCCAGAGATACCTCTCCGACAATCGGAGTGACAAATCCTAATCTCGAAATACGCCAACCCAACAAGTACCTTTGGAGACACCTGTAGAGCACCTTTATAATCACCCAGTTACGTTGTGACAATTGGTAGCACACAAAGTGTTCCTCCGGTAAACAGGAGTTGCATAATCTCATAGTGATAGGAACATGTATAAGTCATGAAGAAAGCAATAGCAACATACTAAACGATCAAGTGCTAAGCTAACGAAATGGGTCAAGTCAATCACATCATTCTCCTAATGATGTGATCCCGTTAATCAAATGACAACTCATGTCCATGGCTAGGAAACTCAACCATCTTTGATTAACGAGCTACTCAAGTAGAGGCATACTAGTGACACTATGTTTGTCTATGTATTCACACATGTATTAAGTTTCCGGTTAATAAAATTCTAGCATGAATAATAAACATTTATCATCATATAAGGAAATAAATAATAACTTTATTATTGCCTCTAGGGCATATTTCCTTCAGTCTCAATCTAGTTCACATCACCATGTGATTTAACACCAATAGTTCACATCACCATGTGATTTAACACCAATAGTTCACATCACCATGTGATTTAACACCAATAGTTCACATCACCATGTGATTAACACCCATAGTTCACATCGTCATGTGACCAACACCCAAAGGGTTTACTAGAGTCAATAATCTAGTTCACATCGCTATGTGATTAACACCCAAGGAGTACTAAGGTGTGATCATGTTTTGTTTGTGAGATAATTTTAGTTAACGGGTCTGTCACATTCAGATCCGTAAGTATTTTGCAAATTTATATGTCTACAATGCTCTGCATGGAGCTACTCTAGCTAATTGCTCCCACTTTCAATATGTATCTAGACCGAGACTTAGAGTCATCTAGATTAGTGTCAAAACTTGCATCGACGTAACCCTTTACGACGAACCTTTTGTCACTTCCATAATCGAGAAACATATCCTTATTCCAGTAAGGACAATTTTTGACCGCTGTCCAGTGATCTACTCCTAGATCACTATTGTACTCCCTTGCCAAAATCAGTGTAGGGTATACAATAGATCTGGTACACAGCATGGCATACTTTATAGAACCTATGGCTGAGGCATAGGTAATGACTTTCATTCTTTTTCTATCTTCTGCCGTGGTCGGGCTTTGAGTCTTACTCAATTTCACACCTTGTAACACAGGCAAGAAACTCTTTCTTTGACTGTTCCATTTTGAACTACTTCAAAATCTTGTTAAGGTATGTACTCATTGAAAAAACTTATCAAGCGTCTTGATCTATCTCTATAGATCTTGATGCTCAATATGTAAGCAGCTTCACCGAGGACTTTTTTTGAAAAACTCCTTTCAAACACTCCTTTATGCTTTGCAGAATAATTCTACATTGTTTCCGATCAACAATATGTCATTCACATATACTTATCAGAAATGTTGTAGTGCTCCCACTCACTTTCTTGTAAATACAGGCTTTACCGCAAGTCTGTACAAAACTATATCCTTTGATCAACTTATCAAAGCGTATATTCCAACTCCGAGATACTTGCACCAGTCCATAGATGGATCGCTGGAGCTTGCATATTTTGTTAGCACCTTTAGGATTGACAAAACCTTCTGGTTGCATCATATACAACTCTTCTTTAATAAATCCATTAAGGAATGCAGTTTTGTTTATCCATTTGCCAGATTTCATAAAATGCGGCAATTGCTAACATGATTCGGACAGACTTAAGCATCGCTGCGAGTGAGAAAATCTCATCGTATTCAACACTTTGAACTTTGTCAAAAACCTTTTTTCGACAAGTCTAGCTTTGTAGATAGTAACACTACTATCAGCGTCCGTCTTCCTCTTGAAGATCCATTTAATCTCAATGGCTCGCCGATCATTGGGCAAGTCAATCAAAGTCCATACTTTGTTCTCATACATGGATCTCATCTCAGATTTCATGGCCTCAAGCCATTTTGCGGAATCTGGGCTCACCATCGCTTCTTCATAGTTCGTAGGTTCGTCATGGTCAAGTAACATGACCTCCAGAACAGGATTACCGTACCACTCTGGTGTGGATCTCACTCTGGTTTACCTACGAGGTTTGGTAGTAACTTGATCTGAAGTTACATGATCATCATCATTAACTTCCTCACTAATTGGTGTAGGAGTCACAGGAACAGATTTCTGTGATGAACTACTTTCCAATAAGGGAGCAGGTACAGTTACCTCATCAAGTTCTACTTTCCTCCCACTCACTTCTTTCGAGAGAAACTCCTTCTCTAGAAAGGATCCATTCTTAGCAACGAATGTCTTGCCTTCAGATCTGTGATAGAAGGTGTACCCAACTGTCTCCTTTGGGTATCCTATGAAGACACATTTCTCCGATTTGGGTTTGATCTTATCAGGATGAAACTTTTTCACATAAGCATCGCAACCCCAAACTTTAAGAAACGACAACTTTGGTTTCTTGCCAAACCACAGTTCATAAGATGTCATCTCAACGGATTTAGATGGTACCCTATTTAACGTGAATGCAGCTGTCTCTAATGCATAACCCCAAAACGATAGTGGTAGATCGGTAAGAGACATCATATATCGCACTATATCTAATAAAGTACGGTTACGATGTTCGGACGCACCATTACACTGTGGTGTTCCAGGTGGCGTGAGTAGTGAAACTATTTCACATTGTTTTAACTGAAGGCCAAACTCGTAACTCAAATACTCTTCTCCACGATCTGATCGTAGAAACTTTATTTTCTTATTACGATGATTTTCAACTTCGCTCTGAAATTCTTTGAACTTTTCAAATGTTTCAGACTTATGTTTCATTAAGCAGATATACCCATATCTACTCAAATCATCTGTGAAGGTCAGAAAATAATGATACCTGCTACGAGCCTCAATATTCATCGGACCACATACATCTGTATGTATGCTTTCCAACAAATCTGTTGCTCTCTCCATAGTTCCGGAGAACGGCGTTTTAGTCATCTTGCCCATGAGGCACGGTTCGCAAGCATCAAGTGATTCCAAAATCCCATCAGTATGGAGTTTCTTCATGCGCTTTACACCAATATGACCTAAACGTCAGTGCCACAAATAAGTTGCACCATCATTATTAACTTTGCATCTTTTGGCTTCATTATTATGAATATGTGTATCACTACGATCGAGATCCAACAAACCCATTTTATTGGGCGTATGACCATAGAAGGTTTTATTCATGTAAACAGAACAACAATTATTCTCTAATTTAAATGAATAACCGTATTGCAACAAACATGATCAAATCATATTCATGCTCAACGCAAACACCAAATAACACTTATTTAGTTTCAACACTAATCCCGAAAGTATAGGGGCGTGCGATGATGATCATATCAATCTTGGAACCACTTCCAACACACATCGTCACTTCACCCTTAACTAGTCTCTGTTCATTCTGCAACTCATGTTTCGAGTTACTACTCTTAGTAACTGAACCAGTATCAAATACTGAGGGGTTGCTACGAACACTAGTAAAATACACATCAATAATCTGTATATCAAATATACCTTTGTCCACTTTGCCGTCCTTCTTATCCGCCAAATACTTGGGGCAGTTCCGCTTCCAGTGACCAGTCCCTTTGCAGTAGAAGCACTTAGTCTCAGGCTTAGGACCAGACTTGGGCTTCTTCACTTGAGCAGCAACTTGCTTGCCGTTCTTCTTGAAGTTCCCCTTCTTCCCTTTGCCGTTTTCTTGAAACTAGTGGTCTCGTCAACCATCAACACTTGATGTTTTTCTTGATTTCTACCTTTGTTGATTTCAGCATCACGAAGAGCTTGGGAATTGTTTCCGTTATCCCTTGCATATTATAGTTCATCACAAAGTTCTACTAACTTGGTGATGGTGACTAGAGAATTCTGCCAATCACTATCTCATCTGGAAGATTAACTCCCACTTGATTCAAGCGATTGTAGTACCCAGACAATCTGAGCACATGCTCACTGCTTGAGCTATTCTCCTCCATCTTTTAGCTATAGAACTTGTTGGAGACTTCATATCTCTCAACTCGGGTATTTGCTTGAAATATTAACTTCAACTCCTGGAACATCTCATATGGTCCATGACGTTCAAAACGTCTTTGAAGTCCCGATTCTAAGCCGTTAAGCATGGTGCACTAAACTATCAAGTAGTCATCATATTGAGCTAGCCAAACGTTCATAACGTCTGCATCTGCTCCTGCAATAGGTCTGTCACCTAGCGGTGCATCAAGGACATAATTCTTCTGTGCAGCAATGAGGATAATCCTCAGATCACGGATCCAATCCGCATCTTTGCTACTAACATCTTTCAACATAATTTTTCTTTAGGAACATATCAAAAATAAACACAGGGAAGCAACGACGCGAGCTATTGATCTACAACATAATTTGTGAAATACTATCAGGACTAAGTTCATGATAAATTTAAGTTCAATTAATCATATTACTTAAGAACTCCCACTTAGATAGACATCCCTCTAATCCTCTAAGTGATCATGTGATCCATATCAACTAAACCATGTCCGATCATCACGTGAGATGGAGTAGTCTCAATGGTGAACATCACTATGTTGATCATATCTACTATATGATTCATGCTCGACCTTTCGGTCTCCGTGTTCCGAGGCCATATCTGCATATGCTAGGCTCGTCAAGTTTAACCTGAGTATTCCGCGTGTGCAACTGTTTTGCACCCGTTGTATTTGAACGTAGAGCCTATCACACCCGATCATCACGTGGTATCTCAGCACGAAAAACTTTCGCAACGGTGCATACTCAGGGAGAACACTTTTATCTTGAAATTTTAGTGAGAGATCATCTTATAATGCTACCGTCAATCAAAGCAAGATAAGATGCATAAAAGATAAACATCACATGCAATCAATATAAGTGATATGATATGGCCATCATCATCTTGTGCTTGTGATCTCCATCTCCGAAGCACCGTCATGATCACCATCGTCACCGGCGCGACACCTTGATCTCCATCGTAGCATCGTTGTCGTCTCGCCAACTATTGCTTTTACGACTATCGCTACCGCTTAGTGATAAAGTAAAACAATTACATGGCGATTGCATTTCATACAATAAAGTGACAACCATATGGCTCCTGCCAGTTGCCGATAACTCGGTTACAAAACATGGTCATCTCATACAATAAAATATAGCATCATGTCTTGACCATATCACATCACAACATGCCATGCAAAAACAAGTTAGACGTCCTCTACTTTGTTGTTGCAAGTTTTACGTGGCTGCTACGGGCTTAGCAAGAACCGTTCTTACCTACGCATCAAAACCACAACGATAGTTTGTCAAGTTGGTGCTGTTTTAACCTTCGCAAGGACCGGGCGTAGCCACACTTGGTTCAACTAAAGTGAGAGAGACAGACACCCGCCATTCACCTTTAAGCATCGAGTGCTCGCAATGGTGAAACCAGTCTCGCGTAAGCGTACGCGTAATGTCGGTCCGGGCCGCTTCATCTCACAATACCGCTGAACCAAAATATGACATGCTGGTAAGCAGTATGACTTATATCGCCCACAACTCACTTGTGTTCTACTCGTGCATATAACATCAACGCATAAAACCTGGCTCGGATGCCACTGTTGGGGAACGTAGTAATTTCAAAAAAATTCCTACGCACACGCAAGATCATGGTGATTCATAGCAACAAGAGGGGAGAGTGTTGTCTACGTACCCTCGTAGACCGAAAGCGGAAGCGTTAACACAACGCGGTTGATGTAGTCGTACGTCTTCACGATCCGACCAACCAAGTACCGAACGCACGGCACCTCCGAGTTCAGCACACGTTCAGCTCGATGACGTCCCTCGAACTCCGATCCAGCCGAGTGTTGAGGGAGAGTTTCGTCAGCACGACGGCGTGGTGACAATGTTGATGTTCTACCGACGCAGGGCTTCGCCTAAGCACCGCTACGATATTATCGAGGTGTAATATGGTGGAGGGGGGCACCGCACACGGCTAAGAGATCAAATCAATTGTGTGTCTATGGGGTGCCCCCCTGCCCCCGTATATAAAGGAGCAAGGGGAAGGCCGCCGGCCAAGGAGGAGGGCGCACCAAGGGGGGAGTCCTACTCCCACCTCCTTTCCTTGTTGGAGTAGGAAAAGGGAAGGGAGAAGGAGAAAGAAGGAAGGGGGTGCCCCCCTTCCCTAGTCCAAGTCGGACTGGTCCATGGGGAGGGGTGCGGCCACCCTTTGGGGCCTTTCTCTCCTTTCCCGTATGGCCCATTAAGGCCCAATACGAATTCCCGTAACTCTCCGGTACTCCGAAAAATACCCGAATCACTCGGAACCTTTCCGATGTCCGAATATAGTCGTCCAATATATCGATCTTTACGTCTCGACCATTTCGAGACTCCTCGTCAAGTCCCTGATCTCATCCGGGACTCCAAACTCCTTCGGTATATCAAAACACATAAACTCATAATATAACCGTCATCTAACTTTAAGAGTGCGGACCCTACGGGTTCGAGAACTATGTAGACATGACCGAGACACCTCTCCGGTCAATAACCAATAGCGGAACCTGGATGCTCATATTGGCTCCCACATATTCTACGAAGATCTTTATCGGTCAAACCGCATAACAACATACGTTGTTCCCTTTGTCATCGGTATGTTATTTGCCCGAGATTCGATCGTCGGTATCTCAATACCTAGTTCAATCTCGTTACCGGCAAGTCTCTTTACTCGTTCCGTAATACATCATCCCGCAACTAACTCATTAGTTACAATGCTTGCAAGGCTTAAAGTGATGTGCATTACCGAGTGGGCCCAGAGATACCTCTCCGACAATCGGAGTGACAAATCCTAATCTCGAAATACGCCAACCCAACAAGTACCTTTGGAGACACCTGTAGAGCACCTTTATAATCACCCACTTACGTTGTGACGTTTGGTAGCACACAAAGTGTTCCTCCGGTAAACGGGAGTTGCATAATCTCATAGTCATAGGAACATGTATAAGTCATGAAGAAAGCAATAGCAACATACTAAACGATCGAGTGCTAAGCTAACGGAATGGGTCAAGTCAATCACATCATTCTCCTAATGATGTGATCCCATTAATCAAATGACAACTCATGTCAATGTCTAGGAAACATAACCATCTTTGATCAACGAGCTAGTCAAGTAGAGGCATACTAGTGACACTATGTTTGTCTATGTATTCACACATGTATTATGTTTCCGGTTAATACAATTCTCGCATGAATAATAAACATTTATCATGATATAAGGAAATAAATATTAACTTTATTATTGCCTCTAGGGCATATTTCCTTCAATGCTATGATGTGTACCGCACCTAAAGTGTGCCTTGCCATGAGTTAGTCAAGGGGTACAATAGTGATCCGGGAATGGATCACATGACAGCGGTCGAACTTATCCTTAGTATCCAGTGGACTAAGGAATTTTCTCGATTATGGAGGTGGTAAAACTGTTCGTCGTAAAGGGTTACGTCGATGCAAACTTTGACACTAATCCGGATGACTCTGAGTAGTAAACCGGATTCGTATAGTAGAGGAGTTATTTGGGATAGCTCCAAGTAGCGCGTGGTAGCTACATCTACAAGATGACATAGAGATTTGTAAAGCACACACGGATCTGAATGTAGCAGACCCGTTGACTAAAACCTCTCTCGTAAGCATAACATGATCAAACCCTAGAACTCATTGAGTGTTAATCACATGGTGATGTGGACTAGATTATTGACTCTAGTGAACTTTGAGTGTTAATCACATGGTGATGTGGACTAGATTATTGACTCTAGTGAACTTTGAGTGTTAATCACATGGTGATGTGAACTAGATTTTTGACTCTAGTGCAAGTGGGAGACTGTTGGAAATATGCCCTAGAGGCAATAATAAAATGGTTATTATTGTATTTCCTTGTTCATGATAATTGTCTGTTGTTCATGCTATAACTGTATTAACTGGAAACCGTAATACATGTGTGAATACATAGACCACAACATGTCCCTAGTAAGCCTCTAGTTGACTAGCTCGTTGATCAATAGATGGTTATGGTTTCCTGACCATGGACATTGGATGTCATTGATAACGGGATCACATCATTAGGAGAATGATGTGATGGACAAGACCCAATCCTAAGCATAGCACAAGATCGTGTAGTTCGTTTGCTAGAGCTTTTCTAATGTCAAGTATCATTTCCTTAGACCATGAGATTGTGCAACTCCCGGATACCGTAGGAATGCTTTGGGTGTACCAAACGTCACAACGTAACTGGGTGGCTATAAAGGTGCACTACAGGTATCTCCGAAAGTGTCTGTTGGGTTGGCACGAATCGAGACTGGGATTTGTCACTTCGTATGACGGAGAGGTATCTCTGGGCCCACTCGGTAATGCATCATCATAATAAGTTCAATGTGACCAAGTGTTTGGTCACGGGATCATGCATTACGGTACGAGTAAAGTGACTTGCCGGTAACGAGATTGAACAAGGTATTGGGATACCGACGATCGAATCTCGGGCAAGTAACGTACCGATTGACAAAGGGAATTGTATACGGGATTGATTGAATCCTCGACATCGTGGTTCATCCGATGAGATCATCGTGGAACATGTGGGAGCCAACATGGGTATCCAGATCCCGCTGTTGGTTATTGACCGGAGAGTCGTCTCGGTCATGTCTGCATGTCTCCCGAACCCGTAGGGTCTACACACTTAAGGTTCGGTGACGCTAGGGTTGTAGAGATATTAGTATGCGGAAATCCGAAAGTCGTTCGGAGTCCCGGATGAGATCGCGGACGTCACGAGGAGTTCCGAAATGGTCCGGAGGTAAAGATTTATATATGGGAAGTCCTATTTTGGCCACCGGAAAATGTTCGGGATTTTTCGGTATTGTACCGGGAAGGTTCTAGAAGGTTCCGAAGTGGGGCCCACCTGCATGGGGGGACCCACATGAACGTGGGTAGTGGGGGCAAGGCCCCACACCCCTGGTCAAGGCGCACCAAGATCCCACCTTAGAAGGAATAAGATCATATCCCGAAGGGATAAGATCAAGATCCCTAAAAAAGGGGGATAACAATCGGTGGGGAAGGGAAATGATGGGATTTCTTTCCCCCACCTTTGCCAACGCCCCAATGGACTTGGAGGGCAAGAAACCAGCCCCCTCCACCCCTATATATAGTGGGGAGGCGCATGGGAGCAGCACCCCAAGCCCTGGCGCCTCCCTCCCTCCCGTGACACCTCTTCCTCCCCGCTTGCGCTTGGCGAAGCCCTGCCGGGATCCCGCTACTTCCACCATCACGCCGTCGTGCTGCTGGATCTCCATCAACTTCTCCTCCCCCCTTGCTGGATCAAGAAGGAGGAGACGTCCCCGCTCCGTACGTGTGTTGAACGCGGAGGTGCCGTCCGTTCGGCGCTAGGATCATCGGTGATTTGGATCACGACGAGTACGACTCCATCAACCCGTTCTCTTGAACGCTTCCGCGCGCGATCTACAAGGGTTTGTAGATGCACTCCCCTCTCTCTCGTTGCTAGATGACTCCATAGATTGATCTTGGTGATACGTAGAAAATTTTAAATTTCTGCTACGTTCCCCAACATATAAGTGATATGATTGGCCATCATCATCTTGTGCCTTTGATCTCCATCTCCAAAGCACCATCATGATCACCATCGTCCTTGATCCCCATCGAAGCATCGTTGTCGTCTCGCCAACTATTGCTTCTACGACTATCGCTACCGCTTAGTGATAAAGTAAAGCAATTACATGGCGGTTGCATTTCATACAATAAAGTGACAACCATATGGCTCCTACCAGTTGCCGATAATTGTGTTACAAAACATGATCATCTCATACAACAATTTATATAATCACGTCTTGACCATATCACATCACATCATGCCCTGCAAAAACATGTTAGACGTCCTCTACTTTGTTGTTGCAAGTTTTACATGGCTGCTATGGGCTTAGCAAGAACCGTTCTTACCTGCGCATCAAAACCACAATGATTTTTCGTCAAGTTTGCTGTTTTAACCTTCAATAAGGACCGGGCGTAGTCACACTTGATTCAACTAAAGTTGGAGAAACAGACACCCACTAGCCACCTGTGTGTGAAGCACGTCGGTAGAACCAGTCTCGCGTAAGCATACGCGTAATGTCGGTCTGAGCCGCTTCATCCAACAATACCGCCGAATCAAAGTATGACATGCTGGTAAGCAGTATGACTATTATCGCCCACAACTCTTTGTGTTCTACTCATGCATATAACATCTACGCATAGACCTGACTCGGATGCCACTGTTGGGGAACGCAGTAATTTCAAAAAAATTCCTACGCACACGCAAGATGCATCTAGGTGATGCATAGCAACGAGCGGGAGAGTGTAGTCCACGTACCCTCGTAGACCGAAAGCGGAAGCGGTATGACAACGCGGTTGATGTAGTCGTACATCTTCATGATCCGACCGATGGTAGCACTGAAGGTACGGCACCTCCGCGATCTGCACACGTTCAGCTCGGTGACGTCCCATGAACTCTAGATCCAGCTGAGGTCAAGGGAGAGTTTCGTCAGCACGACGGTGTGGTGATGATGAAGTTACCGGCGCAGGGCTTCGCCTAAGCACTGCAACGATATGACCGAGGTGGAAATCTGTGGAGGGGGCACCACACACGGCTAAGACAACTGTCAACTTGTGTGTCCTAAGGGTGCTCCCCTCCCCCGTATATAAAGGAGCAAGGGGAGGGGGCCGGCGGCCTCATAGGGTGCGCCCCAAGGGGGGAATCCTACTCCTACTAGGAGTAGGTTCCCCCTTTCCTAGTCCAACTAGGAGGGGAAGGAAAAAGGAGGAGGGGAGAAGGAAAGAGGGGGCCGCCCCCCAAAGCCCTAAACCAATTCGGTTTGGGCCTAGGGGGGCGCGCCCCACAGCTCCCTTGCTGCCCTCTATTTCCACTAAGGCCCATGAAGGCCCATTAACCCCCCGGGGGGTTCCGGTAACTCCCCAGTACTCCGGTATTTATCCGGTGACCCTCCGGAACCTTTCCGGTGTCCGAATATAACCTTTCAATATATCAATCTTTATGTCTCGACCATTTCTAGACTCCTCGTCATGTCCGTGATCTCATCCGGGACTCTGAACAACCTTCGGTACATCAAAACACATAAACTCATAATACCAATCGTCATCGAACGTTAAGCGTGCGGACCCTACGGGTTCGAGAACTATGTAGACATGACCGAGACACATCTCCGGTCAATAACCAATAGCGGAACCCGGATGCTCATATTGCCTCCTACATATTCCACGAAGATCTTTATCGGTCAAACCGCATAATAACATACGTTGTTCCCTTTGTCATCGGTATGTTACTTGCCCGAGATTCGATCGTCGGTATCATCATACCTAGTTCAATCTCGTTACTGGCAAGTCTCTTTACTCATTCTTTAATGCATCATCCCGCAACTAACTCATTAGTCACATTGCTTGCAAGGCTTATAGTGATGTGCATTACCGAGAGGGCCCAGAGATACCTCTCCGATACACGGAGTGACAAACCCTAATCTCGATCTATGCTAACCCAACAAACACCTTTAGAGACACATGTAGAGCATCTTTATAATCACCCAGTTACATTGTGACGTTTGATAGCACACAAGGTGTTCCTGCGGTATTCGGGAGTTGCATAATCTCATAGTCTGAGGAACATGTATAAGTCATGAAGAAAGCAGTAGCAATGAAACTGTAACAATCATAATGCTAAGCTAACGAATGGGTCTTTTCCATCACATCATTCTCCTAATGATGTGATCTCGTTCATCAAATGACAACACATGTCTATGGTTAGAAAACATAACCATCTTTGATAAACGAGCTAGTCAAGTAGAGGCATACTAGTGACACTCTGTTTGTCTATGTATTCACACATGTACTAAGTTTCCGGTTAATACAATTCTAGCATGAATAATAAACATTTATCATGATATAAGGAAATATAAATAAAAACTTTATTATTGCCTCTAGGGCATATTTCCTTCCATAAGACCTTTGAAAATGTCATTTCATAAAGTTATGATGAGATAAGAGACTTCCAAAAAAGTCATTTAAAAAAATGAAAATATGATGGTCTCATCATGACTTGATTTCCTAAGCCACCACCACGAAATATTTTTTGACTGAGCAAACTGCATTAATGAACCCTGTCTGAGGTAGACAGATGAATGATGTGTCTCACCCTGACCTAGCGTCGTGGTGTTTTCATGACCAGTAAAACTATAGTATCAGAATAAACATACCCATGTATGAAGGCAAATTAGATATTTAATCATTTTATATAGCTCTGAAAACTAACACATAGGAAGCTATGTCAATTTTTTGGGGCTCAACGTTGTATAGAACACATAAACCTTTATTTTTACCCGACATGCGATGGACTGAATAAAATCATAGAGCGACCTTTACAAGTCCCCTAAGAAAACCTCAATGTAAGCAACGGTTGTTTTGTTCGTTATTTACGGATCCGTTTCAAAGGATATGTTTAATTTTTGTGAACATTTTCTAGAATTTATAGACATTTATCTTTAAATTCTGAACTATGTTTTGAATACACGGACATTTCATAAAAATCATGATTTTTTTTATTTCGCGGACACTTTTTAAAATATTTTTTATAATATGCAAATAGACATTTTATGATTTCCCTACCATGTTTTTAAGTTATGAAATTTTTATGATTTATTAAAAAATATTGAACCTCACAACTTTTTGAAATTTTGCTATTCCCAAATTAATTTAAAGATGGAAAAGTAAAAAAACAGGAATAAAAAAGATAAATCAAAAATAAAAAAAAAGAGGGTCTCACACTCCGCACATGGACCGACCCATGAACACGTGTGGGAGGCGCGCTTGCTATGAAGAGAGAAAATGAGAGAAAAAAGGGTGGTACCTGGGATCAAACCCGGGTGACTAGTGTGGAAGACTGAGGCCTTTGCCATTGCGGTTCTTATGTGTTTGTGATGTATCAGAGTATCAGGTATAAGAACCAAAATCGACGGCGGCTTTGAGAAAAAATTATCGAATCGTTTCCTTCACTTATGGATGACATAGTGGATAATTTATGACAACTTCGGGGTAATATAATGAAGCACGGGCAGAAGCAATAATGATTTTATTAGTACTACCTTCGTCTTGGTTTATTGTTCTTTTCCGTAGTTTATGTCAAAATTTGATCATAGATTTAACTAAGAAAATGTTAATGCATGTCATAAAAAATTATATCCTTAAATTCGTATTTGAACATAGTTTCCAACGATACTATTTTTTATGATATGCATTAACATTTTGTTAACTAAATTGATGATCAAAATTTGACACAGAATATTAAGGGGGCCAATAAATTTGTCAACGTATCCGCTATAGTTTCTTTAACTGCAATGAGAATGCATGGTATCTCCGCGCTAACAAGCTCAAAATGAACTCGGTTTGCAAACACGGAGGAGGCTCCCTCTTCTCCCTGAACCCGGCCAACAACAACATTCTGCTCACGAGCTGAAACGGGCCTCTCCTCGTGCCCGTTTGGTAGGAGTGGCACGTACCACTGCGCCACACGCACCTCGACTGCGACGGCCCGGCTGGGCAGTGTACATATACGTACAAGCAGCGATATCACTGTGCCAAAAAAAGACCCGGGTACTAAAGCATGTCACTGTGCAAATTAAACATGTGATTGTGACGGCCGAACAAACTCGCGCGAGATTGTCAAATGGTTACAAATTCGAGCTTTCTTTTACTGGATTGGGTACTCTATTTGGGCCCAGATAACTCACGTTGCAGGACGAAATCGATCTGCCCACCAAGCTCGGCCTCTCAGTTGCGGGCCTACTGGACCGCTTCCAGATCATGCCCCGTTGTGGCCCACTTGCGTTTACGCTCTCCTCTTTGCCTCTTTTCGAAATCACTGTCTGAGGAGTACTTGTTGCAAAGATTACTCAAATTCTTGAGATTGCGACAAATGGCGCACATGCAGTGCGCCACTTGTCGCTATCTGGGAGTTTTTTTTTAATAGATCCGTTTATTTAAAATATTTTATCTCTCAAACCGTGCATCCAAATCTCAAACCGCTTTCACCGTTGGATTCCTCGCATCGAGATCTTCAAAACTAAATCCCATGTTGATAGATTTTGATGAACTTTTTTTTCACGAAAAAACCGGCCAAAAAAACCAGACGAAAAAACCAAATCGGGAGCACGGGTTTTTTCCCTTTCCGAAAGAGGCACGCCACTGCCTCTCACGAAATCACAACCGTGCCTCTCACGGAAGCAAAACCGTGACTCTCGCGGAAGGAAAAAAAATGAGAAAATGCGTTTTTTTCGTTTCCGAGGAGGCACGGCCGTGACTCTCGCGAAAGCACACCCGTGCCTCTCGCGAAAGCAAAACCGTGACTCTCGCAAAAAAAACGCGTTTTTTCCGTTTCCGAGAGGCACGGTCGTGACTCTCGCGAAAGCACAACCGTGCCTCTCGTGGAAGCAAAACCGTAACTCTCGCGAAAGGAAAAAAAAAACAGAAAACGTGTTTTTTTGTTTCCGAGAGGCACGGCCGTGACTCTCGCGAAAGCACACCCGTGCCTCTCGCGGAAGCAAAACCGTGATTCTCGTGAAAGGAAAAAAAACAGAAAACGCGTTTTTTTGTTTTCTTGAGGCACGGCCGAGACTCTCGTGAAAGCAAAACCGTGACTCGCGAAAGGGGAAAAACGCGTTTTTTCGCGCAATTTTTTTTCTAATTTTTTTGGTCAACAAGCTAAGGAAGACCGATGGAAAACCAAAACGTCGAAAAAAACTGGAAAAAACCGTTTAAATAGCCGAAAACGCGTGCGAAAAAGTAAAAAAACATAATCCGAAGGGAACACCCAGAGCGCGACACGTGGCGAATTACTGAAAGCGCGCCAAGTGACGCTGATCGTTGCGAGGCTCCCGAAAGAACACTCGTTAACTAGTGGCTCCCTCTTTCTCTACTTGGGGTCGTGAACAAATGAACGCCGGTGGTATACGACAACTCTTTTTACGGCCAAAAAGAAAATCGTACAAGTATCGTTCGTTTCCCTCTCATTTTTCATCGTAAAATAAAGCTGCTGCACGACCCTGCTCCGTACGTGCCCGGCCAAACACGCCATGCATTCGTCTTCACCAGTCCGCAAAGCCACGTCGCCCAAAAGATAGACGCCACAGTGCAACACGCCGAATCGAGATCCATAAACTATAATATTACCATGGACAAGACAAAGACGACCATGCCATGACCAGCAGAGCAGCCACACTGACTGACGGAACTGACCGGACCGGACCGAGCCGGGGAAAGCCGCCGAAGCGGCGAGGGGCAATCGATTGGAGGGGAAGAAGAACGGGAGGGCATGGCAGACGGGACGGGACCACTCGGGACAAAAGGAAAAGGGCGCGAGCCTTGGAGAGCCTCGTTCCACCTTTCCATCATTAATTGCCAAAAGGTTTACGGGTCACACCGTCCTCGAACTATAAATGGGAAACCAACAGTCCAAGCATAATTTGTTCGTGTCCCTGGGGAGATAATTGCGATTTGTTTTGGAGCTGGGATCCCCCGGGAGTGAAGGAGGAGGTAACACATCAGCATCCGCGTTGATGGGACGTTTGAGTTGCGTGGCCTCGACACGCAGGAATCGCCTGCCGCCCGGTTTGCTTGCCCTGGCAGCACTTGTGAATTGATCGTGGGCCGATGGTTATATATCCTCATATATCCATAAGGTTGAAAAGACAAACGGTTTTGCTTTTTTCTTTGAGATTTCCTTGTTATCGAATTGAATATTTTTATGGATTTGAGAGCACTTGATATATGTCTTGCATATGAATAGTCATGTTGACAATGGGGTATTATATTAATTCACTTGATATATGTTTTGTCACTCAACTCGCGGATTTCCGAGGTGGCATTGGGGTAATCTAAGCATAGAGGTTGATGCACGTTCTAATCTTTGTTTCTCCGGTAAAAATCTTGGGCACTCTTTGAAGTTCTTTGTGTTGGATTCAGCATTATGAATATGAATTTGCTTTGGTGTTATTTTAGTACAAACTCTGGGATAGATCGAACGGAAAGAATAACTTTGTGTTATTTTAGTACGAACTCTTGAATAGATCGAACGGAAGAATAGCTTTGAGGTGGTTTCATACCCTACGAACAATTTATTTTTATGTTCTCCGCTAGATAGGAACTTTGGAGTGATTCTTCATCGCACTTTGAGGGGTGGTTATATGATCCAATTATATTAGCATTGTTGAGAGGTTGTATTAGTGAAAGTACGGGGACCCTAGGCCTCATTTTCAAACATTGCAATACCGTTTTTGTGCCCGTTTACTATTTGCTACCTTGTTGTTTTTATTTATTCAGATTATAAAAATATATTTCTACCATCCATATTACACTTTTATCACCATTTCTTCGCCGAACTAGTGCACCTATACAATTTGCCATTGTATTGGGTGTGTTCGGGACACAAGAGATTTCTTGTATTTGATTGCAGGGTTGTTTGAGAGAGACCATCTTCATCCTACGCCTCCCACGGATTGATAAACCTTAGGTCATTCACTGGAGGGAAAATTGCTACTGTCCTACAAAACTCTGCTTTGGAGGCCCAACACGTGTCTACAAGAATAAAGTTGCGTAGTAGACATCAGTGTACCGCAAAACGGGACTCCACGAGCTACTGTCCATCCATAGTCGAATTCCTCCAGCCCCCACCTACTACTGTTCATCGATCGTCTACTTCCTCCAGCCTCCACCTGCTACTGTTCATCCACCGTCGACTTCCTCCGGCCTCCACCAGCCACCGTTCATCCGCAACTACTGTTCATCCAGCCTCCACCCGCTACTGTTCAACTAGCCTCTACGGGCTCCTGTTCATCCACCCCAACCGGATGGGGTGTGTGGCGGCCTCCTCGGGGTCCCGTTCATCCAGCGGCAACCACCTACTTCCACGGGGTCCTATTCATCTAGCGGCAACCACCTACACACGTCCGGGGTCCTGTTCATCCAACCCCCACTGGGACTTGTCCATCCACAGCCAACCAACCGGGTGGACTCACCACGTCTCGACTCGTTATACGTATCACGCACGCGGCAGCAACGACCATTGTTCATCTAGAGGCAACTCAACACCGACTGGCTATGTCTCGCACGAGGCCTGGATCAGCTTCAGTAAGCAGCAAAAGCAATCGATTGCTCGGGTTCAGTTAGCAGCACCAGCAAAGGAATCGATCGGGTTCAATTAGTAGCGAAGGAAACGATCGAGTTCAGTTAGTAGCGAAAGGGTCGATAGCTCGGCTTCAGTACATAGCACTGGGATCACTCGGGTTCAATAAGCGAACGCCTCGCTCGGTTTTAGTTAGCGAGCGCCCCTTGCACACGCGCGTACGAGAGAAACGCACAAACCACATTGTATCACTCGGCCTCGACCACCCACCGTAACCAGGAACTCCGCAAAAATTTCCTCTCCCTCGCTTCTACCACGGTTTTTTCCGTCATGGACGGCCCAAAGAATGTCATGCAGGTGCGTCCCCGACCGCCCAGGATGAAAAACCCATTTTATGTCACGATTTTTTGTCATAAAAGTAGGAGTCCACCACATCTATGATGATACGTGTTTTTGTCTAAATTATCGTCATAGAAGTGTCATAGGCATGACAGAAAAACTTTTCGTTCAGGCCATAATGTCAGAGATGTGTCTCTTTTTTGTAGTGGCAGCACCTGCACACACAAAAGCAAATACTTGCAACCAACGTAAACAAGGGGGTTGTCAATCCCCTCGGTGGTTACTTGCAAGGATTAAATCTCATAGTGATAGGTAACAAGTTAAATTGCAAAACAAAATAAAATAAATAAAAGTGCACCAAGGTATTTTTGTGTTTTTATATATGATAAAAGTAGACCCGGGGGGCATATTTTTCACTAGAGGCTTCTCTCTCGAGCACATAACATACGGTGGGTGAATAAATTACTGTTGGGCAATTGATAGAAAAGCGCATAGTTATGACGATATTCAAGGCAATGATCATGTATATAGGCATCACGTCCAAGACAAGTAGACCGACTCCTGCCTACATCTACTACTATTACTCCACCCATCGACCGCTATCCAGCATGCATCTAGGGTATTAAGTATAAAACAGAGTAACACCTTAAGCACGATGACATGATGTAGACAAATAAACCCAAGCAATATGAATAAACCCTTTCGTTTCCCCCTTAATGGCAATAATACAAATATGTGTCTTGTCCCTTTCTGTCACTAGGATATAGAGCATCGCAAGATTGAACCCATTACAAAGCGCCACTCCCATTGCAAGATAAATCAATCTAGTTGGCCAAACTAATAGATAGATCTGAGAGAAATACAAAGCTATAACAGTCATGCACAAAAGAGTTTAGAGAAGACTCAATTAATAATAAAAAATATTCAGATCATACACCCACAATTCATCGGATCCCAACAAACACACCGCAAAAGAAGATTACATCAGATAGAACTCCAAGAACATCGAGGAGAACATTGTATTGAAGATCATAGAGAGGGCGAGAAGAAGCCATCTAGCTACTAGCTATGGATCCGTAGGTCTGTGGTGAACTACTCACGCATCATTGGAAGGCAGCAAGGATGATGTATAAACCCTCCATGATCGATTCCCCCTCTGATAGAGTACTGGAAAAGGCCTCTAGATGGGATCGCGAAAGAACAGAAACTTGCGGTGGCGGAAAAAGTGTTCTGGGTGGTTCTCTATTGGTTTCCCGATTTTAGAGAATTTATAGACGTGGAATTAGGTTAGACGGAGCCACGAGGGGCCCACAAGGCATCAGGGTGCGCCCTATTGCCTTGCTGTCTCCTTGCTTCTTGTCTGGTCTCCTCCCAAAGCTTCTAGGGTCTCTTTTATCCAGCAAAAAATCGTAAAAAAAATTCATAGCATTTGGACTCCGTTTGGTACGGATTTCATGGAAACCAAAAACAAGCATAAAATAGCAACTAGCACTGGGTTAATAGGTTAGTCCCAGAAAATGATATGAAATACCACAAAAAGTTATATGAAACATCCAAGATTGATACTATAATAGCATGAAACAATCAAAAATTATAGATACATTGGAGACGTATCAAGCATCCCCAAGCTTAATTCCTGCTCGTCCTCGAGTAGGTAAATGATAAAAACAGAATTTTTGATGTGGAATGCTACCTACCATGTTCATCATGCAATCTTTCTTTTAGGGTATGACTATTAAGATCCGAATGATTCAAAGCAATAGTCTATTATTTGACATAAAGACATCAATACTCAGGCATACCAGCAAACAATCATGCCTTTCAAAATAAAAATGCTAAAGAACGCTATCCCTAAAAAATCATATAGCCTTGTCATGCTCCATCTTCTTAACACAAAATATAAATCATGTACATCCCCGGTGTCAGCCCAGAAATTGGTTCATACTTTTTAACGCGCTTAAGCTTTTTCAACCCTCACGCAATACATGAGCGTAAGCCATGGACATAGCACTATGGGTGGAATAGAATGCGGTGGTAGAGATTAATAAGGGGAAGACAAAAAGGAAGATAGTCTCACATCAATGCGACTAATCAACAAGCTATGGAGATGCCCATCAATTGATCTCGGTGAGAGGAGTAGGGATTGCCATGCAACGGATGCACTAAGATCTATAAGTGCATGAAAGATCAAACTCAAAACTAAGTGGGTGTGCATCCAACTTGCTTGCTCATGAAGACCTCGGGAATTTGAGGAAGCCCATCATCGGAATATACAAGCCAAGTTCTATAATGAATAATTCCCACTAGTATATGAAAGTGACAACATAGGAGACTCTCTATATGAAAAATATGGTGCTACTTTGAAGCACAAGTGTGGAAAAGGATAGTAACATTGCCCCTTCTCTCTTTTTATATCATTTTTTGTTGGGATCTTTTTGGCCTCATTTTTTTATTTCCTCGCTCGGACAATGCTATAATAATGATGATCATCAGACTTCTATTTACGCACAGCTCGAACACTAAAATATATGACTCTATATGAATGCCTCTGGCAGTGTACGAGGATGTGCAATGATGCTAGCGTAACATGTATGATAATGATGAACGGTGGCTGAGCCACAAATACTATGTCAGCTATATGATCATGCAAAGCAATATGACAATGAAGATGTATGTCATAATAACAGAACGGTGGAAGTTGCATGGCAATATATCTTGGAATGGCTATGGAAATGCCATGTAGGTAGGTATGATGGCTGTTTTGAGGAAGATATAGGGAGGCTTATGTGTGATAGAGCGTATCATATCACGGGGTTTGGATGCACCGAAGAAGTTTGCACCGGCTCCCAAGATGAGAAAGGGCACTGCACGGTACTGAAGAGGCTGGCAAATTGTGGAAAGGTGGGAGTGCGTATAATCCATGCACTCACATTAGTCATACAAACTCACATACTTATTGCGAAAGTCTATTAGCCCTCAAAGCAAAGTACTACTACGCATGCCCCTAGGGGGGAGGTTGGTAGGAGTTAACCATCGCGTGCCCCCGACCTTCACGCATAACGAGAGACTATATGTGCATGCTTCAGGAATCACAAACATTAACACGAATATTCTTACTAAACCACAATTATTCACTAGTACAACCCCCATATTATCATCTAAATATCGCAAAACTATTGCAAGGAATCAAAGTTATCATATTCAGTGATCTACATAAAAGTTTTTATTATATCCCTCTTGAATACCTATCATATCAGGACCAATTTCATAACCCGTGCATATTGCCATTACTATTTATTAGACTCACAAAAAGATATAACTGAAGCATGAGAGTGCAACTATTTATTTAAAATATAACCACCGACATGCTCTAAAAGATATAAGTGAAGCACTAGAGCAACTACCTAGCTCAAAAGATATAAGTGAAGTACATAGAGTATTCTAACAAATCGCAAATAAATGTGTGTCCCTCTCAAAAGGTGTGTGCAGAAAAAAATTGTCGCAAACTAAAAAGCATACAAAGCGAAGAATCTTATAATACACGACATTCCAAGCAAAACTCATATCATGTGATGAATAAAAATATAGCTCCAAGTAATATACTGATGGATTGTAGACGAAAGAGGGGATGCTTTCCGGGGCATCCCGAAGCTTAGATGCTTGGTGGTCCTTGAATACTACCATGGGGTGCCTTGGGCCTCCCCAATCTTAGGGTCTTTCCACTCCTTATTCCTTCATCAATCGTGCTGCCACCCAAAACTTGAAAACTACAGCACACAAATTTCAACAGAAACCTCGTGAGATCTGTTAGTAGAACAAGCAAATCACAAACTTTAGGTACTGTTATCAACCCATTCATATTTTATTATTGCATAATACCTATTGTATTCTAACTTCTCCATGACATATACCCCCGATATAATCCATAGCATCATTAAAACAAGCAAAGTATGCAACGAAAACAAAATCTGTGAAAAACAGAATAGTCTGTAATGATCTAAAAAATGCAATATTATGTAACTCCAAAAATTCTAAAAACTAGGAAAACATGGTCAATTTTTAGATCAATCATGCATAAATAAATTCAGAATTTTATCACATTCCAGTGAATTTAAATAATTACAGTACTAGGCGTAATTTTTTTTGTTTTTTCACAGAATCAAGCCAACTATCAACCAAATCATCCCAAAGGCTTTACTTGGCACAAACACTAATTAAAACATAATAAAATATAATAACAGTATCGTACTTGTGTGGACATTAAAAAATAAAAATATTGGGTTGCCTCCCAACAAGCGCTATTGTTTTATGCCCCTAGCTAGGCGTAATGCATATTTTGAAGTATTGTCATCTTTAGTTTTCATCCCATAGGTGGCCCTCATAATAGATTCATATTGTGGCTTAATTCTATTTCTAGGGAACTATCCCATTCTTTTCTTTAATGGAAATTGGAGCCTTATGTTCCCTTCTTTCATATCAATAATAGCACCTACGGTTCATAGGAAAGGCCTACCAAGTATTATAGGACAAGACGAATTGCATTCAATATCAAGCATAATGAAATCAACGGGCACATAATTTCTATTAGAAAGTATCATTTATTCTACCCAATGGTTTCTTAATTGTTGAATCCGCTAAGTGCAAATAAAGGGAACATTCATCCATATCAACAAGACCTAGCACATCACACAAAGATTTTGGTGTGGTGGAAACGCTAGCACCCAAATCACATAAAGCATTGCATTCATAATTTTTAATCTTTACTTTAATAGTAGGTTCCCATCCATCATGCAATTTTCTAGGTATTGAAACATCCAAGTCTAGTTTTTCTTCAAAAGCTTTCATCGTAGCTTCTACAATATGTTTAGTAAAGCTTTATTTTGTTCATAAGCATTGGGTGAATTTATCATGGATTGCAACAAGGAAATACACTCAATTAAAGAACATCTATCTTAATTAAAGTCCCTGTAACCGAAAGTAGTGGGGACATCACTAGTTAAAGTCTTGACCTCTCCAAACCCACCTTTATCTTTTTATCATTAAGACCATCACCCTCCGACACTACAGGAATCAGGCACTTTGCCGTATGCCATGGCGGACGGCAAAGTCCTTTATCGTCCGCTAGCAGACGGCAACAGGTCCGGTTGAATGAGCTACGGCAAAGGGCTCTTTGTCGTCTGCTGGCGGACGACAAAGATGAAATGGTCTTTGCCATCCGCCAGCGGACGGCAAAGAGCCTGGACGGCATACATGGCAGGTTAGGTCCGTTAGGGGGTTAACGACGTGCTTTGCTGTCTGCTGGTGGACGGCAAAGACCTTTGCATCTTTGCCTTCTGCCAACGGACAGCAAACAACACAAATATGCCAGCCCATATGCCCCCTAGGTAGCTGCCACGTGGCAAGCTATACCGTCCGCTGGCAGACGACAAAGATGCCAAGGTCTTTGCCGTCCGCCAGCAGACGGCAAAGATGCCAAATAGGCCAGCCCAGTGCACACCAGGTTGCACAGGTAGCTGACATGTGGCATCTTGGCCGTCTATTGACTGATGGCAAAGCTCTTTGCCGTTATATATACGCATTTGAAAATACTTTCAACAAGCATAACAACACATGTACATACCAAATCATATCCCTGACATATGGATATGATCATCCAACACATATACATACCAAATCAAAAGTCCATATGCAACATATATAGCTAGCCAACATAGCCAACAACAAGCATACAATGGTTCCATCCATACATACATATATAGGTAGCAAGTTTCACATTGTTCATCCTAAAAAATCAAAACAAAAAGGAAGCACAAGGAGAAGAGTAGACTCCATCAATGCAAGCTTCCTCATCGAAAGCAAATCTGCAAATTGGGAAAAAAGAAAGTTAGAAGAAGAAGAAGAAGACTAGAAGAAGAAGACTAGCAAGAAGAAGAAGAAGAAGAATGTTTCTTCTCTTTCTTTTCCCCCTCTCCTCTTCTTTATCTTGTTCTTAGGTAATTATAGGTCATTTTTGTGGTAACCTAAGTGACGATGCCATTTTTGAGCCAACTTACGTAGTTATAGCTCATTTTTTATCTAACTTAGGTAATTATGCCATTTAGGAGGAAAATAAGCTAAATATGCATTTGTTAAGCAAAACACTAGAGAAAACTTACCCTCATCACAACAAATGCAATGAAGATCGCAACTTAGGTAACAATTGATCCAACGGCATAATGATACCAAGCCTCATTATCAATGGCATATTTTCTAATCTTCTCAAGCTTCAGGCGCATTGCATCCATCTTCAAGCGCATTGCATTCATCTTCATCTTGTGATCATCGACGACATCGGCAACATACAACTCCAATGTCATCTTCTCTTCTTCAATTCTTTTAATTTTTTCTTTCAAATACTCATTTTCTTTTTCAACTAAATTTAACTTCTCGACAAGAGGGTCGGTTTCAAATTCCGGTTCACATACCTCCTAGATTTAAATATCTCTATGTCAACTTGATGGCCATAATTGTCATAAATGTGAAATGTAACAAATAGTTATGAAAGATAATTAACCACATCCGAATCATAAAGCGGGCGAGGGCCGACGGGGATGGACATCAAGACCATGGCACTATGTATAAGAAACAATCATACAAAGTAAGAAAATTATACAAGTAACTATATAAATCATACAATCATACAAGTAACTTTATAAATCAAGTATAATATAAAAAATTGAATACCTAATAATAATCTGGATCTTCGGGTTCAATAAATGCTCCGAGATCAATAAATGCATCATCATCATCACTATCGTGCTCATCATCATCATTAATAATAAATGAATCATCATGTGGAAGGCCACCTTTACGTAATCGGCCGAGCATTGAGAGGTCATCCGCAGCAGTAACCTCCTCTAGTTCAGGCTCTTCTTGTTCCGGCTCAGGGGTGAAGTCGGGTTCATTGTCGCTATCTACTTCAATGTTCTGGGGTGAAGTAGAGCGGTTCTTGAAACGTTTTTTTGGAAAGACATGTTTCTTGGAAGAATTCTCCTTCATATGTGTCTGGGTTAATGTGAGGTTCATAATCCTCTTCATTGGGGGGAGGTGGTCTAACACGTGGCGACACTTCATAAACGACATCCCAACCATTGAGATTTGGATCACTTTGACAGGCCCACAGTAGATAGAAAACTTGGGTTGCCTGTTGAGCCATAATATAGACATCGGGAACATCCAAATGGGTGCTTTGTTTGATTTCCACTAGCCCTAAGTGTTCATGAGTCCTTCTAGTCTCCTTTGGCTAGAACCAATAACATTTGAAGACTATGACGTTTGGTGGGTTTGCACCATAGAATTGAAGTTCATAAATTGCTTCAACTCCTCCATAATACTCGGTATCTCCTTCGCCGATAGCAGAGATACAATAATTTGTAGACTTTCGGTCGGCCATAGATACGAAAGCGATACCCATTGATGTCGTATTTGTCAAATGAACGGACCTTAAAGTCAAAACCATTAGCAACTTGTCTCAAATCGGCGTCCATAAACTCTGAATTAGCCTACAAGTTTAATACGAAAGGGATTGTTTCATTAGCCACAAATTAGACGGAGAAATGAAATGGTCTAATGGAAATTACCGTTTGTTTGAACCAAGAGACGAAACCGGGATAGTCGCCTCCATGTTTTACCAGAAGCTCATACTCTAGAATCCTTTTGGATCACTGCTCCATACGAGAATTTTGGCGACGTATCGACTGTATCAAATTTATCCAGGAATAGGAGCAGTTCAAAGGAATTAGAAGTTGTGAAACAATGTACCGAGAACTTACTCGATGTACGGCCGCACTTCTGTTAGGTTGGTGAAGATATACAATGAAATGATCTGCCATTCTTCGAAATCCAACCTTAAGGAATTAGAAGCACCGGCTGGTGTGAGATCCCCTTTGAATAGGCTGAGGTTGGATCCACCCTTTTTAGGGTCGTCAGCATTGTACCGAGGCTTCGGATTATGCAAATGACAATTTTTGGCTTCGTAGTGTGCTGTCACGAAGTTTGCTGCCTCCTCAGTAATGAATGCCTCAGCCATCAATGCTTCAATTCTACATTTATTTTTACATCTTGCTCATAGCGTGTTCTACATCCTCTCAGTTGCGTAGCACCAACGATTTTCCACGGGCCCCCCAATCTAGCCTTGGTTGGGAGATGCAAAATCAAGTGCTGCATTGGATTAAAGAAGCCCGGCGGAAAGATCTTCTCTAACTTGCAGATCAACTCTGGCGCCAACTCTTCCATTTCTTCTAGCAGGCAAGGAGATAGATCTTTCACACAAAGAACACGGAAGAAATAGCTCAGCTCTGCCAGTACTAGCCATTCATCCTCAAGGATTAAGCCATGCAACATCACCGGCATTACCCGCTCAATCCATATGTGCCAATCATGACTCTTAACACCAAATATCTTCAATTTGTCAAGACTCGCTCCCCTCTTTAGATTCACTGCATACCCATCGGGGAACATCAACTGTTGTTGCACCCACAAGATAATTTCCCTCATAGCTGTCCTTCCAAGATTAAACCATGCCTTTGGCTTTGTCCAGTTCTGCTTTCCTTTCGGTGGTTGCATGTTTTGTAACGGTCTATGACATAGCGCCTCCAGATCGACTCTAGCCTCAGTATTATCCTTTGACTTCCCATCTATGCCGAACAATGTACCAAAAAGTGCCTCGGCGATATTCTTCTCAGCATGCATCACGTCGATGTTGTGTGGGCAAAGGAGGTCTTTGAAGTAAGGCAGATCCCAGAAGCATGTCTTGTGAGTCCAGGCGTGTTTCGAATTATACCCCTTGAAATACCCTGGATGCTCTGGATCTGGCTCGAGAGCGTTTAACTGATCCAGGGTCTCTTGGCCTGTCAACGCAGGTGGTGCAGAGTTTTTGACAACTCTACCTTTGATGAAGTTCTTCTTGTCTTTCCGGAACTTATGGCGAGGATCCAGGAACTGTCTATGCATGTCGAAGCAAGAAAACTTGCGACCGGCCTGAAGCCAACGAAACTCAAGAGCTCCCTTGCATGTGGGGCACGGGAACCTTCCATGCACACACCAGCCAACGAATAGTGCATAGGCCGGCAAGTCATGCGTCGAGTACATGTACCAGCCACGCATTATGAAGTTCTGTTTGCTAAAGGCGTTGTATGTCTTGAACCCATTATCCCAGGCTTCTTGCAATTCCGCATGTACACATTCATATTCTTCCCCGGATAGTTGGGTCCTGGAATTATCAACGTCAAGAAAATGTTCTTTCTTTGCATAATACAGGCCAACAACTGTATTGGGCTGCCATCAGACCAAACACACTGAACCCATTCGTGTTGATGCCGACTCGAGGATGCCTCGGATCTGCCGCTTTGTCATCATGTAATGCATCGAAGCACTGATACGTCTCCAACGTATCTATAATTTTTGATTGCTCCATGCTATATTATCTTCTGTTTTGGACATTATTGGGCTTTATTATACACTTTTATATTATTTTTGGGACTAACCTATTAACCGGAGGCCCAACCCAGAATTGCTGTTTTTTGCCTATTTCAGAGTTTCGCAGAAAAAGAATATCAAACGGACTCCAAACGGAATGAAACCTTCGGGAACGTGATTTTCGGAATGAACATGATCCAGAGGACTTGGACCCTACGTCAAGAAATCAAACAGGAAGCCACGAGGTAGGGGGCGCGCCTAGCCCCCCAGGCGCGCCCTCCACCCTCATGGGCCCCATGTTGCTCCACCGACGTACTCCTTCCTCCTATATATACCTACGTACCCCCAAACGATCAGATACGGAGACAAAAACCTAATTCCACCGCCGCAACCTTCTGTACCCGTGAGATCCCATCTTGGGGCCTGTTCCGGAGCTCCGCCGGAGGGGGCATCGATCACGGAGGGCTTCTACATCAACACCATAGCCACTCCGATGAAGTGTGAGTAGTTTACCTCAGACCTTCGGGTCCATAGTTATTAGCTAGATGGCTTCTTCTCTCTTTTTGGATCTCAATACAATGTTCTCCCCCTCTCTTGTGGAGATCTATTCGATGTAATCTTCTTTTGCGATGTGTTTGTTGAGACCAATGAATTGTGGGTTTATGATCAAGTTTATCTATGAACAATATTTGAATCTTCTAAATTCTTTTATGTATGATTGGTTATCTTTGGAAGTCTCTTCGAATTATCAGTTTGGTTTGGCCTACTAGATTGATCTTTCTTGCAATGGGAGAGTGCTTAGCTTTGGGTTCAATCTTGCGGTGTCCTTTCCCAGTGATAGTAGGGGCAGCAAGGCACGTATTGTATTGTTGCCATCGAGGATAACAAGATGTTTTTTTATCATATTGCATGAATTTATCCCTCTACATCATGTCATCTTGCTTAAAGCGTTACTCTGTTCTTATGAACTTAATACTCTAGATGCATGCTGGATAGCGGTCAATGTGTGGAGTAATAGTAGTAGATGCAGGCAGGAGTCGGTCTACTTGTTTCGGATGTGATGCCTATATACATGATCATACCTAGATATTCTCATAACTATGCTCAATTCTGTCAATTGCTCAACAGTAATTTGTTCACCCACCGTAAAATACTTATGCTCTTGAGAGAAGCCACTAGTGAAACCTATGGCCCCCGGATCTATTTTCCATCATATTAATCTCCCGACAACAAGTTATTTCTGTCGCCGTTTTTATTTTACTTTCTTTACTTTGTATCTTTATCACAAAAATACCAAAAATATTATCTTATCATATCTATCAGATCTCACTCTCGTAAGTGACCGTGTAGGGATTGACAACCCCTTATCGCGTTGGTTGTGAGGATTTATTTGTTTGTGTAGGTGCGAGGGACTCGCGCGTAGCCTCCTACTGGATTGATACCTTGGTTCTCAAAAAACTGAGGGAAATACTTATGCTACTTTGCTGCATCACCCTTTCCTCTTCAAGGGAAAACCAGCGCAGTGCTCAAGAGGTAGCAAGCGCTTCCATGCTTCACCGTCCGATGTGTGCACCATCATCAGCTTCCCATCTGCATCTAGTTGGGTTCTTTTGCCCGTTTTGTGCCATGTCATCTGTCTGGCCGTCTGTTTGATACGTCTCCATCATATCTATAATTTTTGATTGTTCCATGCTATTATATTATCTGTTTTGGATGTTTAATGGGCTTTAATATGCTCTTTTATATTATTTTTGGGACTAACCTATTAACCGGAGGCCCAGTGCCAGTTGCTGTTTTTTTGCCTATTTCAGTGTTTGGCAGAAAAGGAATATCAAACGGAACGAAACCTTCGCGAGGATCTTTCTTGGAACAAACGTAATCCAGGAGACTTGGAGTGGAAGTCAGAGACGCAACGAGGCGCCCACGAGGCGGCCACGAGGCAGGAGGGCGCGCCGAGGGGGGTAGGCGCGCCCCCACCCTCGTGGGCCCCTCGTAGCTCCACCGACCAACTTCTTTCGCCTATATATATACTCTTATACCCTCAAAACATCCAGGAGAGCCACGAAACCACTTTTCCACCACCGCAATGAAGGAAATATGCCCTAGAGGCAATAATAAAGTTATTATTTATTTCCTTATATCATGATTAATGTTTATTATTCATACTAGAATTGTATTAACCGGAAACATAATACATGTGTGAATACATAGACAAACAGAGTGTCACTAGTATGCCTCTACCTGACTAGCTCGTTGATCAAAGATGGTTAAGTTTCCTAGCCATTGACATGGGTTGTCATTTGATTAACGGGATCACATCATTAGGAGAATGATGTGATTGACTTGACCCATTCCGTTAGCTTAGCACTCGATCGTTTAGTATGTTGCTATTGCTTTCTTCATGACTTATACATGTTCCTATGACTATGAGATTATGCAACTCCTGTTTACCGGAGAATACTTTGTGTGCTACCAAACGTCACAACGTAACTGGGTGATTATAAAGGTGCTCTACAGGTGTCTCCGAAGGTACTTGTTGGGTTGGCGTATTTCGAGATTAGGATTTGTCACTCCAATTGTCGGAGAGGTATCTCTGGGCCCACTCGGTAATGCACATCACTTAAGCCTTGCAAGCATTGCAACTAATGAGTTAGTTGCGGGATGATGTATTATGGAACGAGTAAAGAGACTTGCCGGTAACGAGATTGAACTAGGTATTGAGATACCGACGATTGAATCTCGGGCAAGTAACATACCGATGACAAAGGGAACAACGTATGTTGTTATGCGGTCTGACCGATAAAGATCTTCGTAGAATATGTGGGAGCCAATATGAGCATCCAGGTTCCGCTATTGGTTATTGACCGGAGACGTGTCTCGGTCATGTCTACATAGTTCTCGAACCCGTAGGGTCCGCACGCTTAACGTTTCGATGATAGTTATATTATGAGTTTATATGTTTTGATGTACCGAAGATTGTTTGGAGTCCCGGATGTGATCACGGACATGACGAGGAGTCTCGAAATGGTCGAGACATGAAGATTGATATATTGGAAGCCTATATTTGGATATCGGAAGTGTTCCGGGTGAAATTGGGATTTTACCGGAGTACCGAGGGGTTACCGGAACCCCCCGGAATGGGCCATAGTGGGCCTTAGTGGAGAAGAGGAGAGGCGGCCAGGGCAAGGGCCGCGCGCCCCTCCCCCCAGTCCGAATAGGACAAGGAGAGGGGGGCGGCGCCCCCGCTTTCCTTCTTCTCCTCCACCTCTTTCCTCCTCTTCTCCTAATCCAACAAGGAAAAGGGAGGGAGTCCTACTCCCGGTGGGAGTAGGACTCCTCCTGGCGCGCCCCCTCCTGGCCGGCCGCACCTTCCCCCTTGCTCATTTATATACGGGGGCAGGGGGCACCCTAGAGACACAACAATTGATCGTTTGATCTTTTAGCCGTGTGCGGTGCCCCCCTCCACCATAGTCCACCGCGATAATACTGTAGTGGTGCTTAGGCGAAGCCCTACGTCTGTAGAACATCATCATCGTCACCACGCCGTCGTGCTGACGAAACTCTCCCTCAACACTCGGCTGGATCGAAGTTCAAGGGACGTCATCGGGCTGAACGTGTGCTGAACTCGGAGGTGCCGTGCGTTCGGTACTTGATCGGTCGGATCGTGAAGACGTACGACTACATCAACCGCGTTGTGCTAACGCTTCCGCTTTCGGTCTACGAGGGTACGTCGTCAACACTCTCCCCTCTCGTTGCTATGCATCACCATGATCTTGCGTGTGCGTAGGTTTTTTTTTTGAAATTACTACGTTCCCCAACACGCAACCTTCTGTACCCGTGAGATCCCATCTTGGGGCCTTTTCCTGCGATCTGCCGGAGGGGGATTAGATCACGGAGGGCTTCTACATCAACACCATAGCCTCTCCGATGATGTGTGAGTAGTTTACCACAGACCTTCGGGTCCATAGTTATTAGCTAGATGGCTTCTTCTCTCTCTTTGGTTCTCAATACAAAGTTCTCCTCGATGTTCTTGGAGATCTATTCCATGTAGTACTTTTTGCGGTGTGTTTGTCGAGATCCGATGAATTGTGGGTTTATGATCAAGATCATCTATGAACAATATTTGATTCTTCTCTGAATTCTTATATGCATGATTTGATATCTTTGCAAGTCTCTTGGAATTATCGGTTTAGTTTGGCCTACTACATTGATCTTTCTTGCAATGGGAGAAGTGCTTAGCTTTGGGTTCAATCTTGCGGTGCTTGATCCCAGTGACAGAAAGGGAACCGACACGTACTGTATTGTTGCCATCGAGGATAAAAAGATGGGGTTTATATCATATTGCCTGAGTTTATCCCTCTACATCATGTCATCTTGCCTAATGCGTTACTCTGTTCTTATGAACTTAATACTCTAGATGCATGCTGGATAGCGGTCGATGTGTGGAGTAATAGTAGTAGATGCAGAATCATTTCGGTCTACTTGATACGGACGTGATGCCTATGTTCATGATCATGCCTAGATATTCTCATAACTATGCGCTTTTCTATCAATTGCTCGGCAGTAATTTGTTCACCCATCGTAATATATGCTATCATGAGAGAAGCCACTAGTGAGACCTATGGCCCCCGGGTCTATTTTACATCATATTAGTTTCCCGTCAACTAGCTATTTCTGTCGTCGTTTATTTTGCAATCTTTACTTTCCAATTTATAAAACAAAAATACCAAAAATATTTGTCTTATTCAGATCTCACTTTTGCAAGTGGTCGCGAAGGGATTGACAACCCCTTTATCGCATTGGTTGCAAGGTTCTTGATTGTTTGTGCAGGTACTAGGCGATTTGTGTGTAGTCTCCTACTGGATTGATACCTTGGTTCTCAAAAACGGAGGGAAATACTTACGCTACTTTGTTGCATCACCCTTTCCTCTTCAAGGGAAAACCAACGCATGCTCAAGAGGTAGCAAGAAGAATTTCTGGCGCCGTTGCCGGGGAGATCTACGCACAACTCAAGACATACCAAGTACCCATCACAAACTCTTATCCCTCGCATTACATTATTTACCATTTACCTCTCGTTTTCCTCTCCCCCACTTCACCCTTGCCATTTTATTCGCTCCTTTTTCCGTTCGTCTCTTTTCGCTTGCTTCTCGGGTTTTTGGGTGATAGTGTGCCCGTTTTGCTTTGATGGCTCCACCAAGAAGCGTTGATCCTCACCTTAGAATGTTGGAAGAAATTGAAAACAATGTTAGAAGCTTTATGTCTTTGCAATTTGAGCATAATAATTTCTTCAGAAACGAGCTTAAAGAACAGAAAATTTTTATGGAGTACATGAATAAAGAGCTCGATGATATGTCTAAGGAATTTTATGGTTTGAAATCTCAGTTTGCTCAACTTGAAAACTTAATAGCCCAAATTTGGGATAAGCAAGCCACCTTAGTTAATAAGATGGCCGCTAAACCGGAAGATCTAGATAATAATAATGATGAAGATCTAAAAGTGATTGATGTGTCGCCTATTAAATCTTTGTTTTCTAGTATGAATGTTGATAAAGATGGGACTGGAGATGAGTCAACTTTAGTTAAAAAGCGTCCCAATGATTCGGAGTTTTTAGATCTTGATGCAAAAATTAATAAAAGTGGGATTGAAGAGGTCAAAACTTCACATAGCAATGAACCCACTATTTTGGATTTCGAGGAATTTAATTATGATAATTGTTCTTTGATATATTGTATCTCCTTGTTGCAATCCGTGTTAAATTCTCCTCATGCTTATAATCAAAATAAAGCTTTTACTGAACATATCGTTGATGCTTTGATGCAATCTTATGAAGAAAAACTTGAATTAGAAGTTTCTATCCCTAGAAAACTTTATGATGATTGGGAACCCACTATTAAAATTAAGATTAAAGATCATGAATGCTATGCTTTATGTGATTTGGGTTCTAGTGTTTCCACGATACCAAAAACCTTGTGTGATGTGTTAGGTTTCCGTGAATTTGATGATTGTTCTTTAAATTTGCACCTTTACGGATTCCACCATTAAGAAACCTATAGGAAGGATTAATGATGTTCTTATTGTTGCAAATAGGAATTATGTGCCCGTAGATTTCATTGTTCTTGATATAGATTGCAATCCTACATGTCCTATTATTCTTGGTAGACATTTCCTTAGAACGATTGGTGCAATTATTGATATGAAAGAAGGAAATATTAGATTCCAATTTCCATTAAGGAAAGGCATGGAACACTTTCCTACAAAAGAAAATTAAATTACCTTATGAATCTATTATGAGAGCCACATATGGATTGCATACCAAAGATGGCAATACCTAGATCTATTCTTGTTTTTATGCCTAGCTAGGGGCGTTAAACGATAGCGCTTGTTGGGAGGCAACCCAATTTTATTTTTGTTCCTTGCTTTTTGTTCCTGTTTAGTAATAAATAATTCATCTAGCCTCTGTTTAGATGTGGTTTTATGTTTTAATTAGTGTTTGTGCCAAATAGAACCTTTGGGAAGACTTGGGTGAAGTCTTTGCGATCTTGCTGTAAAAAACAGAAACTTCAGCACTCACGAGATTAGCTGCCACTTTTTTTACTGGAGAGTGCTTTTAGGTTGATTCTTCTTGAAGATGATTAATAGATAAATTCCTCATGTCCACCAATTTATTTCAGAATTTTTGGAGTTCCAGAAGTATACGTTTGATACAGATTACTACAGACTATTCTGTTTTTGACATATTCTGTTTTTCGTGTGTTGTTTGCTTATTTTGATGAATCTATGGCTAGTATCGGGGGTATGAACCATAGAGAAGTTGGAATACAGTAGGTTTAACACCAATATAAATAAAGATTTAGTTCATTACAGTACCTTAAAGTGGTGGTTTGTTTTCTTATACTAACGGAGCTCATGAGATTTTCTGTTTAAGTTTTGTGTTGTGAAGTTTTCAAGTTTTTGGGTAAAGATTTGATGGATTTCGGAATAAGGAGTGGCAAGATCCTAAGCTTGGGGATTCCCAAGGCACCCCGAGGTAAAATTCAAGGACAACCAAAATCCTAAGCTTGGGGATGCCCCGGAAGGCATCCCGTCTTTCGTCTTCGTCTATCGGTAACTTTACTTGAGGCTATATTTTTATTCACCACATGATATGTGTTTTGCTTGGAGCGGCTTGTATGATTTGAGTCTTTGCTTTTTAGTTTACCACAATCATCCTTGCTGTACACACCTTTTGGGAGAGACACACATGAATCGGTATTTATTAGAATACTCTATGTGCTTCACTTATATCTTTTGAGCTAGATAATTTTTGCTCTAGTGCTTCGCTTATATCTTTTTAGAGCACGGTGGTGGTTTTATTTTACAGAAATTATTGATCTCTCATGATCCACTTAAAATATTTTGAGAGTCCTTTAGAACAGCATGGTAATTTTCTTTGGCTATAAAATTAGTCCTAATATGACAGGCATCCAAGATCGGTATAATAAAAACTTTCATATAAAGTGCATTGAATACTATGAGAAGTTTGATACTTGATGATTGTTTTGAGATATGAAGATGGTAATATTAGAGTCGTGCTAGTTGAGTAATTGTGAATTTGAGAAATACTTGTGTTGGAGTTTGCAAGTCCCGTAGCATGCACGTGTGGTAACTGTTGTGCAACAAATTTGAAGCATGGGGTGTTTCTTTGACTGTCCTCCTTATGAGTGGCGGTCGGGGACGAGCGATGGTATTTTCCTACCAATCTATCCCCCTAGGAGCATGCGCGTAGTGCTTGGTTTTGATGACTTGTAAATTTTTGCAATAAGTATGTGAGTTCTTTATGACTAATGTTGAGTCCATGGATTATACGCACTCTCACCCTTCCATCATTGCTAGCCTCTTCGGTACCGTGCATTGCCCTTTCTCACCTCGATAGTTGGTGCAAACTTCACCGGTGCATCCAAACCCCGTGATATGATACGCTCTATCACACATAAACCTCCTTATATCTTCTTCAAAACAGCCACCATACCTACCTATGATGGCATTTCCATAGCCATTCCGAGATATATTGCCATGCAACTTTTCCATCGTTCCGTTTATTATCACACGCTTCATCATTGTCATATTGCCTTGCATGATCATCTAGTCGACATCGTATTTGTGGCAAGGCCACCATGCATAATTTTTCATACATGTCACTCTTGATTCATATCCCGGTACACCGCCGGAGGCACTCATATAGAGTCATATTTTGTTCTAGTATCGAGTTGTAATCCTTGAGTTGTAAATAAATAGAAGTGTGATGCTCATCATTATTAGAGCATTGTCCCGTGTGAGGAAATAAAAAAGGAGAAAGGCCAAATAATAAAAAGAGAAAGGCCAAAAAAAGAGAAAGGCCAAATATAAGAAAAGAGAAGGACCAAAAAATGAGAGAAAAAGAGAGAAGGGACAATGCTACTATCCTTTTTCCACACTTGTGCTTCAAAGTAGCACCATGATCTTCATGATACAGAGTTTCTTATTTTGTCACTTTCATATACTAGTGGGAATTTTTCATTATAGAACTTGGCTTGTATATTCCAACAATGGGCTTCCTCAAATGCCCTAGGTCTTTGTGAGCAAGCAAGTTGGATGCACACCCACTTAGTTTCTTTTGTTGAGCTTTCATACATTTATAGCTCTAGCGCATCCGTTGCATGGCAATCCCTACTCCTCGCATTGACATCAATTGACGGGCATCTCCTTAGCCCATTGATTAGCCGCATCGATGTGAGACTTTCTCCTTTTTTGTCTTCTCCACACAACCTCCATCATCATATTCTATTCCACCCATAGTGCTATGTCCATGGCTCACGCTCATGTATTGCGTGAAAGTTGAAAAAGTTTGAGAATACTAAAGTATGAAACAATTTCTTGGCTTGTCATCGGGGCTGTGCATGATGAGAGCATTTTGTGTGACGAAAATGAAGCATGGCCAAACTATATGATTTTGTAGGGATGGGCTTTCTTTGGCTATGTTATTTTGAGAAGACATAATTGCTTAGTTAGTATGCTTGAAGTATTATTATTTTTATGTCAATATTAAACTTTTGTCTTGACTCTTTTGGATCTGAACATTCATGCCACAATAAAGAAAATTACATTGAAAATTATGTTAGGAAGCATTCCACATCAAAAATTCTGTTTTTATCATTTATCTACTTGAGGACGAGAAGGAATTAAGCTTGGGGATGCTGATACGTCTCCAATGTATCTATAATTTTTGATTGTTCCATGCTATTATATTATCTGTTTTGGATGTTTAATGGGCTTTAATATGCTCTTTTATGTTATTTTTGGGACTAACCTATTAACCGGAGGCCCAGTGCCAGTTGCTGTTTTTTTGCCTATTTCAGTGTTTCGCAGAAAAGGATTATCAAACGGAACGAAACCTTCGCGAGGATCTTTCTTGGAACAAACATAATCCAGGATACTTGGAGTGGAAGTCAGAGACGCAACGAGGAGGCCACGAGGCAGGAGGGCGCGCCCAGGGGGGTAGGCGTGCCCCCCACCATCGTGGGCCCCTCGTAGCTCCACCGACCTACTTCTTTCGCCTATATATACTCTTATACCCTGAAAACATCCAGGAGAGCCACGAAACCACTTTTCCACCGCCGCAACCTTCTGTACCCGTGAGATCCCATCTTGGGGCCTTTTCCGGCGATCTACCGGAGGGGGATTCGATCACGGAGGGCTTCTACATCAACACCATAGCCTCTCCGATGATGTGTGAGTAGTTTACCGCAGACCTTTGGGTCCATAGTTATTAGCTAGATGGCTTGTTCTCTCTCTTTGATTCTCAATACAAAGTTCTCCTCGATGTTCTTGGAGATCTATTCGATGTAATACTTTTTGCGGTGTGTTTGTCGAGATCCGATGAATTGTGGGTTTATGATCAAGATTATCTATGAACAATATTTGATTCTTCTCTGAATTCTTATATGCATGATTTGATATCTTTGCAAGTCTCTTCGAATTATCGGTTTAGTTTGGCCTACTAGATTGATCTTTCTTGCAATGGGAGAAGTGCTTAGCTTTGGGTTCAATCTTGCGGTGCTCGATCCCAGTGACAGAAAGGGAACCAACACGTATTGTATTGTTGCCATCGAGGATAAAAAGATGGGGTTTTATATCATATTGCTTGAGTTTATCCCTCTACATCATGTCAATTTGCCTAATGCGTTACCCTGTTCTTATGAACTTAATACTCTAGATGCATGCTGGATAGCGATCGATGTGTGGAGTAATAGTAGTAAATGCAGAATCGTTTTGGTCTACTTGATACAGACGTGATGCCTATGTTCATGATCATGCCTAGATATTCTCATAACTATGCGCTTTTTTATCAATTGCTTGGCAGTAATTTGTTCACCCACCGTAATGTATGCTATCATGAGAGAAGCCAGTAGTGAAACCTATGGCCCCCGGGTCTATTTTACATCATATTAGTTTCCCGTCAACTAGCTATTTCTGTCGCCGTTTAATTTGCAATCTTTACTTTCCAATCTATACAACAAAAATACCAAAAATATTTATCTTATTTAGATCTCACTTTTGCAAGTGGCCGTGAAGGGATTGACAACCCCTTTATCGCGTTTGTTGCGAGGTTCTTGATTGTTTGTGCAGGTACTAGGCGATTTGCGTGTGGTCTCCTACTGGATTGATACCTTGGTTCTCAAAAACTGAGGGAAATACTTACGCTATTTTGCTGCATCACTCTTTCCTCTTCAAGTGAAAACCAACGCATGCTCAATAGGTAGCAAGAAGGATTTGGCATATACCGAAAAGACATTGAAAAGACGATGAAGTCTTGGTACGATTGGCATATACCGAAGAACATTAACGGGGATTTTGGTCTGCGTCTTCTCACCCATACCATTGTCTACCGCAACATGCCTGGATGACTTGCAAATGGGACAATAGTTCAAGTGCACACACTGAAGCCTAAATAAGGCACATCCTTTCTCACAGGCATGTATCTTCTCATAGGGCATCTTAAGAGCACAAAGGATTTTGTCTGACAGGTACAGGTTTGCAGGTAGTACATGGCCTTTGGGTAGAAAAAGTCCAAATACTGTCATCATTGCGTCATAGCATTCTCTACCCAAGTTGAATTGAGCCTTCAGAGCCATTATTCGTGAGATGGCATCCAGCTGACAAAGCTCAGTGTGCTCGTGGAGAGGACGTTTTGAAGACTCCAAAATTTCATTGAAGGCCTTTGCAGATTCCTCCATCTCATCGTCCGAGTCCCGAGCATCATCAAAGTCTCGCACCATGTCTTGCATCCCGGTACCATGCTCGTCGGTGCGATGACGAAGCACCTCAGCTCTGGCACATTGGGCAGACTCCCCATGAAATGTCCACACCGTATAATTTGGCGTAAAACCCCTCTTCTGCAGGTGTTTGCCCATTTCATCCTCTGTCCTCTTCTGCCAATTGTTGCACCCGGCACATGTGCACCATGTTGTCCTCTAGCCATTTGCAAATGCGGCTCTTGGAAACCCCTTGGTTTTTGTTAACAATTCAATGGTCATGTCTTTCTGACTAGTGTCACCGGTGTACATCCACGCACGATCACTCATCCCGCCTAGCTACTGGCACATAAGAAATATATATATATATATCAACATGTATATATTCATCAGTTAATGGAGTTTGTCACTTTTATAATGTCCATGCAACCTAGACGCTAATAGGTAAAGATAGGTGCTAATCCCACCCGAGTATGTCTATATTGGGTTCGTTTTCCCATGCTCTGCTCTGGATCCGACGCAAAATTTCGGCAGCACCTCCCCGCTGTTCTCCTGATACACGTCTCGGCAATAAGCAGAGAGGATGTGTACCCGGAGAACAATAGGAGGCACTGACGAAATTCTGCATTGGATCCGGAGCAGAGCATATGGGAAAACGAACCCAATCTACACATACTCGGGCTGTCCATGGATAACGTTGGACAATTCTAAAGAATCACGGTTATAAAAATGCAAATGCATGCATATTTATAGATGTAACCCTTTCGAACGGGAGATGCATAGTGGTCACACATACTGATGATTGAAGACACCTATAGTTAGCAAGTTTCATCGACACGAAGACCGGAACAGAGCAAATGAAGGGGGAGGAGGAGATGTCATTTGTGCTCACCCACGAACGCAGGGGCGGAGCTCGTCGAACACTAGACCCTCGCAGCGACGAAAAAACTGCACATTTAAATCGAAAGATGAGTAACATAGCAATTTTGTTTTTTTCGTCAACCTAACTAAATATTTACAACAGGACGAGCGGGTTAGGGGGTTCCTCGGTGTCGATGGAACCCTAAATAGCAAGTATCATCGGTGCGAGATACATGTGGCGCTCGACGTTGAACACTAGATCCACATCCCACAAGTGACGCGGGCGCCCGGCGTCCCGCGCGCAGCAATAGTTTTGGGGCCCGATGACGGTCAAACACCTTGGGGAATTTGTCTGGCAGCCTATGTGATGAGGATTAAAGCCAAGTTTTGAAACTTCAAACAACCAAACCGACTTGACTCAGTTTGGGTGTTTCAAGTTACAACACTTGGCTTTTAATCATCATCACAGAGGCTGCAAGACAAATTCGCAATGGTGTTCGACCGCCATCGACCCCGAGAACCGTTGCTGCCGGATGCCGGACGCCGGTGTCACTTGTGGGATGTGAATGTAGTGTTCGACACCGACGACCAGATGTATCTCGCACCAACGATACTTGCTATTTAGGGTTCCATCGACGTCGAGGAAACCCCTAACCCGCTTGTCCCCGGGCGCCCCCTTTTCCTACTTCCTTTTTTCATCTTCTACTTCTACTTATTTTTTTCATCATCTTCTTCTTCTACTTATTGTTCTTTTTTATCTTCTTCTTCTTCCTCTTCTTCTTTTTCTTCCTCTTCTTCTTTTACTTCTTTTTTTCATCTTTCTTGTTCATTCTTAAAAAACTGAAGAAAACCTAAACAAAACTATAAACTAAATGTAACCTAAAATAAACTAAATTAGCCTAAACTAACCTAAACTAAACAAACATAAACTAGATCTAAAAACAGAAAAAAAACTCACCACGAGGAGGGGCGGGGCGGCGGCGGGGTGGGCGGGGCGGCCGGCGACGGGGGTGGCGGCGGCTCGGGCACGGGGCGGGCGGGGCGGCCGGCGACGGGGGTGGCGCGGGGCGGCGGCGGCTCGGGACGGGTGCAGGGCGGTGCGGGGCGGCCGGTGACGTGGGTAGCGTGGGGCGGCGGCGGCGGCTCGGCACGGGGCCGGGGCGGCCGTCGACGGGGGTGGCGCGGGGTTGCCGGCAAAGGGGGTGGCGCGGGGCGGCGGCGGCTCGGGCACGGGGGCGGGCGGGGCGGCCGGCAACGGGGGTGGCGCGTGGCGGCGGCGGCTCGGGCACGGGGGCGGGGCGGCCGACGACGGGGGTGGCGGCGCGGGTGAGGAGCGGCGGCGGCTCGGGCAGGGGAGAGAGAGAGAGCGGACAGAGAGAGGGATGGGGCGCGCGCTGGCCGCTTTTTAGTTGGGTCACAGCTCTTTGTCGTCTGCTAGCAGACAACAAAGAGCCTAGCTAACGGACGTTAGGTTTGCCACTTTCTTTGTCGTCCCCTAGCAGACGACACAGAAGCTTTGCCGTCCACTAGCAGACGGTAAAGAAAGTGGCCGTTAGGTGGTTCTCGCTAGTGGGCCACCCTCCCTCTTTGCCGTCTGCTAGCAGACGACAAAGCTTCTATGTCGTCCGCTAGCAGACGACAAAGAGCTGGCTGACGGCAAACAGCCTCTTTGCCGGCCGCTCTTTCTTTGACGTCAGCTTTCCGCAAGTTGATGGAAAAGACCTTCTTTGCCGTCAGCTAGCAGACGGCAAAGAGCTGGCTGACGACAAAGATCCTGATTCCAGTAGTGCGACCAATTGGGATGCCTTCTAGCTAAAGTTGAATCATCTTCAGTCCCTCTTTGGTCAAGTTTTATATTACCAAACAAAGATTCTATGGGTGATACGCCAATCATTTTAATATCTTCATCCTCGCTAGAAAAAGACTCGGGTTTTGCGACCATTTTATTTACTAGCGTACTTTGTTTGTCTGAAAGCTTTCCTAGGAAATTTTTAGTACGGGCAAGTTGATATTGAAGGTTGGCAACTTATTTATTAACATTCTCAAGTTGTTTACTAATAGCATCCAGCAAGGTAGAATGTTCTTTAAGTTCATCAGTAAAGAATCTATTGTGCTCAAATTGTGAAAACATGAAGCTTTTAGTAGTGTTCTCAATTTCCGCCAACCTCTTATGATAAGGATCAAAGATTTTATCTTGAGACACAGCGACAAAACAAGCAAAATATTTTTTGTGTGTTTTTGTAAAAAAATAGAAGTGACGGAGATGAAAACGAGAGGCAAAGGCACATAAAAATTAAGAGCAAGTAGATGATAGTTTCTTCGAAGGTACTTGATAGGTTTTGGTGATGTCTCCCCAGCAACGGCCCCAGAAACTCTTCCTGCTACTTGTGAGCTACGTTGGGATTTCCCCGAAGAGGAGGGGTGGATGATGCAGTACAGTAGAGATAAGCATTTCCCTCGGTTAAGAACCAAGGTTATCAATCTAGTATGAGAACCACACAGAACCTCATTAGCAGCACCTACACACACAAAAGAAAAATACTTGCACCTAACGGAAACAAGGGGGTTGTCAATGCCCACGACGTTTAATTGCAAGGATTAAATCTCTTAGTGATAGGTAATAAGATAAATTGCAAAACAATATAAAATAAATAAAAGTGCAGCATGGTATTTTTATGTTTTTATATACGATAAAAGTCGACTCGAGGGGCATAGTTTTCACTATAGCCTTCTCTCTCGAGCACATAGCATACGGTGGGTGAACAAATTAGTATTGGGATATTGGGCAACTAATAGAAAAGCGCATAGTTATGACGATATTCAAGGCAATGATCATGTATATAGGCATGATACGTCTCCAACGTATCTATAATTTTTGATTGTTCCATGCTATTATATATTCTGTTTTGGATGTTTAATGGGCTTTATTATACACTTTTATATTATTTTTGGGACTAACCTATTAACCGGAGGCCAAGCCCAAATTGCTGTTTTTTTGCCCATTTCAGTGTTTCGAAGGAACAGGATATCAAACGGAGTCCAAACGGAATGAAACCTTCGGGAACGTGATTTTCGGAACAAACGTGATCCAGAGGACTTGGAGTGGACGTCAAGCAATCAACGAGGAGGCCACGAGGCAGGGGGGCGCACCTACCCCCCTGGGCGTGCCCTCCACCCTCGTGGGCCCCTCGTAGCTCCACCGACCTACTTCTTCCATCTATATATACCCACGTACGCTGGAAACATCATATACAGAGCCAAAACCCTATTTCCACCGTCGCAACCTTCTGTACCCGTGAGATCCCATATTGGGGCCTTTTCCGGCGCTCCACCGGAGGGGGCATCGATCACGGAGGGCTTCTACATCAACACCATAGCCTCTCCAATGATGTGTGAGTAGTTCACTTTAGACCTTCGGGTCCATAGTTATTAGCTAGATGGATTCTTCTCTCTCTTTGGATCTCGATACAAAGTTGTTGCGGAACGTAGTAATTTCAAAAAATTTCCTACACACACGCAAGATCATGGTGATGCATAGCAACGAGAGGGGAGAGTGTTGTCCACGTACCCTCGTAGACCGACAGCGGAAGCGTTATCACAACGTGGTTGATGTAGTCGTACGTCTTCACGATCCGACCGATCAAGTACCGAACGTACGGCACCTCCGAGTTCTACACACGTTCAGCTCGATGACGTCCCTCGAACTCCGATCCAGCCAAGTGTTGAGGGAGAGTTTCGTCAGCACGACGGCGTGGTGACGATGATGATGTTCCACCGACGCAGGGCTTCGCCTAAGCTCCGCAACGGTATTATCGAGGTGTAATATGGTGGAGGGGGGCACCGCACACGGCTAAGAGATCTCAAGGATCAATTGTTGTGTCTCTGGGGTGCCCCCTTGCCCCCGTATATAAAGGAGCAAGGGGGAGGCAGCCGGCCAAGAGGAGAGGCGCGCCATACGGGGGAGTCCTACTCCCATCGGGAGTAGGACTCCTCCTTTCCTTGTGGGAGTAGGAGAAGGGAAGGGGGAAGGAGAAAGAAGGAAGGGTGCGCCCCCCTTCCCTAGTCCAATTCGGACCAGACCATGGGGAGGGGTGCGGCCACCTTTTGAGGCCTTTCTCTCCTTTCCCGTATGGCCCATTAAGGCCCAATACGAATTCCCGTAACTCTCCGGTACTCCGAAAAATACCCGAATCACTCGGAACCTTTCCGAAGTCCGAATATAGTCGTCCAATATATCGAGTTTTACGTCTCGACCATTTCGAGATTCCTCGTCATATCCCCGATCTCATCCGGGACTCCGAACTCCTTCGGTACATCAAAACTCAATAAAACTGTCATCGTAACGTTAAGCGTGCGGACCCTACGGGTTCGAGAACTATGTAGACATGACCGAGACACGTCTCCGGTCAATAACCAATAGCGGGACCTGGATGCCCATATTGGCTCCCACATATTCTACGAAGATCTTTATCGGTCAGACCGCATAACAACATACGTTGTTCCCTTTGTCACCGGTATGTTACTTGCCCGAGATTTGATCGTCGGTATCTCGATACCTAGTTCAATCTCGTTACCGGCAAGTCTCTTTACTCGTTCCGTAACACATCATCCCGCAACTAACTCATTAGTCACAATGCTTGCAAGGCTTATAGTGATGTGCATTACCGAGTGGGCCCAGAGATACCTCTCCGGCAATTGGAGTGACAAATCCTAATCTCGAAATACGCCAACCCAACAAGTACCTTTGGAGACACCTGTAGAGCACCTTTATAATCACCCATTTACGTTGTGACATTTGGTAGCACACAAAGTGTTCCTCCGGTAAACGGGAGTTGCATAATCTCATAGTCATAGGAACATGTATAAGTCATGAAGAAAGCAATAGCAACATACTAAACGATCGAGTGCTAAGCTAACGGAATGGGTCAAGTCAATCACGTCATTCTCCTAATGAGGTGATCTCGTTAATCAAATGACAACTTATGTCTATGGCTAGGAAACATAACCATCTTTGATTAACGAGCTAGTCAAGTAGAGGCATATTAGTGACACTCTGTTTGTCTATATATTCACACATGTATTATGTTTCCGGTTAATACAATTCTAGCATGAATAATAAATATTTATCATGATACAAGGAAATAAATAATACTTTATTATTGCCTCTAGGGCATATTTCCTTCAGTCTCCCACTTGCACTAGAGTCAATAATCTACACATCGCCATGTGATTTAACATCAATAATTCACATCACCATGTGATTAACACCCATAGTTCACATCTCTATGTGACCAACACTCAAAGGGTTTACTAGAGTCAATAATCTAGTTCACATCGCTATGTGATTAACACCAAAGAGTACTAAGGTGTGATCATGTTTTGATTGTGAGATAATTTTAGTCAACGGGTCTGTCACATTCAGATCCGTAAGTATTTTGCAAATTTCTATGTCTACAATGCTCTGCACGGAGCTACTCTTAGCTAATTGCTCCCACTTTCAATATGTATCTAGACCGAGACTTAGAGTCATCTAGATTAGTGTCAAAACTTGCATCGACGTAACCCTTTACGACGAACCTTTTGTCACTTCCATAATCGAGAAACATATCCTTATTCCACTAAGGATAATTTTGACCGCTGTCCAGTGATCTACTCCTAGATCACTATTGTACTCCCTTGCCAAAATCAGTGTAGGGTATACAATAGATCTGGTACACAGCATGGCATACTTTATAGAACATATGGCCAAGGCATAGGGAATGACTTTCATTCTCTTTCTATCTTTTGCCGTGGTCGGGCTTTGAGTCTTTACTCAATTTCACACCTTGTAACACAGGCAAGAACTCTTTCTTTGACTGTTCTATTTTGAACTACTTCAAAATCTTGTTAAGGTATGTACTCATTGAAAAAACTTATGAAGCGTCTTCATCTATCTCTATAGATCTTGATGCTCAATATGTAAGCAGCTTCACCGAGGTCTTTCTTTGAAAAACTCCTTTCAAACACTCCTTTATGCTTTGCAGAATAATTCTACATTATTTCCGATCAACAATATGTCATTCACATATACTTATCAGAAATGCTGTAGTGCTCCCACTCACTTTCTTGTAAATACAGGCTTCACCGCAAGTCTGTATAACACTATATCCTTTGATCAACTTATCAAAGTGTATATTCCAACTCCGAGATGCTTGCACCAGTCCATAGATGGATCGCTGGAGCTTGCATATTTTGTTAGCACCTTTAGGATTGACAAAACCTTCTGGTTGCATCATATACAACTCTTCTTTAATGAATCCATTAAGGAATGCAGTTTTGTTTATCCATTTGCCATATTTCATAAAATGCGGCAGTCGCTAACATGATTCAGATAGACTTAAGCATAGATACGAGTGAGAAACTCTTATCGTAGTCAAGTCTTTGAACTTGTCGAAAACCTTTTGCGACAATTCTAGCTTTGTAGATAGTAACACTACTATCAGCGTCCGTCTTCCTCTTGAAGATCCATTTAATCTCAATGGCTCGCCGATCATCGGGCAAGTCAACCAAAGTCCATACTTTGTTCTTCATACATGGATCTCATCTCAGATTTCATGGCTTCAAGCCATTTTGCGGAATCTGGGCTCACCATCGCTTCTTCATAGTTCGTAGGTTCGTCATGGTCTAGTAACATAACATCCAGAACAGGATTACCGTACCACTCTGGTGCGGATCTTACTCTAGTTTACCTACGAGGTTTGGTAGTAACTTGATCTGAAGTTACATGATCATCATCATTAACTTCCTCACTAATTGGTGTAGGAGTCACAGGAACAGATTTCTGTGATGAACTACTTTCCTATAAGGGAGCAGGTACAGTTACCTCATCAAGTTCTACTTTCCTCCCACTCACTTCTTTCGAGAGAAACTCCTTCTCTGGAAAGGATCCATACTAAGCAACGAATGTCTTGCCTTCGGATCTGTGATAGAAGGTGTACCCAACTGTCCCCTTTGGGTATCCTATTGAGACACATTTCTCCGATTTGGATTTGAGCTTATGAGGATGAAACCTTTTCACATAAGCATCGCAACCCCAAACTTTAAGAAACGACAACTTTGGTTTCTTGCCAAACCACAGTTCATAAGGCGTCGTCTCAACGGATTTCGATGGTGTCCCTTTTTTGTGAATGCAGCTGTCTCTAATGCATAACCCCAAAACTATAGTGGTAAATCGGTAAGAAACATCATAGAGTGCACTATATCCAATAAAGTACGGTTATGACGTTTGGACACACCATTATGCTGTGGTGTTCCAGGTGGCGTGAGTAGTGAAACTATTTCACATTGTTTTAACTGAAGGCCAAACTCGTAACTTAAATACTCTTCTCCACGATCAGATCGTAGAAACTTTATTTTCTTGTTACGATGATTTTCTGCTTCACTCTAAAATTATATGAACTTTTCAAATGTTTCAGACTCTTGTTTCATTAAGTAGATATACCCATATCTGCTCAAATCATCTGTGAAGGTCAGAAAATAATGATACCTGCTTCGAGCCTCAATATTTATCGGACCACATACATCTGTATGTATGATTTCCAACAAATCTGTTGCTCTCTCCATAGTTCCGGAGAACGGAGTTTTAGTCATCTTGCCCATGAGGCACGGTTCGCAAGCATCAAGTGATTCATAATCAAGTGATTCCAAAATCCCATCAGTATGGAGTTTCTTCATGCGCTTTACACCAATATGACCTAAACGGCAGTGCCACAAATAAGTTGCACTATCATTATTAACTTTGCATCTTTTGGCTTCAATATTATGAATATGTGTATCACTATGATCGAGATCCAACAAACCATTTTCGTTGGTGTGTATGACCATAGAAGGTTTTATTCATGTAAACAGAACAACAATTGTTCTCTAACTTAAATGAATAACCGTATTGCAATAAACATGATCAAATCATATTCATGCTCAACGCAAACACCAAATAACACTTATTTAGTTTCAACACTAATCCCGAAAGTACAGGGAGTGTGCAATGATGATCATATCAATCTTGGAACTACTTCCAACACACATCGTCACCTCGCCTTTTACTAGTCCCTGTTTATTCTGCAACTCCCATTTTCGAGTTACTACTCTTTAGCAACTGAACCAGTATCAATTACCGAGGGGTTGCTATAAACACTAGTAAAGTACACATCAATAATCTGTATATCAAATATACCTTTGTTCACTTTGCCATCCTTCTTATCCACCAAATAGTTGGGGTAGTTCCGCTTCCAGTGACCAGTCCCTTTGCAGTAGAAGCACTTAGTCTCAGGCTTAGGACCAGACTTAGGCTTCTTCACTTGAGCAGCAACTTGCTTGCCGTTCTTCTTGAAGTCCCCCTTCTTCCCTTTGCCCTTTTCTTGAAACTAGTGGTCTCGTTAACCATCAACACTTGATGTTTTTCTTGATTTCTACCTTCGTCGATTTCAGCATCACGAAGAGCTCGGGAATTACTTTCGTCATCCCTTGCATACTATAGTTCATCACGAAGTTCTACTAACTTGGTGATGGTGACTAGAGAATTCTGTCAATCACTATTTTATCTGAAAGATTAACTCCCACTTGATTCAAGCGATTGTAGTACCCAGACAATCTGAGCACATGCTCACTAGTTGAGCGATTCTCCTCCATCTTTTAGCTATAGAACTTGTTGGAGACTTCATATCTCTCAACTCGGGTATTTTCTTGAAATATTAACTTCAACTCCTGGAACATCTCATATGGTCCATGACGTTCAAAACGTCTTTGAAGTCCCAATTCTAAGCCGTTAAGCATGGTGCACTAAACTATCAAGTAGTCATCATATTGAGCTAGCCAAACATTCATAACGTCTGCATCTGCTCCTGCAATAGGTCTGTCACCTAGCGGTGCATCAAGGACATAATTCTTCTGTGCAGCAATGAGGATAATCCTCAGATCACGGATCCAATCCGCATCTTTGCTACTAACATCTTTCAACATAATTTTCTCTAGGAATCATATCAAAAATAAACACAGGGAAGCAACAACGCGAGCTATTGATCTATAACATAATTCGCAAAATACTATCAGGACTAAGTTCATGATAAATTCAAGTTCAATTAATCATATTACTTAAGAACTCCCACTTAGATAGACATCCCTCTAATCCTCTAAGTGATCACGTGATCCATATCAACTAAACCATGTCCGATCATCACGTGAGATGGAGTAGTTTCAATGGTGAACATCACTATGTTGATCATATCTACTATATGATTCACGCTCGACCTTTCGGTCTCCGTGTTCCGAGGCCATATCTGTTATATGCTAGGCTCGTCAAGTTTAACCTGAGTATTCCACGTGTGCAACTGTTTTGCACCCGTTGTATTTGAACATAGAGCCTATCACACCCGATCATGACATGGTGTCTCAGCACGAAGAACTTTCGCAATGGTGCATACTCAAGGAGAACACTTATACTTTGATAATTTAGTGAAGGATCATCTTATAATGCTACCGTCAAACAAAGCAAGATAAGATGCATAAAGGATTAACATCACATGCAATCAATATAAGTGATATGATATGGCCATCATCATCTTGTGCTTGTGATCTCCATCTCCGAAGCACCGTGCTTGTGATCTCCATCTCCGAAGCACCGTCATGAACACCATCGTCACCGGCGCGACACCTTGATCTCCATCGTAGCATCGTTGTCGTCTCGTCAATCTTATGCTTCTACGACTATCGCTACCGCTTAGTGATAAAGTAAAGCATTACATGGCGATTGCATTGCATACAATAAAACGACAACCATATGGCTCCTGCCAGTTGCCGATAACTCGGTTACAAAACATGATCATCTCATACAACAAATTATATCACATCATGTCTTGACCATATCACATCACAACATGCCCTGCAAAAACAAGTTAGACGTCCTCTACTTTGTTGTTGCAAGTTTTACGTGGCTGCTACGGGCTTAGCAAGAACCGTTCTTACCTACGCATCAAAACCACAACGATAGTTTGTCAAGTTGGTGCAGTTTTAACCTTCGCAAGGACCGGGCGTAGCCACACTCGGTTCAACTAAAGTGAGAGAGACAGACACCCGCCAGTCACCTTTAAGCAACGAGTGCTCGCAACGGTGAAACCAGTCTCGCGTAAGCGTACGCGTAATGTCGGTCCGGGCCGCTTCATCTCACAATACCGCTGAACCAAAGTATGACATGCTGGTAAGCAGTATGACTTATATCGCCCACAACTCACTTGTGTTCTACTCGTGCATATAACATCAACGCATAAAACCTGGCTCTGATACCATTGTTGGGGAACGTAGTAATTTCAAAAAAATTCCTACGCACACGCAAGATCATGGTGATGCATAGCAACGAGAGGGGAGAGTGTTGTCCACGTACCCTCGTAGACCGACAGCGGAAGCGTTATCACAACGCGGTTGATGTAGTCGTACGTCTTCACGATCCGACCGATCAAGTACCGAACGTACGGCACCTCCGAGTTCTACACCGTTCAGCTCGATGACGTCCCTCGAACTCCGATCCAGCCGAGTGTTGAGGGAGAGTTTCGTCAGCACGACGGCGTGGTGAGGATGATGATGTTCCACCGACGCAGGGCTTCGCCTAAGCTCCGCAACGGTATTACCGAGGTGTAATATGGTGAGGGGGGCACCGCACACGGCTAAGAGATCTCAAGGATCAATTGTTGTGTCTCTGCGGTGCCCCCTTGCCCCCGTATATAAAGGAGCAAGGGGGAGGCAGCCGGCCAAGAGGAGAGGCGCGCCATAGGGGGGAGTCCTACTCCCACCGGGAGTAGGACTCCTCCTTTCCTTGTGGGAGTAGGAGAAGGGAAGGGGGAAGGAGAAAGAAGGAAGGGTGCGCCCCCCTTCCCTAGTCCAATTCGGACCAGACCATGGGGAGGGGTGCGGCCACCTTTTGAGGCCTTTCTCTCCTTTCCCGTATGGCCCATTAAGGCCCAATACGAATTCCCGTAACTCTCCGGTACTCCGAAAAATACCCGAATCACTCGGAACCTTTCCGAAGTCCGAATATAGTCGTCCAATATATCGATTTTTACGTCTCGACCATTTCGAGACTCCTCGTCATATCCCCGATCTCATCCGGGACTCCGAACTCCCTCGGTACATCAAAACTCAATAAAACTGTCATCGTAACGTTAAGCGTGCGGACCCTACGGGTTCGAGAACTATGTAGACATGACCGAGACACGTCTCTGGTCAATAACCAATAGCGGGACCTGGATGCCCATATTGGCTCCCACATATTCTACGAAGATCTTTATCGGTCAGACCGCATAACAACATACGTTGTTCCCTTTGTCACCGGTATGTTACTTGCCCGAGATTTGATCATCGGTATCTCGATACCTAGTTCAATCTCGTTACCGGCAAGTCTCTTTACTCGTTCCGTAACACATCATCCCGCAACTAACTCATTAGTCACAATGCTTGCAAGGCTTATAGTGATGCGCATTACCTAGTGGGCCCAGAGATACCTCTCCGACAATTGGAGTGACAAATCCTAATCTCAAAATACGCCAACCCAACAAGTACCTTTGGAGACACCTGTAGAGCACCTTTATAATCACCCATTTACGTTGTGACGTTTGGTAGCACACAAAGTGTTCCTCCGGTAAACAGGAGTTGCATAATCTCATAGTCATAGGAACATGTATAAGTCATGAAGAAAGCAATAGCAACATACTAAACGATCGAGTGCTAAGCTAACGGAATGGGTCAAGTCAATCACGTCATTCTCCTAATGAGGTGATCTCGTTAATCAAATGACAACTTATGTCTATGGCTAGGAGACATAACCATCTTTGATTAACGAGCTAGTCAAGTAGAGGCGTACTAGTGACACTCTGTTTGTCTATATTTTCACACATGTATTATGTTTCCGGTTAATACAATTCTAGCATGAATAATAAACATTTATCATGATACAAGGAAATAAACAATACTTTATTATTGCCTCTAGGGCATATTTCCTTCAAAAGTTCTCCTCGATTATCTTGGAGATCTATTCGATGTAATCTTCTTTTGCGGTGTGTTTGTCGAGATCCGATGAATTGTGGGTTTATGATCAAGATTATCTATGAACAATATTTGAATCTCCTCTGAATTCTTTTATGTATGATTGGTTATATTTGCAAGTCTCTTCGAATTATCAGTTTGGTTTGGCCTACTAGATTGATCTTTCTTGCAATGGGAGAAGTGCTTAGCTTTGGGTTCAATCTTGCGGTGCTCGATCCCAGTGACAGTAGGGGAAACGACACATATTGTATTGTTGCCATCGAGGATAAAAAGATGGGGTTTATATCATATTGCATGAGTTTATCCCTCTACATCATGTCATCTTGCTTAAAGCGTTACTCTGTTCTTATGAACTTAATACTCTAGATGCATGTTGGATAGCGGTCGATGTGTGGAGTAATAGTAGTAGATGCAGGAAGGAGTCGGTCTACGTGTCACGGACGTGATGCCTATATACATGATCATACCTGGATATTCTCATAACTATGCTCAATTCTATCAATTGCTCGACAGTAATTTATTCACCCACCGTAATACTTATGCTATCTTGAGAGAAGCCACTAGTGAAACCTATGGCCCCGGGGTCTATTCTCCATCATATTAATCTCCCGTCAATAAGCTATTTCTGTCATTGTTTATTTTGCTTTCTTTACTTTTAGTCTTTATCATAAAAATACCAAAAATATTATCTTACCATCTCTATCAGATCTCACTTTTGCAAGTGGCCGTGAAGGGATTGACAACCTCTTTATCGCATTGGTTGCAAGGTTCTTATTTGTTTGTGTAGGTGCGTGGGACTTGAGCGTGGTCTCCTACTGGATTAATACCTTGGTTCTCAAAAACTGAGGGAAATACTTACGCTACTTTACTGCATCACCCTTTCCTCTTCAAGGGAAAACCAACCCAGTGCTCAAGAGGTAGCAAGAAGGATTTCTGGCGCCGTTGCTGGGGAGTCTACGCACAAGTCAAGACATACCAAGTACCCATCACAAACTCTTATCCCTCGCATTACATTATTTGCCATTTGCCTCTCGTTTTCCTCTCCCCCACTTGACCCTTGCCGTTTTATTCGCCCTCTCTTTCCGTTTTCCTTTTTCTCGCCAGATCTATTGTTTGCTTGTGTCACCATGTGCCTTCTATTTGCTTGCATCTTTGCTTGCTAAAAATCTATTGTTATGGATCCACTTAAAGTGTTCTACTTGGATCATCTTCGATCCTTATGCGCTCGTGCTGAAACCCCAACTAGCCTAGTTGATGGGAAATCTTTAGATGAGCATGCTCATTTTGTGCATCACCGTTTGTCTGAAAAGGGAGACTCTTATGGGATCAAATAAACAGATTGCTGTGTTATGCTTGGAATCTTTGTGAAAATTTTGATATTACTTGTTGCTCTAAGAACCCTAAAAAACACCTTCCCTACCTATGTGAGTTTAATGAAAATGAAATCTTATCTTCTTATGCAAAGGGTGTTTATAGTTAGTATGATATCGAACAAATTGAAGAATTTTTTGCTTGTAAGGGTGCTTATGAAGTTGCTTCTTTGATTGAAAAGTATGATGTTACTCTCTACGAATATGAAAATTTGGACATACTTAAATATTGCTATGAAAACTATGCTCATAATGTCTATGTCAAAGAATTTATTGAAAGAATGACCACTTTGGAAGAAAATAATGATATGCATGGGTCTATAGATAATTATGATCCTGATGATTTGATTGAAATATCCCTTGATGAACATGATGCTTGCTATTCTTGTGGCCATGATGCCAATATTTATGAAGATGAATTTGCTATAGTTCCTTATGTTAAACATGAGATCGTTGCTATTGCACCCATACTTGATAGTTCCTTTGATGAAAAACATGATTGCAATGATTTTACTATAAATTCTCTTGATGTAAATTGTGCTAATAATATGTAAAACTCTAATCTTGGGGATGCTAGTTTTGCTATGTCTACTACTTGCAATGATCATGATTGGGGTGATTCTTCTTATGATCTTGAAAATTTATTTAAGCCCCATGATGAATATGAGATTGATAATAGTGTTTGCAATAATATTGAAAGTGGGTTTGGAAGAGTGTCAACTTTAGATCCCACATATTTGGAGAATGTTCAATCTTATGGTATTTTTGATGAAAGTGGGTTTGGAGAGGTCATGACTTTAGTTAATGATAATCCCACTATTTTGGAAGAGTGTCAACTTCGCATGCATGTGGATCGTGTTGAGAATCTGTTATGTGATAGCTATTTTGTTGAATTTGCCTATGATCCTACATGTAATTATTATGAGAGAGGAAAACATGATTGTAGAAATTTTCATGTTACTGAATTACCTCTCGTCATGTTGAGATTGCTATCGTCTCTTTCTTCTTCCTTGCATATGCTAATTTTTGCTTGCTATGATAATTTTTTTGCTTATAAAATACCTATGCATAGGAAGTATGTTAGACTTAGACGTGTTTATCATGTGTTTTATTATGCTCTCCTTGCGCTTCCATTCTTGTCTTTCATGTGAGCATCATTAAAATTATCAATGCCCAGCTAAAAGGCTTTAATAAAAAGCGCTTGTTGGGAGACAACCCAATATTTTTACCTGTTGTTATCCAGTAAATAAATCATCGAGCCTCTGGTTAGATGTGGTTTTATGTTTTAATTAGTGTTTGTGCCAAGTTAAACCTATAGGATCTTCTTGGATGATAGTTATTTGATCTTGCTGAAAATTCCAGAAACTTTCGATTCACGAATTTTTTTGTTAAAAATCACCAGAACGTGATAAAATACTGATTCCAATTGCAGTAGATCAATAAACAAATTTTCTAGGTCGTCCTATTTTGGTAGAATTTTCTGAGTTCCAGAAGTTTGCGTTTGATACAGATTACTACAGACTGTTCTGTTTTCGACAGATTCTGTTTTCGTGTGTTGTTTGCTTATTTTGATGAATCTATGATTAGTAAAAGAGCTTATAAACCATAGAGAAGTTGGAATACAGTAGGTTTAACACCAAAATAAATAAATAATGAGTTCATTACAGTACCTTGAAGTGGTGTTTTGTTTTGTTTTGCTAACGGTGCTCACGAGATTTTCTGTTAAGTTTTGTGTTGTGAAGTTTTCATGTTTTGGGTAAAGATTTGATGGATTATGGAACAAGGATTGGCAAGAGCCTAAGCTTGGGGATGCCCAAGGCAACCCAAGGTAAAATTCAAGGACAACCAAAATCCTAAGCTTGGGGACGCCCCGGAAGGCATCCCCTCTTTCGTCTTCGTCTATCGGTAACTTTACTTGGGGCTATATTTTTATTCACCACATGATATGCGTTTTGCTTGGAGCGTCTTGTATGATTTGAGTCTTTGCTTTTTAGTTTACCACAATCATCCTTGCTGCACACACCTTTTGAGAGATACACACATGATTCGGAATTTATTAGAATACCCTATGTGCTTCACTTATATCTTTTGAGCTATATGGTTTTTGCTCTAGTGCTTCACTTATATCTTTTAGAGCACGGTGGTGGTTTTGTTTTATAGCAATTGTTGTTCTCTCATGCTTCACTTATATTATTTTGAGAGTCCTACAAAACAGCATGGTAATTTTCTTAAATTGTGAAATTAGTCCTAATATGATAGGCATCCAATATTAGTAAAAACTTTCTTATAAGTGCGTTGAATACTAAGAGAAGTTTGATACTTGATGGTTGTTTTGAGATATGAAGGTAGTGATATTAAAGTTGTGCTAGTTGAGTAATTGTGAATTTGAGAAATACTTGTGTTGAAGTTTGCAAGTCCCGTAGCATGCACGTATGGTAAACGTTGTGTAACAAATTTGAAACATGAGGTGTTCTTGGATTGTCCTCCTTATGAGTGGCGGTCGGGGACAAGCGATGGTCTTTTCCTACCAATCTATCCCCCTAGGAACATGCACGTAGTGCTTGGTTTTTGATGACTTGTAGATTTTTGCAATAAGTATGTGAGTTCTTTATGACTAATGTTGAGTCCATAGATTATACGCACTCTCACCCTTCCATCATTGCTAGCCTCTTCGGTACCGTGCATTGCCCTTTCTCACCTTGAGAGTTGGTGCAAACTTCGCCGGTACATCCAAACCCCGTGATACGATACGCTCTATCACACATAAACCTCCTTATATCCTCCTCAAAACAGCCACCATACCTACCTATTATGGCATTTCCATAGCCATTCCAAGATATATTGCCATGCAACTTTCCACCATTCCGTTTATGATGACACGCTTCATCATTGTCATATTGCTTTGCATGATCATGTAGTTTACATCGTATTTGTGGCAAAGCCACCATACATATTATTTCATACATGTCACTCTTGATTCATTGCCCATCCCGGTACACCGCCGGAGGCATTCATATAGAGTCATATTTTGTTCTAGTATCGAGTTGTAATCATTGAGTTGTAAATAAATAGAAGTGTGATGATCATCATTAATAGAGCATTGTCCCCAAAAAAGAAGAAAGGCCAAAAAAAGAAGGCCTAAAAAAAGAAAAATAAAAAGGGACAATGCTACTATACTATTTTTTTCCACACTTGTGCTTCAAAGTAGCACCATGATCTTTATGATAGAGAGTCTCTTGTTTTGTCACTTTCATATACTAGTGGGAATTTTTCATTATAGAACTTGGCTTGTATATTCCAACAATGGGCTTCCTCAATTTCCCTAGGTCTTCGTGAGCAAGCAAGTTGGATGCACACCCACTTAGTTTCTTTTGTTGAGCTTTCATACATTTATAGCTCTAGTGCATCCGTTGCATGGCAATCCCTACTCCTTCAGTTGACATCAATTGATGGGCATCTCCCTAGCCCTTTGATTAGCCGCGTCGATGTGAGACTTTCTCCTTTTTTGTCTTCTCCACATAACCCCCATCATCATATTCTATTCCACCCATAGTGCTATATCCATGGCTCACGCTCATATATTGCGTGAAAGTTGAAAAAAGTTTGAGATTACTAAAGTATGAAACAATTGCTTGGCTTGTCATCGGGGTGGTGCATGATGAGAGCATTCTTTTGTGACGAAAATGGAGCATGACCAAGCTATATGATTTTGTAGGGATGAAATTTCTTTGGCCATGTTATTTTGAGAAGACATAATTGCTTAGTTAGTATGCTTGAAGTATTATTATTTTTATGCCAATATTAAACTTTTATCTTGAATTTTTCGGATCTGAATATTCATGACACAATTAAGAGAATTACATTGAAAATTATGCTAAGTAGAATTCCACATCAAAATTTCTGTTTTTATCATTTACCTACTCGAGTACGAGCAGGAATTAAGCTTGGGGATGCTTGATACATCTCCAACGTATCTATAATTTTTGATTGTTCCATGCTATTATATATTCTGTTTTGGATGTTTAATGGGCTTTATTATACACTTTTATATTATTTTGGGACTAACCTATTAACCGGAGGCCCAGCCCAAATTGTTGTTTTTTTTGCCTATTTCAGTGTTTCGAAGGAAAAGGATATGAACAGAGTCCAAACGGAATGAAACATTCGGGAACGTGATTTTCGGAACAAACGTGATCCAGAGGACTTGGAGTGGACGTCAAGCAATCAACAAGGAGGCCACTGGGCAGGGGGCGCCCCTACCCCCCTGGGCGCGCCCTCCACCCTCATGGGCCCCTCGTAGCTCCACCGACCCACTTCTTCCTCCTATATATACCCACGTACCCTGGAAACATCATATACAGAGCCAAAACCCTATTTGCACCGCCGCAACCATCTATACCCGTGAGATCCCATCTTGGGGCCTTTTCCGGCGCTCCGCCGGAGGGGGCATCGATCACGGAGGGCTTCTACATCAACACCATAGCCTCTCTGATGATGTGTGAGTAGTTTACTTTAGACCTTCGAGTCCATAGTTATTAGCTAGATGGCTTCTTCTCTCTCTTTGGATCTCAATACAAAGTTCTCCTCGATTCTCTTGGAGATCTATTCGATGTAATCTTGTTTTGCGGTGTGTTTGTCGAGATCCGATGAATTGTGGGTTTATGATCAAGATTATCTATGAACAATATTTGAATCTCGTCTGAATTCTTTTATGTATGATTGGTTATCTTTGCAAGTCTCTTTGAATTATCAGTTTGGTTTGGCCTACTAGATTGATCTTTCTTGCAATGGGAGAAGTGCTTAGCTTTGGGTTCAATCTTGCGGTGCTCGATCCCAGTGACAGTAGGGGAAACGACACGCATTGTATTGTTGCCATCGAGGATAAAAAGATGGGGTTTATATCATATTGCATGAGTTTGTCCCTCTACATCATGTCATCTTGCTTAAAGCGTTACTCTGTTCTTATGAACTTAATACTGTAGATGCATGCTGGATAGCGGTTGATGTGTGGAGTAAATGTAGTAGATGCAGGCAGGAGTCGGTCTACTTGTCTCGGACGTGATGCCTATATACATGACCATACCTAGATATTCTCATAACTATGCTCAATTCTATCAATTGCTCGACAGTAATTTGTTCACCCACCGTAATACTTATGCTATCTTGAGAGAAGCCACTAGTGAAACCTATGGCCCCCGGGTCTATTCTCCATCATATTAATCTCCCGTCAACAAGCTATTTCTGTCGTTGTTTATTTTGCTTTCTTTACTTTTAGTCTTTATCATAAAAATACCAAAAATATTATCTTATCATCTCTATCAGAACTCACTTTTGCAAGTGGCCGTGAAGGGATTGACAACCCCTTTATCGCGTTGGTTGCAAGGTTCTTATTTGTTTGTGTAGGTGCGTGGGACTTGAGCGTGGTCTCCTACTGGATTGATACCTTGGTTCTCAAAAACTGAGGGAAATACTTACGCTACTTTACTGCATCACCCTTTCCTCTTCGATGGAAAACCAAAGCAGTGCTCAAGAGGTAGCAAGGCATCACGTCCGAGACAAGTAGACCTACTCCTGCCTGCATCTACTGCTATTACTCCACCCGTCGACCGCTATCCAGCATGCATCTAGGGTATTCAGTATAAAATAGAGTAATGCCTTAAGCAAGATGACATGATGTAGACAAAGGTAACCAGAGCAATATGAATAAGCCCCGTTGTTTTCCCCTTAATGGCAAAAATACAAATACATGTCTTGTCCCTTTCTGTCATTGGGATATAGAGCACCGCAAGATTGAACCCATTACAAAGCGCCACTCCCATTTCAAGATAAATCAATCTAGTTGGCCAAACTAAACAGATAGATCAGAGAGAAATACAAAGCAATAACAATCATGCATAAAAGAGTTCATAGAGGACACAATTAATATTCATAAATATTTAGATCATAAACTCACGACTCATCAGATCCCAACAAACACACCGCGAAAGAAGATTACATTTGATAGAACACCAAGAACATCGAGGAGAACATTGTATTAAAGATCAAAGAGAGAGAAGAAGCCATCTAGCTACTAGCTATAGACCCGTAGGTCTGTGGTGAACTACTCACGCATCATCGACGGGCAGCAAGGATGATATATATAAGCCCTCCGCGATCGATTCCCCTCCGACAAAGTACTGGAAAAGGCCTCCAGATGTGATCACAGGAGAACAGAAACTTGTGGCGGTGGAAAAAGTGTTTGGGGTGGCTCTCTGTTGGTTTCCTGATTTTAGAGAATTTATAGATGTGGAATAAGGTCAGACGGAGCCACGAGGGGCCCATAAGGCATTAGGGCGCGCCTACCCCCTGGGCACACCCTGTTGCCTCGCCGTCTCCTCGCTTCTCGTCTGGTCTCCTCCCGAAGCTTCTAGGATCTCTTTTGTCCAGAAAAAAATCGTCAAAAAGTTTCATAGCGTTTGGACTCCATTTGGTACTAATTTCGTGGAAAACAGAAAACAAGCAGAAAACAACATATGGCACTTGGCACTGGGTTAATAGGTTAGTCCCAGAAAATGATATAAAATACCACAAAAAGTTATATAAAACATCCAAGATTGATACTATAATAGCATGGAACAATCAAAAATTATAGATACGTTGGAGGCGCATCAATGGGTAACAAGAGAAAGAACACACAACATTTACCTAGGTTCGGGCGCTCTCTATGGAGGTAGAACCCTACGTCCTGCTCTTGCTTATATTGCAGATGTATCAAAGTACAGAGTTGATCTACCCCAAGATCGTGAGTTGTGGTCTAAATCCTAGGGGTATGATGATGAATGTATGAACGGGCCTCTACGGACTAAACACTCTGCTTTATATAGGCCCCAGGGGTATCTAGGGTTACACATGGTTGGTTCCCATCTAAGGAATTATATGCCAAATCTAATCAGATATGCTTGAAGTACACACTAAGTCTTTGGTAGCCTTACATGGAAGGCATCCGGAGTCCTCGCTCCTTGATGGGCTGGCGGTCTGGCCCATACATTAGACAGGCCGGGCTAGGACCCCCTCGTCCAGGACACCGTCAGTAATGCTTTCTGTGATCTAAGTGCTAGCGTCTCTACTATACCAAAATATTTATGTGACGTGCTATGTCTCACCGATATGGATGCATGTTAACTTAATTTGCTTTTAGCGGATTCAACTATTAAGAAACCATTGCATAGAATAAATGATGTTCTCATATTTGCTAATAGAAATTATGTGCCCTTGGATTTCATTGTGCTGCATGATATTGAATGCAATCTGTCTTGTGCTATAACACTTGGTAGGCCTTTCCAACGAACCATAGGTGCGATTATTGATATGAAAGAAGAAAATATAAGTTTCCAATTTCCATTAAATAAAGGGATGGAACACTTCCAAGGAAGAGAATTAAACCACCATATGAATCTATTATGAAGGCCACCTATGGAATTAATTTTAAGGATGATAATAGTTGAAACTATGCTTGACACCTAGCTAGGGGCATAAAACAATAGTGCTTGTTGGGAGACAACCCAATAGTTTTACTTAAATTTTTTGTTTTTATTTCTCTTTTTTTGTGTGCTCATACATATTACTATTGTATTGATTGTATTTTTATGTTTTAATTAGTTTTTCTGCCAAGCAAAGCCCTTGGGATGATTTGGATAATAGTTGACTTGATTTTGTGGAAAAACAGAAACTTTTGCGCACTAGTACAACAAGGTGCTATACAAACGGTTTTTTACCCCTTTCCGTGATGGCATCTGGAACCGTCGCCTAGTGAGTGTGGATGATAGGGGGGGTCCTTTCCACACGAACCAGAAACCGTCGGGTATATGCCCTCCTGGCACACACGCTCGGCAAAATGAGGTCGTGTGTGACCGGCGAGCGCTCATATACGGAAATACGTACAGTAGAGCTCAAAAAATACAATTATATAGGCGAAATCATTTTCGGTCGCAAGTACATCCCACACAGTTAGTCACCGCTAAACGTTTCCGTTCGTATATACATCCCACACAGTCGCTCCAAGGAAAACGTTTCTGTTCGCAGGTACATCACACACAATTTTCCCCGTTAAATCGTTTGTGATAGCATTTCCATTGCACACGATATAAACAATTTTATCGTTTGCTTTATTGAATGCATCACACACGGTGCATAGAAGAAACTGTGTGTCAAGGGTTGTCCATCACACACAGTTTTTATGTGGTAAACATGTGCGCCAGGTGGCCTAACGCAACCAGTTTTCAAGAGGATGTCGTGTGTGATTGTTCATTAATCTAACACGGTTTATTCCTAGAAACTGTGTGCGTTATTGAATGCATCGCACACGGTGTTTTCTTAATAACCGTTTGCAATAGAAAAACCCAATTAGCAGGCTAATTATCCGATTATTAATAATCCATTTATTAATCTAATTGATATTTCATATTAAGCACACAATATATTTCATTTCATAATTGAAATACATCATAGTACAACATCATATAGCTTCAGCACTCAGCTACCCCATTACACAACTACACCAACACCAAGTTTCACATGCAACATCTATAACCTTTCAAAATTAGCATCATAGACGGTACATAGACCGATGTATCTCATTTGGAAAACTGCTGAAGCAGAAGGCGAATATTGAGCCTTCATTGATGTTGAAGGTCTTTGTAACTTTAGGTCAGTGCCTGTGGATGATTGACCGTCCATCCTTCGTCCTCTTCAGGAACACTTCAATTTGAACCGTGGGTGTTGTATGAATACCTTCCTCGCCTCCTGACCATACAGGTGGTTTGAGAGGTAATCATCAGTGAACTACTTTGCAAAGGCCTGAAAACAAGGATGTGCATAAATATCTTCTCTATATTGGAAATGGGGCAAAGGAATAAAAAAGGCAAGGTATAATAGTTAGTACCATCCTGTAGTGAACTGATGTCTTCTTCATTGTGCAGATAAAGATCTTGTTGTTTTTTGTCACTAATTTCTTTATCCTAACAATCTTTCGGAGTTTCTTGACATTACTGATATTCATGGACAACTCATTTCCCCATATGCAAAAAGGGTCGAACAGTGGGTCAAAACCTCTAATAGAAGGACCTACATGTGCAAGACCAAATTGTTAAAAACCTAAATATTAGAATGGTTCCTGCAATTGCACAATAATGTGCTATTAGACAACAGACCATGCATGTGCTAACCTCGATTGTAAACCTCAGTGCTTCCCATTGTTTCCCTGCAACACATATAAGGTAGTTAGTCATCAGGTTAAGTAAGGGTTCGCATGCTATCAGTAAAATATGTTGATGAAAAATAAGAACATTGCAGATTCATCAGATTAATTCAAGCCACATGGAAAACCCATTTATCCAAACCAAGCATGATTAAGAACTAGGAAATATAGCACTTGTATATGTTTCTCATGTATTAAGTGCAGCCAAATTCGATTTATTCCTCACATGCACAACAATACAAAATTCTACCCACGACAATTGGACATCACATTGCAGAATTGAACCAAGCAGTTAACTAAACACAACAACAAATGAACCAAACATTAACTGAGCACCACATTGCACAATATAACATACTCCTAATAGAAGATCAGACAGTTAACCAAACCAAGCATGCTTAAAAACTTGGAAATATAGCAATTGTATTTGTTTCTCATGTATTTAGTACAACCAAATTTGATTTAATTCTCACATGGTATACAATAACAGAATGCAGCCACAACAATTGGACATCGCATTGCAGAATTGAACCATGCAGTTAAGTAAACACCACAACAAATGAACCAATTATTAACTGAGCACCACATTGCACAATATAACATACTCCTAATAGAAGATCAGACAGTTAACCAAACCAAGCATGCTTAACAACTTGGAAATATAGCAATTGTATTTGTTTCTCATATATTTACTACAGCCAAATTCAATTTATTCCTCACATGGTATACAATAACAGAATGCACCCACAACTATTGAACATCACATTGCAGAATTGAACCAAACAGTTAACTAAACACCACAACACAAATGAACCAAACGTTAACTGAGCACCACATTGCACAATGTATAACCAAACCAAGCATGCTTGAAAACTTGGAAATATAGCAATTGTATTCGTTTCTCATGTATTTTGTAAAGATAAATTCGATTTATTTCTCACATGGAAGACAATACAAAATTACAGCCTGAACAATTGAACATCACATTCGCAGAATTGAACCAAACAGTTAACTGAAGACGACAACTAATTAACAAAACAGTTAATAAGCGAGCACCACACCACATGACATATAGAACATATACACTAGAGCAATAGATTGCATGGTAAAATTAGATAGCACAATTCACTAGAATTTGTGAAGGAAAGGCAGGAGCAGCACACGCAACGGGTAAACCGAGCATGCTTAACCGACGTAGCTAGCAAATGGCAAGGTGCTCCTCCAAGATCTGGGGGTCAGCACGAATGGCAGCCATCGTGACCTCATCCGCGCGTGTGGCCGCGATTTGCTTCTCTGTCGCCTAATGCTCCTTGAGATCCTGGCTATACTGCGTGCACCATGGCTTAGGGCGGCGCTTATTTGGTGGAGGGGTCAGTGATTTGGGTGGAAGGTGTCGCGCTCGCGCCAGCGGTCGGGGCATGTGGGATGTGGAAGGAGGAGGAGGAGGAGGGTCGGGTGTGGGTTACCTGCCTGGATAGGCGAGGCCAAGCAGCGTGAAGGAGGGTCGCCGGAGAGGAGGTGGCGCAGCAAGCAAGGAGTGAAGGTTTCAACTTGGAAAGGAAGGTGGAAACAGGGGAAATGTGGCTTTTGGTAACGGGAGGGGCGGGGAGGTAGATATTTCCGCGGAAGCCGAAAATTTGGAATCGCTTCAGCGAAAAAATTGGTGTGCAAAGTGTCATCAAACACGGTCCCTTATTCAGAACTGTGTACAATATGTGAACATCATAAACGATTTAGATAGCTTAACCCGTGTGTGATGAGTTTGAACGTCAAAAATTTTGGTTCGAATTTCCCTGGTTACAGTGGTCATCCACGTCATTGCATAATTTGGGTACACAAAGGAGACTACAGCACACCTACACCTCTTAATCGAGCAAGTTCAGCAATTAAACAGAGCTAGCTGACCTAAACATTACTCTAACAAATTTAAGACCGGCGCTCTTAATTAAACAAAACAAAGAGTACTACTACGGCTGGTGCTTGTCGATCTCCGCCGCCGCCTCCATGTCCAGCTCGCGCCCAACGATCTCCTGGGGAAGGGGCTCCATGGCATCAATTGCACAATACTCCGCAAGCATCTCGCCATCCGCGTCCGCCATATCTTTGGAATAGGCCACCACGAGCTGGGCGTGGGCGGCCGCTATCTGGGCTTTGGCAGGCTTCGTCGTGGCAAGGTATGCCACGCAGCAACGGACGACTGCTTGAACACTCTCGTCGATTGCCAAATCTTCGACCATGGGTTGTCGAACATTGTTGGAGAAGCTTCATTCGATTTGTGCGATGACTGCCACGAGCTGGGCGTGGACGGCCTCGACATGGTCATGGGCGGCCTCCATCAGGGCTAAGGCCGCCGCTGCGGAACGGACAGCTACTGTGCCGCTCTCGCCAGTTGCTTTCCCCGAGGCAGATGCTGCTGCCGCCGCCTGATAAGCAACAGCGGCCGTTTGGGCTACCTTGGCCGCCCGGACGCAGATTGTGGTCGCCCTCACGAAGCTTGTTAGCGCGCGCCTGGCGGTTGCGGCCGCGCTCTCGCCGGAGTGGGCCGTCGAAGTTGCCCTCACGACGTGGGTCCACGTCCCCATCTTTCACCGGCGATGATTGAATAGGGAAATGCTATTTTGAGGAGCAGGCTAGTGTGCTTGACACTCGGACGGTGCTCCAAGATATTTTGTGCTGCATCTCACACGATTCGTGATAATAAACTGTGTGCGATCTACTTGATATTTCGTCTTGATTTGAATTACATAACGGAGTCACAGCTGCAAAGGATGGTGTTTGAATTGCTAGAACTTTTATCTGCAGTGAACATGCAACTATAAGCGTGTCGTCAAAAAAATTGGAATTATTCAGGGGTCGTTTGGACGTTTTTATACATTAACTTGGTTTTGTAGGCATTTCAGGTGCATAATTCAAATTTGAACTACATGCACATGCTCCACTGCATATAAACTGGTTGAAAAATCAAATCTGTGTCCTTGGTTGCATGCTTAAGTCCCATGCAAGAAATGAGAATGAATGTCAAACACCCCACCACCGTCACTCGGCCGCAAACATTGAGATACTTGGTTTTTAAATTCTAGTAAATCCAAAACTCCTCTGAAATTCATGAAACTTGGCATGCTATCATGGAGCGGCATCACACATGCTGTGGTAAAATTTTTATCCCATTTGGAGCAGGTTTGGGTATAAGCTTCTCCCAAACCAGAGCTTGTCACAACAAGCGTGATGGGTTCGGTAGGGAACGTGCCACCTTTGGGGACAAAACAATATCAGTTGCCTCTTATTGCTTCCAAAAAAATTCTAGTGTCAACATAGAACAACATGAGTGTTGTGTTTAATTTTGGAATTTTTCGGGGTTCGTTTGGACATTTTTATACATTAACTTGGTTTTCTTGGCATTTTATGTGCACAATTCAAATTTGAACTACATGCACATGCTCCAGTGCATATAAATTGGTTGAAAATCAAATTTGTGTCCTTTGGTCCATGCTTAGGTCCCATGCAAGAAATGGGAATGAATTTAAAACACCTGCCACCGTCACTCGGCCGCAAACATTGAGATACTTGGTTTTTAAATTCTAGTAAATCCAAAACTCGTCTGAAGTTCATGAAACTTTGCATGCTATCATGGAGCGGCATCAACATGCCATGGTAAATTTTTGTCCCATTTGGGGCTGGTTTGGGTATACGCGTCTCACAAATCAGAGCTCCGCAGAACAAGCGTGATGGTTTCGGTAGGGAACGTGCCACCTTTGGGGACATAACGATATCCGTTGCCTCTTATTGCTTTCAAAAAAATTCTAGTATCAACATAGAACAACAACAGTGTTGTGTTTAATTTTTGAATTTTTCGGGGTACGTTTGGACATTTTTATACATTAACTTGGTTTGTAGGCATTTCAGGTGCATAATTCAAATTTGAACTACATGCACATGCTCTAGTGCATATAAACTGGTTGAAAAATTAAATATGTGTCCTTGGTTGCATGCTTTGGTCCCATGCAAGAAATGGAAATGAATTTCAAACACCCTGCCACCGTCACTCGGCCACAAACATTGAGATACCTAGTTTTTAAATTCTAGTAAATCCAAAACTCGTCTGAAATTCATGAAACCTGGCATGCTATCATGGAGCGTCATCAACATGCCATGGTAAAAAAATTTGTCCCATTTGGGGCAGGTTTGGGCATAAGCGTCTCATAACCAGAGCTTCTCATAAGCGTGATGGTTTCGGTAGGGAACATGCCACCTTTGGGGACGAAACGATATCTGTTGCCTCTTATTGCTTTCAAAAATTTTCTAGTGTTAACATAGAACAACAGGAGTGTTGTATTTAATTTTTGAATTTTTGGGGGCTCGTTTGGACATTTTTATACATTAACTTGGTTTTGTAGGCATTTCAGGTGCATAATTCAAATTTGAACTACATGCACATGCTCCAGTGCATATAAACTGGTTGAAAAATCAAATTTGTGTCCTTGGTTCCATGCTTAGGTCCCATGCAAGAAATGGGAATGAATTTCAAACATCCTGCCACCGTCACTCGGCCGCAAACATTGAGATACCTGGTTTTTAAATTCTAGCAAATCCAAAACTTGTCTGAAATTCATGAAACATGGCATACTATCATGGAGCGGCACCAACATGCCGTGGTAAAAATTTTGTCCCATTTGGGGCAGGTTTGGGTATAAGCGTCTCACAAACTAAAGGTTCTAACACCAAGCCTGATGGTTTTGGTAGGGAACGTGCCACCTTTGGGGACGAAACGATATCCGTTGCCTCTTATTGCTTTCAAAAAAATTCTAGTGTCAACATAAAATAACAGGAGTGTTGTGTTTAATTTTGGAATTTTTCGGGGTTCGTTTGGACATTTTTATACATTAACTTCGTTTTGTAGGCATTTCAGGTGCATAATTCAAATTTGAACTACATGCACATGCTCCAGTGCATATACACTAGTTGAAAAATCAAATATGTGTCCTTGGTTGCATGCTTAGGTCCCATGCAAGAAACGGGAATGAATTTCAAACACCCTGCCCCCATCACTCAGCCGTAAACATCGAGATACTTGGTTTTTAAATTCTAGTAAATCCAAAACTCGTCTGAAATTCATGAAACATGGCATGCTATCATGGAGCGGCATCAACATAATGTGGTAAATTTTTTGTCCCATTTGGCGCAGGTTTGGGTATAAGCGTCTCACAAACTAGAGCTTCTCACAACAAGCGTGATGGTTTCGGTAGGGAACATGCCACCTTTGGGGACGAAACGATATCCGTTGCCTCTTATTGTTTTCAAAAAAATTCAAGTGTCAACATAGAACAACAGGAGTGTTTTGTATAATTTTGGAATTTTTCGGTGTTCGTCTGGACATTTTTATACATTAATTGTGTTTTCTAGGCATTTTATGTGCATAATTCAAATTTGAACTACATGCACATGCTCCAGTGCATATAAATTGTGTGCGTTCTGTTAACCATTCATATGACACCACGCCTCACTCTTTTAATGGCTAGGAGGTGCCGTGCGGACAGGTGCTTGAGTGCTTGACTAAACGGGAGGCGTGCGAGCTGTACTCCAATGTGGAGGCTCACCGGGAAGCGTGCGAGCTGTACTCAAATGCGGAGGCTCACCGAGAAGCGTGTGAGCTGTACGCCGCGCAGGCTCACCGGAAAGCGAGCCCTTTGACTTCTGTGGCCGCCTGTCTTGCTCGCATCCTCTCCATTAATGGCGCCCAAGCCGTTGTTTAATTCGGTTTTTAAATATAAAACACTCATCGCAAACGTTTTAGTTAGAACACCCATATGCAAAACCAACAACTTCCCCAAGAAGCCATGGGAAAATATGCCTAGCAGGATTTGTGCAGCTCTTGATCGCAAATGTTTTAGTTAGAACACCAGTATGCAAAGCGACAGCTTCCCCAGGAAGCCAAGAGAAAATGTGCCGAGCAGGATTTCTGCAACTCTTGATCGCAAACGTTTTAGATAGAACACCCGTATGCAAAATGAGAGCTATGGTCTTCCCCCTTAAGTCGAGGGAAAATTCGCAGCGCGGGATTTGTGCATCCCTTCAACGCAAACGGTTGTTTTGGATGCCCGTGTGCAACCACGTACAAACAATTTGGTAAGATTTGCATCTGTCACATTGGGTATGTTGCCATTTGTCAAACTGGAAAGATTGACATTTGTTGATCTAGTAACATTGCCATTTGTCAATACTTGTAACACTGCGATTTGTCAAAATATGCAGCTAAAAATCACTAGCAGTATCTAATTTTTGCAACTAAAATTCAGTAATTAAGCATAGATTTCATTCATACATTATGCAGTCGTTCTTAATTTATACGAACAGTTCAACTCGACAGCTGAACTGACCAAACTTTTCCCCAATTGTTGCCAACCACGTACTAAAATAGCTAGTTCAACTATCTATACTAGCTAATTTAAAGTACGTTGTACAGTTCCACCACACATCTATAATCAGATGAACTGAACAAAGTAGCCCCTAAATACTACTACTACGGAGGGACTTTGTGCTACTTCCGGCAGCCTCTCCTCTGCCGAGCGCGCTCAGTAAGAGGCAGAGGAGGAGGATGAGCCTACCGACAAGCTGGACAAATGCAATACGGTGCCTGCCGCTGCTGCACGTTCAGAGACGCTCATCAGCTCGAACGCCCACTGCCGCTCCAGACGATCCCTCTCGAAGCAGCCGGACTGCTTGTAGGTCTCCTGATTCCTCGCCTCTGTGTTGGCGTGTGCTGCGGCCACGGCTGCGGTAAGGCTCTTTGCGTGCTCGACGAGGCGCTCCTCCTCCTCCCGCAGGAACTCGATGTAGCGCGCAAGGTCGCTGACACACGTGCAGGCCTCCACCTCCGCCTCCCTCCTTCGGGCGGCGGTGGCGGAGCAGGTGATGATCCCAGCGGTCGACGGTGGGCTGGCGGCCACGGCGGCCGACGATGGGGTGGCGGCCACGTCGGCAGTTGTTGCAGACCGGGTGATGGCCACGGTGGCCGACAGTGGGGTGGCGGCCATGACGGCCACCTCCCGCCTTCGGGTCGTGTTGGCGGAGCGGGAGATGGCCCTGGCTTTCGACGGTGGTGTGGTGGCCGGCAACAACTGCCGACGGGCGGAGTGTGTGGTGGGTGTTCCGCGCACATCCAACAAGGACGCCACACGCACTACACTGCGCCGGGGATTGCGCCGCCGCCGCGGTGTAGCCTCCCAGCTGGAGCTGTCCTCTAGTTACGGCGGAGTGGCTGAGTGACGACGACGGACCGGTGCCATGGGCGATTGTGGGAGAAGTACATGCGATAAGCTACAGGGAGGGAGGGAAAATGCGACGCAGGACTCGCCGGAGTGAGGGTTTATATAGCAGGCCGGTAAGCATTGGGATTTTGGGGGATTTCAGCGAGTCGGGTGGGAAGGTTGCGGGAACCTGCGAGGTTGCGCGGGAACGGGCTCACCGACGATTCATTGGCGCCACTTCGAGCCACCGTTTGGCCAAAAGAACGCCCCCGCGCGCTGCGCAAGCTTGCGCTGTAAGCCGTCTGCGGCAGCAGGGTGACAAGACGTGCGAGAGGAGGACGAAAGGACCCGTACACATACGATTAATACAAAAAACGTTTGCGATTTAATTACCTACTATACCCCCATCCTGGTTTATAAGTAGGATTTAACTAATAAAATACGAATGCATGTCGCCAAAGATTATATCGTTGGAGTCGTATTTGAACATAGTTTCCAGCTATACAATTTCTGTAACATGCATTAACACTTTTTTGGTTAAATTTAATGTTATATACCAGCAAGTGTTTGCCCGCAACACACATGGCTTATTCCATCACACACAGCTCGGACGGATCAACTGTATGCCACGTATCGCACACGCAACTCTAATCTGATTCGTGCTTGATGTCTCCAACATCGCTCGCACAACGCTACCTCTTGAGCATGCGTTGGTTTTCCCTTGAAGAGGAAAGGGTGATGCAGCAAACTAGCGTAAGTATTTCCCTCAGTTTTGAGAACCAAGGTATCAATCCAGTAGGAGACAACGCACAAGTCACCTAGTACCTGCACAAACAATCAAGAACCTTGCAACCAACGCGATAAAGGGGTTGTCAATCCCTTCACGGTCACTCGCAAAAGTGAGATCTAATAGAGATAGTAAAGTAAATATTTTTGGTATTTTTGTTGTATAGATTGGAAAGTAAAGATTGCAAAATAGTAAACGAGATGCGATGTAAATAAAGAGATGCAATATAATAAGAAAGAGACACGGGGGCCATAGCTTTCACTAGTGGCTTCTCTCAAGATAGCATGTATTACGGTGGGTGAACAAATTACTACCGAGCAATTGATAGAAAAGCGCATAGTTATGAAGATATCTAAGGCAATGATCATGAATATAGGCATCACGTCCATGTCAAGTAGATCAAAACGATTCTGCATCTACTACTATTACTCCACACATCGACCGCTATCCAGCATGCATCTAGAGTATTAAGTTCATAAGAACAGAGTAACGCATTAAGCAAGATGACATGATGTAGAGGGATAAAATCAAGCAATATGATATAAACCCCATCTTTTTATCCTTGATAGCAACAATACAATACGTGCCTTGCTGCCCCTACTGTCACTGGGAAAGGACACCGCAAGATTGAACCCAAAGCTAAGCACTTCTCCCATTGCAAGAAAGATCAATCTAGTAGGACAAACTAAACCGATAATTCAAAGAGACTTGCAAAGATATCAAATCATGCATATAAGAATTCAGAGAAGAACCAAATAATATTCATAAATAATCTTGTTCATAAATCCACAATTCATCGGATCTCGGCAAACACACCGCAAAAGAGTATTACATCGAATAGATCTCCAAGAACATCGAGGAGAAATTTGTATTGAGAATCAAAAGAGAGAGAAGAAGCCATCTAGCTAATAACTATGGACCCGAAGGTCTGTGGTAAACTACTCACGCTTCATCGGAGAGGCAATGGTGTTGATGTAGAAGCCCTCCGTGATCAATTCCCCCTCCGGCAGATCGCCGGAAAAGGCCCCAAGATGGGATCTCATGGGTACATAAGGTTGCGGCGGTGGAAAAGTGGTTTCGTGGCTCTCATTGATGTTTCTAGGGTATAAGAGTATATTTAGGCGAAAGAAGTACGTCGGTGGAGCTACGAGGGGCCCATGAGGGTGGGGGGCGTACCTATCCCCCTGGGCGCGCCCTCATTCCTCGTGGCCGCCTCGTGGTGTTCCATACTACGACTCCAAGTCTTCTGGATTGCTTTTGGTCCAAGAAAGATCATCGCGAAGGTTTCATTCCGTTTGGACTCCGTTTGGTATTCCTTTTCTGCGAAACTCTAAAATAGGAAAAAAAACAGAAACTAGCACTAGGCCTCCGGTTAATAAGTTAGTCCCAAAAATAATATAAAAGAGCATTTTAAATCCCGTTAAACATTCAAACAGATAATATAATGTGAGTGAGTAGGGATTGGCATGCAATGGATGCACTAGAGCTATAAGTGTATGAAAGCTCAAAAAGAAACTAAGTGGGTGTGCATCCAACTCTCTTGCTCACGAAGACCTAGGGCATTTTGAGGAAGCCCATCATTGGAATATACAAGCCAAGTTCTATAATGAAAGATTCCCACTAGTATATGAAAGTGACAACATAGGAGAATCTCTATCATGAAGATCATGGTGCTACTTTGAAGCACAAGTGTGGTAAAAGGATAGTAGCATTGCCCCTTCTCTCTTTCTCTCACATTTTTTTATTTGGGCCTTTCTCTTTTTTTATGGCCTCTTTTTTTTCGTCCGGAGTCTCATCCCAACTTGTGGGGGAATCATAGTCTCCATCATCCTTTCCTCACTGGGACAATGCTCTAGTAATGAGGATCATCACACTTTTATTTACTTACAACTCAAGAATTACTACTCAATACTTAGAACAAAATATGACTCTATGTGAATGCCTCCCGTGGTGTACCGGGATGTGCAATGAATCAAGAATGACATGTATGAAAAATTATGAACGGTGGCTTTGCCACAAATACGATGTCAACTACATGATCATGCAAAGCAATATGACAATGATGAAGCGTGTCATAATAAACGGAACGGTGGAAAGTTGCATGGCAATATATCTCGGAATGGCTATGGAAATGCCATAATAGGTAGGTATGGTGGCTATTTTGAGGAAGGTATATGGTGGGTGTATTGTACAGGCGAAAGTTGCGCGGTACTAGAGAGGCTAGCAATGGTGGAAGGGTGAGAGTGCGTATAATCCTTGGACTCAACATTAGTCATAAAGAACTCACATACTTATTGCAAAAATCTATTAGTTATCGAAACGAAGTACTACTTGCATGCTCCTAGGGGGATAGATTGGTAGGAAAAGACCATCGCTCGTCCCCGACCGCGACTCATAAGGAAGACAATCAAAAAATAAATCATGCTCCGACTTCATCACATAACGGTTCACCATACGTGCATGCTACGGGAATCACAAACTTTAACACAACTATCTCTCAAATTCACAACTACTCAACTAGCATGAATCTAATATCACCATCTTCATATCTCAAAAAAATCATAAGGAATCAAACTTCTCATAGTATTCAATGCACTTTATATGAAAGTTTTTATTATACCCATCTTGGATGCCCATCATATTAGGACTAATTTTATAGCCAAAACAAATTACCATGTTGTTCTAAAAGACTCTCAAAATAATATAAGTGAAGCATGAGAGATCAATAATTTCTACAAAATAAAACCACCACCGTGCTCTAAAAAGATATAAGTGAAGCACTAGAGCAAAATTATCCAGCTCAAAAGATATAAGTGAAGCACATAGAGTATTCTAATAAATTATGATTCATGCGTGTCTCTCCCAAAAGGTGTGTACAGAAAGGATGATTGTGGTAAACTAAAAAGCAAAGACTCAAATCATACAAAACGCTCCAAGCAAAACACATATCATGTGGTGAATAAAAATATAGCCTCAAGTAAAGTTACCGATAGACGAAGACGAAAGAGGGGATGCCTTCCGGGGCATCCCCAACCTTAGGCTTTTGGTTGTCCTTGAGTTTTACCTTCGGGTGCCTTGGGCATCCCCAAGCTTAGGCTCTTTCCACTCATTATTCCAAAATCCATCAAATCTTTACCCAAAAACTTGAAAACTTCACAATACAAAACTTCAACAGAAAATCTCATGAGCTCCGTTAGTATAAGAAAATAAACCACCACTTTAACGTAGTGTAATGAACTCATTATTTATTTATATTGGTGTTAAAACTACTGTATTCCAACTTCTCTATGGTTCATACCCCCTGATACTACTCATAGATTCATCAAAATAAGCAAACAACACACGAAAAACAGAATCTGTCAAAAAGAGAACAGTCTGTAGCAATATGATTTTTGCGAATACTTCTGTAACTCCAAAAATTCTGAAATAAATTTGTGGACGTGAGGAATTTGTATATTAACCATCTGCAAAAATAATCAACCTAAAAGCACTCTCCAGTAAAAAATGACAGCTAATCTCATGAGCGCAAAAGTTTCTGTTTTTTATAGCAAGATCGCAAAGACTTCACCCAAGTCTTCCCAAAGGTTCTACTTGGCACAAACACTAATTAAAACATAAAGCCACATCTAAACAGAAGCTAGATGAATTATTTATTACTAAACAGGAGCAAAAAGAAAAGAATAAAAATAAAATTGGGTTGCCTCCCAACAAGCGCTATCGTTTAACGCCCGTAGCTAGGCATAAAAACAAGAATAGATCTAGGTATTGCCATCTTTGGTATGCAATCCATAAGTGCCTCTCATAATAGATTCATAAGGCAATTTAATTTTCTTCCTAGGAAAGTGTTCCATGCCTTTCCTTAACGGAAATTGGAATATAATATTTCCTTCTTTCATGTCAATAATTGCACCAATCGTTCTAAGGAAAGGTTTACCAAGGATAATAGGACATGTAGGATTGCAATCTATATCAAGAACAATGAAATATATGGGCACATAATTCCTATTTGCAACAATAAGAAAATCATTAATCCTTCCCATAGGTTTCTTAATGGTGGAGTCTGCAAGATGCAAATTTAAAGAACAATCATCAAATTCACGGAAACCTAGCACATCACACAAAGTTTTTGGAATCGTGGCAACACTAGCACCCAAATCACATAAAGCATAGCATTCATAATATTTAATCTTAATTTTAATAGTAGGTTCCCACTCATCATAAATTTTTCTAGGGATAGAAACTTCTAGTTCTAGCTTTTCTTCATAGGATTGCATTAAAGCATCAACGATATGTTTAGTAAAAGCTTTATTTTGATTATAAGCATGAGGAGAATTTAACACGGATTGCAACAAGGAAATACAGTCTATCAAAGAGCAATTATCATAATTAAATTCCTTGAAATCCAAAGTAGTGGGTTCATTGCTATGTAAAGTTTTGACCTCTTCAATCCCACTTTTATTAATTTTTGCATCAAGATCTAAAAACTCTGAATCATTGGGACGCCTTTTAACTAAAGTTGACTCATCTCCAGTCCCATCTTTATCAAGATTCATATTGGAAAATAAAGATTTAATAGGAGTCACATCAATCACTTTTAGATCTTCATCATTATTATCATGAAAACTAGAAGAGCACGCTTTCACAAAGCAATCTTTTTAGCATGCATCCTAGCGGTTCTTTCTTTGCACTCATTAATGGAAATTCTCATGGCTTTGAGATACTAATTGATGTCATGCTTAGGTGGAATAGATCTAAGTTTCAAAGAATCAACATCAAGAGAAATTCTATCCATGTTCCTAGCCAACTCATCAATCTTAAGCATTTTTTCTTCAACCAAAGCATTGAAATTCTTTTGCGAACTCATAAATTCTTTAACACTAATTTCAAAATCAGAGGGCATCTTATTAAAATTTCCATAAGAGTTGTTGTAGTAATTACCATAATTATTAGAGGAATTATTAGGAAACGACCTAGAATTAAAGTTTCCTCTATACGCGTTGTTACCAAAATTGTTCCTACCAACAAAATTCACATCCATATATTCATTATTATTCTCAATCAAAGTGGACAAAGGCATATCATTAGGATCAGAAGAAACATTTTTATTACAAACAATTTCATAAGTTCATCCATCTTTCCACTCAAAACATTAATCTCTTCAATCGCATGAACCTTTTTACTAGTGGATCTTTCGTTGTGCCATTCAGAATAATTAACCATAATATTGTCTAAGAGTTTAGTAGCTTCTCCTAAAGTAATTTCCATAAAAGTGCCTCCCGTGGCCGAATCTAAAAGATTTCTAGAAGCAAAATTCAATCCAGCATAAAACTTTTGTATAATCATCCACAAATTCGAACGATGTGCAGGGCAATTACGTATCATTAATTTCATCCTCCCCCAAGCTTGTGCAACATTCTCATGATCAAGTTGCTTAAAATGCATAATATCATTCCTAAGAGAGATGATCTTAGCGGGAGGAAAATACTTAGAGATAAAAGCATCTTTGCACTTATTCCATGAATCAATACTATTTTTAGGCAAAGAAGAGAACCAAGTTTTAGCACGATCTCTAAGAGAAAATGGAAATAGCTTCAATTTAACAATATCATTATCAACATCTTTCTTATTTTGCATATCACACAAATCAACGAAGTTGTTTAGATGGGTTGCGGCATCTTCACTAGGAAGGCCAAAAATTGATCTTTCATAACAAGATTCAACAAAGCAGTATTAATTTCACAAGATTCAGCATCGGTAGTAGGAGCAATCGGAGTGCTAATAAAATCATTGTTGTTGGTATTGGAAAAGTCACACAATTTAGTATTATCTTGAGCCATCGTGACAAACTATCGATCCAACACTCAAGCACACAAGAAGCAAGCGAAAAGAGACGAACGTAAGAGGGGTGAAGAAAAGGCAAAGGTTTTCAAAAATCGTTTTAGAAGTGGGGGAGAGGAAAAGAAGAGGCGAATGGCAAATAATGTAATGCGAGGAAGAAGAGTTTATGATGGGTACTTGGTATGTCTTGACTTGGCGTAGATCTCCCCAGCTATGGCGCCAGAAATCCTTCTTGCTGCCTCTTGAGCATGCGTTGGTTTTCCCTTGAAGAGGAAAGGGTGATGCAGCAAAGTAGCATAAGTATTCCCTCAGTTTTGAGAACCAAGGTATCAATCCAGTAGGAGACAATGCACAAGTCACCTAGTACCTACACAAACAATCAAGAACCTTGCAACCAACGCGATAAAGGGGTTGTCAATCCCTTCACGGTCACTCGCAAAAGTGAGATCTAATATAGATAGTAAAGTAAATATTTTTGGTATTTTGTTGTATAGATTGGGAAGTAAAGATTGCAAAATAGTAAACGAGATGCGATGTAAATAAAAGATATGCAATATAATAAGAAAGAGACCCGGGGGCTTAGGTTTCACTAGTGGCTTCTCTCAAGATAGCATGTATTATGGTGGGTGAACAAATTACTGCCGAGCAATTGATAGAAAAGCGCATAGTTATGAAGATATCTAAGGCAATGATCATGAATATAGGCATCACGTTCGTGTCAAGTATATCGAAACGATTCTGCATCTACTACTATTACTCCACACATCGACCGCTATCAAGCATGCATCTAGAGTATTAAGTTCATAAGAACAGAGTAACGCATTAAGCAAGATGACATGATGTAGAGGGATAAACTCAAACAATATGACATAAACCCCATCTTTTTATCCTTGATGGCAACAATACAATACGTGCCTTGCTGCCCCTACTGTCACTGGGAAAGGACACCGCAAGATTGAACCAAAAGCTAAGCACTTCTCCCATTGCAAGAAAGATCAATCTAGTAGGCCAAACTAAACCGATAATTCGAAGAGACTTGCAAAGATATCAATCATGCATATAGGAATTCAGAGAAGAACCAAATAATATTCATAGATAATCTTGTTGATAAATCCACAATTTGTCGGATCTCGGCAAACACACCGCAAAAGAGTATTACATCGAATAGATCTCCAAGAACATCGAGGAGAACTTTGTATTGAGAATCAAAGAGAGAGAAGAAGCCATCTAGCTAATAACTATGGACCCGAAGGTTTCTGGTAAACTACTCACGCTTTCATTGGTGTTGATGTAGAAGCCCTCCGTGATCGATTCCCCCTCCGGCAGATTGCCGGAAAAGGCCCCAAGATGGGATCTCACGGGTACAGAAGGTTGCGGCAGTGGAAAAGTGGTTTCGTGGCTCTCTCTGATGTTTCTAGGGTATAAGAGTATATATAGGCGAAAGAAGTACGTCCGTGCAGCTACGAGGGGCTCACGAGGGTGGGGGCACGCCTACCCCCCTGGGCGCGCCCTCCTGCCTCGTGGCCGCCTCGTGGAGTTCCAGACTTTGACTCCAAGTCTTCTAGATTGCTTTCGGTCCAAGAAAGATCATCGCGAAGGTTTCATTCCGTTTGGTATTCCTTTTCTGCGAAACTCTAAAATAGGCAAAAAAACAGAAACTGGCACTTGGCCTCCGGTTAATAGGTTAGTCCCAAAAATAATATAAAAGGGAATATTAAAGCCCATTAAACATCCAAAACATATAATATAATAGCATGGAACAATAAAAAATTATAGATGCGTTGGAGACGTATCACGCATCCCCAAGCATAATTCCTGCTCGTCCTCGAGTAGGTAAATGATAAAAACAAAAATTTTGATGTGGAATGCTACCTAACATAATTATCAATGTAATTTTTCTTTATTGTGGCATGAATGTTGTAGCAATCCAACCTCAGACGGTCAAATCTCTGTGTATAAGTGTCATCCCTGGATCGGTAATGCTGACACACACACAGTACTTGAAGGATTTATAACAGAGTGCAATCACACACTTATTACATCGAATGTCTCAAAAGAGAACTTATTACAATAATATGACTTAAGGCCATCGAAAAGATAACTGCGGAAGCATCGGAGGTAAATGAGTCCATCAACTCCAACGACATAGCTGAGTGCACGACAACGACCTAGCGCACCTTACTCTTCGTCTGAAAAGTCTGCAACATAATACGTTGCAGCCCGAAACGGGTCAGTACATGGAATATGCTGGCAAAATAACACTGTAGAGCAATGAACAATGTAACAGCTAACACTACATGCATATATGGCTGGTGGAGGCTCTATGGTTATCACTTTTGCGTAAAGCCAATATTTCCCTACTACAAAGGAATATTTTTTTATTTAACTAACAAGTTGGTTGATAAACATTGAGAATGGAAACCCAATCTCAATCCCAATTAAACAGTAATTAACAACCCAACAAAATAAATTATGAGTGATGAGATCAAATCAATAATTCAAGAACCAGATACTGAAGACACTACAAAAAAAATACACTTCCGTGATGATACGTGTTTGTCACAGTAGGTCACGTTTTCTGTCATGCATGTACATCCATGACAATTTTATGACAGAATCAAGATAGTCATACCTGTGCTATCGTAGAAGTGTTCCATGACATTACCAAAATTATCATCACGGAAGTGTCCACTTCCATGATGATAAATCGCGCGTCACAGAAGTGCTTTCGTCAAGGGTGACCGACACGTGGCATCCACCGTAACGGAACGCCGTTAACCTATCGAGTCCGGTTTTGGATCGGATAACCCGTTAATAGCCCCGACCAATGGGGATTTTCCATGTGTAAAATCATCATTGGCTGGAGGAAACACGTGTCGGCTCACCGTTGGGACAGATGTCATCCACTCATTGGACCCAAAGCGCCTATGATACGTCGACACGTGGCACAGCCCAACAGAGGCCCATTCCTATGAAAAGGCCGGCCCGTTTGACGTGGTCAAAAAGTGGCGGCCCGGCCCACAGCAAGCCTGTTAACGGCCTGTTCGCATATAGCCCATTTACAACCCGCTAACCCAGGGCCCGTTTACGGCCTATCCGAATTAGGCCCAGTTGCGTCATCTGGGCCGTCCAATATAATTCCATCCCATTTTAACTTCCAGCCCATGTATGACCCATGAGGTCTTTCGGCCCATATGATGGAGAATAGACCCGGGGGCCATAGGTTTCACTAGTGGCTTCTCTCAAGATAGCATAAGTATTACGGTGGGTGAACAAATTACTGTCGAGCAATTGATAGAAAAGTGCATAGTTATGAGAATATCCAGGCATGATCATGTATATAGGCATCACGTCCGCGACAAGTAGACCGAAATGATTCTGCATCTACTACTATACTCCACCCATCGACCGCTATCCAGCATGCATCTAGAGTATTAAGTTCATAAGAACAGAGTAACGCATTAGGCAAGATGACATGATGTAGAGGGATAAACTCAAGCAATATGATATAAACCCCATCTTTTTATCCTCGATGGCAACAATACAATACGTGTCGTTTCCCCTGCTGTCACTGGGATCGAGCAACGCAAGATTGAACCCAAAAGCTAAGCACTTCTCCATTGCAAGAAAGATCAATCTAGTAGGTCAAACCAAACTGATAATTCGAAGAGACTTGCAAAGATATTAAATCATACATAAAAGAATTCAGAGGAGATTCAAATATTTTTCATAGATAACCTTGATCATAAACCCACAATTCATCGGATCTCGACAAACACACCGCAAAAAGAGTTACATCGAATAGATCTCCAAGAAGATCGAGGAGAACTTTGTATTGAGATCCAAAGTGAGAGAGAAAGCCATCTAGTTAATAACTATGGACCCGAAGGTCTATGCTAAACTACTCACACATCATCGGAGAGGCTATGGTGTTGATGTAGAAGCCCTCCGTGATCGATTCCCCCTCCGGCGGAGCGCCGAAAAAGGCCCCAAGATGGGATCTCACGGGTACAGAAGGTTGCGGCGGTGGAAATAGGGTTTCGTGGTGCTTCTGGATGTTTTGGGGTATATGGATATATATAGGAGGAATAAGTAGGTCGGTGGAGCTGCGAGGGGCCCACGAGGGTGGGGGGCGCGCCCAGGGGGGCAGGCGCGCCTCCCTACCTCGTGGCCTCCTCGCTTGTTTCTTGACGTCCACTCCAAGTCCCCTGGACCACGTTTGTTCCAAAAATAACTCTCCTGAAGGTTTCATTCCGTTTGGACTCCGTTTGATATTCCTTTTCTGCGAAACACTAAAATAGGCAAAAAACAGCAATTTGCACTGGGCCTTCGGTTAATAGGTTAGTCCCAAAAATAATATAAAAGTGCTTAGTAAGCCCATTAAACATCCAAAACTGATAATATAATAGCATGGAACAATCAAAAATTATAGATACGTTGGAGACGTATCAATGTCCTCCAGAATTTGATTGACTCTCTTGGTCTGTCCATCTGTCAGCGGATGAAAGGCTGTGCTAAACTCTAGCCTGTACCCAAGGTCTGGTGCAACTGATTCCAAAACTTCGAAGTAAACTGTGTTCCTCTATCTGATACGATGGTCCTCGGAACTCCGTGTAGACATACGATCCTGGTCATATATATCTTGGCCAACTTCGCACTCGTGTAAGTGGTTTTCACGGGGATAAAGTGAGCCACTTTGGTCAAGCGATCAACTACTACCCAGATAGAATCATATCCCGACCGTGTCCTGGGAAATCCGGTGATGAAATCCATGCCAAGCTTGTCCCACTTCCATTCGAGTATCGGCATAGGCTGCAGTAATTCTGCTGGCTTCTGATGTTCTGCCTTCACTCTCTGACATGCATCACATACCACTACATACTCGGCGATATCCTTCTTCATACCTGTCCACCAGAAACGCTCCTTCAAATCCAAATTCATCTTGGTGTTTCCGGGGTGTATTGAGTATGGTGAGTCATGAGCCTCCTGAAGTATTAACTTCCTGATCTCTGCATTATTGGGTACATAAACACGATCCTCAAACCATAAGGTTTCGTGCTCATCCTCACGAAAACCCTTGGCTTTTCCTTTGCTCATCTTCATCTTTACCTCAGCAATTTCCTTGTCACCCTTTTGAGCTTCTCGAATCTTTCCCAATAATGTAGACTGACCCTCCATTGCTGCAACAAAACCTCTTGGAACTATCTCCAAACTAAGTTCCTTGAGATCTTCAACCAACTCCTGCGGTAGTCCTCCGCTTACGAGGGTATTGACATAACTGTTCCGGCTCAAAGCGTCTGCTACGACATTGGCCTTTGCTGGATGATAATGCAGCTTCATATCATAGTCCTGTATAAGCTCCAACCATCTCCTCTGCCTGAGATTCAGCTCCTTTTGAGTGAAAATGTACTTCAAACTCTTGTGATCCATGTACAGATCACAGCGATTTCCAATAAGAAAATTTCTCCAGGTCTTGAGCGCATGCACTACGGCTGCTGACTCCAAATCATGCGTGGCATAATTCAACTCATGAGGTCGAAGCTGTCGTGAGGCATATGAAACCACTCTTCCGTCTTGCATAAGTACACCTCCAAGTCCTTAGCGAGAAGCACCGCAATACACTTGGAAATCCTTGCGTATATCCAGAAGAATTAGCACTGTGGCTGTAACCAAACGTTTTTTCAACTCCTGAAAACTAGCCTCACATTCTTCTGTCCATTTGAACTTGGTGTCCTTCTTCAACAACTCCGTCATGGGCTTCGCAATCTTGGAAAAATTCTCAATGAATATCCGGTAATATCCCGTGAGTCCAAGAAAACTGCGGATCTCCCCAACTGAGGTGGGTGCCAACCACTCAGTGACTGACTGAACCTTGGTAGGGTCTACTGCTATACCTTCTCCTGATATAACATGTCCAAGGAATCCAACTTCCTTCAATCAAAACTCACATTTTCTGAACTTGGCATAAAGCTGATGTTCCCTGAGCTTCTCGAGAACTAAACGCAAATGCTCCTTGTGCTCCTCTTCATTCTTCGAGTATACCAAAATATCATCAATGAACACCACAACAAACTTATCCAAGAACTCCATGAACACCTTGTTCATCATACTCATGAAATAGGCAGGGGCATTAGTCAATCCAAATGACATAACCGTGTACTCATATAGCCCGTACCTTGTGGTGAAAGTTGTCTTAGGTATATCTTGTTCTCGGATCTTCAGCTGCTGGTATCCTGATCGCAGATCGATCTTGGAGAATACTTTAGCTCCTTGCAGCTGGTCAAACAAATCATTGACCATCGGTAGTGGGTACTTGTTCTTGATCGTCACCTTATTCAACGCATGATAATCAACAACCATTCTCAAAGATCCATCCTTCTTCTCAACCAAGAGCACTGGGGCTCCCCACGGTGACGAACTTGGTAGAATGTAACCATTCTCCAATAACTCCTTAATCTGCTTCTTAACTTCCTCCAGATCATTTGCGGGCATCCGGTATGGCCTCTTTGATATTGGTCCGGTGCCTGGCAACAGCTCTATCAAAAACACTATATCTCGATCGGGCGGCATGCCTGGTAATTCCTCTGGAAATACATCCGGGTAATCCTTCACAACAGGCACTTCTTCCTGAACAACTCCTGAGAGTGAATTTACTTGGGTCCTCTTTGGCGCATGCCGAGACACATACTTAATCCGTTTACCCTCTAGGGTGGTCAGCAGAATTGACTTACTGGTGCAATCAATGTTTCCTCCATACATCGATAGAAAATCCATGCCTAGTATCACATCCAATCCTTGTGACTCGAGAATTATTAAGTCTGAGGGGAAAACATGCCTACTTATGGTCAATGGCATCTGAAAACATCCTCTGCTTGCCATATACTCCGCTCCTGGTGAGCTTACTAACATAGGTGTCTTAAGAACTTTGGTGGGAAACATATACTTATCCACAAATCCCCTCGAAATGTATGAATGCGATGCACCAGTATCAAAAAGAACGATTGCAGTAAATGACTTAATCAAAAACTTACCTATAACTGCATCTGGCTGCTCTTCAACCTCCTCCACGTTAACGTGGTTCACCTGTCCTCTGTTGAAAGGGTTGGGCTTCTTCCCAGAGCTTCCATTTCCATTGTCATTCTTCACCACAGAACAATCATTAGCCTAGTGCCCAGTCTTCCCGCACTTGTAACAGGTGACATGACTCAAATCCTTCTTAGCGGGTGTTGCTGGGTTGGAACGGTTCTGGTTGCGGCTTGCTCCATTCCCATTTCCATTCCTAGGGCCACTATGGTTATGCGAACTTCCTCCATTGTGAGTCTGGCTTCCATGGTTATGGGTATATCCTCCCGAGTTCGGGGTATAACGAGGCTTCTGCTGGGCTCCAGAATTATACTTCCCTTGTCCATACTTCCTTTTGCGGCTCTCTATCTGCTGCTGCTTCCCTTCAATCATAAGAGCCCTGTCTACCAACTCCTGGTAGTTAGCAAATGTTGCTACCATCAACTGCATACTCAGCTCATCATTCAGCCCTTCCATAAACTTCTCCTGCTTCGCGGCATCTGTGGCCACATCATCCGGGGCATAGCGAGCTAACTTGCTGAACTCATCTACGTACTGCCCCACAGTACTGCATCAAGGCATTCTGCTGTTGGATAAACTGAGTGAGCTCTGGTGGAAAGACAAATCCGGGGTCACGTCTCGGAGGCATCTGATGGGTTTAGAGGGAAGAGATTAGAATAGAATGAGGTCTAAAGAGAAATCACTACCCATATGCACATGAGACAAACACATTCATATCACACCACTCAATTCAAACAAGGGCATACAATCGATCTAACTACTGTTACAAAATACTCGGACTACTACTATATACATGGGGGGAATACTACAGATAATATGGTGGTCGACTAGAAATTTTGATCGGTGGAAGACTCCATGATATCCGCTCCAGCTTCGTCTTCGTAGTCATCATCACTATTGTCGGGGTCGGAGTCGGTGTCGTGGATGATGATGTAGTCTACAGAACGGATGTCCTCCTCAGGTGCGGGATCTCCCATGAATACTCCTAGCTTCTTCTTCAGGTCTTCATTCTTCTCAAGTAGCATTACGATTTCCTCCTCATATCCATCGCATGTAGACTTGAGTTCCTCTTCAAGCAACATGTTCCTGGTCATCACCTTCTTCAGATCTATAATGCTGGCGCACATTTGGTTCTCCTGGCGGCGAATGTGCTTGTTTAACTCCTGGATCTAGGCTGCAATGGACTTGTCCCTCCTGGTGCTGATCATCTCCCATTGCTCATCTTGGCGCCCACATATCTGGTAGATGGTGTCCTTAAGATCCTTGTTGTAAACTTTGCTGATGCATCCCATGGCGATGTGAGCTGCCATGCTCTTTCCTAGACTCCAGGTTGGTGCATCAAAGGAAAACTCTATGGGCTCAGTAACTGACATGAATGTCCTTCCTGGAACATGAACTCGAATCATCCAACACTCCTCTTCTGGTAAAGTGGCAGTGTAGGTCCCGGTGAAGCTTGGTATTCCGATGTTCAGGTACCTAGTGGCTTCCTTCAAGTGTCGTCCAAAAGGTGTGTCTTCATCCGGTTGTGCAAACTTGTTCCTTGGATCCGCCATCTATAGAGTGGAAAAGGGAGAGGAGTCAGAAATGAGTAGAGAAGAGTGACCTATGGCTTATCTTAGTGGTCGCGTCCTACAGTCGACGTGTGCTCTGATACCATCTTGTAGCGATCCGACCTCAGACGGTCAAATCTCTGTGTATAAGTGTCATCCCTAGATCGGTAATGCTGACACACACAGTACTTGAAGGATTTATAACAGAGTGCAATCACACACTTATTACATCGAATGTCTCAAAAGAGAACTTATTACAATAATATGGCTTATGGTCATCTCAAAGATAACTGCGGAAGCATCGGAGGTAAATGAGTCCATCAACTCCAACGACATAGCTGAGTGCACGACAACGACCTAGCGCACCTTACTCTTCGTCTGAAAAGTCTGCAACATAATGCGTTGCAGCCCGAAACGGGTCAGCACATGGAATATGCTGGCAAGATAACACTGTAGAGCAATGAACAATGTAACAGCTAACACTACATGCATATATGGCTGGTGGAGGCTCTATGGTTATCACTTTTGCGTAAAGCCAATTTTCCCTACTGCAAAGGAATATTTTTTATTTAACTAACAAGTTGGTTGATAAACATTGAGAATGGAAACCCCATCTCAATCACAATTAAACATTAATTAACAACCCAACAAATTAAATTATGAGAGATGAGATCAAATCAATAATTCATGAACCCGATACTCAAGACACTACAGAAAAATACACTTCCGTGATGATACGTGTTTGTCACAGTAGGTCATGTTTTCTGTCATGCATGTACATCCATGACAATTTTATGATAGAATCAAGATAGTCATACCTGTGCTATCGTAGAAGTGTTCCATGACATTACCAAAATTATCATCACGGAAGTGTCCACTTCCATGACGATAAATTGCGCGTCACAGAAGTGCTTTCGCAAGGGTGACCGACACGTGGCATCCACCGTAACGGAACGTCGTTAAGCTATCGGGTCCGGTTTTGGATCCGATAACCCGTTAATAGCCCCGACCAATGGGGATTTTCCACGTGTAAAATCATCATTGGCTAGAGGAAACACGTGTCGGCTCACCGTTGGGACAGATGTCATCCACTCATTGGACCCAAAGCGCCTATGATACGTCGACATGTGGCACGACCCAACAGAGGCCCATTCCTGTGAAAATGCCAGCCGTTTGACTTGGTCAAAAGGTGGCGGTCCGGCCCACGGCAAGCCTGTTAACGGCCTGTTCGCATATAGCCCATTTACAGCCCGCTAACCCAAGGCCCGTTTATGGCCTATCTGAATTAGGCCCAGTAGCGTCATCTGGGCCGTCCAATATAATTCCAGCCCGTTTTAACTTCCGTCCCATGTATGGCCCATGACGTCTTTCGGCCCATATGAGGCCCTTAGTAACCCTCGGCCCATTAACGGCCCGTGGTAAAACTGAGCCGTAATGAACAGTGTATCACTTTATACCCATTAACGACACGTGGTGAAACTTGCACGTAATGAACAGTGTATCACTTTATACCCATTAATGGCCCATTATTCCGTTGGGCCGTTTCCAGCCCATGTTATGTTTCGGCCTTCTCAGGGCCCATTTATTCTTGGGCTCATTTCCAGCATTCGTTTACTTACGGCCCCTTACTGTCATTTTCTGCTTGTGGGCCAAATTCAGCCCGTGGTTACAGTCGGCCCGTTTGTGGCCCGTTAATACGTTGGGCCGTTTTCATAGCGTCATCAAATACGGCCAATTAACAACGGCCCGTTATGGTTGGCCCATGAACGGACGATTTCAACTCTAGCCCATTTACGGCCATAATGTGGTCTGTTATTGGCCCATGTTTGGCCAACCGATCATACGGCCCGTAGAAGGCCCATTGTGTCTACGGCCCGTATAAGGCCCATTGTTTCTACGCCCCGTAGAAGGCCCATTGTTTCTACGGCCCTTAGAAGGCCCATTGTTTCTACGGCCCGTAGGAGGCCGATGTTAACTACAGTAAATATGTAGCCCATGGTTATTGTGGCCTAGTTTTAAAAAATAGGTTATTGCGGCCACTAGCAAACCGCGGAAAAAGAACTGCACTGACAACAAGAAAACAAATAAACAAGACAATAAGGAAATAAATAAGCAAGCAACTTATGCTAGGCTGTCACAGCTATTACACATATTACATCCACTGGGCATCAAAGTTCGCCACCAGTGAAAATACAGGGAACACCCTACACTATACAAAAATGGCTTGCTGTTTTCTTCAGCCGGTGGCTGCACGTTAAGAACAAATTTTGTATCGCACCAAAACAAATTACAACTATAAAACAAAAGGAAGGTTCGCATAAAAGTTAACAGTCTAGCAGATAAATGCACCACCAGAAGTTCAGAAGCTCAGTTCATTTGACCTGACTGTTACGTTTTCATGTTGTATTGTCCGATGGAGCACCATAACCTTCGCCTTCAGTTCTCCTAGGCTCCTGAACAACATAGCAAATGTCTGATAGTCTGGTTTCAAAATCATGCATATCTTGACAACATCGAACAATGTCTGTCCTTTTTTCACAAAGGGTCTCTGTTAGGGACTGGACTTGTGTCTGGAGCGCAGATACAACATTGTTTTGAGCTTGCATATCTTGATCATGAGGCAGTTTGGACGAGATTGCCTTAAAAACCAACCCAATATTACGCAGGAACGTGCTTTTGGCACTGTTAGTGCACAGGTACTGACCCACTGCAGCAAGAGCTGACATTGCGGTTATAGTTGCCTCGCCACCTTCAGAAGGTGGCGGTTCCACCATTTTCTCCATAGCTCGCTGAAAAGTTGAGGTTTTACATTAGTAGTACCAGAACAGAAGATATAAAGGAGGCAGCAAAACCAAACAAAATAGCTTTGGTCTATATACATAACTTATCCTGGTGAACCCATGTAAAATATTAGTTGTATTTTATTGCAAAGTACATAATAAAACCAGGTTCCAAACATATGACCATGTACCATCGCTAATGTATTGTCTATTTCTTCACATTGTATTGAGGGCTAAGGATAAAGAGACGAAGTTTATAATACGGTAACCATAGTATGACATCATTCATATCACAAAACAATTGAGAACAGACAAAAAGGCAATTGTAACATTGTGTGGGCAAGTCTAGCACGGAACTAGATTACAGGTCAAGATCAAAGGAACATCACTCCTCTCTTTTAAACCTTGTAAGGTGCAATGATAAGCTAAGACAATTGTGTATAAAATTGAAAAGAGTAATAGACATTGGCTGCAAACCATGCAGTTCAAGGCACAAGTCAGAGTAAGTAGTACTTAAAAGGCATGAGGATTAAGGACTTACAATAGCGGCTTTGACTGGTGTAGTCATGCCCTTCTTCTTGCTGGTGTGACAGTCCTTGAAGATTTCCACAGCATTTGGTTCAGGTACTTTTTGGTCCTTGCGGGCTTTCCTCTGCATTTGGAACAAGTCAATATAGATCTGATAATATGGTACAGCAAAAAGGGTGAAACAGCAGCTAATTACAAGAGCCTCGTAGTGTGCAATATAGCTACGAGATCCTGTCGTCTGTTGGAATTTCACTTTCGTACGGTTGGCCTTGTTCTTTGAACAGTTCACCTACAAGAAGATAGATTTGTGTGGCACATGCGTAAATAGGACTTCAACATGTGATCTGATCACATATATATAATGTACCTGATACTTCGGATCAGACAAGTGTTTAACAAGGCCCCTCCAGTCTTCATCTGATATATTTTCCACTCGAGATGTTTGGGAAAGTTCACTGTTAGCCTTGCCTTCAAAGTGAGTTTTCCTCAAGTTATACTGATACTGTCACAGAGCAGACTTGAAAACATGGGTGCAAGCTTGTCTGGTTGCATCATCTTGGCTATCCAACTTGAACCTCATCTGTTGAAAATTATGGGAGTCTCATTATCAGCAACCTAGAAAGTATGGGACAGAGCAAGATGATATTACTAGTGTCCATACATAACCATACTTACAGATAAATGGTCAAGGAAGGTGTTGAACTGGGTTTCATCTTTGTCATTCCTGTACCGAATCCATGTTGGGAGGATACGTACATGACACCTAACGACAACCGCTGCCTCTGATACTAACTTGGCTGACTTTGTAGCATCACGTGGCCTTTTGAAACCTGCCTCAAAACGGATCTCCATTCTTCCTCCTCTAGATTTAGCTAACCTATCGAGCATTATCCCTGATGTCTGTTTCCTCTTGCGCCTAGGTGCTAGTCCAACAATGAACATAGGAAGTGTTAGTGTACATCAAACTATGAGACTACATATAAAGAAGCATGCAACTGTAACTTGACTCTAGCAACTAGCTTCTTGCTGTTGAAGCTCACAAGGTTCATCTGATCTTGCCAACTCGTCTTGTGTCAAGAGTGCTTGGGAAGTAGTGTCAGGTGGCAAGGGAGGTTGGGAACGTGCTGCTAGCTCAGTTGACGCACGAGTAACTCGTGCAGCTAGTAGTACTGTGGAAGGTGTTGCAAGAACTAGGGTTGTCTCTGCTTGTTTGGTGGCAGCTATTTGTTTCTGTTTGGCTTTTTCTGTAGCTCGTGTAGCATGGGATACCCTGTTTGTAGAATTTTCCGCTGGACTTTGACCTTCTATTGCACCATCAGTACTAGCAGAATCTGCAGGATTCTTCCGGTTCCCATTCCCTGCCATTTTGTCTTTCTTCCTCTTTCTCTGTGCCATGTTAAGTCAAGCCGACAAGAAAAACGAATAACAATTTAGTTCTTCAGAACAAATTGATGCATGATATAGACGAACTGAACTTTGATGTTAGACAACCACATGATAGGAGGATGTAATATGTACGAAAAACAGGACGGAAGAGATAACCAGAACTATGATGTGTAAACTAAGCAGAAGACATTTCACTAAATTAGAAGCAATGCAATAGAAGGTAGACACCATATGAAAGATGCTACAAATATCGCTCTGCCAAGTTAACAGTGTCTCATCATAAATGGCGTTTAAACAAATGTGAAGCAGTACAAGAAATAAATCATATGCAAGATGCAAACAACATCACACTACCAAGTTAGAGGTCCCTCGTCATTAGTGCCATTGCATATTCACAGCTTATTATGTGTAAACTAAGGAGAAGGCATTTCAACAAATTAGAAGCAATGTACGCTAGACACCATATGAAAGATGCAACGAATATCACTCTACCAAGTTAAAACTGTCTCGTCATAAGTGCCATTTCAACAAATTAGTAGTACAAGCTAGAAAAGAATGCGAGATGTAACCTATATCACACTCCGAAGTCAAACGTGTCTTATGATAAGTGATTGTTGCAGGTTACACAACAGTAGTAATTCGATGTAAGAACATGGTGTGATAGACATATATTGTATGTTCTAGAAACAGGAACACGTGTCTTATTCAAGTATAATGTGTAAAGTAAGCAGATGGAATTCAACAAAATTAGAAGCAATACAAGCTAGACATCACACATAACATGCAACCACATATAAGAGTGCTAAGTTAGAGGGAGCACCAGTGATGGTGCAATAGGGGAGACGTGCTCATCATAAACACAGCTACGTTGAGTGTCTATGCATGTGTTGTCTTGGAAATCATCTTGGGGGGATGGAGGAGTAGAAACTGTAGAGGCCCTCCGTTTGGAAGGAGCACCTTTATCCGCTGCCTTGCTAACTTCCTTCCGCTTTATTGATTTTGAATTTTCAAGTAAAACCGACAAGAAAAAGGAATAAAATTCTCTCTTCAGAACTCATTCATGCATGATACTGACAATCACTACTTTGATGTAAGGCAAACACATGATACCTGGATGGAATATGTACGAAAAACAGGACGGCATGGCATGTTCACAACTGTTTGTGTAAACTAAGCAGAAACCATTCCAACAAATAAGAAGCAATGCAAGCTAGACACCACATGAAAGATGCAGCCAATATGACTCTGCTAAGTTAAAAGCGTCCCATCATAAATGGAATTTCAACAAATTAGAAGCAGCGCATGCTATAAATAATATGAAAGATGCAACTAATATCGCACTGCATTATACTAAAGGTGTCTCGTCATATTGATTGATGCGGGATACAAAAAAACAATAGTTTTATGTAAGGACATGCTTAATAGACAGATGTACTATGTACTAAATACAGGAAGGCATGTCACATTAACAGGTATAATGTATAAGCTAAGCAGAATAGCACATGCAGTTTAACCAGATTGGAAGAATTACAATCTAGACACCATATGCAACATGCAACCACATATCACGCTGCCAAGTTAGAGCAAGCACCTGCGATGCTAGTGTAGGGGAAATGCGGTAATCAACTACAGAGCTACGTTCACTATCTTCATCTAGCCTTGCTGTTTCTTGAGAATCATGTCGGGAGGCTGACGCTGCATTCTTTAAATGAGGAGTAGTCCACTTGCCTGACTGCCACATCATAAGTGATTGATGAGGGATACACAAGAACATTAGTTTGATGTAAGAACATGGTTAATACACAGATGTACTAGTATGTACCAAAAACAGAAAGGCATGTCATATTCAAAGGTATAATGTGTAAGCTAAGTAGATGCAATTTAACCAAATTGGAAGCAATACAAGCTAGACATCCGGCTGGAGTGGTGAGCATGATCATCTAGGACCTGAGAGCCTGCTGGGAGGCGGGCTGCTTCGCCACCATCGCGGCTTTTTAGTTGGCTTCCAGGTGATGCTTGCCTTTGCTGGGCTTGTCACTGGCTCGGCCAGTGCCCTGACTAGGTATTTGTCTTCTGGTGCTCACGGGATGGTGGTTCAGGTAAAAAGACCGACTTTGGCCTTTCGAATACAAGCTAGACACCATATGGAACATGCAACCACATATGACACCGCGAAGTTAAAGCAAGCACCTGGGATGGTGGTTCATTGTGAGCGAGGTCATCAACTCCAGAGCTACGTTTACCGTCTCCATCTGCTGACACTGCACCCTTTATAGCGCGGTAACGTGCCGTGCTTACCAGCGTAGAAAGCTGGAGCAACTTCTCTCTTTTCTTTTCTACTTCTCTCGAGGCAGACTCTGAAATACCCTTGCATAAAAACACAATAGTGAGAGTATGGGTGAAGTGTGTGCAGAACTAGTGCACTGTAAAAGTAGAAGATAGCAGGTGGCTGAAAAATAAATGACAAGAGACATATGATAGCTCTACAACATTGCATGGCAACAAAATTAGATTCTACTCTATGATTTATTAATATATGAGCACAGGAAATGCAGGTACTCCTCGAGCACACCACCACATGTGGTCATATCAAGATAACAGTCGACTGGAAATAAATAGGTGTCGATTTTTTTAATGAGCCGTCCGATCTATAAGGAACGGGCAGATGGCCTTCATCTACCTCCCGCCAGTCACTGTTGATGATCTTTCTCGAACCGCCAGCAACCACCAGCCCAGACCCCTACCTCCGCCGCCCCGCCCTCCCCTCGACCTCACACCACCGCCGTGCTTGGCAGTGCCCCAGGCCATCCCTTTAATCCCGACCGACCTACAGATCGGGTGCCAGTAGCTCTAGGCCCCACACGCCCCTAAGATAAACACCGAGGCGCTGCTTCCCCGGCGTAATAGGCGGACTAGCGCCTGTTACGCCGGGGAATGCTTCCGTTAATTGGGAATCAACTGACCAGGAATTGAAATTCAGGGGGGCAACGGACCTCTAGCTAAGGTGAAATAGTATATGAGGAGAAACCTTGTGCATCGCGAGTTACTAGGAACATCTAGTATCAAGAAGAAGCGGTCAACTAGTGTCTTCTGTGGGATGAATACCGTGCAAGCAGACACGTAAGATTTGCACGAATAAGGGAAGAGGAGTACCCTTATCAGTTGCTAGTGTGGTCTCCTCCATATGTCGCGGCGATCTTCTTTTTTCTCCCGGGGGAACCGATGTTTTGGAGAACCGTGGATCCTTGGACAAACCCATGGCCAAATTGTTGACTGTGTTGCCGTGGCCGTATATCGACGGAGGGGAAGCAGATCCGAGGCGGCAAAGGACGGCGTAGCAGGAACAGCTTCGGTGCGGTGGAGGGTGGCGAAGTTGGAACGGCAGCGGTGAGGCGCAGGACGGCGTGGTTGAACTGGCTCGGGTACGGATGGCTCGGCCTCGGCGTCAACTACTAGCCGTGGAGGGCATTGCGGTTGAGGTTAAGGTGGACGACGACGTCGGGGTATCGGCTCCGGTGTGATGGAGGAGGGCGGCGGTTGATGGGTGGGATGGGGTGGTGGACGGAGGATGCCGGGGTTTCGCGGCTGGTGGAGAGGTAGTTTTTGCGCCCACGGAGTACGAATGGGGAATCGGACGGGTGGGCCGGGGGGGAGGGGGAGAACCATGTTTCGGTCTAGGACGCGCTTGTTTTTGGCTTTTTTGAACAGAAGATGGGACGAGCTTGTTTGAAATTTGGGGATTACAAATTTTGCCCCCCTCTTAAATTTCGGACCTACTGCGGGTCGGGGGTAGGGTGGTAATCCCAGGTGTCCCAAATAGTGGGCGGGAGCGATTTCGGCCGCGTGCATGTGTGCTTAGGCGGCCATTGTGTATGAACGTTTTTCGGAGGCGGTTGCGTGGCGTCTAGATGAAGCTACAAACCTACCCCGGTTTAGACCTTTGGACGTCAGGCCGGTAGGTTTCACGGGTCGGAGTTATTTGAAAAGTAATTTCCTTGTACTACCAAACTTTGGTCTCACGCGGTTTCGGGCGAGTAGAGGCTCTTTTGGCGCTTTGTTCGAAATTTTGAAACACAAGCATTCACGTTTAGAGTACTCTTGATCTTTGAGGATTCACCTAAATAGACAACGTTAAATTTGACCTTGTATGTTTGAAAACCTCATTAAATTATCCGCTTCTTTTTGAAATTTTGACACTTGAAAATCCTATAACTGCGATTATTTTGGAATGGAGGAGCTAAATTTGAATCTATTTTGTACACGGCTACATATGCTATTATGTACAAAATCAGAGCAAAGATTGGTGCCCCCATAATTTAGGTATGATTTACAAATTCCATGATATCAAATTCAAATAATTGAATGGACTTCATGTTGAATTCAATTTTTTCAAACCACCTTAAGTTGAATTCAAATGTATGCTAGTTCATAGGTAGCTATTTATAATGTTCGTTGTGTAACTTTCGTATGTATAATGTGCTTTACACACACAACATGAACTATACTAACGTTTATATTCGATTGCTAAAGCGATGCATTGTCTGGAATTCAAAATACTAACTATGTGGATCAATTGTGTCGAATAATAACATAGACATGCTCAAATTCGATAGAATCTAGATGTCTGATGGATCAATGACCGTTCCTTACGCGAATTGCAAATATCATGATCCCATCCTAATATTTGGATACAATTTATATCTTTAATCAATGTGTCAGCAGTCTTTTACGTGTAGTTTCACTCTCCATCGGTGGTCTCTCACACATGCTCACACACTCTCTCCCGAGGTGTCTTTCTCACAGACATGCTCTCGATATAACCCTCCCTCCCTCTCGTAACCGTTTACGACTGTTTTCACTAACCTTTATCACAAGCACTCTTCCTCTCGCAAGCATACACACGCACAATCCCCATCGACCCTTTCTATATACATAGACATGCCTACGTGTCTCCTGTACGCACATTATCTTTAGGCCTGTCTCTCACGCATTGTCTCACACCTCTCTTCCTAATCGACGAGTATGATTCTAGCAGAGCATTCTGTAGGATGCCCCTTAAAGTTAGGTTGGACGAATAGTAATATCAGAGATAAAGGGGTTACCTTAGTCCGAGAACCTAGGGTTACAAATCCTAGCCGGCTTTGTCAGTGGACACAGAGTCCTTCACAATTATGCTATCTTTGTCTTGTACGACTAGTCATCCATGGGTCTCCCTAAATGCGTCACAGGCCGACCAATGTGGCGCAGGACGGAACCGAATGAAGGGCCCCCACGTCTCATTATCTTCTCACACCCACACATACCAACACAGACACCACACACAAAAAATATATTCTCCTGGTGCCTCTATCCACTCCCCCTTGCATATACACACTCAAGGGAATCTCTCGTCGTGACGTCATATTCTTCTCTCTCTCTCTCTCTAGACCACTCTCATTTCTCGTGCTATCTCTCCCACGCCCCCCCCCCCCGCCGGCCCCTCTATCCATGCCTCTCTCAAATACGTAATACACACACATACCTCTCTAGGCCCTGCCAAATGCATCAACTACACATTCACACATGTTACATCACGTACCCCATTGATCTAAAAAGCCCTCTCATCACGTTTATTTCGCATACAACATTCCTTTTGAATAAAGTGTGGCCAATTTTTTTTAGAATTTCTACATATATACAACATTACAAAGTTATATGGAGGAGTATGAACGCTAATTTGCATTGCATGGTGCCGACAATGATATTTATTCCGCACTGTGAATTTGTATATTTTTATACTATATATAAAGTTAGTCATAATAAAGAGAAACGAAGAGCATCACTCTCTCCATCAAATACCCCCCCTCTACGCCCCTTTCACGTACGCACACAAACTATCTCCAGGTCCTCTAAAAGTAAGCCCCCAGCACATTCACGCATGTTTCATCTTTCTCTTGCGATATATACAGTGACGATCATTGTATTTGAAGCGAAAGCACGATACGTACATTGGACTTCAGAATCCACTCATTACGGTCACCATTTATGTTTTGTGGTTATTATACAGCCACGGGCTCACCGTACAACTCTGTATTTGCTCAAGACACGACTAGTTGACCAGTTAAACGCTCCACGTGGCACCTCTAGTGTTGCATCACATTATCTCACTACCATCGGGCCCACCTGTCGGCTTGTATCTACTCTACATCTACACTCTTATAAAATACACTCTTCTAAAAAACAGAGTTGGTGATGATGGTGTGCCTGCCATCCTGCAATATAGGCCGTCCGATTTATATCTGACGGATAGGAAAGAAACTATGGAAATTTTGCAAAAAGGTACCCACACACCTCTCCACATTTGCAAATAAGGCTTTCCCTGGTTCATCTTTTTCTCTCACAAGATAAACTAGTTATACAAATGCATCTTGATGTTACGTGCAACGCACGGGCATCTTGCTAGTAAGAATGAAAACAAACGACAAAAAAATATTGGACGGTGGTTCGAAGTCATGACCACGTGCACAGCGGACAAGGTGGCCTTGTATTAGTATGCTGAGCCGTCTGTTTTAACACACAAGAGCTGGTGTGGTGATTATACACGCACGCATGCACACGAACTGCATGCACGCAACACTCACACGAACACATGCACCCATGCACGCACGCAACACTCACACATACACACGCAGCCACGCACGCACGCAACACTCGCACGCACACATGCACGCATGCATGCACACACCAGTACACCACACGACCAACACACACTCTCACGCTCAAGTGCTCAACCTACACGTGCATGCGCACACATCAGGCCCTGACAGACACATACACAACCAGGTGATTCCCGCACACGGGTTGGAGTCTTGTCGTGCCTGTGTAAATTTGTGTTTATCTGACATTTTCCCTATGCGAACTGACAGGTGGGACCCACAAGGAACGTGGTCAATTTAACTAGTCAACATGGTGCCACGTAGACTATTTGGCCGGTCAACAGAGTGCAATCCGATGCTGAACCGTGAGCAAGTGACCGTATAATCACCGCAACACGTATATAGTGACCGTAATCAGCTTATTCTGAAGTTCGGTGACCGTATTACGCTTTTCTCTTTGTAGGCCCTCCAAAACTACATCTCTACACGTTCTCGCATGTTACATCTAACAACTATGCAATACAGCACTACTACTACACTCTAACGTAATAAATCATATGTGTTCTTAGTTTTACTAGATATCATATTGTTACTTAATTATTCAGTTTGCATACATTAAAATTGCCTTTGAAATGTATGGCCAGTATCATATACCGCGCGGGAAAAATCCCACCCTTTCCTGTCTAATCGGGTTTGTATCGATGGATCGTGCGAAACAGCAAAACTATAGTACTATACAGTACAAGTGACCGTTCATTGGGCCGTCGTGTCGTGTACTCCTCCATCGTAAGAGTGGAGCACTCGCTTTCATAAATCTTCTAGTCCCTTTCACCGACATGTGGGACATCAAGCTACCGGGTCCATGTGCCATACCGGAATACAGTGCAGAGCAGCCGGGGTGAAGCACCCAATCATGGCGCCGGCGTAGTAATGAGCAATGAGGCGTCAAATCACAAAGCTGCACCTTTCCCGCAGTTAAGTTGGAGGGACGAAGTAATAATGCTCAAAAAAAGAAGTTGGATGGACGAAGCAACCATCATTTCACTCGTTGCTGAATCCGCTTCTCCCTCATCTTCTTCAAGTTAACCACGTGTTGCTTCTGCCATTGTTCTGCCTCATGTGGGACGCGGATCGGCTTGGTAAAGCACTGACACGTGGGACCGCATGTTAGCAAACCACCGGGACAACGTCCTCTAAAAATAAGAAACCTCCCCCGCCATCCGCGCGGCAAAATCACCTCCTTGATACTAATCTTGATTCTATAATTTTTTAGATCAATATAATTGAGATTTGCATAGATAGCACATAGGAGCAAAACCAAGTGGTACGGTTAAGGGCATCCACAATGTGTAGCCAAATGTGAAAATAGCTTTTGGCATCGTGGGAACCATTGTGTTCGGTGTTGCCAAAGCCAAAAGGATGGAACCGAAGCTCCCTGATTGATTGATTGAAGGAATAGAAAAATGCAACGTCTCTCCTCTTTCTCCCGTGCTTGGACACATGTACAGTATAGAGCATAGAGTCTACTCCCCTGTCCCTTCTATCACAAATCACTAAGCAGTGAGGCGTCAAATCACAAAGCACGGACGAAGCAACCATCATTTCACTCTTCGCTGACTCCGCTTCTCCATCGTCTTCTTCGAGAAACCATCTCACCGCACTAAGCTGGACAGACGACGCTATTGTGTACGAGTAGTACTAGTATGTTTACACGTCCTTTGGTTCAACGGACTTCCTGGATGCAAATAAGGCGGTTGTCTCGGCTTGCAGGCGGCACTTGTGAACGACTTACCGTGGTCTCCCTCAATGGTGTTCCCCGTCGAACGCACTTCGCCAAACCACAACGTTCGAGATATCGTCGACGTCACCGCAATGGGGAAGGAAGTCAAATATTGTTACTACCTCCATTTTCTTTGTACACAAGGCCAGTATATCAAAATTACAATTTGCAAAAGGCCACTAACACTAATCGAGGCAAAATTGATGGGGTTTGCCTCGTACTAGCAACCAAGGACATTAATATCCCCTGCATGCATGCGGAAGTGAGAAGGTTGGTTTGCATGGCGCTGCATTAATCAAGCGATGAGGAGTGAGATGGTTAGCTCTTTGGGCTTTGGAGAAAAAATACACGTTAATTGACACGTGAAACGAGGATTTGTATCGATTAATCCCGCGAAGGAAAACCCCGCCTTTCTTTTTTAACAGTAGTACTCCTAGTACGTAGTACGCACTTATCCTGTTTGGGTCTAGGCCTTGCATTGCCATACTTCGCCACACATTTTTGCCAAGCTTGCCTAAAGTTTTCAAAATGAAAAGGAGGTACACTTTCGCACGGCTGTCGCGGTCGCACCGCACCCTCACACGGTCGCTCCTGCACGCCGCGGTCGCACCGCACCCTCACACAGTCGCTCCTGCACGCCGCAAACCCAACCAAGGGAACACACCCTCACTGCCATGTGTTGTCGCATGTGAACAAACCAAACTCAGCCATCCTACCGCTAACACATATTTTTTGTTGAGTATGTTTATCCAACCGCATATTGGGGAGTATCCGTACGGCCCGTGCGGTGGTCTGTTGGGGAAGAAGAAGAGGTGAGGAAGAAGGGTTAGGAGACGTAGGATATTCATCCAACCGCCTTAAATGGTAGACTGACCCATGTCAGGCGACTTGCATAACAATATATGTTTTTACACAGCAAAAGATCCATAAAAACAACAACATAAAGAAAAACTATCACTGCTCGCGGAACGAGACGGCCTCGTCGTCTTTGTCTGCCGGCGCGAACCAGCCGTAGCTGTCGATGTGTGTCTCCGCACCGTGGTTGTCCTCGGCCTCCAGCTAATCATTCACGCGGAGCGTGCAGGCGCTCTGCACGGATGAGAGCACCGCCCGGTTCAAGTCGAGGACGCCGCCTGCAGGAGGGCCTCGATGGTAGCGGCATCCGCGCGCTCCGTGTCGAGTCGAGCCTCCGCCGCCCGGTTCAAGTCCAGGACGTCCAGTTCCGCCTACAGGAGGGCCTCTATGAGAGCGGCATCCGCGCGCTCCGCGTCGAGTTGAGCTTCTGCTGCCCGGTTCAAGTCCAGGATGTCCGGTTCTGCCTGCAGGAGGGCCTCGATGGCAGTGGCATCCGCGCGCTCCGCCTCAAGTTGAGCCTCCGCCGCCCGGTTCACATCCACGACATCCGGTTCTGCCCGCAGGAGAGCCTCGATGGAAGTGGCATGCGCGCCTCCGCGTCGAGTTGATCCTCTGCCTCCCGGTCCTCCTTTAGTATCGCTAGGTTGAACCGCTGGTCCGCCTGCACCATGGGGGACTCGGACGCCGGCACGAAGTCGACGTCCATCGTCTCATACCCATCGGGGGCCTTCTGTGTCGCGACCTCCGCCATGAACATTGGATCGGCTTCCTCCTCCTCGTAGCTTGGCTCCAGAGAACTCGGGATTGGCCCGCCGCAAAGCGAGCTTGGGAACGGAGGTCTGTGGCGCCGACTGCCGCCGTGATTTCTGCGCGGCACTCTGGCGTGAGCATCTTGTAGTACGTGATCTTGCGGCGCACCATGGCTTTCCGGCGAACTAGGGGACGCTTGATGCGGGCTAGGGGATCGAAAGGTGGTGGAAGGGGCTGGAGATTAGGTGTGGTTTTAGGGCAGTGGCTGGCATAGGCCGAGCAGCGAAGGTTCTGGTGTGAATAGTGGTTCCGGTGACAACCGGTCAATCGGTTTTGGCTGTACATCGATCTTTCCGTGTTCGCGCTACAGCCCGGCACGCTGGACCCTCCACGTCGCTCACCGAATGGAACATGCTTCGTCTTGCGTTTTCGCTCGCCTGTGGGACTGCAGTTGAGAGCAAACCGACGTCCCTCCCCCTCCCCCGCCCGCGTCATTTATACTACCACTCCCTCTGTTTTATGCGGAGTAAATAAAAACAGAGGGAGTATACTACGGATGAGGATCCCTTGACGTGGCCGAACCCATTGAGTAACTGACATGTGGGGCCTAGCAAGCATGGGGTCCGCCAGTAAGTGACCGAAAGGGAGGGTAAGGCAGGGATACCTACGTCAGAGGATCCACTTCCCCTACTACTCCCTCCTTCCATTTACTATACAGGGCCTAATGCGTTTTTCGAGGCTAACTTTGACCAAATGTTAGAGTGATAATATATGACATGCAACTTACACAAAGCATACGGTCAAATTCATATGTGAAAGGAGCTTCCAATGATATAATTTTCACATTATACATCTCATGTACTATTAATCTTGTCAATAGTCAAATGCGGTTTTGAAAAAGGCATTAGAGCATGGTTAATAATATAGCCAGTCGATGGCTATAAGGAACTGCCATCTCATCTATAGCCATCATCTATTATATGCACTCATACAGTAGTGTGGGCTATAAGGTTGGCTATTTCCCGCAAAAAAATTATAAGGTTGGCTATTGTATTAGTACTTTTTTCCATCTCCTCTCCATCTCTTTCTTCATATTTATTGTATTTAACTAGGAATGCATATATAGCTAGGCTCTTGCATGAGAGCTCACTCCCCTTACATTTTCACATCTCTCTCCTCCACATAGGCCCTATATAAATGGAAGGAGGGAGTACTACTATGAGCACTGCATACTCTAGTACAGATGTTGTAAGTACTCCACTAGTACTATTGGACAGGGAGCTTAAAAAAGTTACTATTGGACTGGCTATACGTGGCAAAATCCTAGTAGGAAGAGCATGCGCGAGAATAAGCACATTCACGTGGTTGAAAACAAATTGGAAACCATCTCGAGTACAAATCTAGGAGTTCGTACGAATCTAACAATATTGATTGGGCGTTGTTGAATGTTGATACTTTTTTGATCAAAGTAGAGATACTTTGACTACACATAAAACTTATATGTAAACTAGAAAGGATAGGAGGGAGTATATTGTACGTTCAAAAACAAAACGAACATTGAATACCCTTTATATATGATTTGCGGATGCTATGATCACCGGTTCAAAATTTTGAATCCGCCTTAGGTATCACACATGCCCCCACTCGTTTTCTCTCGATTTCATCTCGGGGTCCGGAGATTGATTGAAAGAGGACTAGGGTGTGTACAATATGTTCGTTTCGCTTATGAACGTACAATATACTCCCTCTGATCCCCACAGACCCCCCCCCCGCGGGTCATTTCTATCATAGAAACAGACCAAACCTTTATCTCCTTGCACGACACGCAATTGATCTGTGAACATCAATCGATCTCGTCAACATGTGTCGGGGCATGAACCGAATGGGAGGTCAAAACTAAGACGCGAAGCGACACGTAGTGGAGGCAAAGTGAAACTTTAAACGAACCATTTGTTTGCATGCATGTCGGACAAATTACAAAACATTGGAAATACAAGCATGGTCTAGGCCCACATGCGAATGATACTCGGCGGAATGTTCAAATGAGGCATGCAGGAGGATGGACTCGACCGGAGGGTGACATTATCGATGGAGAAGAGGGTTGGAGAGGAATGAGAAATAAGCAAACGCCACATGATTATACTTGAGCGGCTCAAATAAACAATAAGTTGTCTCGCTTGGCCTACATAGTGAAAGGCCTAATGCGCAACGCGGAGCACTGACGCTCGAATATGGCGAGAAAACAGGGAAACCGACATGTGGGGCACACCTGTTGGGACAGCGTAGTGCAGACTAGTCCAGTGGAGGAGCTGGCCCATGACCTCCTCGCCACCGGCAACCGTTCATGTGGGTCGTGGGGGCCAACAACGTGGCGCAGCTCCAGCACCGCCTCTGGACACGGCGACCGTGGTGAGCGACACGCTTATCGTCGCGAGACATGGTCAGTTTCAGTGTGCCGAGGGTGGCGTTAGTGCTGTGGCACAACCAACAGTATGTTTGGTTTGTGCCCAAGGTTGCCCCATCAAAGCATTGGGTAGCCAAAATTTTGGTTGAGGTTTTGGTTGCCATGATTTGGCCGACATTGGCAAGAAAAATGAACTAGAGTTGGCTAGAGTTCATTGGCATGCCAAAAAAATGGCAACCATCCAAACAAAGACCAGTCTTTGGGTCATGACCAAAATTTTGGTAAGGTGCACTTTGTCCACAATCCAAACACACCCCAACACCCGGCTTGTCGAGGATGCACAGGGCGCCGGGACGCGTCCGCGGAGTGGTGTAGCGCGGCCAACTGCATCCTCAGGACGTGAGACCATGCCGGGTCGTCTTGCTTTTTCAATGACATGCGGGGATCGCATGTGAGCAAAGGGCATCTCCAACATTGCCACGACCGCAGCTGACTACCCTGGCACACCAAAAACCCTCGCCCCTCGCGCCGTCGCGCGGTGCGTTCCCAGCCGGCGCCAGCTGCCCACATTCATGTCGTTCGTCCGTATGCCGTCGTTAAGAGGCTCGGTGCCCGAGGAACCAACTCCGACGACTTAATGACGCACCAGGACGCTTGGCCTCACCGGAATGCGCTACGTAAAGCGGCAACACCCAGCTAACCTCCACACCATAGCGCATCGTCCTCCTACCTAGCACCACATCCGCCATGACCGCAAGCGCGAACGCTCTGCGAGAGAGCTTGTCTTCGGGGATGAAGCTCGAGGTCGCTGCCCTCGCTCAAGTCGCCTCTCGCGACGCAATAGCGGTGTAGCCGGACGCGTACGCGACCACACAAGCGGTGGCCACGCTGGCGGCCGACGACGGGAGCACCGTCAGCCACGCGTCCTACTTGACGCCGTCCAACGTCCAGCACCGCTGAGGTCGGGGACTCCTCCGAGGATGACTAGGGCATGGGAGGCGGCAGGGCATGGTGTGCCAACTGGCCGGTCCGTATCCCGTGTTCTACTCTTCCTCGCCGGAGACCGCACCTTCACTTCACGGGTCTTGAACCCCTCCCCCGTACATAGAGATCGCAAATGGAGGACGTCGGTCACCGCCGTAGAATAGGTTTAGGGTCGGGTTTCTTTTATTTTTCTATCCTATAAAAGTTCGAAATGTAATGAAAATATGCCGTGTTTGCATTAATCTCGGCCGGTGTATATGAACTTTCACAATAATATAGTATATTGTAGGAGTACTAGCAAGATGCCCGTGCGTTGCACGGAAGATCAAGATCTTGTGGGAGAAAAGGATGAACGAGGGAAGGCCTTATCTGCAAATGTGGAGAGGAGTGCGGGTAAATTTTCATAGTTTCCTTCTTATCTGTTAGATATAGATCGGACAGCCTATATTGCAGGATGACAGGCACACCATCATCACCAACTCTGCTTTTTATTGAACCGAGACAAAGCTAACATGCAAAGTAAAATAAACACATAGGGTCTATACATACACAATTTATCTTAGGCACTCCAATAGTACGTCCACTACACATTCACGCATTTCACATCTTTCTACATCTACGGGAACCTACGAAAGGGTTAACGTAAATTGCCTCTCTCTCTCCCCTCCCCTGATTTTCATGGTGGTGAGCCTTTCCCTCCCCCAATCTACAATCAACAGCTCACACATTTCACATTACGTTAATTACGTAACTGGGATTACGTAGGTGTAGCATTTCTCGTCCTAAAAAATCCAACTAAGCCAACCTCCCAGCAAATCGCGCGGGAAAATACCCGACCGCGTCGTTTTAGTCGGGATTACCGGATTACTAGTAGTAGTATCGATGGATCGCACGAAGCAACAAGTTTTTTTTGAGGGGGCGAAGCACCTAGTTTAAAAGGAAAAAAGGCGGTACACTCACAGCACCCCTGTCGCGGTCACATTGCACCCCACACACGTTCGGTCCTACACACGGCTCACGCAAACGGAACGCGCTTCGGCTTGCCTCTTCACAGACACGTGGGACTGCACTTGGAGAAACCGACCATGCGCCAAACTCCCCCGCCCACCGCGCGAAAATCCTCCCCCCACCAAAAAATTCCCCCCAAATCCTAGATTCAACCGCCCTTTGGCCAACTAGCCAATAATATTCCCCAAACCCCACTCCCCCCGCGGCCCGTCCCCCTTCACTCCTTTCGCTCTGCCAAAGCCGCCCTCCCCGCCGCGCCGATACGTCGGCGCCGCGGTTCGTCGAGGGGACGCATGGTGATCCTCTCGCTCCCATAGTACGCTCTCGTAGACTACCGTCCTCTAGCCGTGCCGCCACCGCTGGCGACGTTCTTGTGGAGGCGCACGGTAGTTAGCGCCGCCACCGCTGGCGATGTTCATGTGGAGACGCATGGTGGTCAGCTTCTCCCACGATACGCGCATTCTAGACTGAGGCCCCGTGCATGTCGGTGTAGCGCTGAATGTTAGCAGATAGACGCTGTTAAAATCTCACTGTTTGCCGAAGTAGTTTACAGTCAATATGCTCTGCTTAAGAAGCTTCCTTGCCCTGTTCTACACTCAATCTGCTTAGCTGAGATGGCATGCCAAGGCCGATTAGTTGCTAAAATATCCTGCCATATATTTATTGTGAAGTAGAATGCCATGGTCTAGTAGCCAATCTGTTAGGTGAAATAGCTCTACATCGTTCTATACTCGATCTTTGTTGCTGCGATGGCCTTCGATAGTTTGATGGCTGTGTGCTTGGCCTCATTGACTGCTGAAATAGCCTGCCCTTATTTAGCACTCAAATCTGTTTGCTAAATTAGCTTTACATATATTTCGTTACTTCGATCTGCTCATCCAAATATCTTGCCGTAGCTTTAGACATCGACCTAGATATTTTTTTCTGGACTTCATAAAAAAACACATATGTTTTTCCTGTAATATCTAGTAGAAGAACTAATTTGTATGTCTAACAGATGGACAGGACTTGGATAACTTCTGCTTGAAGATTCTCCGCTGCATATGTCGAGGGGGTTGAAAACTTCATGAACTTTATCAGAGCTGAGTACGGTGGTCCGAAATTAGATGTGCTCTACCCGTGTAGCAGTTGTATGAATTCAGTTACAAGACCCCAGTCAACCGTGCAAAATCATCTACACTTGTATGGGATGTCGGTCACATATACTAGGTGGGTTCATCATGGTGAAGCTGTGAACGTCAATGTTAATGACTACGTGGCATATCACCATCTTGATGTGCCTGATGCTCAGGTGGAAGAGGAGGAGGAGGAGGTGGTGGCGGAGCCAGTGAGTTTGACCAACATTGAAATAATGCTACGAAATGCTCGTGCATTCCGTGAACTTTCACCTGCAGAAGAAAAACGGTGGGCCCGCATGTTGGAAAGAACAATGCAACGTGGCTGTCACCCCAGGAAATAAGCTGTCAGTATTCTCAGCTATGGTCACCTTTCTTCAGGTGAAGACATCTGAGCGGATGACCAACAAATCATTCGATGCGATGTTGGCTGCTTTCCGCAAAGCTTTCCTAGATGCGTCTGAGTTGCCACACACCTACAGTAAAATGAAGAATTTCCTTCGTGCAGTTGGAATTGGATATGATATGATCCATGTTTGTAAGAATAATTGTGTTCTGTTCTGGAAGGATTATGCCAACTTAAGTGAATGCCCGAAATGCAAATCATCAAGATGGAAAGATGGCGATGCTGTGAAGAGGATTCCTCATAATGTTCTGAGACATTTTCCAATTACACCAAGATTGCAGAGGTTGTTTCATGATGTTGAAACAACAGAGGATGTACTGTGGCATTCTAGGAACCAGGAGTACAGAGATCAGAATGTAATGAGCCATCCATCACATGGTAGTGAGTGGAAAAGCTTCAATCACAAACACAAAAAGTTTGCTGCTGACCCGAGAAACATTAGACTTGGCTTCGCTTCAGATGGATTTAACCCATTTGGCCACCAGAGCACCACATATAGCATGTGGCCAGTGCTTGTTATCCCTTACAACATGCCTCCAAATGTCTGCACCAAAGAATCAAACTTCATGATGGCCTTGCTCATCCCAGGTCCAAAAAGTCCTGGAAAGGATTTTGATTTGTTCATGGAGCCTCTTGTGGAGGAACTTCAACAGCTACGGAGGGGTGTTCTCACTCGAGACCTATATAGGAGCCCACCAGCTGATTTCTTTCTCGCGTGCTATGATAATTTGGTGCATCCATGATTTTCCGGCTTTGGGCACTATGTCAGGGCGAACGACACACGGTTACAATGCATGTGTTCGCTGTGACAGGAATCCGCTGTCATACGCAATACTTAGCAAGATCTGTTACATTGGACACCGCCGTTTCCTTGCCAAGGACAAGCCACATCCTAGAAAATACCGAAGACATGTGTTCAATGCAAAGCATGAAAACCGTGATGCGCCAAAGAGGCTCACCGCCAATGAGTTGCAAGTGGAATTAGAGAAGGTCAGGCATATTACACCAGGAAACCATCCTGGTAACGGTAGCGGGAAAAGGAAGCGTGGCAGGGCAGAAGAGAGATTATTGTTTACCCGCAGGTCCACTTTGTGGGACTTGGAGTATTGGAAAGATTAGGATCTGCGGCATAATCTTGATGTGATGCACATCGAGAAAAATATATGTGACAGCATTATCGGCACACTTCTTAATATTGAAGGCAAGACGAAAGATACCTTAAAATCTAGGATCGATTTAACAGACCTGGGTATCAGACAGGATTTGCAGGTGCAAGATGAAGGTAAACCACGGGATATGGCACCAGCTGTGTACGTCTTGGACAAGGTAAAAAGAAAGAATTCTGCGAGGTCCTGTCACGTGTGAGATTCCCACATGGATTTGCTTCCAACCCTGACAGGAGAGTCAGTGCAGATGGAAACAAGGTACAAGGGTTGAATACTTATGACTGCCACATCCTACTTCAAAGGGTTTTACCTGTTATCCTTAGAGGATTGGGCCGCCCTGACTTATACAGAGCAGTTGCAGAGTTGGGACAATTCTTCAGGGAACTCTACAGTAGAAATATCAGGATAGATGCTTTGGAGCATCTTAGAGACAAGATACCAACTATCCTATGCGACCTTGAGAAGATATATCCTCCAGCCTTCTTTGATGTGATGGTGCATTTGGCTGTTCATCTACCTGATGAGGCACTACTTAGAGGTCCAGTACAGTATGGCTGGATGTACCCTATTGAAAGGCGGCTAGGCACTTTCAAGGGCTATGTTAGGAACAGAGCTAGACCAGAGGCCTACATTGCTACAGAAGCGTTGACATTCTGCTCAAAATACATTGAAACAACTGATCAGCTTAGCAAAGAGGTGGGTGAAGACAATCCCGGGCTCAATGTTTTCGATTATTCTGTTCGAGTTATAGGGAAGAGTCGACAGGAGGACAAACCTAAAGATTTGGACAAAATGGTTTGGTATGTTTTGAATAACTGTCCTGAGATACTACCTTATATCAAGTAAGTGCTAAGTACTGCAACTTATACATCGTAATCTACTAAACTTGCAGCACATTCTTATATATTTAGATGTTTGACGCGATCACTATGTTGTGCAGCATCTAGAAAAAGGAGTTACTGGCACAAAATCCAAGAAACATTGACAAATTGGTTATGGCAGGATTTGCGAAATGGTTCGAGAGCCATGTAAGCTTTTGAATTGCACTGTCAGTTTTTTTTAATATATTGAGTACATAAGATGATCAGCTTGTCTATTTTCTAACCATAGGTTAAGAAGATGCGGGAGGATGGGCAGGCAGTTGATGATGCCCTTTACTCACTAGCAATGGGTCCTGATACTCGGGTAAGACATTATGAATCTTGCGTTGTTGGAGATGTGCGCTACAACACCCTTGCACGAGACGAAGGCAGGAAGACACAAAACAGTGCCATCATGAGCACGGATACGTATGACAAAGAGACAACTGAATTGTATGCTAACATAACAAACATTGTTCAGTTGCAGTATATCTCCAGTTTCGAGGATCATCGGTGTGTGGTCCTGTTGTGCTGTCGTTGGTATAACCTATTTTCCAGGATCGCAAAACCCAGAGCTGATGATTATTTCAAATCCATCAATGTCAAGGCGGCGTACCAGACCAACGAGCCTTTTCTTTTGGCAAATCAAGCAACACAGATATTTTTCATGGAAGACACATTTGCACGTAGCGATGACTAGAGAGTATTGCAAAGGTTTGAGCAGAGGAATTCGTTTAATGAAGTTGCACAACAAGATGATGCTTACACTTCTCCTGATGTACAAGATAACACAGATGTTCCTAATATCTTTAAGAACCATCACGTCAATGACGCTGGCGAAAAGATTGCTTGTCGTGCTGTGGACATACAAGAGTTGATCAAGAAGAAGCCAACGTTCAAGGACGTTGAGGACAAAGAAGAAGACGACACCATGGGGAATTACGATTCAGACTGATACACATGGCGAAGAGGTTGACGCTGCTGCTGCGGATGATGATTACATTGCTTTTGTCGTATTTGCCTGTCAGAAGACTTTTTTATCTACTATGTGAAATTGTGTTTGCTATGACAACTGAAACCTGATGAACATGTTGTTTAGTATTTTCCTGTGAGAACATCACTTGTTATGTATGCTGATTTGTGTTTGGTGATTGTATGATGACTAAAACATGATGACATTGTTGTTTAGTTGTACTCGTATTTGGCTGTGAAACTTGAATTTGATGACATAGTTTGCTATTGGACTGCAATTTGCTCGACGTCTTCGAATGAGAACAAAGCTGACCCGACAAGGCCTCTGCTAATTTATTTATTTATTACCAAAAGGGCCTCTGCTATTTATTTATTTATGAGCAAAAGGGGATACCCCCTGATTTCCGTTAATAGAAATCATTAGATGTTCACAATACTACGCCCAGCCTGCTACACAGGTTTCATTCATTACTAGTTTCAGCAAAGTGCTCATGTCATAGCCACTGAATACATCACGAGTGCTACATACACTGCACATAAAGAGACAATCATCCTACAGAGTACATCGATTTTGCCCATTATCTTCACAAGCTCTTTCATCTCCTCATTGTTGTCAAGGCCGTTCAGCAGCTGTTGCTTGGCCATGATCAGAGGAACTGCATCTTTAACCTTCTGCTCTACATCTTCCTCTTCTGCCGTTCCTTCACATACTTGTCCAACGCCCCAACCTGCTGGTATTGGGATTCCTCGGATAACCAAATAACCAGCGTAGTTGCACTCCCCCACATCAGAAACTTCCCAGAAATACAAATCACACGAATCTTCCCTTTTCTGCACGAATCAAATTGGAAGATCATCAACCAAACTATTAAAAAAATCAGCAACTAAAAGCAGCAGAACAACACTTAAACATATTATTACCCCATGATTCGGGCATTTGTAGAAGACTCGCCCAGGGTTGAGGATTGTGGTTGAGACGCGACAGATGACTGCGTGATTTGCAGCAGTGGCACCACACCAACGGCAGCGGGTTGCGATGAGCAACCGGCTGCGGTGCGCGTGCCGGCGGGGGTGTGATGAGACCCACAGGTGATGGTACAGGTGGCGACTTGGCGCATATCTGGTTGTTGCCTGCTGAAGAGCAGGTGGACGAGCAGCCAGCGGACATGGGTGCTGCGGCCCGAGCTTCCGATGCTAGGCAGAGTAAGTAGAGAAGAGGAGAAGCAAACGTTGGATATGTCAGTTTCATTACTTGCAGAGTAGCATAGCACCATATATAGTCATAGTCTAGGTTTGGATTCGAACCAGCTACAGGAGCACGTCTCTCTTTTTTCTAAAACTTAGCAACGTCTCTTTACTGGTACACTAGCTTGTTCTGTACGCCTTCTCAAGTCTTTGATTCCTCCACCTGACATCTGGGACCCACCGGAAGGGCCTCTGTATTTCGTGAAAAAAACGTGCCCCCCGCTAACAGGTCGGACCCACCAGCTATCTTCGCACGCAAGGAAGTGCCTCCTTATTACGCACAAAAAAATGAGTACTCCCCCTGCTAGCTGGAACCCAGCATAGTGGGAGGCTGACTTGTGGGCCTACCAAGTTGACGGGGACGGAGGGCTTTGTCAACTTAGTCAGTATGAATGATTCTAGCTCCAGTTACGGTACGATGTTCGTCCAATGGCCGTACTGCTTCTTCAACCTCTGGTCTTCTTGCTCCAGCCACCCAAACCAGCGCCGGTCGTGCCGCATGCTCCTGCCTCCCGTGGCCAGCTGTGATGCCGCGGAGGCCTCACCGCCCCCTACTACTCCCACCGCTGGCCAGGGCATCCCTCTACTCACCCACACCACCTGTTATTCTGCGACGACGGCAGCCTCACACCGCAGCCGAAGCAGTGAACCCTCGTACTCCTCTCCGCGTGGGCATCCACTGCCACATCTTCCCCGGCTCCGCGTTGTCCCCTTCCTAGGCCTCGCCGTCGTCCACCGCATTGGTGCTCTCGGCGCGGCGTGGTCAATGTGGTCAACGGCTGACTTCCATCGGAAGAGTACTGTACGTGGAGAGGCTGACAGCTGGGTCCACGGCCGCAGCTGGGTCCACGACCACAGCCCAGTTTTTTTTGTGATTTGCCAAGTAAGTCGCTTTGTCAGGCCTGTTGGGCTGCAAACATTTCAAGACGAGGAGAGCTTCATTCGGCTGGCCGAGAAAATGGCCTGTCAATAATGAGAAATGGGCTATACATTTTTAAAACACATCAAACCAGCAATTAGTTTCAAATTTCTTTTTTTCATTTCGAGATTTTAAATTGCATTGATTTTTATGCGTGGACAATTTGTTGGATTTTATATTGATATACATTTGTTTTTAAAATTAGTTTGAATGTGACTCAAAATTTTGGGATTAAAAATAGTTTGGACCGCACTGAAATATGCAAAATTTCGTATAATTTTCTAACCGTGGCCACAATATGGGCTGTAATGCTAACAAAAAGAATATGGTCTCCAGAAAAAACCTTAAGAATTAGCAAATGGGCTGTAAATTATTAGAAATAATGGTAGATGGGCTGTATGCTGTTTTCCACAGATTTGAGGCTTTCCTAAAAAAAAGGTTGACGCACAAGCAGTGACTGTTGGATGTCCATCCAACAGCCGTCGTGCTTCTTCAATCTCTGCCCTTCCTGCTCCAGCCGCTCAAACAAGCGCCGGTGGGGCTGCCTGCTCCCTCCTCCCCGCGGCCAGCTGTGCTGTCGCGCGGGCCTCACCACCCCACCGTACTCCCATCGCTAGCCTAGCCATCCCTCTACTCACCCACACCTGCTGTTATTCTCCGGCGACGGCAGACGAACCAGTAAACCCTCATACAGTCGTACTCCCCTCCGCGTGGGAAACAACTGCCGAGTCTTCCCTGGCTCTGTGTCGTTCCCTTCCTAGGCCTCGCCGTCATCCACCGCCCTGGTGCTCTCGGCGCAGCTTGGTCAACGTGGTCAACGACCGACATGCATCTGAAGTGGATTGTACGTGGAGAGGCTGACAGCTGGGTCCACGGCCGCACGCAAGGAAATTCCTCCTTATTAAGCGCAAAATAATGATTCCTCCACCTAACATCTGGGACCCACTGAAAGGGCCTCTGTATTTCGCGAAAAACGTTACCGCCGCTGACAGCTCGGACCCACTAGCTATATCTTCGCACGTAAGGAAGTGCCTCCTTATTATGCACAAAAAATGAATACTCCCCGTGCTAGCTGGGACCCAGTATAGTCAGAGTCTGACTTGTGGGCCTACTAAGTTGATGGGGACGGAGGGCTTTGTCAACTTAGTCAATATGCACGATTCTAGCTCCAGTGACCGTACGATGTCCATCCAACGACCGTAGTGCTTCTTCAACCTCTGGTCTTCTTGCTCCAGCCGCCCAAACCAGCGCCGGTCGTGCCTCGTGCTCTTGCCTCCCATGGCCGGTTGCTATGCCGCGGAGGCCTCACCGCCCCCTACTACTCCCACCGCTGGCCAGGCCATCCCTCTACTCACCCACACCCCCGTTATTCTGCGGCGACGGCAGCCTCACACCGTAGCGAACCACTGAACCCTCATACTCCTCTACGCGTGGGCATCCACGGCCGCGTCTTCCCCGGCTCCGCATCATCCCCTTCCTAGGCCTCGCTGTCGTCCACTGCCCTAGTGCTCTTGGCGCGGCGTGGTCAACGTGGTCAAGGAACGGCTTCCATCGGATATGGACTGTACGTGGAGAGGCTGACAGCTGGGTCCACGGCCGTAGCAAGGAAGTGCCTCCTTATTACGCGGAAAATAATGATTCCTCCACCTGACAGCTGGGACCCACCAGACGGGCAACCGTATTTCACGAAAAAACATTTCCCCTAACTGCTGGGACCTACCAGCTACATCTTCGCACGCAAGGAAGTGCCTGACAGTCGGAACCCACTTGGTCAAAGCGTACGTAGCGTTGTCATTATGGTCGCGACGTGTACGTACATACTGGTCGATGTAGAGGCGTGCACGCGTAGAGGCGCGCACATAGCATGTACACGTACGTACAGCGGCCAGTGTGCAAGAAACAAAATACGGCCACGTACGTACATACGGGCGGGGTCTCGAACTCCTACTCGCGCATACGTACGGCCAGGGCTCTTGTACATGGCTGGGTCGGAACGGAGAAACTGCGTCGTCACCATGTTCATGGGGAGGCAACGGAATGCATCGTGTTCATTGGGAGGCAACGGAACGCGCGGGAGCCAACCGGCTTGGATGGAACAGCCGATGGAAACGAGGCCTGGCGTACCGCACAACGGAGGAAACGGCCTTGTGTTCAACCGACCACATTCGAAACGGGATCCTGTTCATCGGGAGGGGTCTGGCGTACCGCAAAACGGAGGAAAGGGACTTGTGTTGGACCTCCTACGGTCGAAACGGGGTCCTGTTGATCGGGAGGGGTGTGGCGTACCGCAAAACGGAGGAAACAGACTTGTGTTGGAGCGCTATGGTCAAAACGGGGGTCCTGTTCATAGGGAGGGGTGTGGCGTACCGTAAAACGGGACTCCACGGGATACTGTTCATCTCCACCGTCGACCCCCTCCAGCCTCCATGGGCTACTGTTCATCCACCGTCGACCTCCTCCAGCCTCCACCCGCGACTGTTCATCCACGGGCTCCTGTTCATCCAGCCTCCACCGCGCGCTACTCCACGGGCTACTGTTCAACCAGCCCTCTCCATGGGCTCCTGTTCAACCACCCCTTCATGGGCTACTGTTTATCCAGCCCTCCACCGTCTACTGTTCATCCAGCCCTCCAAGGGGTGGTCCTGTTCATCCAGCCCTCCACGGGGTCTTGTTCATCCAGCCCCAACTGGCTATATCGATCGGGGTCCTGTTCATCCAGAGGCAACAGCACGGGGTCCTGTTCATCCACCCCCACCGGGAACTGTTCATCCAAACCCCCCAGCAATGCTCACTGTTCATCCAGAGGAAGCATCGATCGGCTTCAGTTAGCAGCAGTAGTGAAGGAATCGCTCGATCGGGTTCAGTTAACAGCCATCGATCAATCGCTCGGGTTCAGTAACGCGTAGCCTGCAGTGCAATCGCTCGGGTTCAGTAGGCGAGTGCCTCGCTAGGGTTCAGTTAGAGCCCAAGGCCTCACACCCATGCACGTGCGTGTACGAGAGAAACGCGCAAACCTCCGTGCATCGCTCGGCCTCGACCACCCACCGTAACCGGGAGAACCCCGATATTTTCCTCACCCTCGCTTCTACCACGGTTTTTTCCGTCATGGACGGCCCAAAGAATGTCATGCAGCTGCGTCTCTGGCCCGCCCAGGACGAAAAGCCCATTTTCTGTCATGATTTTTTGTCATAGAAGTAGGAGCCCACCACATCTATGATGATACCGGGTTTTGTCACAATTATCGTCATAGAAGTGTCATAAGTATGACAGGAAAAAAATTCGTTCGGCCCAAAATGTCACGGATGTGTCTTTTTTTTTGTAGTGAGATGTCCATAACCGGGGACACGGCTAACCATGATTAGTTTTTACACTCTGCAGAGGTTTGCGCACTTTTCCCCACAAGACTGAATCTCCTTCATGGTATTTCTCGCACTGCATGGTGTTTGAAAAACGGATGACCGAGACACAGTTTTTCTGAAGAGGTCCCCTTAACCAATAGATAGGCCGGTACACCTACAATCTCCTACATCTGCTAGCTCGTCATGGAAAGGATTCCCACAACTTACTCAACTATGCCAGAGCCCATAATGGCATTGTGGCTGCACACGGAAGTTTCTAGCATGAATAATCTTATGATCCCTTTGAGCCTGGGTGGCGAACCATAGGATGATCACACGGATTCCCCGGGATCTCCTTGGACAACACTGGATTCCCCAGGTGCCCACAAACAATCCACCCAGATGTATATTAAAGTAGCCACCTGAAGTTAACCATTAATTCACAACTCTCACATCTGTCATGGATACAATCGACCAATCCACGTCTACAAGCATAGCATAGCAGTATAAGCATACGTAGAAGTAACTCCCAAGGTTTGAATAAAGGACAATAGGTACTACCTCATCATCTACTTCCCAAAACCCATATGTTAACAAGTCCTAACCATGCAATGTTTGAGGGTTTAACTAATGCATAAAAACTGGGTAATGAAGGGGTATGATCAAAGTGTTACTTGCCATACTGACGATCTGAAAACCCTAGTGACTCGTAGTAGCACGCTTCGCACTCCGGAAACTCTATCGCAAACAAACAATAGCATACATAAGCACTCAAGCATAATATGCAAGGGTAAAACTCAGTTGAGAAAGTCCAAACTGAAAGTTCAACTGAAGAGCTTCGATTTGCAAAAAGAATCAATCGAATCGGAGCTACGAAACTCAAACTATGATCAAAAGAAGTTCGAATTCAAATCTACTTCAAACCAAATTTTAAAATGTCAAAATCATGTTCAAGTTGGTTAACTGGAAAGAGGGGTTCGAGACGTAGATTTTGGCGTTGGTTTCACTGGATTTGGATAAACGGCTGAAAAGTTGCGAGGGTTTGAAGATCAGGGGCTAATCTGCGATAAAATAATCGTGGATAGGTCCCTGGCCAAAAATAAAATAAAAAGAGAAACACTAACGAACGAACGTTCATTACCAGAGGCTAACGAACGAAAACGTTCGTCGAAACGATCTGACCAGCGAGCATTCGCAAAATAGCAAACCTAAAAAAACCAATCTAAACCGATGTAACTGAAAGCCGAAAAAAACCATAAACCTAAAAAACGAACAGTTTTATACCGTTTAACCGGGGTTGACCGATGGGGAGATCCGGTGGCAGCGCAACACTCCGGCGAGGCGGGGCCGCGTGCGGCGGCATGCGGCGTCGGCAAGCGGCGGCGTGGGCAGCGGGCGGCGGTGCAGCGACGGCAGCAGGCGGCGGCGACGCTGGCTGGCGGCGCGGGCGGCGATGGCTTGGGGTGGAGAGGCGGCGGGGCGGGCGGCTATATAAAGGCCCGGGGGGAGGCAACTTGGAGAAGGGCGACGCGAGCTTCGGCCCGGCTTGGCTGGGCCTTCGGCCCAGTCGGGCGAGAAACATTTTTTTAAATAAATTCCATCGAAGAAAAATCCTAATAAAATATAAAAAATTCTAAAAATGCCAAAAACAATTTGCACCGTCTAAATAGAATATTTAGAACAAAGTGAACATTTTTTGGCCTAATAATGCAATTTTCAAAAATGCATATTTTTCTAATTCAAATAAAGTCCAAATAATATATATTTGATTTTAAAATTTTCCACCAATATTCCTCTCTTTTTGAAGAAGTCATATTATCTTCTCTCTTTTATTTTAATATTAGAAATATTTGGAGAGAAAAATATTAAAACCAAATTGATCCTCTTTTCAAATTTGAAAAAACATTCAAATTTGAAAATAAATGAAATCCCCAACTCTCTCCTTGGGTCCTTGAGTTGCTTAAGATTTCTAGGATTACAACCAAAATGCAAATAAAATATGATATGCATATGATGACCTATGTATAACATCCAAATTGAAAATTGGGATGTTACAATGTTCAGATCCGAAAGATTCAAAACAAAAGTTTAATATTGACATAAAAATAATAATACTTCAAGCATACTAATAAAGTAATCATGTGTTCCCAAAATAACATGGCCAAAGAAAGCTATCCCTACAAAGAAAGCTATCCCGTTGAGGCGACCGCAGAGCGCTCTGCTCGCGTCCCTCTGTGCGCGCTCTGCCAGCAGTTGGGCATGCGCACGATCACGTCGGGGGCCCCATATGCATGCGGTTGCGCCGCGCGCGTTGCCACGCGATGCAGTTAAGTGTGGCACGATGGAGTTACGCACTGCAAATTAGAACTACCATCAGGGCCTGCCGATATTCCTGGCCGTCCGGCTTCCCCTTTAATTCCCGCGACCATTATAACCTTAGTCTCTTCAACCTTTCGATCGCGCCCCACAACACAACAAGCACACCCATAGAGAGGGGATGTCTAGCGGTGCTCCAATGGAGTTTGGTGAGCATAGAGTGGAGACCCACGCAAGGGAGACGGATCTCTCGGTGGTGTACACCATCGACCCGGCCGTGGTGGACGACTACATCAACAACGTTGAGTAGTTGCTTGCTCGAGACAAGTATAAGATGGTCAGCATCGACCTCCAGTACACCGCCAGTCGTCCCGGCATAGATCAGAAGGTTGCCATCGCCCAGTTGTGCGTGCGCCATCATGTCCTCATCTACCACTATGGGATGGCCATAGAGCCTTGTGACCGTTTCAACAGGTTTATCAACATCACCGATTACAAGTTCGCCACGGTGGATACCAAAGACGATGTAAATGCGCTTAGTGTTATGGGCTTGGCCTACAAGAACCTTGTCGAAATCAGTGACCACTATTGGGTCTGGGGCGGCACGAAGAAGGACTCCCTGGTCGAACTCACCTCGGCCATCATCGACCCCTGCTACAAAAATATGAAGCAGGATGCCTAGAGAACAAGTCCCGTATCCTAGCACAGGGCCTGGATGCGGCAACTGGATGAACCTCACCTCAGGTTTGCGGCCAAGAGCGTGTACACATGCTACGAGATGCACAGGCGGATCGTTGACATGAGGAAGTGCCTCGTTACCCAAATCGACGAGCCCGGATTGAGCCACAAGCAGAGCAAGCGTCACAAGAAGTAGATGATGATCAGATGATCATTTATGCTAGTTAATCATGCATGTAATATATAGTTTAATTTATTGGTGTCTGGAAATGTCATGTGTGTAGTAGCAAACTATGTAGTTATGCATGTAATAGTTTACTTTGATGTGTCCAAATGCCATGGTTGTAGTAGCCACCTATGTAAGTGGGTGTTTAATTTGGTTATGCAACCATGTCCTTATAAGTGTGTATATAAGGTTGTTGCTCTGTATGCAATCCCATCGCACGACACACACGTCTTATTAGCAGCAACCGTCTGTGCTATTATTAGTCTTCGCACACATTTCTGATTACAGACCTGTTTGCCGCGTATCACACACATCTTGTTATATTGAACCGTTTCTGTTCTCTTGTCTCAACACAAATAGTTCATCCGAGTGAACCGCATGCTGTATATCGCACACACCTTGATCTGGTTGACCGTTTATTTTGTGTTGCCTAATCACAAACAGTTCATCTGAGTTAACCGTATGCTGTATATCGCACACACCTTCATCTGGCTGCCCATTTCTTTTGTTCCTCATCGCAAATAGATAATTGAACAGAACCGTATGCCCTGCATCGCACACGCAACTAAAATCTGAACCGTGTTTGATGGATCCTCCATCGCAAACGTTTTGCACCTTTTTTGACGGGTTTTTTTACACCACCGTTTGCGATTATTGCATCACACACAGTTTCGTCGAAGGGTCTCTGATCGTAGTATCGCGTTAGCAGCATCCTACAGTAGTGGCACCCAGTGTTGGAATTGCTATAATTCAATGGAACGTGCTAAAATTAAAAAAAAATACACCTGATTGATATACAAATTTCCCAATTTGTCCTAATGTTTCAGATTTTTTGGAGTTACAAAAGTATAGTTTATGTTCAGATCATTACAGACTGTTCTGTTTTAGACAAACTCTGTTTTTTATTGCATAGTTTACTTGTTTTTAATGATGCTATGGATCATATCGGGGGGCATAAGTCATGGAGAAGTTATAATACAATAGGTATTATGAAAGAATACTCATTTTCTTTTTCAACTAAATTTAACTTCTCGACAGGAGAGTCGGTTTCAAATTCCGGTTCACATACCTCCTAGATTAAAATATCTCTATGTCAACTTGATGGCCATAATTGTCATAAATGTGAAATGCAACAAATAGTTATAGAAGAGAATTTACCACATCCGAATCATAAAGAGGGCGAGGGCCGACGGGGACGGACATCAAGACTATGGCACTATGTATAAGAAACAATCATACAAAGTAAGAAAACTATACAAGTAACTATATAAATCATACAATCATACAAGTAACTATATAAATCAAGTACAAAATAAAAAATTGAATACCTAATAATAATATGAATCGTCGAGTTCAATAAATGCTCCGGGATCAATAAATGCATCATCATCATCACTATCAGTAATGACGTGCTCATCATCATCATTAATGAGTGCATCATCATGTGGAAGGCATTGACAAGTCATCCGCAGCAGTAACCTCATCTAGTTTAGGCTCTTCTTGTTCCGGCTCAGGGGTGAAGTCGAGTTCACTGCCGCTGTCTACTTCAATGTTCTGGGATGAAGTAGAGCGGTTCTTTAAAATGATTTTTGGAAAGACGTATTTCTTGGAAGAATTCTACTTCATATGTGTCTGGGTTAATGTGAGGTTCATAATCCTCTTCATTGGGGGGAGGTGGTCTAACACGTCGCGACACTTCATAAACGACATCCCAACCATTGAGATTTGGATCACTTTGACAGGCCCACGGTAGATAGAAAACTTGGGTTGTCTATTGAGCCATAATATAGACATCGGGAACATCCAAATGGGTGATTTGTTTGATTTCCACTAGCCCTAAGTGTTCATGAGTCCTTCTAGTCTCCTTCGGCTGGAACCAATAACATTTGAAGACTACGACGTTTGGTGGGTTTGCACCATAGAACTGAAGTTCATAAATTGCTTCAACTCTTCTATAATACTCGGTACTCCTTCGTCGATAGCAGAGACATAACAATTTGTAGACTTTCGGTCGGCCATAGATAGCTCTTTGTCATAGGTACGAACGCGATACCCGTTGATGTCGTATTTGTCAAATGAACGGACCTTAAAGTCAAAACCATTCACGACTTGTATCAAATCGGCGTCCGTAAACTCTGAATTAGCCTAGAAGTTAAATACGAAAGGGATTGTTGCATTAGCCACAAATTAGACGAAGAAATGAAATGGTCTAATGGAAATTACCATTTGTTTGAACCAAGAGATGAAACCGGGATAGCCGCCTCCATGCTTTGCCAGAAGCTCATACTCTTCGAAGGAATCCTTTTGGATCACCGCTCCATACGAGAATTTGGCGACGTATCGACTATGTCAAATTTATCCGGGAATAAGAGCAATTCAAAGGAATTAGAAGTTGTGAAACAATGTAGCGAGAACTTACTCGATGTACGGCCGCACTTCTGTTAGGTTGGTGAAGATATACAACGAAATGATATGCCATTCTTCGAAATCCAACGTTAAGGAATTAGAAGCACCGGCTGGTGCGAGATCCCCTTTGAATAGGCTAAGGTTGGATCCACCCTTTTTAGGGTCGTCAGCATTGTACCGAGGCTTCGGATTATGCAAATGACGATTTTTGGCTTCGTAGTGTGCTGTCATGAAGTTTGCCGCCTCCTCAGTAATGAATGCCTCAGCTATCGATGCTTCAATTCTATGTTTATTTTTACATTTTGCTCGTAGTGACTTCTGCATCCTCTCAGTTGCGTAGCACCAACGATTTTGCACGGGCCCCCCAATCTTGCCTCGGTTGGGAGATGCAAAATCAAGTGTTGCATTGGATTAAAGAAGCTCGGCGGAAAGATCTTCTCTAACTTGCGGATCAACTCCGGCGCCAACTCATTTCTTCTAGCAGGCTAGGCGATAGTTCTTTCGCACAAAGAACACAGAAGAAATAGCTCAGCTCTGCCAGTACTAGCCATTCATCCTTGGGCATGAAGCCACGCAACATCACCGGCATTACCCGCTCAATCCATATGTGCCAATCATTACTCTTGAGACCAAATATCTTCAATTTATCAAGACTCGCTCCCCTCTTTAGATTCGCTGCATACCCATCGGGGAACATCAACTATTGTTGCACCCACAAGATAATTTTCCTCATAGCTGACCTTCCAAGATTAAACCATGCCTTTGGCTTTGTCCAGTTCTGCTTTCCTTTCGGTGGTTGCATGTTCTGTAACGGTCTATGACATAGCGCCTCCAGATCGACTCTAGACTTAGTATTATCCTTTGACTTCCCATCTATGTATAATAATGTACCAAAAAGTGCCTCGGCGATATTCTTCTTAGTGTGCATCACGTCGATGTTGTGTGGGCAAAGGAGGTCTTTGAAGTAAGGCGGATCCCACAAGCATGTCTTGTGAGTCCACGTGTGTTTCAAATTATACCCCTTGAAATACCCTGGGCGCTCTGGATCTGGCTCGAGAGCGTTTAACTGATCCAGGGTCTATTGGCCTGTCAATGCAGGTGGTGCAGAGTTTTTGACAACTCTACCTCTGATGAAGTTCTTCTTGTCTTTCCTGAACTTATGGCGAGGATCCAGGAACTATCTATGCATGTCCAAGCAAGAAAACTTCCGACCGGCCTGAAGCCAACAAAACTCAAGAGCTCCCTTGCATGTGGGGCACGGGAACCTTCCATGCACACACCAGCCAACGAATAGCGCATACGCCGGCAAGTCATGCGTCGAGTACATGTACCAGACACGCATTATGAAGTTCTGTTTGCTAAAGGCGTCGTATGTCTAGAACCCATTATCCCAGCCTTCTTGCAATTCGTCCTTCAGCGGCTGCATGTACACATTCATATTCTTCCCCGGATAGTTGGGCCCTAGAATTATCAACGTCGGGAAAATGTTTTTTCTTTGCATAATCTCCGGGGGAGATTGAGTGGAAAGACAAATACGGGCCAACAACTGTATTGGGCAGCCGTCAGACCAAACACACTGAACCCATCCGTGCTGATGCTGACTCGAGGATGCCTCGGATCTGCCGCTTTGTCATCATGTAATGCATCGAAGCGCTTCAATGCTTCACCGTCCGATGTGTGCACCATCATCAGCTTCCCATCTGCATCTAGTTGGGTTCTTTTGCCCGTTTTCTGCAATGTCATCTGTCTGGCCGTCTCTTCGACCATGAAAAGATGTCGAAGTCTTGGTACGATTGGCATATACCGAAGAACATTAACAGGGATTCTGGTCCGCGCCTTCTCACCCATATCATTGTCTACCACAACTTACCTGGATGACTTGCAAATGGGACAATAGTTCAAGCCCGCATACTGGAGCCTAAATAAGGCACATCCTTTCTCACAGGCATGTATCTTCTCATAGGGCATCTTAAGAGCACGGAGGATTTTGTTTGACTGGTACAGGTTTGCAGGTAGTATATGGCCTTTGGGTAGAAAACGTCCAAATACTATCATCATTGCGTCGTAGCATTCTTTGCCCAAGTTGAATTGAGCCTTCAGAGCCATTATTTGTGGGATGGCATCCAGTTGACAAAGCTCAGTGTGCTCGTGGAGAGGACGTTTTGAAGACTCTAACATTTCATTGAAGGCCTTTGCAGATTCCTCCATCTCATTGTTCGAGTCCCGAGCATCATCAAATTGTTGCACCATGTCTTGCATCCCGGTACCATGCTCGTCGGTGTGACGACGAAGCACCTCAGCTCTGGCGCGTTGGGCAGACTCGCCATGAAATGTCCACACTGTATAATCTGGCGTAAAGCCCCTCTTCTGCAGGTGTTTTCCCATTTCATCCTCTGTCCTCTTGTGCCAATTGTTGCACCCGACACAGGGGCACCATGTTGTCCTCTGGCCATTTGCAAATGTGGCTCTCAGAAACCCCTTGGTTTTTGTTAACCATTCAATGGTCATGTCCTTCTGACTAGTGTGACCGGTGTACATCCACGCACGATCACTCATCTTGCCTAGCTACTGGATACATAAGAAATATATATATATATATATATATCGGCATGTATATATTCATCAGTTGATGGAGTTTATCACTTTTATTACGTCCATGTAATCTAGACGCTAATAGGTAAAGATAGGTCCTAATCCCACCCGAGTATGTGTAGATTGGGTTCGTTTTCCCATGCTCTGCTCCGGATTCGACGCAAAATTTTGTAGCACCTCCTCGCTGTTTTCCTGATACACGTCTCGGCAATAATCAGAGAGGATGTGTACCCGAAGAACAACAGGGAGGCATCAACGAAATTCTGCATCGGATCCGGAGCAGAGCATATGGGAAAACGAACCCAATCTACACATACTCGGGCTGTCCATGGATAATGTTGGACAATGCAAAAGAATCGTAGTTATAAATATGCAAATGCATGCATATTTATAGATGTAACCCTTTCGAACGGGAGACGCATAGTGGTCACACATACTGATAATTGAAGACACCTATAGCTAGCAAGTTTCATCAGCACAAAGACCAGAACCGAGCAAATGAAGGGGGAGGAGGAGATGTCATTTGTGCTCACCCACGAACGCAGGGGTAGAGCTCGTCGAACACTAGACCCTCGCAGCGACGAAAAAACTACACATTTAAATCGAAAGATGAGTAACATAGCAATTTTGTTTTTTCCGTCAACCTAACTAAATATTTACAAAAGGACGAGCGGGTTAGGGGGTTCCACGGTGTCGATGGAACCCTAAATAGCAAGTATCATCTGTCCGAGATACATGTGGCACTCGGCGTTGAACACTAGATCCACATCCCACAAGTGACGCCGGCGCCCGGCGTCCCGCGCGCAGCAATAGTTTTGGGGGCCGATGACGGTCGAACACCTTGGCGAATTTGCCTGGAAGCCTATGCGATGAGGATTGAAGCCAAGTTTTGAAACTTCAAACAACCAAACCGACTTGAGTCAGTTTGGGTGTTTCAAGTTACAACACTTGGCTTTTAATCGTCATCGCAGAGGCTGCAAGACAAATTCGGAAAGGTGTTCGACTGCCATCGACCCCGAGAACAGTTTCTGCGGGACGCCGGACGCTGGCATCACTTGTGGGACGTGTGGATGTAGTGTTCGACACCGACGGCCACATGTATCACGCACCGATGATACTTGCTATTTAGGGTTCCATCGACGTCGAGGAACCCCCTAACCCGCTCGTCCCTGGGCGCCCCATTTTCCTACTTCTTTTTTCATCTTCTACTTCTACTTCTTTTTTTTCATCATCATCTTCTTCTTCGTCTTCTTCTTCTTCTACTACTTATTGTTCTTTTTTTATCTTCTACTTCTTCCTCTTCTTCTTTTTCTTCCTCTTCTTCTTTTACTTCTTTTTTTCATCTTTCTTGTTTATTCTTAAAAACAGAAGAAAAAACCCTAAACAAACTATAAACTAAATGTAACCTAAAATGAACTAAATTAACGTAAACTAAACTAAACTAACCTAACCTAACTAAACTAACCTAACCAAAACTAAACAAACATAAACTAAATCTAAAAAAACAGAAGAAAAAAACTCACCGCGAGGAGGGGCGGGGCAGGGCGGTCGGCGACGGGGGTGGCACGGGGCGGCGGCGGCTCGGCCACGGGGGCATGGTGGGGCGGCCGTTGACGGGGGTGACGCGGGGCGGTCGGGCGAGGCGACCGACAATGGGGGTGGCGCGGGGCGGTGGCTCGGGACTAGCGCGGGGCAGTGCAGGGCGGCCGGCGACGGGGGTGGCGTCGGGCGGCAGCGGCTCGGGCACGGGGGCGGGGCGGGGCGGGGCGGCCGGCGACGGGGGTGGTGCGGGGCGGCGGCGGCTTGGGCACGGGGGCGGGGCGGCCGGCGACGGGGGTGGCGGCACAGGTGAGGAGCGGCGGCGGCTCGGGCAGGGGATAGAGAGAGCGGACAGAGAGAGGGGTGGGCGCGCGCTGACCGCTTTTTAGTTAGGTCACAGCTCTTTGCCGTCCGCTAGCAGACGACAAAGAGGCTAGCTAACGGACGTTAGGTTGGCCACTTTCTTTGCCGTCTGCTAGCAGACGGCAAAGCTTCTATGCCGTCTTCTAGCAGACGGCAAAGAGTTGGCTGATGGCAAACAACCTCTTTGCCTCAACTCTTTCTTTGTCGTCAGCTTTCTGCAAGCTGATGGCAAAGACCTTCTTTGTCGTGTGCTAGCAGACGGCAAAGAGCTGGCTGACGGCAAAGATCCTGATTCCAGTAGTGCGACCAATTGGGATGCCTTCTAGCTAAAGTTGACTCATCTTCAGTCCCTCTTTGGTCAAGTTTTATATTACCAAACAAAGATTCTATGGGTGAGACGCCAATCATTTTAATATCTTCATCCTCGCTAGAAAATGACTCAGGTTTAGCGACCATTTTATTTACTAGCGTACTTTGTTTGTCTGAAATATTCCCTAGCAAATTTTTAGTACGGGCAAGTTGAGATTGAAGGTTGGCAACTTATTTATTAACATTCTCAAGTTGTTTACTAATAGCATCCAGCAAGGTAGAATGTTCTTTAAGTTCATCAGTAAAGAATCTATTATGCTCAAATTGTGAAAACATGAAGCTTTTAGTAGTGTTCTCAATTTCCGCCAACCTCTTATGATAAGGATCAAAGATTTTATCTTGAGACATAGCGACAAAACAAGCAAACAAGCAAAAAAAATTTATGTTTTTTTGAAAAATAAATAGAAGTGGCGGAGATGAAAACGAGAGGCAAAGGCAAATAAAAATTAAGAGCAAGTAGATGATAGTTTCTGTGAAGCTACTTGGTAGGTTTTGGTGATGTCTCCCTGGCAACGGCGCCATAAACTCTTCCTGCTACTTGTGAGCTACGTTGGGATTTCCCCGAAGCGGAGGGGTGGATGATGCAGTACAGTAGTGATCATCATTTCCCTCGGTTAAGAACCAAGGTTATCAATCTAGTATGAGAACCACACAGAACCTCATTAGCAGCACCTACACACAAAAGAAAATACTTGCACCCAACGGAAACAAGGGGGTTGTCAATCCCCGCAACGTTTAATTTGAAGGATTAAATCTCGTAGTGATAGGTAATAAGATAAATTGCAAAAAAAAAGTGCAGCATGGTATTTTTATGTTTTTATATACGATAAAAGTAGACTCGAGGGGCATAGTTTTCACTATAGCCTTCTCTCTCGAGCACATAGCATACGGTGGGTGAACAAATTACTATTGGGCAACTAATAGAAAAGCGCATAGTTATGACGATATTCAAGGCAATGATCATGTATATAGGCATCACGTCCGAGACAAGTAGACCAACTCCTGCCTGCATCTACTACTATTACTCCACCCATCGACCGCTATCCAACATGCATCTAGGGTATTCAGTATAAAATAGAGTAATGCCTTAAGTAAGATGACATGACGTAGACAAAGTAAACCCAACCAATATGAATAAGCCCCGTTGTTTCCCCCTTAATGGCAACAATACAAATACATGTCTTGTCCCTTTCTGTCATTGGGATATAGAGCACCGCAAGATTGAACCCATTACAAAGCGCCACTCCCATTGCAAGATAAATCAATCAAGTTGGCCAAACTAAACAGATAGATCGGAGAGAAATACAAAGCAATAAAAATCATGCATAAAAGAGTTCAGAGAAGTCTCAATTATAATTCATAAATATTTAGATCATAAACCCACAACTCATCGGATCCCAACAAACACACCACAAAAGAAGAATACATCATATAGAACACCAAGAACACCGAGGAGAACATTGTATTGAAGATCAAAGAGAGAGAAGAAGCCATCTAGCTACTAGCTATAGACCCGTAGGTCTGTGGTGAACTACTCACGCATCATCGGAGGGCAGCAAGGATGATATATAAGCCCTCCATGATCGATTCCCCTCCGACAAAGTACTGGAAAAGGCCTCCAGATGGGATCACGGAAGAACAGAAACTTGCGGTGGCGGAAAAAGTGTTTGGGGTGGCTCTCTGTTGGTTTCCTGATTTTAGAGAATTTATGGATGTGGAATTAGGTCAGGCGGAGCCACGAGGAGCTCATAAGGCATTAGGGCGCGCCTACCCCCTGGGCGCACTCTATTGCCTTGCCGTCTCCCCGCTTCTCGTCTGGTCTCCTCCCGAAGCTTCTAGGATCTCTTTTGTCCAAAAAAAAATCATCAAAAAGTTTCATAGCGTTTGGACTCCATTTGGTACTAATTTCGTGGAAAACCAAAAACAAGTAGAAAATAGCAACTGGCACTTGGCACTGGGTTAATAGGTTAGTCCTAGAAAATGATATAAAATACCATAAAAAGTTATATAAAACATCCAAGATTGATACTATAATAGCATGGAACAATCAAAAATTATAGATACGTTGGAGACGTATCAATGGGTAACAAGAGAAAGAACACACAACATTTACCCAGGTTCGGGCGCTCTCTATGGAGGTAAAACCCTACGTCCTACTCTTGCTTATATTGCAGATGTATCAAAGTACAGAGTTGATCTACCCCAAGATCATGAGTTGTGGTCTAAATCCTAGGGGTATGATGATGAATGTATGAATGGGCCTCTACGGACTAAACACTCTGATTTATATAGGCACCAGGGGTATTTAGGGTTACACATGATTGGTTCCCATCTAAGGAATTACATGCCAAATCTAATCAGATATGGTTGAAGTACACACCAAGTCTTCGGTAGCCTTACATGGAAGGCCTCCGGAGTCCTTGCTCCTTAATGGGCTGGCGGTCTGGCCCATACATTAGACAGGTCGGGCTAGGACCCCCTCGTCCAGGACACCGTCAGTAATGCTTTGTGTGATCTAAGTGCTAGCGTCTCTACTATACCAAAATCTTTATGTGACGTGCTATGTCTCACCGATATGGATGCATGTTAACTTAATTTGTATTTAGCGGATTCAACTATTAAGAAACCATTGCGTAGAATAAATGATGTTCTCATATTTGCTAATAGAAATTATGTGCCCTTGGATTTCATTGTGCTGCTTGATATTGAATGCAATCCGTCTTGTGCTATAACACTTGGTAGGCCTTTGATGTCGCTTGAAGCTACGTCGGTATTTCCCCAAAGAGGAAGGGATGATGCAGCACAGCGGCGTAGGTATTTCCCTCAGATATGAAACTAAGGTTATCGAACCAGTAGGAAAACCAAGCAACACAACGTAAACAGCCCCTGAACACAAATAACAACACCTCGCAACCCGACGTGTTAAAGGGGTTGTCAATCCCTTTCGGGGTACGGCGCCAGAAATTGCGTGTTGACGGGAGAAAGTTGTAATAGATTGAAATAATAGATCGCAAATAAAATAAAGTGCAGCAAAGTATTTTTGGTATTTTTGGTTTAATAGATCTGAATAAAAAGAGCAAATAAAATAGATCGCAAAGCAAATATACGAGAAAGAAGACCCGGGGGCCGTAGATTTCACTAGTGGCTTCTCTCGAGAAAGATGGCAAACGGTGGGTAAACAAATTACTGTTGGGCAATTGATAGAACTTCAAATAAATATGACGATATCCAGGCAATGATCATTACATAGGCATCACGTCCAAGGTTAGTAGACCGACTCCTGCCTGCATCTACTACTATTACTCCACACATCGAACGCTATCCGGCATGCATCTAGTGTATTAAGTTCATGGAAAAACGGAGTAATGCAATAAGAACGATGACATGATGTAGACAAGATTCGTTTATCTATGGCGGTAGATATAGATCCCGTCTTTTTATCCTTAGTAGCAACGATACATACGTGTCGGTTCCCTTCCTGTCACTGGGATCAAGCACCGTAAGATCGAACCCACTACCGGGCACCTCTTCCCATTGCAAGATAAATAGATCAAGTTGGCCAAACAAAACCCAAATATCGGAGAAGAAATACGAGGCTATAAGAGATCATGCATATAACCGATCAAAGAAACTAAAATAACTTTCATGGATATAAGAAGATATAACTGGTCATAAACTCGAAGTTCATTAGATCCCAACAAACACACCGCAAAAGAGTTACATCATATGGATCTCCAAGAGACCATTGTATTGAGAATTCAGCAAGAGAGATAAAGCCATCTAGCTACTAACTACGGACCCTAAGGTCTACAAAGAACTACTCACGCATCATCGGAGAGGCACCAATGGAAGTGGTGAACCCCTCCATGATGGTGTCTAGATTGGATCTGGTGGTTCTGGACTCCGCGGCGGTTGGATGAATATTTCGTCGATGCCTCTAGGGTTCTAGGATTTTTGGGGTATTTATAGAGCAAAGAGGCGGTCCGGGGGCACCCGAGGTGGGCACAACCCACCAGGGCGCGCCCGGGCCTCCTTGCGCGCCCTGGTGGGTTGTGCCCCTCTTGGGGCACCCCCAGGTGCAACCAGGGCCCATTGCCTTCCTTCTGGCCCATAAAAAATCATCGTGGAGTTTCGTGGCATTTGGACTCCGTTTGATATTGATTTCCTGCGATGTAAAAAACATGGAAAAAACAGCAACTGGCACTTGGCACTATGTCAATAGGTTAGTACCAAAAAATGATATAAAATGATTATAAAACATCCAAGATTGATAATAAAACAACATGGAACAATAAAAAATTATAGATACGTTGGAGACGTATTAGCATCCCCAAGTTTAACTCCTACTCGTCCTCGTGTAGGTAAGTGATAAAAACAGAATTTTTTATGTGGAGTGCTATTCATCAAGTCATATCATATTCTTTTCTTTCTAGCATGGACATTTGGACTTTTATGTGATTCAAAGCAGTAGTCTAGTTTTGACATAATAGTTTAGATACTCAAGCATATCAAAAAGCAACCATGTCTTTCAAAATATCAATGCTAAAACAAGTTATCCCTAGCCCATCATGCTCAAACATTGATCCATTCATGAAACACACCCGAATATTAACTACACCCAATACTTAAGCACAATCAGTTTGCCTCCTAGTTGGTGCTTTTTATAAGAGAAGATGGAGACTCAAAAATAAAAATAAAAATTGCATAAAGTAAAGGAAAGTCCCTTCGCAGAGGGAAGTAGGGATTTGTAGAGGTGCCAGAGCTGAAAGCAAAAAAATAGAGAGAAAAACATTTTGGGAGGTGTATCCATCCCACCAACGAAAACGATTCAGAGTTCCGAACACTATCCATGCTAGATATGCCATAAGCGGTTCCCAAACAGAAAATAAAGTTTATTCCTTTTTCCACCATTCTTTCACTCTCCATGGCTAGCCGTATCCACGGGTGCCCTCCATACCAACACTTTCCAAGGAATTTATTATTTGACAGCATAAAGTAAATTCATTTTTGTCCGAAAGGCACGAGTCCTACTCGGACTCTAGGACCAGACGCCAAGGTTCCTTGCGTTCTGGCCAGTGGCCTTCGCAATACTTCCTTTTGCACTTTCCAAAAGCCTCGTGGGCTTTACCCTTTGGCCCAAATAAAGTGTTCTCGTACCCAAACATTTCGGGAAACATTCGAAACCCCTTCCGGTAAATTCCGGAAGCCAAACACTATTATCCCATATGTCAATCTTTACCTCCGGACTATTCCGGAGCTCCTTGTCATGTTCGTGATCTCATTCGAGACTCCGAATAACATTCGGTCACCAACATGCATAACTCACATAATACTATATCGTCATTGAACGTTAAGCGTGCGGACCTTATGGGTTCGAGAACTATGTAGACATGACCTAGACACCTCTCCGGTCAATAACCAACAGTGGAACCTGGATGCCCATATTGGCTCCTACATATTCTACGAATTTCTTTATCGGTCGAACCTTATGACAACATACGTAATTCCCTTTGTCCATCGGTATGTTACTTGCCCGAGATTCGATCGTCGGTATCTCCATACTTAGTTCAATCTCGTTACTGGCAAGTCTCTTTACTCGTTCCGTAATACATCATCCTCCAACTAACTCATTAGCCACTTTGCTTGCAAGGCTTCTTATGATGTGTATTACCGAGAGGGCCCAGAGATACCACTCCGATACTTGGAGTGACAAATCCTAATCTCGATCTATGCCAACTCAACAAACACCTTCGGAGATACCTGTAGAGCATCTTTATGATCACCCAGTTACATTTTGATGTGTGATAGCACACAAGGTATTCCTCCGGTATCCGGGAGTTGCATAATCTCATAGTTAGAGGAATATGTATTTGACATGAAAAAAGCAATAGCAATAAACTGAACGATCAATATGCTAAGGTAACGGATGGGTCTTGTCCATCACATCATTCTCCTAATGATGTGATCCCATTATCAAATGACAACACATGTCTATGGTTAGGAAACCTTAACCATCTTTGATCAACGAGCTAGTCTAGTAGAGGCTCACTAGGGACGCGGTATTTGTTTATGTATCCACACATGTATTTAAGTTTCCGGTCAATACTCTAGCATGAATAATAAACCTTTATCATTATTTAGGAAATATAATAATAACCAATTTATTATTGCCTCTAGGGCATATTTCCATCAGTCCCCCACTTGCACTAGAGTCAATAATCTAGTTCACATCGCCATGTGATTAACACCAATAGTTCACATCGCTATGTGACCAACACTTGAAGAGTTTACTAGAGTCAATAATCTAGTTCACATCGCCATGTGATTAACATCCAAAGAGTACTAAGGTGTGATCATGTTTTGCTTGTGAGAGAGATTTAGTCAACGGGTCTGTCACATTCAGATCCGTATGTATTTTGCAAATTTCGATGTCTATAATGCTCTGCATGGAGCTACTCTAGCTAATTGCTCCCACTTTCAGTATGTATCCAGATTGAGACTTAGATTCATCTGGATCCGTGTCAAAACTTGCATCGACGTAACCCTTTCCAACGAACTCTTTATTACCGACATAATCAAGAAACATTTCCTTAGTCCTCTTTAAAGTACCTAAGGATAATTTTGACCGTTGTCCAGTGATCTACTCCCGGATCACCATTGTACCCCTTGCCAAACTCATGGCAAGGCACACAATAGGTCTGATACACAGCATGGCATACTTTATAGAACCGATGGCTGAGGCACAGGGAATGACTTCGTTCTCTCTCTATCTTCAATCGTGGTCAGGCTTTGAGTCTTACTCAACTTCACACCTTGTAATACAGGCAAAAACCCTTTCTTTGGCTGATCCATTTTGAAATTCTTCAAAACTTTATCAAGGTATGTGCTTTGTGAAAGTCCTATGAAGCGTCTCGATCTATCCCTATAGATCTTGATGCCCAACATATAAGCAGCTTCACCGAGGTCTTTCATTGAAAAATTCTTATTCAAGCACTACTGCAGGATGCTGCTAACGTGACACTACGATCAGAGATCCTTCGACGAAACTGTGTGCGATGCAATAATCGCAAACCGTGGTGTAAAAAACCGTCAAAAAATGTGCAAAACGTTTGCGATGGAGGATGCCTCAAACACGGTACAGATTTTAGTTGCGTGTGCGATGCAAGGCATACGGTTGATCCAGACGAACTGTTGCGATTAGACAGAACAACAGAAACGGGCAGCCATATCAATGTGTGTGCGATATATGGCATACAGTTCGCTCTGATGAATTGTTTGCTATTAGGGAAAGCAACAGAAACGGTCAGCCAGATCAAGGTGTGTGTGATATATGGCATACGGTTCAGTCAAATGAACTGTTTTCGATTAGGGAAGAGAACATAAACAGTTCAACTTAACAAGATGTGTGTGATACGCGGCAAAAGGCCCGGAGGTTAATTTGAGAACAAGTACATAGAGGTTAATTTGACATACATGACTTATAAGTTTCACAGAAATCATATCACTTTTTTTGGAAAACATTTAATTGCGTTGAATGTATATAGTGCTCCGTCCTATTAGTTGAATTAACCTCGAGGTCCATGTTTTGGAAACATGTCGTAAAGTAACGGGATAGACCTTCATTCAAGCCAATCAACATGTGTTCAAAAAACAAAAAAATATAAAAAAAAGTAACGAGATAGACCTTCTTCAAGCCAATCAACATGTGTACAAAAAATAAAAATGTCAAAAAATACAAAACAAGGACCTCGAGGTTAATTCAACTAATATGATGGAGCGCTATATACATTCAATGTAATTAAATGTTTACAGTGACCCATCACACCAGTTAATTTAACATCGAGGCCACTTCCCATCCGGTCACCCATCTGATGACTACTCAAGCCTCAGCACAGTTAACTTGGGAGTTCTGTTAGATGAGCTATCGGTAGGGAAGCTGGTCCTTGCTGCTGTAGGATCCCTCTTTGCATCATTTATTGGGCACCCTGATGACCGACTGTTGCCGCCCAATGGTCAAGCCACGTCCCCCACATGGCAGTTTTTGCAGCGGGTAACTGCATCGTCAAGCCGCACCCGGTGCAACCACATGCATGCGTGATCGTGTGCTGGCCCCAAACACTAGCAGCACAACTTATAAATTGACGGATGGACTACTAGTTATAGTGATGCATATAATTAAGCAAAGGGATCACACATGTCTGTATTGACTGGAATGAGAATGCAATAACACAATAAGAATTAAGGCCACGATGATGTGATCGCAGTGGTGGTTACAGGAGGCAAGAAGAAAGATGCATCCATCAATGTACGACCTCCTCCTCCTCAACTCAGTGCGCCGGGCCACCGACCGGCGGCTAAGGAGCGGCGAAATTTGTGGCGAGGTCAAGGTGCTTCTTAGCAAAGGCATCCAACCGGTTGAATAAGGCCAACGTCGTAGCATCCTCACTGGTCTTGTACTATGTACATGATTTGCTCGTACATGTGTAGGTCAACAAATTCTTGCAGGGCGAGGCGCCTCGCGGCGAGCGCGACCTCCAGGTGGACATTCTTCGAGGCGTCGACGGGCAGTCGCAGGGCCACCAGTGCTTGAAAGAGGTTCCGACCATGGAGGCCGAGTAGGGTGGCAGGCAATGAGGAGCCCTGGTGCGCGGGCTGGAGGAATACGGCGATGTCACCCGCGAGCTTCTTGACAATGGTGAACTTGTTGGTGGTGGCAACGATCATCTGGTCCAACTGAGAGTCGTAGCTGGCATCGACGCCGGCCATCCACCAGCCGGTCGCCAACACCGTCTGGAGACGATCCTCGGTCCCATGCCGCAGGCCGGCATCATGGACCATCTGGCACAAGGGAGAAGCAAATTGCGGCCGCACGGGCAGATGAGGTCACGATGGCTGCCATTCATGCCGACCCCCAGATCTTGGAGGAGCACCTCGCCGTCGAGGCCACTGTCGACGCCTCACGCGCCGATGCCGCGACGCGATTGGCTGCTTTAAACGACAGTTCATGGCATTTTCTCGAGGCCACCGTCGGTGCCTTTGACGAAGACTACGAGGTGTTTTCTCAGCGTGCACGTGCTTACCTCATCTCGAGAGCCAGCAGGTTGGTGCCCGGAGTGGCTCAGGCAACTCACCACTACGACGAGGGCACCCACGATGCGTAGGCCTCACCCTCTTCCATGTCCAAGGAGCCAATCGTCATCGATATCTCCGACAATGAGGAGTAGCTCGTCTTATTAGCTCACTATAAGGATCCATGTTCAGTTTGCTAGCTACTGCCTTTCCTTAACAAATTCTAGTGGATTGTGCTATCTACTTTTACCATGCAATCTTCCGCTCTAGAGTATATGTTCTATATGTCGTGCAATGTGGTGTTCAGTTAACTATTTGGTTCGATTCTACAAATGTGATGTTCAATTCTTCAGGGTGCAATTTTCCAAGTTGTCAAGCATGCTTGGTTTGGTTAACTGTCCGATCTTCTATTAGGAGTATGTTATATTGTGCAATGTGGTGCTCAGTTAACATTTGGTTCATTTGTTGTGGTGTTTAATTAGTTAACTAGTTGGTTCAATTCTGCAATGCGATGTTCAATTGTTGTGGGTGCATTCTGTTATTGTATACCATGTGAGAAATAAATCAAATTTGGTTGTACTAAATACATGAGAAACAAATACAATTGCTATATTTCCAAGTTGTTAAGCATGCTTGGTTTGGTTAACTGTCTGATCTTCTATTAGGAGTATGTTATATTGGGCAATGTGGTGCTCAGTTAACGTTTGGTTAATTTGTTGTGGTGTTTAGTTAACTGCCTGGTTCAATTCTGCAATGCGATGTTCAATTGTTGTGGCTGCATTCTGTTATTGTATACCATGTGAGGAATAAATCGAATTTGGCCGCACTTAATACATGAGAAACATATACAAGTGCTATATTTCCTAGTTCTTAATCATACTTGGTTTGGATAAATGGATTTTCCCTTTGGCTTGAATTAATCTGATGAATCTGCAATGTGCTTATTTGTCATCAACATATTTTACTGATAGCATGCGAACCCTTACTTAACCTGATGACTAACTACCTTATATGTGTTGCAGGGAAACAATGGGAAGCACTGAGGTTTACAAGATGGTACTAACTATTATACCTTGCCTTTTTTTATTCCTTTGCCCCATTTCCAATATATAGAAGATATTTATGCACATCCTTGTTTTCAGGCCTTTCCAAAGCAGTTCACTGTGGTTAGGAGGCGAGGAAAGTTTTCATACAACACCCACGGTTGAATATTGAAGTGTTCCTGAAGAGGTCGAAGGATGGATGGTCAATCATCCACAAGCATTGGCCTAAAGTTGCAAAGACCTTCAACATGAATGAAGGCTCAATATTCGCCTTCCGCTTCAGCAGTCTTCTAGATGAGATGCATCTATCCATGTACCGTCTATGATGCCAATTTTGAAAGGTTCTAGATGTTGCATGTGAAACTTGGTGCCGGTGCAGTTGTGTAATGGGGTAGCTGAGTGCTATAGGTATATCATGTTGTACTTGGATGTATTTCAATTATGAAATCCTGCTTCCTTAATATGGAAATGAAATATATTATGTGCTTAATATGAATGTCAATTAGATTAGTAAATGGATTATTAATAATAGGGCAATTAGCCTGCTAATTGGGTTTTCCTATTGCAAACAGTTATTAAGAAAACACCGTGGGCGATGACCTCAGGCAATGCACACAGTTTCTAGGAATAAACCGTGTTGGATCAATGAACAATCACACACGACATTCTCTTGAAAACTGTTTGCGTCATGCCACCTTGCGCAAATGTTTTCCTTGGAGTGACTGTGTGGGATGTGTATACGAATGGAAATGTTTATCGGGGACTGACTGTGTGGGATGGACTTACGACCGGAAACGATTTTGCCTATATAATTGTATTTTTTTAGCCCTACTGTACATATAACCGTATTTGGTCGCTCCCCGGTCGCACACGACCTCATTTTGCCGAGCGTGTGTGCCAGGAGGGCATATCCCGATGGTTTCTGGGTCGTGTGGGAAGGACCCCCCTATCACAGTCACTCACTAGGTGACGGTTCCAAATGTTGTCACGGAAAAGGGTTAAAAACCATTTGTATAGCACCGTCACGTACCAGTGAAGTATCCTTATGCTATCCAGAAATTCTATATCATTTTCGATCAACAATATCTCATCTACATATAATATCAGAAATGCTAAAGAGGTCCCACCCACTTTCTTGTAAATACAGGCTTCACCGTAAGTCTGTATAAAACCATATGCTTTGATCACCTCATCCAAGCGTATATTCCAACTCCGAGATGCTTGCACCAGTCCATAGATGGATCGCTGGAGCTTGCACACTTTCTTAGAACCTTTAGGATCGACAAAACCTTCTGGTTGCATCATATACAACTCTTCTTTAAGAAATCCATTTAGGAATGCAATTTTGACGTCCATTTGCCAGATTTCATAATTATAAAATGCGGCAATTGCTAACATGATCCAGACTGACTTAAGCATCGCTACGGGTGAACCCCTTGAACTTGTTGAAAACCTTTCGCAACAAGTCGAGCTTTGTAGATGGTGATATACCATCAGCGCATGTCTTCTTCTTGAAGATCCATTTAATCTCAATAGCTTGCCGATTATTGGGCAACTCCACCAAAGTCCACACTTTGTTCTCATACATGGATCCTATCTCAGATTTCATGGCCTCAAGCCATTTATCGGAATCTGGGCTCATCATAGCTTCTTCATAGTTAGTAGGTTCGTCATGGTCTAGTAACATGACTTCCAGGACAGGATTACCATACCACTCTGGTGCGGAACGTGCTTTGTTCGACCTACGTGGTCCAGTAGTAACTTGATCTGAAGTTTCATGATCATCATCATTAACTTACTCTCTAGTTAGTGTAGGCATCACGGGAACGGATTTCTCTGATATGCTACTTTCCAAATTGAGAGAAGGTATAAATACCTCATCAAGTTCTACTTTCCTCCCACTCACTTCTTTTGAGAGAAGCTCCTCTAGAAATGTTCCATTCTTCGCCTTCGGATCTGTGGTAGAAGCTTTACTGTCGGTGTCAAAACCGGCTGATCTCGGGTAGGTGGTCCCGAACTGTGCGTCTGAGGATCAAAGGTAATAGGAGACAAAGGGGGCACGATGTTTACCCAGGTTCGGGCCCTCTTAATGGAGGTAATACCCTACTTCTTGCTTGATTGACTTTGATGAGTATAGGGGTTACAATAGTTGATCTACCTCGAGATCGTAATGGCTAAACCCTAGATGTCTAGCCTATATGATTTGTGATCATCTCTACGGACTAAACCCCCTGGTTTATATAGACACCGGAGGGGCCTAGGGTTGTACAGAGTCGGTTTACAGAGAAAGGAAACTACACATCCGGACGCCAAGCTTGCCATCCACGCAAAGGAGAGTCCCATCCGGACACAGGGGAAGGACATCTATATTGTATCTTCACGGCCCATATCGCATAGCCCGGATGCCCGGGGACCCCATAATCCTGGACTCCCTCAGTAGCCCCAGAACCAGGCTTCAATGACGATGTGTCCGGCGCGCAGATTGTCTTCAGCATTGCAAGGCGGGTTCCTCCTCCGAATACTCCAAAGCAGTCTTACGAACGACTGAACTGTATCCGGCTCTGCATAATGGTTACAACCCTCAAACACAAGGGCACAATATCCAATCAAAGTAAGGTATGTCCACTGACAGCTTTTTTGGCGAAACGTTACGTCTGGCCTTTATTATTTCGAACCATTTTTCTGGCCTCCCGCTTCGCGTTTCGAGGCGCGGCCTCCATTGACACTACTTGTCAAAGCAGAGATCATGTCCCCTTATTGCGGGATTCTCATCAATAGGGGCTTGGGTAATCCAACTGTGTCGTTCGCACGACCCCTTGGGAAAGGCGAGATTTAAGGCTTGTTAGGGGGCGCTTGATATTCACTACCTTTATAAGAGGATAAGGACCCATCTTTTTACCCCACGCCTTCTTCCTCAGCCCTCCCATCCTCGAGCTCCAGCGCCCAAGTGTCGATCTTTTCCATTGCCACCAAACATTCCAGCCATGTCTGGATCCGGCTCTCAAGGCAAGTGGGTGGCCTCCTCCGTGACGGAGAAGGACATCAAAGAGCTCCGGGAGGCGGGGTACCTAAGTGCGGACATCGCGCACAGGATCCCTGCCAAGAAGCAGGTCATCCCCACCCCGGAGCCCAGCGAAAGGGTGGTATTTATCCTCCACTTCCTCCGTGACTAGGATTTCCACTTCACCCTTTCATCCGCGGCCTCATGTTCTACTACGGGCTAGATTTCCATGATCTAGCCCCAAACTCCTTCCTCCATATCTCGGCGTTTATCGTCGTGTGCGAGGCGCTCCTCCGCATTCCCCCCACTTTGGCTTATGGCTCAAAGTCTTCAACATGAAGCCGAAGTTGGTTGACGGGCAGCACGTAGACTACGGAGGTGCCATGGTGAGCAAGCTCTCCAACGTCACTTGGCCCAAAGGGGCCTTTGTGGAAACTTTCAAGATATGGCAACAGGAGTGGTTCTACATCACCGAACCCTGCGGTGCAAACTGGGCGGCCACTCCTGAGTTTAGATCCGGACCCCCGATGCGGCTCGCGTCGTGGATCAACAAGGGTCTGGATTGGGGGTCGACCGACCAGGTGTTGATGCTGCAAAAGCGCATCAAAAACAAGATAGAAAAGAACACCAGCCTCACCGACGTGATCCAGGTGATGCTATTCCGTCGGACCCTTCCCTGCCAGTGCCAGCCTCTCCACATGTGGGAGTTCAATCCGGAAGGGCCGCGGACCCTGCAGCGATTCTTCGGTACGACGCACGAAGTGATCTGGAAGCTGCTTTTCAAGGCCCAGAAGTCGTGACCGGAGACGACCGACGACATTGGCCTCGACTGCGCTCACCCAGCCATCCCGGTAAGTATTTTGATCTCCGAACATAACTTAGTTTGCAACTCAAAGGGGCATGCTGAGAATTCCATCCTTTGATCAGGGCTGGACAAAGAAGGCGGAGCGGATCAAGTGTCCGGCTCCGCTACCCGAAAACCCAGCTGGTCCTCTGCTAGCGAGGATGCTGGTCCTGGCGCTGTACCAGGCGCCAGAGAATAAGGCCAAGAAGAAGGGCAAGGAGGCCAAAGGTGGCCTCCGCTGTAAAGGTACTTCGGACGCTGTGTCCGGAGATACCGAAGCTCTCTCCTCCCACGAGGGAGATGAAGACGAAGAGGAGGAGGAGGAAGAGAGCACTTCCCCCCTCAAGGGGAAGAAGAAGAAAATGGCAGCCTCCGCTGACCTAGAGGCGGAGGCGTCCAAAAAGGGGAAGATATCCCTCTCGGATGGCTCGAACTCGGATGCCGAAGTCATCCCCCGGCGGCGCCCCAGGGCGAAGCCCCTGGCCGAATCATAAGTATTCAAAGATACTATACATATATCCGGCCTTTTACAAATTGTAGGATAACTTATCATTTATGTATTTCAGTCCGGCCCGTGATCTCCCCCAACAATCATCGTCTTCGGGGAACTCTCTCGCGCCGGAGATGGTGGAGAGCGAGACACCTCCGCGAGCCTCTCTGCCACATGCCGCGGATGACACTGAGGTGTTATCCCAAAGGACCTCTCCGGGCCAGGGAGAGGTGCGGACGGCCCCCAAGACGGCGCCAGAGGGTAATGCCTCGGCTGCCAAGAACATGGGGGCACAACCCCCATGGAGACTGATGACGGGGGCCCGGACCAGTCCGGCCCCTAGCCGAATACCACGCCGGAGACCCACACGGCTCCGGAATCGAGCGAGCAACCCCCTTTGAAGGAGGGGGGAGTGCCGACTCCACCGACGACCTCCATCAATCCAGAGGCGCCGGACATTTTGAGGGAAGCACTTCGACGTCCTTCCGTCGTGGAGGAGCACCGTACCCTGATGGGTACGGTGGTGGAGAAGGTTCAGTCCGCCAAAAGCGGGCTGAACGAAGCCTTTACCAGCCTGTTAACAGGCTTTGAGGTATGCGATGTAATATTCTTAGCCGCTTTTGCATTTGCAAAAAATATGCGTGTGTATAGATAGTAGCCCCTGAGACTCTGTTTGACTTTTGAAGAAAAAAAGGCCGAACAGAGGATCAAATATTCGCCGTAGATAAGATACTTGTCTATTTTGATAAACAGGCTTCACTGTTAGCGGCGACCGCCCAGGCCGCCGAAGTATCCGAGCTCAAGCGAAAGCTGGCCGATGAGGATCTTGTCCGCATCAACAAGCGGTTTGATGAGGCGCAAGGTATGTTTTGAAAAAGTGTGTACATACCTGAAGTAATATGCCAATGTGGAGTCTAATCTCCTGTGTTATCCTGATCATATTTGAAGGTAGTGCGGGTGAGGTCGAGGCCCTGAAGAGCGCCCTCGCCCAAGCCAAGGAGCATGCATGGGTGAGCCAGGCGGCCGCTCACAAAGCGGCTGCGGATTTAAAGGCCGAGCAGGTCACCCGCCGCCAGTATGAGGAGCGGGTGAGCGAAGTGAAACAGGAGCTCAAGGATGCCGCAAGCAAATGCGAGGCCTTGGAGGAGAAGAGTAAGGCGCAAGCGACTGATCTCGCCAAGGCTCTTCAGGAGGCCAAGGAGGCACGGACCGAGTCCTGGGCGGCTCGTGAGGAGATCAAGCAAGCCAAACAGATAGCGGCTGGTAAACCTTTTCTTTTATAGAGTATATTTGGCGGTCGGAGATATGCTTTGCTAAATCGACTATGGAGTGCTCCAGACGCCTTTGCGGATCTCCCAAGGAGCGCTGCCGACGCCACACGGAATTTCCGGGCCCAAGAAGGGAACACGACGGAGAAGCTCTTCTGGTCGCAGTACCTGGCGCCGGAGCGGCTAGTGCTGCTAAACAACCAGATGATGTAGCTGGCGGAGCTGCATAGGATGTCCGGTTTGGCCATGAAGGACGTCATAGTCCGGCTATGGCCAGCCGGACCCATTCCTAGCAGCTACTTCGGCCTTGTCAAGCGGCTCGGTGACTCCTTGCCTCGAGTTGAGGCTGTGAAGTGCTCGGCATGCATAGAGGGTGCGGGGATGGCCTTTGCCCGTGTCAAGATGCACTGGGCGAAGATGAAGGCCGCCGTCGCGGCAGTTGAGGGTCCGCCCGAAGGCAAGGACTACCGCAAACCGGAGCGATACTTCAAGGACGTCCTGGAGGGTGCCCGTTTAATAGAGGGTCAATGCTCGAAGGATATTATGTTTGATTGAATGTATCCGGGCTTCCCAGACTTTGTGTTATGAAACAAGGCCTTTGTAATATACTTGTGTTTTTATCTGAAATATTTTCCTCCTGTGCGGCTGTTTTTATTTCTGAAAGTTTGCCAGTCGTCGGCTTCAGCCCCTACGTAGATACTACGGGGGTGTTCGAAATAGCACATGACCACACTTGACCCAACGTCTTGGTCCGTAAAGGAGATGGTCGTGCAGCGAACTACGCAATCATACTATGCGGTTTTATCAGTCTCACTTAGCCATAGGAGTTTAACAATGGGACTATGAGCTAGCCCCTGTTGTGCATGCGGCTCTCCGGACTTGGATGCTTTAGGCGCGTGACCAGGCAGATGCCAGTTCTTCATATAATACGGAACAAAAATCGCAAAAGATTTAGTAAGTCACTGAACCGCTGACCAGCTCTCGCTATATCATGACAGTCAGTTTTCGGCTTTCCCTACTGAGGTGTTTTACCGGATGAACCAAAAACACAATCACAGTAGTTCTCCCTTTACTACCTTAGCCGAACAAGCGGAACGTAAGGTGGTAACCACAGGAGCTGGGCAACCCAACTATTGACCAAAGACATGATTCGGAGCCGATGCATATAATGCAGTATTCGGGACGCCGAAGCATACTATAAAGGTATTCGGAATTTTGTTTTTGAAAAATATGTGTGGCCGAATAGAGCCCGTGGCAATTTATGCCGAGGTGTATATGTCGATCTGTCATGAAGACGGAATACAGGTTATGAAATCAGCCAATACCAAATAAGGTTGGGCAACACTATTTCCGCTATAGTCTGATTGATAAGCAAACGTGTTCTTACAGAGAATGCCACAATCATCCAGGCTATTTTACATGCCAATAATTTGAGAACAAGGGAAAGCTGTATACATGTCCTAAAAAAGGTAGTCTTGAAGATCCTTTGGACAACCTGCCGCACGTCTGCGCTACTTTTCACCTTTGGTGTAGGATCCTTTGAGAGGATCAACGATCGAGTATACAGGAGGGGCCTGGGAAGGGCCCTTTATACCACCGAAAAGTCAGTTGGATTTTAAAGAACCTAAAAATAAAAATAACAAAAAAAAAGAAAAGAGAGAAAAAAGGGATTACTAAGGTCCAAATAGGGTCGAGCCATATTGTGGACTTTGTCCTTAATGTGCCTCCGTCCCTGCCCATGGTATTTTTAGTGCTTAATTATGTACGCATGGTACATATGCCGCGATTAGGTGGGGGTTTGGACAGAGGCGGGATTGCTAATCAAGTTCTGGATGAACCGAACTGTTGTTCTGCAGGGTAGACCGGACTTGTTTGACAGTGTACGGGGTTTGATGGCCGATGAAGTATTCGGCTTGATAAGGCCACCCTGTGCCTCGGCTGCGAGGGCCGCGGTATGCTCCTCAGTACGGAGGGAGCGCTCCATGTTTCCATTGACTGTTATGAGGCCGCGTGGTCCGGGCATCTTGAGCTTTAGATAAGCATAGTGTGGGACTGCATTGAAACGGGTGAAAGTGGTTTGTCCGAGCAGTGCATGATGGCCACTGCGGAAGGGGATGATGTCGAAGATCAAGTCTTCGCTTCAGAAATTATCCAGTGAGCCGAAGACTACTTCCAGCGTTATGGACCCTGTGCAGCAGGCCTCTACGCCGGGTATCACTCCTTTGAAGGTGGTTTTAGTGGGCTTGATTCTTGACGGATCAATACCCATTTTGCGGACAGTGTCCTGATAAAGCAGGTTAAGACTGCTGCCGCCGTCCATAAGGACTCGCGTCAGATGGAATCCGTCGATGATTGGATCGAGGACCAATGCTGCCAAACCTCCATGACGGATACTGGTCGGATGGTCTCTGTGATCAAAAGTGATCGGACAGGCTGACCATGGGTTGAATTTTGAGGCGACTGGCTCTATGGCATAGATGTCCCTTAATGTGTGCTTGCACTCCCACTTAGGGATATGAGTAACGTAGATCATATTTACTGTTTTTATCTCGGGGGGGGGATTTCTTTTGTCCCCTGTGTTCATTGGGCGAGGCTCATCGTCGTCCTTGCTAGGCGGCCCTTTCCCCTTGTGTTCGGTGTTTAGCTTACCGGCCTATTTAAAGACCCAACAAATTTTGTTGGAATGATTGGCAGGCTTGTCAGGGGTGCCATGGATCTGGGAAGGCCGATCGAGTATTTTGTCCAAACTGGATGGACCATCTTTGTTTCCTTTGAATAGCTTCTTCCGTTGACCGGGTTTAGAGCCACTGAATCCGGCGTTGACCGCCGTATCTTCGGTATCTTCATTGTTGCTTCGACGCTTGTGTTTGTTGTGTCGTGGCCTACCATTGCCGTCTCTGGCTTCAGAGGTGCCAGGGTCGCTGGTGTTGTTGCTTCTGCGAGCTAGCCAGCTATCTTCTCCCGCGCAAAAGCGGGTCATGAGTGCGGTAAGAGCTGCCATGGACTTCGGTTTTTCTTCGTCGAGGTGTCGGGCGAGCCATTCGTCCCGGATGCTGTGTTTAAAGACCGCGAGGGCTTCGGCGTCCGGACCATCAACGATTTGGTTCATTTTAATTAAGAACCTGGTCCAGAGCTTCCGGGCTAACTCTCCGGGTTGCTGGACTATGTGACTAAGGTCATCGGCGTCTGGAGGCCAGACATAGGTACCTTGGAAGTTGTCTCTAAAGGCATCTTCCAAATCTTCCCAGCTACCAATAGAGTTTTCTAGGAGGCTGTTTAACCGGTGTCGTGCTGGTCCCTTTAGTTTTAGCGGGAGGTACTTGATGGCGTGGAGATCGTCACCGCGAGCCATGTGGATGTGGAGAAGAAAATCCTCGATCCATACTGTGGGATCTGTCGTTCCATCATATGATTCAATGTTCACGGGTTTAAACCCTTCTGGGAACTGGTGCTCCATTACCTCATCGGTGAAGCATAAGGGGTGTGCGGCGCCTCTGTATCGGGCGACGTCACGACGGAGTTCGGATGACGTCCTTATGTGGTTTTCGGCCTGGGTGAGCTTATGCCTATCGCGCCAGGCCTGATGGCCATCTTCTCGCGTTGGGGCACGCCCCCTTGATCCATAGATTTATCTAGCTTGACCTGCTCTATTGTCCAGGTCCTGTCGTAGGTCGTAGGTGTATCCTGGAGCCGCTGTCTCTCTGCCTCTACGGCGGGGTGGTGCGGGTTGGTGTTCGGCGTAGGTGGCCGCTTTATATCACCCCCGTGGTGGCCGGTTTGGTTCATCAGCGCGGCCATGTCTTGACGGTATGGGCTCAAGGGCTTCATCGTCAAATTGTGGTAATAGCTGACGCTTTGGATAACTCTTTGCTGGGCGTTGAAGGCCATACTCTTCGGCAGCTAGGACATGGGTCCATTTGTCGTTGAGTGTATCCTGTTCGGCTTGGATCTGTTGTTGCTTCTTTTTTGGGCTTCTCATAGTGGCGATTAACTGGCGCTTAAAGCGCTCCTGCTCGAGTGGTTCCTCTGGCATGATGAAGTCTTCGTCGCCAAGGCTCACATCACCCTTGGAGATCGGTAGATAGTTACTATCCTCCGAGTCCTCGTTCCCCACCGGATCGTCAGGGTTAACTTGCCCCTCCTCCCAATCATCCTGTTCGGATGCCGGCTCGACGGGGGCTTCGGGGTCTTCGGCATTCTCCGGAGTGTTATTGTCTTCGGTGCCGATATTGTTGTCTTTTTCGCAGCGCGATTTTGAGCGGCGCCGCTGACGTCGACGCTTTGGTGGTGCCTCAGCAGGCTTCTCCTCAACCAGATCCTTCCTGCCGTCGCCGTCATCCTCTTTGGGTGTGTCCACCATATACACATCATATGTGGAGGTGGCAGTCCAACGTCCGGTAAACGGAGGGTCTTGGCCTGGTTCGTCTCCGGCATCGTCGTTCATGTCGTCGATGTCTTCGGAGGCGTAGTCCAGCATGTCGGTTAAGTCCTCGATAGTGGCTATGAAGTGGGTGGTGGGTGGGACATAAAATTCCCCGCTTTGAGACCCTAGTCTGGGCTGGGCGTAGTTCAGAGATGATTCTTTTGTAATGGCGAGGGATCGCAATAGTTCCAAAGCCTCGTTTAAGAGCGAGGTTTGGACGGGGAAGCGAGAGTCCGTGGAGCTAGGCAGGGCAGGAGCCTCCTGGCCATGCTCACTTGGCATGGACCTCGAGAGTTTGGAGCTGGTATCCGGGGGCGAGTCCGGCTTTCCAATGACAGGGGGAGCCCGGCTCGACTCCGGGCTCGCCGATGACGCAGTCTCCTCCGGATCTCCGGTAGCGAGCTTCATAATTGCAGAAAGTCCGGTGGGCTCCAAACTCCCATCTTCGAACCTGGTAGTTTGTTTCGGATCTAAGGCCAGAGCGGTGGTCGGGGCCGCGAACCCTTCGAAGACCAAGTCTCCTTGGATATCAGCGACATAATTCAGATTTCCAAAACTCATCTGATGACCAGGGGCGTAGCTATCGATCAGTTCAAGGTGGCCAATCGAGTTGGCACGCAGCGCGAAGCCACCGAACACAAAAATTTAACCGGGGAGAAAAGTCTCCCCCGAAACGGCATCGTTGTAGATGATCGAACGAGCCATCAAACCTTCTGTTGACGGCACAGTGGAACTCTCAATGAAAGCACCAATGTCGGTGTCAAAACCGACCGATCTCGGGTAGGGGGTCCCGAACTGTGCGTCTGAGGATCGAAGGTAACAGGAGACAAAGGGGGCATGATGTTTACCCAAATTCGGGCCCTCTTAATGGAGGTAATACCCTACTTCCTGCTTGATTGACTTTGATGAGTATAGGGGTTACAAGAGTTGATCTACCTCGAGATCATAATGGCTAAACCCTAGATGTCTAGCCTATATGATTTGTGATCATCTCTACGGACTAAACCCCCCGATTTATATAGACACCGGAGGCGCCTAGGGTTGTACAGATTCGGTTTATAGAGAAAGGAAACTACACATCCGGACGCCAAGCTTGCCATCCATGCAAAGGAGAGTCCCATCCGGACACAGGGGAAGGCCTTCTATCTTGTATCTTCACGGCCCATCAGTCCGCCCATATCGCATAGCCCGGACGCCCGGGACCTCATAATCCAAGACTCCCTCATTTACCCAATTGTTTCTTTAGGGTATCCTATGAAGATGCATTTCTCCGATTTGGGTTCGAGCTTATCAGGCTGAAGCCTTTTGACATAAGTGTCGCAACCCCAAACTTTAAGAAACGACAGCTTAGGTTTCTTGCCAAACCATAGTTCATATGGTGTCGTCTCAATGGATTTAGACGGTGCCCTATTTAACGTGAATGCGGATGTCTCTAATCACTACTGCAGGAGACTGCTAACGCGACACTACGATCAGAGACCCTTTGCTGAAACTGTGTGCGATGCAATAATCGCAAACAATGGTGTAAAAAAACCGTCAAAAAAGGTGCAAAACGTTTGCGATGATGGATGCATCAAACATGGTTAAGAATTTAGTTGCGTGTGCGATGCAGGGCATACGGTTAATCCATTCAAACTGTCTGCGATGAGGCAGAACAACAGAAATGGGCAACCATAACAATGTGTGTGTGATGCAGGACACACGGTTAATCCATTCAAACTGTTTGTGATGAGGTAGAACAACAGAAACGGGCAGCCATATCAATGTGTGTGCGATTGATAACCCACAAGTATAGGGGATCGCAACAGTTTTCGAGGGTAGAGTATTCAACCCAAATTTATTGATTCGACACAAGGGGAGCCAAAGAATATTTTCAAGTATTAGCAGTTGAGTTGTCAATTCAACCAGACCTGGATAACTTAATATCTGCAGCAAAGTATTTAGTAGCAAAGTAGTATGGAAGTAAGGGTAGCAGTGGCAAAAGTAAGGATAGCAGTTTTGTAGTAATTGTAACAGTGGCAACGGTAAAGTAAATAAGCAAAGAACAATATGTGAAAAGCTCGTAGGCATTGGATCGGTGATGGAGAATTATGTCGGATGCGATTATTCATGCAACAGTTATAACATAGGGTGACATAGAACTAGCTCCAATTCATCAATGTAATGTAGGCATGTATTCCGAATATAGTCATACGTGCTTATGGAAAAGAACTTGCATGACATCTTTTGTCCTACCCTCCCGTGGCAGCGGGGTCCTATTGGAAACTAAGGGATATTAAGGCCTCCTTTTAATAGAGTACCGGACCAAAGCATTAACACATAGTGAATACATGAACTCCTCAAACTACGGTCATCACCGGGAGTGGTCCCGATTATTGTCACTTCGGGGTTGCCGGATCATAACACATAGTAGGTGACTATATACTTGCAAGAGAGGATCAAGAACTCGCATATATTCATGAAAACATAATAGGTTCAGATCTGAAATCATGGCACTCGGGCCCTAGTGACAAGCATTAAGCATAGCAAAGTCATAGCAACATCAATCTCAGAACATAGTGGATACTAGGGATCAAACCCTAACAAAACTAACTCAATTACATGATAAATATCATCCAACCCATCACTGTACAGCAAGCCTACGATGGAATTACTCACGCACGGCGGTGAGCATCATGAAATTGGTGATGGAGGATGGTTGATGATGACGACGGCGACGGATTCCCCTCTCCGGAGCCCCGAACGGACTCCAGATCAGCCCTCCCGAGAGAGATTAGGGCTTGGCGGCGGCTCCGTATCGTAAAACGCGATGAATCCTTCTCTCTGATTTTTTTCTCCCCGAACGTGAATATATGGAGTTGGAGTTGAGGTCGGTGGAGCACCAGGGGCCCACGAGGCAGGGGGCGCGCCAAGGGGGGCAGGCGCGCCTCCCACCCTCGTGGATAGGGTGTGGGCCCCCTGGCCTTGATTCTTTCGCCAGTATTTTTTATTAATTCCAAAATAATTCTGCGTTGATTTTCAGGTCATGCTGAGAACTTTTATTTCTGCACAAAAATAACACCATGGCAATTCTGTTGAAAACAGCGTCAGTCCGGGTTAGTTCAATTCAAATCATGCAAGTTAGAGTCCAAAACAAGGGCAAAAGTGTTTGGAAAAGTAGATACGACGGAGACGTATCAAATTCCCAAGCTTAAACCTTTGCTTGTCCTCAAGCAATTCAGTTGACAAACTGAAAGTGATAAAGAAAAACTTTTACAAACTCTGTTTGCTCTTGTTGTTGCAAATATGTAAAGCCGGCATTCAAGTTTTCAGCAAAGATTATGACTAGCCATATTCACAGTAACACTTAGGTCTCATGTTTACTCATATCAATGGCATAATCAACTAGCGAGCAATAATAGCAAATCTCGGATGACAACACTTTCTCAAAACAATCATAATATGATATAACAAGATGGTATCTCGCTAGCCCTTTCTGAGACCGCAAAACATAAATGCAGAGCACCTTTAAAGATCAAGGACTGACTAAACATTGTAATTCATGGTAAAAGAGATCTAGTCATAGTCATACTCAACATAAATTAATAGTAATGGATGCAAATGACAGCAGTGCTCTCCAACTGGTGCCTTTTAATAAGAGGGTGATGACTCAACATAAAAGTAAATGGATAGGCCCTTCGCAGAGGGAAGCAGGGATTTGTAGAGGTGCCAGAGCTCGATTTTTTAAATAGAGATAAATAATATTTTGAGTGGTATACTTTCATTGTTAACATAACAACTGAGAGATCTCGATATCTTCCATGCTACACACATTATAGCCGGTTCCCAAACAGAATGGTAAAGTTTATACTCCCCCTCCACCAACAAACATCAGTCCATGGCTTGTCCGAAACAACGGGTGCCTCCAACTAACAACAATCCTGGGGGAGTTTTGTTTGCAATTATTTTGATTTGATTTGCTTAAAGCATGGGACTGGGCATCCCGGTGACCAACCATTTTCTCATGAGTGAGGAGCGGAGTCCACCCCTCTAGAGAATAACCCGCCTAACATTGAAGATATAGACAACCCTAGTTGATATATGAGCTACTCGAGCATACAAAACAGAATTTCATTTGAAGATTTAGAGTTTGGCACATACAAATTTACTTGGAACGGCAGGTAGATACCGCATATAGGAAGGTATGGTGGACTCATATGGAATAACTTTTGAGTTTAAGGGATTGGATGCACAAGCAGTATTCCCGCTTAGTACAAGTGAAGGCTAGAAAAAGACTGGGAAGCGACCAACTAGAGAGCGACAACAGTCATGAACATGCATTATAATTAATAAACATTGAGTGCAAGCATGAGTAGGATATAATCCACCATGAACATAAATATCGTGAAGTCTATGTTGATTTATTTCAACTACATGTGTGAATATGTGCCAAGTCGAGTCACTCGAATCATTCAAAGGAGGATACCACCCTACTATACCACATCACAATCATTTTAATAGCATGTTGGCATGCAAGATAAACCATTATAAACTCCTAGCTAATTAAGCATGGCATAAGCAACTATAATCTCTAATTGTCATTGCAAATATGTTCATTCATAATAGGCTGAATCAGGAATGATGAACTAATCATATTTACAAAAACAAAAGAGGTCGATTTCATACCAGCTTCTCTCATCTCAATCAGTCCATCATATATCGTCATTATTGCCTTTCACTCGCACGACCGAACGGTGTGTATAATAATAATAGTGCACGTGCATTGGACTAAGCTGGAATCTGCAGGCATTCAATAAATAGGAGAAGACAAGGCAATATGGGCTCTTGGTTAAATCAACAATAATGCATATAAGAGCCACTTCAACAATTTCATCATGGTCTTCTCCTATCGACCCCCAAAGAAAAGAAATAAAATAAAACTATTTACACGGGAAAGCTCCCAACAAGCAAAGAAGAACAAGAAATATTTTTGGGTTTTCTTTTTAATTACTACTACTACAAGCAAGAAAGTAAACTAGCTAAAATCAACAACTATTTTTTTTGTTTTTCTTAAGGTTTTTCAAACACACAAGAAGAAAGCATAAAAAGGGGATATAAACTAGCATGAATAGTACAATGAAAAAGTATGAGCACCGACAACTAGCATGAGTGTGTGAACATGAATGTAATGTCGGTGAGAAATACGTACTCCCCCAAGCTTAGGCTTTTGGCCTAAGTTGGTCTATTGCCACGGCTGGCCTGGCGGGTATCCGAAGTTGTAACTGGGGTCATACTGAGATGCAGCGGCTATTGCATCATGAGCTGCAGCTTGGAGGCGAGCTGCCCTCGTCCTCCTCTCGTACTCATTTGCCTCCTCCCTGGTTATGACATATCTCCCCTTTGCCTGAAAGTCAAAGAGAGTAGGAGCAGGGAGAACAATATTGACAGCGTGACACCTGTCAAAGATTAGTCGGTACTAGAGAGGCGATTCACTCCTCTCAACAAACTGATGACGAACCATGGCATTAAAATCTAGATAAGCAGGAGGCAATTCCATATCATAATCACGAATAGGTATCTCAAGATAATTAGCTAAACGGGTTGCATAAATTCCACCAAAGAAATCTCCATTAATACTATTATTATGCAACCTACGTGCCACAATGGCTCCCAAATTATAATGTTTATCTCCTAATACAGCACTCCTGAGAACACTGAGATCAGGAACACACATGTGGCATGCCTCATCCTTACCATTTATGCATCGGCCTATAAAGAGAGCAAAATAATGTATAGCAGGAAAATGAATGCTCCCTATGGTATCTTGTGTTATTTCTCTAGATTCCCCCACTGTGATACTAGCAAGAAAATCCCTAAACTCAGATTTGCGAGGTTCACTAGGACTCCCCCATTGCGGGAGTTTACAAGCAGTACTAAAATCCTCTAGGTCCATGGTATAGGATTTATCATAAAGATCAAACAGGACCATGTGAGAGTTGCGTGAAGATGAAAATCTAAATCTTCTCACAAAGGAGTCAGTAAGGTAATAGTGTTGGAGGCAGTTATCTGACATGAAGCCCTCCAAATCAGCGTTACGCACATATGCCTCAAATTCCTCCTTAATTCCTGCTCGGACCATGAAGTTTTTTGACGACCATTCACAAGGCCGCACTTGAGCTTCTCTTGGTGGTTCATGGTCCGGCTCACGTATTGCAGGTCTGGGTCCTTGCTTCCTTGAAGAACCTCCTTGGTACATTTTCCTAAACATATTTCTTCCTCTAAAAATTTTCTGAAATTTTTAGTAACTTCAAATAAAAGTGAACCAAACTCAACAAAATTGATAGCAACTACTCCCACAAGTGCCTAGAGACTATATCATGCATTATAACTACTTGGGACCAAATAAATTTGACATGCAAGCTCAAGAACAGGGTCACCTAGGTAGCAAAAATTTGCAACAAATAAAGCACTAGAACAAAAACTAATTGGACCATTGGAGGAGTCACATACCAAAGAACAATCCCCCAAAGCAGTTTTGTGAGTGGAGCTTTGAGCAAGAAGATCGAAAATGGCAGCAAGATGAGCTAGAACTCGTGCTTGAGCTGGCTGGTGATTTTTTTGGGAGGAAGAAGGAGTGTGTGGTCGCTGGAATAAGTGGAGGGGAGCCACCATGGGCCCACGAGGCAGGGGGCGCCCCCGGGGGGTGTGGGCGCGCCCTGTACCCTCGTGGCCAGGTGCATGCTCTCCCTGATGTGTTCTCAGTGCCAGACATTCTCAAATATTCCAGAAAAAATCATATTTCAATTTCGGGGCATTTGGAGAACTTTTATTTTCGGGGTAATTTTTTATTGCACAAATAATTCAGAAAACAGACAGAATATACTAATTTTGCTTTACTTAATCTAAATAACAGAAAGTAAAAGGAGGGTACAGAAGGTTGTGCTTTCTAACTTCATCCATCTCATGCTCATCAAAAGGAATCCACTAACAAGGTTGATCAAGTCTTGTTAACAAACTCATTCAGAATCGCATGAAACCGGAGAATTTTCGAATAGCACTAAGTTACCTCAACGGGGATATGCACATCCCCAAAAATAAGAATATCATATTTCTTATTGACAGTAGGAACAGGAAATTCAAAACCTCCAATAATAATCGATGGAATTTTTCCAATAGAATTGATACTGTGGACTTGAGGTTGTTTCCTCGGAAAGTGTACCGTATGCTCATTACCATTAACATGAAAAGTGGCATTGCCTTTGTTGCAATCAATAACAGCCCCTGCAGTATTCAAAAAGGGTCTACCAAGAAAAATAGACATACTATTGTCCTCGGGAATATCAAGACTAACAAAGTCCGTTAAAATAGTGACGTTTGCAACCACAAGAGGCACATGCTCACAAATACCGACAGGTATAGCGGTTGATTTATCGGCCATTTGCAAAGATATTTCAGTAGGTGTCAACTTATTCAAATCAAGTCTACGATATAAAGAGAGAGGCGTAACACTAACACCGGCTCCAAGATCACATAAAGCAGTTTTAACATAGTTTCTTTTAATGGAGCATGGTATAGTGGGTACTCCAGGATCTCCAAGTTTCTTAGGTATTCCACCCTTAAAAGTGTAATTAGCAAGCATGGTGGAAATTTCAGCTTCCGGTATCTTTATTTTATTAGTAACAATATCTTTCATGTACTTAGCATAAGGATTCATTTTAAGCATATCAGTCAAACGCATACGCAAAAAGATAGGTCTAATCATTTCAGCAAAGCGCTCAAAATCCTCATCATCCTTTTTCCTGGATGGTTTGGGAGGGAAAGGCATGGGTTTCTGAACCCATGGCTCTCTTTCTTTACCGTGCTTCCTAGCAACAAAGTATCTCTTATGATAACGTTGATTCTTTGATTGCGGGTTATCAAGATCAACAACAGGTTCAATCTCTACATCATTATCATTGCTAGGTTGAGCATCAACATGAACATCATTATTGGTATTATCACTAGGTTCATGTTCATTACCAGATTGTGTTTCAGCATCAGAAATAGAAATATCATTGGGATTCTCAGGTGTGTCAACAACAGGTCCACTTGAAGCATGCAAAGTCCTATCATTTTTCTTTTTCTTCTTTTTAGACGGACTAGGTGCATTAACATTAGTTCTCTGAGAATCTTGCTCAATTCTCTTAGGGTGGCCCTCAGGATACAAAGGTTCCTGAGTCATTTTACCCCCTCTAGTCATAACTCTAACAACATAGTCATTATTCTTACTATTCATTTCATTGAGCAAATCATTCTGAGCTTTAAGTACTTGTTCAACTTGAGTGGTAACCATAGAAGCATGTTTACTAATGAGTTTGAATTCACCTTTAACTCTAGACATATAATCACTCAAGTGTTCAATCATATAAGCATTGCGTTTCAATTGTCTACCAAAATAAGCATTGAAGTCTTCTTGCTTAACCATAAAATTATCAAACTCATCCAGACATTGGCTAGCAAACTTAGTAGGAGGGATTTCAGCTTTATCATATCTATAGAGAGAATTTACCTTTACTACCTGTGTCGGGTTATCAACACCACGTATTTCTTCAACAGGCGGTAAATTAAGACCATGTATTTCTTCAACAGGAGGTAATTCTTAACATCTTCAGCTTTTATACCTTTTTCTTACAAAGATTTCTTTGCCTCTTGCATATCTTCAAGACTGAGAAATAGAACACCCCTTTTCTTCAGATTTGGCTTAGGAGTTGGTTCAGGAAGTGTCCAAATATTTTCATTAGTCAACATAATATTCAATAGCAATTCAGCTTGATCAACTGTTCTTTCCCTGAAAACACAACCAGCACAACTATCCAGGTGGTCTTGGGAAGCATCGGTTAGTCCATTATAAAAGATATCAAGTATTTCATTTTTCTTGAGAGGATGATCAGGCAAAGCATTAAGTAATTGGAGAAGCCTCCCCCAAGCTTGTGGGAGACTCTCTTCTTCAATTTGCACAAAATTATATATTTCCCTTAAAGCAGCTTGTTTCTTATGAGCGGGGAAATATTTAGCAGAGAAGTAATAAATCATATCCTGGGGACTACGCACGCAACCAGGATCAAGAGAATTAAACCATGTCTTAGCATCACCCTTTAATGAAAACGGAAATAATTTAAGGATATAATAGTAGCGAGTTTTCTCATCATTAGTGAACAGGGTGGCTATATCATTTAACTTAGTAAGATGTGCCACAATAGTTTCAAATTCATAGCCCTAGAAAGGATTAGATTCAACCAAAGTAATTATCTCAGGATCGACAGAGAAGTCATAATCCTTATTAGTAACAAAGATAGGTGAAGTAGCATAAGCAGGATCATATTTCATTCTAGCATTCAGAGATTTTTTTTTTCAACTTAGCTAATAATTTCTTAAGATCACTTCTATCATTGCAAGCAAGAAAATCTCTAGCAGTTTCTTCATCCATAACATAACCCTCAGGCACAACAAGTAATTCATATCTAGGGGGAGAATCTTCATCATCACTTTCGTTCTCTCTAGCCCTAGCAAGTTGTTCATCCAGAAATTCACCTAGTGGCACAGTATTATCAAGCATAGAAGTATTTTCATCATAAGTATCATACATAGCAGAAGTGGCATCATCAATAACATGCGACATATCAGAATTAATAGCAGAAGCAGTTTTAGGTGTCGCAAGTTTACTCAAAACAGAAGGCGAATCAAGTGCAGAGCTAGATGGCAGTTCCTTACCTCCCCTCGTAGTTGAGGGATAAATTTTAGTTTTCTCGTCTTTCAAGTTCCTCATAGTGACCAACAGATATAAATCCCAAGTGACTCAAAGAATAGAGCTATGCTCCCCGGCAACGGCGCCAGAAAATAGTCTTGATAACCCACAAGTATAGGGGATCGCAACAGTTTTCGAGGGTAGAGTATTCAACCCAAATTTATTGATTCGACACAAGGGGAGCCAAAGAATATTCTCAAGTATTAGCAGTTGAGTTGTCAATTCAACCACACCTGGATAACTTAATATCTGCAGCAAAGTATTTAGTAGCAAAGTAGTATGGAAGTAACGGTAGCAGTGGCAAAAGTAACGATAGCAGTTTTGTAGTAATTGTAATAGTGGCAACGATAAAGTAAATAAGCAAAGAACAATATGTGAAAAGCTCATAGGCATTGGATCGGTGATGGAGAATTATGCCAGATGCGATTATTCATGCAACAGTTATAACATAGGGTGACACAGAACTAGCTCCAATTCATCAATGTAATGTAGGCATGTATTCCGAATATAGTCATACGTGCTTATGGAAAAGAACTTGCATAACATGTTTTGTCCTACCCTCCCGTCGCAGCGGGGTCCTATTGGAAACTAAGGGATATTAAGGCCTCCTTTTAATAGAGTACCGAACCAAAGCATTAACACATAGTAAATACATGAACTCCTCAAACTACGGTCATCACCAGGAGTGGTCCCGATTATTGTCACTTCGGGGTTGCCGGATCATAACACATAGTAGGTGACTATAGACTTGCAAGATAGGATCAAGAACTCACATATATTCCTGAAAACATCATAGGTTCAGATCTGAAATCATGGCACTCGGGCCCTAGTGACAAGCATTAAGCATAGCGAAGTCATAGCAACTTCAATCTCAGAACATAGTGGATACTAGGGATCAAACCCTAACAAAACTAACTCGATTACATGATAAATCTTATCCAACCCATCACTGTCCAGCAAGCCTACGATGGAATTACTCACGCACGGCGGTGAGCATCATGAAATTGGTGATGGAGGATGGTTGATGATGACGACGGCGATGGATTCCCCTCTCCGGAGCCCCGAACGGACTCCAGATCAGCCTTCCCAAGAGAGATTAGGGCTTGGCGGCGGCTCCGTATCGTAAAATGCGATGAATCCTTCTCTCTGATTTTTTTCTCCCCGAACGTGAATATATGGAGTTGAGGTCGGTGGTGCACCAGGGGGCCCACGAGGCAGGGGGCGCGCACAGGGGGTAGGCGCGCCTCCCACCCTCGTGGACAGGGTGTGGGCCCCCTAGCCTTGATTATTTCGCCAGTATTTTTTATTAATTCCAAAATAATTCTCTGTTGATTTTCAGGTCATTCCGAGAACTTTTATTTCTGCACAAAAATAACACGATGGCAATTCTGCTGAAAACAGCATCAGTCCGGGTTAGTTCCATTCAAATCATGCAAGTTAGAGTCCAAAACAAGGGCAAGAGTGTTTGGAAAACTAGATACGACAGAGACGTATCAGCAATATACGACATATGGTTAACTCGGACGAACTGTTTTCGATTAGGGACAACAGAAACGGTTCAACTTAACAAGATGTGTGTGATATGCAGCATACAGTTCACATGGAGGAACTATTTGTGATGAGCCAAAAGAACACAAACGAGTCGTGTAAAGAAGATGTGTGTGATACGTGGCAAACAGCCGACTCAGATGAACTGTTTGCGATGAGAAATTACAATACAGACGGTCAATATAGTTACTTCGTGTGTGATTCTGTGTGTACAAAAAACTTTGAACAATGCAAACTAGTTGCTTGCGGTGGCTAGGAGTATCGCACATGATGCGTCTGCGAGTACTCGTGTGCGATGATTAGTATGTTACACATACGTTTCCTTATGTGAACATGTGTGTGAATTTGCAATATGGATAGTTAATATGCAAATGCCTTCTGGACATCAGGCACATGCTGAAACTCAATGAACTGTGTACGATACTAATACTTTCCATGAAAATTTATGAACTTGGGTAACAGCATTTGAGTAACATATATATATAGTGGTTACACTATTCGACAAAAGGAGGATCTTCGTAACACGGTTTTGACAACCATATGGTCCATATCTACATACTTAACATAGTAACAACTATCACATTTTAAGAGGCTAAGGGCCAACAACCATATGGTCCATATCTACATACTTAACATATATAGTAACAGCTAGCACATTTTAAGAGGCTGAGGGCAAACAACCACAACTATCCACTGGAAGCAGCTTGAGGAAGAGCCCTCATGTGCCTTGGTAGAGCAGGAGTAGAACATTGTCTCCAATTTTCCAATATGGATGCATTTCCACGAGAAGCGAGAACTTGTTAATTTGAATGGTTTCATTTTTGCGGGAAATGCAGTACCTTGCAATCATTTTGGCATTATTAGCAGGCACAAGTGTAATTCGACCACGCCGGGAAATCGATCCAGGAACGGCTACAGGGGGCAATTTCTGTTGACATGTAGAATAAAAACAATTGTAACATATCGTTGAAGATATATATAGTTTATGAGCATCAACATTAAAATAAGACTTTTTACAAGCGCTTTGTGCACATAATTGGTCTTGTTCAGTGTGTGCACCATAGGTCTAATTAATCCCATCCAAAATCCAGCATTCATACGCTATGCTATCTCTGTCAGATTATCAACAAAGTTTATGACATGCTTCAAGTCCTTCGAGTGAAATTTGGTACGCTTAGTAACATACAGATCATTCACTATGCATCCAACATATCCTGCTTAAAAGGTGGAAAGGTATTATTTATTCAGAACATGTCAGAACAATATATAGTGCGCATAAATTGGTAAACAGAATTTGTTACTGCCTAGGAACGGAGTCAGAATATGATATCACAATTGGTTGCTTAAATAGTGATCAATTGGTTGCTTAAATAGTAATATGACAGCATGGAGAAAGTTGAAAGGACACTAACCTCGATCAAACTTTGATCGGCTGATGACGTTGGGGAAGTAAACATCCATGTTAATTAGACTAGGTTCTGGTGCATGCACTAGAATTTTATTGCCAGCTTTCAGTTCATAACACTTAGACATTTTTCTCCAAAGATCTGCATTAAAATAGGAGTGACCATCTTTATCAAGTTTTACGCTAACCATCATTGTAAATCCATGTTGCCTTGTCAATATGACATCCTGGGAGTCATCAGCAAAGTAAAGCCCAAGATTTCCTTCTACTCCTGTTCTTGCAAAGCAAGGGATGTACTGCTTGAAATGAAAATTAAGACCATAAATTAGATATATTGAAATAACCGAGCAAGATGAAAATATGGGAGTAACTGATAGAACATATCCATATATAGATGCAAGCAAAGTACAAAAATATAGAATTAAAAATAGATAATGTAACAAAGATTTGATGCAGATATATAGATAATGTAGCAACAGACGGTATATGTTCACAAATTTAGGCCATGCCGATCGTGGTAGGTTAAGATTGAACATACCGAGTGCTCCCTGAAGTCATCTGGAATGGTGAGATAGAACTTTGTTTCCGACTGGCCACGACCACAGTTGCCCGATTTGTGCTCGCACTGTGCACACATGAATGAACACCCATGAATCAGCTAGAACAAAAATGATTCCACGGCGATTTTCGCCGGTTGATTAACAGCGACGGACGGACTGCGGTAAGAGATGAGTGAATATTTTGCTAATTAAGTTGATTACCTTCTCCATGAGAAAAATCCCCGGCCCAATCCCGCAGAAAACCCCAGTCGACCAGAGTCTAGAATGTCGGTGCAGATAGGCGGCGGAAAGTGGTGGAGGCAAAATCCGGTGCCGTTTGGAGCGCGACCTACGCCCACCGCCAATAGCCGTCGAGCTTAGGGTGCAGAGTTGCAGAGGAGTCCGCGGCGAGTGAGTGGGGACGAAGTGGGCGAGGGTTTTCTTTTCCTTTTGCATGTGCGAGTGAACACACACGGTTCGCAGAGGCGACGGAGATGAATCGTGTGCGATAGTAAATCACCGAGATTGAATGGGAATCCAAATTTCCTTTGTCCTTCATCCATGAGTTTTTTTTCTATGATGAACATAAACCCTGCTAATCACTGTGTTCAAATTTGACACTTTTCGGGTTCATTTACAATATTTAGGGGATTATGTGCATTTTGTAGGCATTAATGCATGTAATTCAAATTCAAACAATTGGTGCATGAAAGGGTGCACAAGAACGGTCTGGAAAAACCATACTCGTGGTATTTAGTAATTTCTCAAGCCTTTTACAAGGAATGGGCAGAGATTTCAATGGAATGTGTGGCAATAGTCAACCACAAACGCGTCATTTACTGGGTTATCAACTATAGAACAATGAAATATGTGCTTGAAAAACATGACGGCTGGCATGGTGCCATGGTATGGCCTCACAGTGCCCTGGTTAAAAGCTGAGAAGGTTTGATTTATGTTGTCATGCACGCCCTTCATAAATCGAACCATCACCGAGGAAGTTCAATGCCTTCGAGAGGGAAATCACCAAGATTGAAGGGGAATCCAAATTTCCGTCCTAGTTTGTCATTTAGTTTTTTTTCCAACGATCAACATACCACCTCAAATGAAACGTGTTCAAATTTTACATTTTTTCGAACTCATTTACCATATTTAGGGGATTGTGTGCATTTTCTAGGCATTAATTATGCACATAATTCAAATTCGAACAATCGGTGCATGAAAAGGTGCACAAGAACGGTCTGGAAAACCATGCTCGTGCTATACAAAAAATGAAACACATGGTTGGAAAACATGATGCCTGGTGTGGTGCCATGGTATGGCCTCACCATGCCCTGGTAAAAATTGGAGAATGTTTTCCTTATGTCGTGATGCGCGCCTTTCATAAAACGAACCATCATTCAAGGAAGTTTCATGGTTTCGAGGGGAAAATCACCAAGATTGAAGGGGATCCAAATTTCCTTTGTCGTTTGTCCACGAGTTTTTTTTGTATGATAAGCATACAACCTGCAAATCACCGTGTTCAAATTTGGCACTTTTCCGGGTTCATTTTCCATATTTAGGGGATTATGTGCATTCCCTAGGCATTAATGCGCATAATTCAAGTTCAAACAATCGATGCATGAAAGGGTCCACAAGAACGGCCTAGAAAACCATGCTCGTGCCATTTAGTACATTCTCATGCCTTTTACAAGGAATGGACAGATATTTCGATGAAATGTGTGGCAATAGTCAACCACAAATGTTTGTTTGTTGGGTTTTCAACTATAGAAAAAATGAAATAAATGCTTAAAAAACATGACGCCTGGCATGGTGCCATGGTATGACCTCAACATGCCCTAGTAAAAATTTGAGAAGGTTTGGCTTATGTCGTCATGCACGCCCTTCATAAATCGAACCATCACCGAGGAAGTTCTATGCTTTCGAGAGGCAAAATCCCCAAGATTGAAGGGGAATCCTAATTTCCATCCTAGTTTGTCATTTAGTTTTTTTTTCCAAAAATCAACATACCGCCTCAAATGCAACGTGTTCAAATTTGACATTTTCCCAGGCTCATTTATCATATTTAGGGGATTATGTGCATTTTCTAGGCATTAATGAACATAATTCAAATTCGAACAATCGGTGCATGAAAAGGTGCACAAGAACGGTCTAGAAAACCATGCTCGTGTTATTTAGCACATTCTCATGCCTTCTACAAGGAATGGGAAGATATTTCAAGGAAATGTGTGGCAATAGTCAACCATAAACGCGTCGTTTACTCGGTTAACTACTATACAAAAAATGAAACACATGGTTGGAAAACATGACGCCTGGCGTGGTGCCATGGTATGGCCTCACCATGCCCTGGTAAAAATTGGAGAATGTTTTCCTTATGTCGTGATGCGCGCCTTTCATAAATCGAACCATCACCGAGGAAGTTTCATGGTTTCAAGGGGGAAATCACCAAGACTGAAGGGGGGTCCAAATTTCCTTTGTCCTTTGTCCATGAGTTTTTTTCTACGATGAACATACAACCTGCAAATCACCGTGTTCAAATTAGGCACTTTTCCGGGTTCATTTGCCACATTTAGGGGATTATGTGCATTTCCTAGGCATTAATGCGCATAATTCAAGTTCAAACAATTGATGCATGAAAGGGTCCACAAGAATGGCCTAGAAAACCATGCTCGTGCCATTTAGTAAATTCTCATGCCTTTTACAAGGAATGGACACATATTTCGATGAAACATGTGGCAATAGTCAACCACAAATATCTGTTTGTTGGGTTTTCAACTATAGAAAAAAAATGAAATAAATGCTTAAAAAACATGACGCCTAGCATGGTGCCATGGTATGACCTCACCATGCCTTGGTAAAAATTTGAGAAGGTTTGGCTTATGTTGCCATGCACGCCCTTTATAAATCGAACCATCACCGAGGAAGTTCCATGCTTTCGAAAGGAAAATCCTCAAGATTGAAGGGGAATCCAAATTCTTCGCTCTTTGCCCTGGAGTTTTTTTCTACGACAAACATACACCCTGCAAATCACCGTGTTCAAATTTGGCATTTTTCTGGGCTCATTTACCGTATTTAGGGGATTATGTGCATTTTCTAGGCATTTAGCGCATATAAATCCAATCCAGCTACATGTGCACGGGTGTGATGTGAGGGACGTGGATTGTCGTTTGGTCGCGGCGCATCCAACGATGAACACGCGTGATCCGCGTGGCTGGGGTTCCGGCCAATCATAACGCAACACACAATAGGCTCAGCGCACACTGTTTTCGGAAGCGACGGAGATGAACCGTGTGCGATAATGAACGAGCAAAATATTAAGGGAAGCCAAATTTCTGTTGTCGCTTGTGGTTGAGCTCTTGAATACCAGCGCACTGTACGGCTGCCCGACCCCTCCATCCCAGAGCTCTCTCCAGGTGTCGTCCATGGCACCGCGGCACACATTAACTGGTAAGGAAGCGATGGCATCCCGCCGCGCCATGTTCCTCGCCGCCCGCGACCGCACACAAGGTAAGGAAGCGATGGCATCTCGCCGCCCCGAGTTCATCGCCGCTGGCGGCCAGACAGTTGCATAGGCAGACTTTGAGGCTACCATGGCCGAATGGGTGGTGGATCTAGAGGCGGCCAAAGCCGCACAGAAGGAGAGGAAAAGGCATAAAGCAGTCAAGAAAAGAGGGTCCCGCCGCCGCAAGAAAAATGAGGCCGCACGCCGTGGTGAGGAGAGCTTGGCGGAGATCGAAGCATGGTGGGATGCCGCCTACAAGGCCGGGAAGGAGAACGCCGGCGTCTGGCCAGCATGACCTAATGGCAGCATGTGAGAAGTAGTTTAAGTTTGTAGTATTAGAGCAAATTACCAGTAGTACTTTAAGTTTGTAGTATTAACGTACAATGTTGGTAAGAGCATCCTTTGAGGGCTTTGAGCGTTGATTAGCATGTGTGCCCGTGTGCGTTTTTTTGCGTTGATCATTAGAAGATCACAAAACACACGGTTTCTATGCCGTACCCGTCTGCGTTTTTTGCATTAATGACCCATAAGTCAGTTACCTGTCCGATATTTCCTAATAAACCAGGCATACCATTGACCAAAAAAATCAAGTACACGTGTACATTTTTTTGGAGACGGGATCTGCCAACTTTCTTTTTTCTCGCACTTGAGTATTTTACACGCTTCGTCTGTGTTGTGTGTTTCCCCAGCCCAAGTTTCAAATTTCGCACCGAAATTTTTGTTAGGCACGCGATTTCAGAATTTATTCCTCCAACCACATCCCCTTCCCCTCAGTATCCCCCCTCCCTCGCGCCTCCCCCTACCGGCATCTCAAACCGCCGCCGCCACAACCACAGCTTCAACCACATCTACGTTCTGCTCGAATCCAGCCAGGTAACCCACCGATCTCTATCACGTCCCCGGCCTGATTGCTTAAATGGCGCCTGCAAAACATCCTCATGCCTCCAAATCCCCCCCTCCCCGCCAGGAGCTGATGGCGGTCCATGGCGCGATGGCCGCTGTGCGTGTTGACCCAGAGGAACACCTCGCCTCTGCCACCGCCGACATGGTGCAGGCTCTGGCCCAGATGAAGTCCCCCAGCGACTACCCCCTAGGACTTAACAGGTAAGATTTGACTAGCTAAATCTAACCAATACCACTTGCAACAGCTTTGATTTGTACGGTTGATGGATTAAGCATGTTCATGCCTTGTTTATTTCAGTACTACACACTGTGTGATGTTCAAATATTACCGTGTCCAGCTCAATTTCACCAATACCAGCAACAAACTTACAATACATGACTCAGGATATCACTAGAGATGTTGCCCATTTGCTATTTTTAGTGGATGCTAACCCTGTTGCACTTAACATGCCTGTCCATGTACTTACGTAGGGTCATAACAACCGATGCTTTTGTTTGCCGTCGAGGTGAGCTGCATCCCATGTCTTACAGTATTTCACATAATTTGTGCAACTGCAGTTTAACTTCTACCATTTACTGGTTGCCTGTACATACACATGTCAGTGGCACTGATCCACGCTTCGACCCGGAGGAACAGCTCGCCTCCGCCATCGCTGACTTTGGGCAAGCTCTGGCCAAGATGAAGTGCGCCAGCAACTACCTCTCAGGACTTACCAAGTATGCACTCACCAGTTCAATCTTACCAATACCAGTTGTAATTAATGGCTATGTTCTGTATGGTCGAGCATGTTCTAGTAAACATGCCTAACATGTTTTTGCTACTTTCCCTACTTTTTATAGACATTTGGGCCATTCTCTGCTCTGGCCGCACCTGCCTTGTGATGTTTAACTATGCCAATTGCATTTTTATCAGTGCCGGTTTCAATGTCTATTAAGCCTGTTGCAGTTAACAGTTGAATCCATTTTTAAACAGTTGCATTTCAATAGCTACAAACTTACAAAACATGACTTAGGATGTTGTTAAGCCTGTTGCAACTAACAAGTGTATCCATTTTTTAATCTGTCCATTTGCTACCATGCTACTCTCCGCAATGAAGATATACTAGAGATGCTGCCCCATTTGCTATTTTTGGTGGATGCTAACCCTGTTGTACTTAACATGCTTGTCCATGTACTTACGCAGGGTCATAACGGCCGATGCTGTTGTTTGCCGTCAAGGTTAGCTGCATCCCATGTCTTACAGTATTTCACATCATTTGTGCAATTGTAGTTTAACTTCTACCATTTACTGGTTGCCTGTAGGTACACATGTCAGTGGCACTGATCCACGCTTTGACCCGGAGGAACAGCTCGCCTCCGCCGCTGACTTTGGGCGGGCTCTGGCCAAGATGAAGTGCCCCAGCAACTACCTCTCAGGACTTACCAAGTATGTACCCACCAGTTCAATCTTACCAATACCAGTTGCAATTAATGGCTATGTTTTGTACTGTCGATGTATTAAGCATGTTGTAGTAAACATGTCTAACACGTTTGAGCTATTTTCCCTACCTTTTTATAGACAACTGGGCCATTATCTGCTCTGGCAGCACCTGCCCTGTGATGTTTAACTCTGCCAATTGCATTTTTATCAGTACCGGTTTCAATGGCCATTAAGCCTGTTGCAATTAACAGTTGTATCCATTTTTAAAGATTTGTATTTCAATGGCTACAAACTTACAAAACATGAATTAGGATGTTGTTAAGCCTGTTGCAATTAACAGTTGTATCCATTTTTTAATCCATCCCTTTGCTACCATGCTACTCTTTCGAAATGAAGATATCACTACATATGCTGCCGTTTTATTACCATTTGCTATTTTTGGTGGATGTTAACCCTGTTGTAGTTAACATTGGCTTTCCATGTACTTACACAGGGCTACAATGGGCGATGTTGTTGTTTGCTGTCGAGGTTAGCTGCATCCCATGTCTTATACACTATCTATTCCTAAATATATGTATTTTTAGAGATTCCAATATAGACTACATAAGGAGCAAAATGAGTGAATCTAGATTCTAATCTAAACTATATCTATAATTCTATATACATCCGTATGTAGTTCGTATTGAAATCTCAAAAAAAAACTTGTACTTAGGAACATAGGTAGTTGTATTTTACATCATTTGTGCAATCTCAGTTTAGCTTCTAACATTTATTGGTTGCTTGTAGGTACATATATGAGGGGTACTGATCCACGCTTCGATCCCTTTTGCGTATGGGGCAATGAGATATTCATGAACAAGCGTCAAGTGAGGAAACTAAGAAAGATTGTTAGGAGAAAGAAACGGGTGATTGGTTAAGCTCTTTATTTACACTTTGTCGAAGACAACGGTGAACTTTAGGATGGTAAGTAATGTGTTGCCTTTTCCCCCTGTCGACAACAAGTTACTCTATTCGACCTTAGTATCTGATATTTTTCTCTTTTCAGTGGTTTCCGAAGCTATTTACTGATGATTACCTTGCAAACTACATGAACGGAGTGGAGGCAACTAAGGTTAAAGTATACAATTCATGCTACCATGATAATGCTCTAGAAGTCTTCCAGAAGGCGGTGAAGGATGGGCGGGCGATCGTCCCAAGGGGTTGGACAAAAGTGGTTCGTGCCTATGGCATGCAGGAAGGCACTTTATGGGCATTCCGCTTCTTCAACACCGTCGGCAGTCAAAATGATTTACACTTGTCTCTTCACCTTTACAGCCTTTAAATACTGTGGTTCATCATAGTTAATTGCTGCATAATCATGTAATTACTGAACATATTGTACTGGAAATTTTATTTATGGATTCGTTGTTGAAACATTGTGTTAAGAATTTGAATTGCACATTTCGCATTTCAAAATTTGCAATTAGAATAATAAATTACAGGCAAAAATAAAAATAGAACAGACGGTCATGGACCTTTGCAAACGGTTCTAGCAGTAAAAGCGCTTGCGATGGATAGCCCAATGCCACACAGTTTTCTACATCAAATCGTGTGTGATGTGGTAAATGAAAGCAAATAGTTAACCAAGGCAGAGCGTGTGTGATAGTTACACCTTTCACACACTAGCGTATACATAAAACCGTGTGGGATGTACATCTGAATGGAAACGTTTTCCCTGGATTAACTGTGTGGGATGTACATAAGAACGGAAACGTATTCCTTGGATTGACTGTGTGTGATATACATACGAACGGAAACGTTTTTATGGGATTCATCGTGTGGGATGTACATACCTACGGAAATGATTTTCACGGATTACCGTGTGGGATGTACATACCTACGGAAATGATTTTCTCGGATTACCGTGTTGGATGTACATACCTACAGAAATGATTGGGTTTCGATGCCTCGCCTGATCGCACACGGCCCCAGCCTGGGTCCCAGGAGGGCCCATCCCCGACGATTTCTGGGTCGTGTGGGAAGGACACCCTATCGCACACACTCACTTGGTGACGGTTCCAAATGCCGTCACGGAAAGGGGTAAAAAACCGTTTGTTTAGGACCGACGCGCACCAGTGAATGCATAACCCCAAAACGATAGTGGTAAATCAATAAGAGACATCATAGAACGCACCATATCCAATAAAGTATGATTACGACGTTCGGACACACCATTACGCTGTGGTGTTCCAGGTGGCGTGAGTTGTGAAACAATTCCACATTGTTTTAAATGAAGGCCAAACTCGTAACTCAAATATTCGCCTCCGTGATCAGATCGTAGAAACTTTATTTTCTTGTTACGATGATTCTCCACTTCACTCTGAAATTCTTTGAACCTTTCAAACGTCTCACACTTGTGTTTCATTAAGTAGATATACCCCTACCTACTCAAATCATTTGTGAAGGTCAGAAAATAACGATACCCGCCGCATACCTCAACACTCATCGGACCGCATACATCAGTATGTATTATTTCCAATAAGTCATTAGCTCGCTCCATTGTTTCGGAGAACGGAGTTTTTGGTCATCTTGCCCATGAGTCATGGTTCGCAAGTATGAAATGATTCATAATCAAGTGATTCCAAAAGTCCATCTGCATGGAGTTTCTTCATGCGCTTTACATGAATATGACCTAAACGGCAGTGCCACAAGTATGTTGCACTATCATTATCAACTTTGTATCTTTTGGCATCAATATTATGAATATGTGTATCACTGCGATCGAGATTCAGTAAACCATTTACATTGGGTGTATGACCATAGAAGGTTTTATTCATGTAAACAAAACAACAATTATTCTCTAACTTAAATGAATAACCGTATTGCAGAAAACATGTTCAAATCATATTCATGCTCAACGCAAACACCAAATAACATTTATTTAGGTTCAACACTAATCCCGAAGGTAGAGGGAGTGTGCGATGGTGATCGTATCAACCTTGGAATCATTTCCAACACACATCGTCACCTCGCCCTTAACTAGTCTCTGTTTATTCTGCAACTCCTGTTTTGAGTTACTAATCTTAGCAACTGAACCAGTATCAAATACCCAGGGGCTACTACGAATACTAGTAAGGTACACATCAATAACATGTATATCAAATGTAACTTTGTTCACTTTGCCATCCTTCTTATCCGCCAAGTATTTGCGACAGTTCCGCTTCTAGAGACCATTCCCTTTGCAGTAGAAGCACTCAGTTTCAGGCTTAGGTCCAGCTTTGGGCTTCTTCATGGGAGTTACAACTTGCTTGCCATTCTTCTTGAAGTTCCCTTTCTTTTCCCTTGCCCTTTTTCTTGAAACCAGTGATCTTGTTAACCATCAACAATTGATGCTCTTTCTTGATCTGTACCTTTTGCTGATTTCAGCATCGCGAAGAGCTCGGGAACCGTTTTCGTCATCCCTTGCATATTATAGTTCATCACTAAGTTCTAGTAGCTTGGTGATAGTGACTAGAGAACTCTGTCAATCACTATGTTATTTGGAAGATTAACTCCCACTTGATTCAAGTGATTGTAGTACCCAGACGTTCTGAGCACATGCTCACAAGCTGAGCTATTCTACTCCATCTTGTAGGCAAAGTACTTGTCAGAGGTCTCATACCTCTCGACATGGGCATGAGTCTGAAATACCAATTTCAGCTCTTAAAACATCTCATATGCTCCGTGGCGTTCAAAACGTTTTTGAAGTCCCGGTTCTAAGTCGCGAAGCATGGCGCACTAAACTATTAAGTAGTCATCATGTCGAGCTTGCCAAACGTTCATAACATCTGCATCTGCTCCTGCAATAGATCTATCATCTAGCAGTGCATCAAGGACATAATTCTTCTGTGCAGCAATGAGGATAATCCTCAAATCACGGACCTAGTCCGCATTATTGCTACTATCATCTTTCAACTTAGTTTTCTCTAGGAACATATCAAATATAGGGGAGCTATCGTGAGCTATTGATCTACAACATAGATATGCAAAACTAAAAGACTAAGTTCATGATAAATTAAGTTCAATTAATCAAATTACTTAAGAACTCCCACTTAAATAAACATCCCTCAAGTTATCTAAGTGATACATGATCTAAATCAACTAACCCATGTCCGATCATCACATGAGATGGGGTAGTCATCAATGGTGAACATCTCTATGTTAATCATACCTACTATATGACTCATATTCGACCTTTTGGTCTCAAGTGCTCTGAGACCATGTTTGTACATGCTAGGCTCGTCAAGTTTAACCCAAGTATTTTGCATGTGCAAAACTGTCTTATACCCGTTGTATGTGAACGTAGAGACTATCACACCCGATCATCACGTGGTATCTCGAAACGACGAATTGTAGCAACCGTGCATACTCACGGAGAACATTTTTATCTTAAAATTAAGTGAAGGGATCATCTTATAATGCTACTGTAGCGACCCGACCTCAGACGGTCAAGTCTCTGTGCTTTAGTGTCATCCCTGGATCGGTAATGCTGACACACACAGTACTCGAAGGATTTATATCAGAGTAGCATTCACACACTTATTACATCGAATGTCTCAAAAGAGAACTTATTACAATAAATATGGCTTAAGGCCATCTAAATAAGATAACAGCGGAAGGCTTGGAAGATAAAGTGAGTCCATCAACTCCAACGGCATAGCTGAGTGCACGACAACGGCCTAGCGAACCTTACTCCTCGTCTGAAATGTCTGCAACATGATATGTTGCATCCCAAAAACGGGTCAGCACATGGAATATGCTGGCAATATAACACAGTAGAACAATGAACAGATAAATGCTATCAATACATGCTTATATGGCTGGTGGAGGCTCTATGGTTATATTGTTTTTGCGAAAAGCCAATTTTTTCCTACAACAAAGGAATATATTTTATTTAACTATCATGGTAGTTGAAACATCATTGAGAAGGTTCCTCCAACTCAATCCCAATTAAAAGTAATTATCAACCCAACAAGTTAAATTAGAGTGATGAGATCCATATGATAATCCAAAATCCAGATACTCAAGATGTCCATAACTAGGGACACGGCTAACCATGATTAGTTTGTACACTCTGGAGAGGTTTGCGCACTTTTCCCCACAAGACTCGATCTCCTCCGTTGGATTTCTCGCACTACATGGTGTTTGAGAAACAGATGACCGAGACACAGTCTTTTAGAAACATTAACTCTAACCCCGGGTGGACAGTTACCCCTACTTTTCCCTCTACATCTGCTAGCCCACCACTGGAAGAGGTCATGCAACATACTCAACTATGCTAGAGCCCATAATAGCTTGTGGCTGCACACGGAAGTTTCTAGCATGAATAATCTTATGATCCCTTTGAGCCTGGGTGGCGGACCGTAGGATGATCACACGGGTACTCCGGGATATCCTAGGACAACACTGGATTCTACAGGTGCGCACAAGAAATCCACCCAGATGTGTATTAAAGTTGCCACCTTAAGTTGAACCATTAATTAACAATCTCACATCTGTCATGGATCTCTCAAATCAAACCACATCTATGAGCATAGCATAGCAAATAAGCCTATGTAGAAGTAATTCCCAAGGGTCTGATAATAAACAGGGCAATAGGTTCTACCTCATCATCTACTTCCCAATACCCACAAGTTAAACACATCCTAATCATGCAATGTTTGAGGATTGGAACTAATGCATAAAAACTGGGTATGAAAAGAGTACGATCAATGTGTTACTTGCCTTGCTGACGATCCGCAAAACCTAGTGACTCGTAGTAGCACGCTTCGCACTCCGGGAATTCTATCGCAAACAAACAATAGCATACATAAGCAATCAAGCAACTATGCACAGATAACTCCCAAATAAGAAGATCTAACCAGAAAGTTCAACTAAAGAACTACGATTTGCAAAAAGAATCAAATCAAAAGGAGCAACAAAACTCAAACCACGAAAGAAACAAGACCCGATTGCTAATCTGGACTAAAGTAAAATATTACTATATTAAAATCTTTTTCAAGTTGGTGAAACAAAAATAGGGTTTCGAGATGAGGATCTAGGCGCTTGAATCGCCTGATTCCGATAAACGAGCGAAAAGATAAACTAAAACGAAAATCAGGGTAGAAATCGCGATCGAAAATAATCACGGAAAAAACCCTGGAAAAAGAAAAACTGACGAACAGGCTAACGAGCGAACGTTCGCTGTCTGCGACTAATGGGCGAACAACGTTCGTTAAAATGAACGTACGGACGAACGTCCGCTATTTAACAGAATCGAGAAAACCGAAACAAAAACCGATCTAATAAAAAAACGAATCTAGGTTTTCGAAAAAAACCGAACGGCTTTCTAACGAAAACCGACGGAGGCGGGCGGCTACCTCGGTGAGGTCCGGCGGGGCGGCGGTGAGCGGATCCGGCAGCGGTGCGGCGGAACGGGGCGGCGGCGCGGCAAGGCGGCGGCGGCGGCTTAGGGTTAGGGTTTGGGCGTGGGGCGGCTGGGCTCGTGTGGGATGCGGGGTCGCGGGGGCGCGACTTATAAAGGGGCCGGCCTGGGGAGTCCTTGCCGGTTACTGCCCGGAGTCAGTTAGAACCTTTTTTTTAAAAAAAAATCCAACGCGGAGAAAAACGAAGAAAAGAAATACTAAACTGACTCTAAAAATCCCGAAATAAATTTTCCCCGTCCTCTAAAAATATGCCGGACAAGATGAACATTTATTTGGACCTCTAATGCAATTTTGGAAAATGCGCATTTTTCCTAATTCGAATAAAATTGCAATAAAATCCAAATAAAAATATATTAATTGATTTTAATATTTTTCCTCCAATATTTCATTTATTTTGGAGAAGTCATATTATCTCCTCTCATATATTTTTGATATGAAATATTTTCGGAGAGAAAAATTATTAAAACCAAAATGATCCCTGTTTCGATATTTGATAAAATTCAAATATGAAAACGGTGAAATCCCCAACTCTCTCTCCGAGGGTCCTTGAGTTGCTTAGAATTTCGAGGATCGCAAAATGAAATGCAATAGAATATGATATGCATGAATGACCTATGTATAACATTCCAAAATGAAAATTTGGGATGTTACAAACCAACCCCTTAAGATGAATCTCACCCTCGAGATTCAGGTTGGCTAGAAAACAGGTGTGGGTGGTCTTTCCGTAGATCATCCTCTCGTTCCCAGGTGGCTTCATCCTCGATAAGGTGGCTCCACTGAACTTTGCAAAACTTGATAACCTTGCTGCGAGTAACTCGGCTGGCAAACTCGAGAATCTTGACAGGTTTCTGCTCATATGTTAAATCACTGTCCAACTGAATTGCTTCCAGGGGCACTGTATCTCTCAGGGGAATATCGGCCATCTCTGCATGACACTTCTTCAACTGGTAAACGTGAAACACATCATGAACTCCTGCCAGTCCTTCGCGTAACTCCAACTTGTAGGCAACCTCTCCCATGTGTTCCAAAACTCGGTATGGTCCTACAAATCTTGGGGCTAACTTTCCCTTAACTCCAAAACGCTTAACTCCTTGCAGAGGAGACACTCGCAGATATGCTCTGTCTCCGATTTCATAGACTACCTCCTTGCGTTTTGAATCTACACAACTCTTCTGCCTGGACTGAGCTACCTTCAGTCTATCTTGAATCAGCTTAACCTTCTCTTCTGACTCTTTAACCAAACAACTGACGGTCTCCACCTTCATCCCACATCAACGGTGTTCTTCACCTTCTTCAGTACAGGACTTCGAACAGTGCCATCTTCAAACTGGCCTGATAGTTGTTGTTGTATGAGAACTCCGCGTAGGGCAGGTTGTCATCCCAACTAGATCCATAATCTAGCGCACAAGCTCTCAACATGTCCTCCAGAATCTGATTGACTCTCTCAGTCTGTCCATCTGTCTGTGGATGAAAAGTTGTACTGAACTCTAGCCTGGTACCCAAAGTCTGGTGCAACTGATGCCAAAACTTTGAAGTAAACTGTGTTCCTCTATCTGATATGATGGTCCTCGGAACTCCGTGCAGACATACGATCCTGGTCATGTATATCTTGGCCAACTTCGCACTTGTATAGGTGGTTTTCACTGGGATAAAGTGAGCTACCTTGGTCAACCGATCCACTACTACCCAGATAGAATCATATCCCGATCGGGTCCTGGGTAATCCGGTGATAATCCATGCCAAGCTTATCCCACTTCCATTCGGGTATCGGCATAGGCTGCAGTAGTCCTGCTGGCTTCTGATGTTCTGCCTTCACTCTCTGACATACATCACATACGGCTACATTCTCGGCAATATCCTTCTTCATTCCGGTCCACCAGAAACGCTCCTTCAAATCCAAATACATCTTAGTGTTTCCGGGGTGTATCGAGTATGGTGAGTCATTGGCTTCCTATAGTATCAACTTTCTGATCTCTGCATTATTGGGCACATAAATGCGGTCCTCAAACCACAAGGTGTCGTGCTCATCTTCACGAAAACCTTTGGCCTTTCCTTTCCTCATTCTCTCCTTTATCTCGGCAATTTCCTTGTCATCCTTCTGAGCCTCCCGAATCTTTCCCAACAATGTAGACTAAACTTCCATTGGAACAATCTCCAAAACCTCTAGGAACAATCTCCAAACGAAGTTCCCTGAGATCCTCGGCTAACTCCTTTGGCATCCCTCCCTTTAAGAGAGTATTGACATAACTTTGCCGGCTCAAAGCGTCTGCTATGACATTGGCCTTTCCTGGATGATAATGCAGCTTCATGTCATAATCCTTTATAAGCTCCAACCATCTCCTCTGCCTGAGGTTCGGCTCCTTCTGGGTGAATATGTAGTTCAAACTCTTATGATCCGTGTACACATCACAACGGTTTCCAATAAGAAAGTGTCTCCAGGTTTTGAGCGCATGCACTACTGCTGCTAACTCCAAGTCATGCGTGGCATAATTCAACTCGTGTGGTCGAAGCTGTCGTGAGGCATATGAAACAACTCTTCCGTCTTGCATAAGTACTCCTCCAAGTCCTAAGCGAGATGCGTCACAGTACACTTGGAAATCCTTGCGTATATCCGGAAAAATTAGCACTGGGGCTGTAGTCAGACGTTTCTTCAACTCCTGAAAACTGGCCTCACATTCTTCTGTCCATTTGAACTTGGTGTTCTTCTTCACCAACTCCGTCATGGGCTTCGCAATTTTAGAGAAAATCTCAATAAATCTCCGGTAATATCCTGCTAGTCCAAGGAAACTGCGGATCTCTCCAACTGAGGTGGGTGATAACCAATCAGTGACTGACTTTACTTTGGTGGGGTCTACTGCTATACCTTCTCCTGATATAACATGTCCAAGGAATCCAACTTCCTTCAACCAAAACTCACATTTGCTGAACTTGGCATACAACTGATGCCCCCTGAGCTTCTCGAGAACTAAACGCAAATGCTCCTTGTGTTCCTCTTCATTCTTTGAGTATACCAAGATATCAATCAATGCACACCACAACAAACTTATCCAAGAACTCCATGAATACCTTATTCATCATACTCATGAAATAGGCAGGGGCATTAGTCAATCCGAATGACATAATCGTATACTCATATAACCCATACCTCGTGGTAAAAGCTGTCTTAGGTATATCTTTCTCTCGAATCTTCAACTGGTGGTATCCTGATCGCAGATCGATCTTCGAAAACACTTTAGCTCCTTGCAGCTGGTCAAACAAATCATTGATCATCGGCAGCGGGTACTTGTTCTTGATCGTCACTTCATTCAACGCACGATAATCAACAACCATTCTCAATGATCCATCCTTCTTCTCAACCAAGAGTACTGGGGCTCCCCATGGTGATGAACTTCGTCGAATGTAACCTTTCTCCAATAACTCCTTAATCTGTTTCTTGATCTCCTCCAGATCATTCGCGGCCATCCGGTATGGTCTCTTCGATATAGGCCCGGTGCCTGGCAACAGCTCTATCAAAAACTCGATGTCTCGATCTGGCGGCATGCCTGGTAACTCCTTTGGAAATACATCTGGGTAATCCTTCACAACAGGCACTTCCTCCTGAACAACTCCTGAGAGGGAGTTTACTTGGGTTCTCCTTGGCGCATGCCTGGATACATACTTGATCCTTTTTCCCTCCGGGGTGGTAAGCAAAATTGACTTACTGGCGCAATCGATGTTTCCCCAATACATCGATAGCCAATCCATGCCTAGTATCACATCCAAACCTTGTGACTCCGGAATTATCAAGTCGGATGGGAAAACGTTACTACCTATGGTTAATGGCATCTCAAAACATCCACTGCTTGCCATATACTCAGCTCCGGGTGAGGTTACTAGCATAGGTGTCCTAAGAACTTTAGTGGGCAACTTATACTTATCCACAAATCCCCTTGATATGTATGAATGCGATGCACCAGTATCAAAAAGAACGATTGCAGTAAATGACTTAACCAAAAACTTACCGATAACTACATCTGGTTGCTCTTCAACCTCCTCCACGTTCACGTGGTTCACTTGTCCTTTGTTAAATGGATTGGGCTTCTTCCCAGAGCTCCCATTACCATTTTTGTTCTTCTCTTCAGGGCACTCGATGGCATAGTGTACACTCCTCCCGCACTTGAAACAAGTAATGTGACTTAGGTCCCTCTTGGCGGGTGTGGCTGGATTGGAGCGGGTCTGATTGCTGCTTGCTCCATTCCCATTCCAATTCTTTGGGACATTATGATTATGAGAACTTCCTCCATTGTGACTGTGGCCTCCATGGTTATGGGTAAGTCCCCCCGAGTTCGGGGTAAAACGAGGCTTCTGCTGAGCTCCTGAATTATACTTCCATTGTCCATACTTCCTCTTGCGGCTCTGAATCTGCTGCTGCTTCCCTTCAATCATAAGAGCCTTATCTACCAACTCATGGTAGTTGTTGAATGTTGCCACCATCAACTGCATACTCATCTCATCATTCAGCCCTTCCATAAACTTCTCCTGCTTTGCGACATCTGTGGCCACATCATCTGGGGCATAGCGGGATAACTTGCTAAACTCATCCACGTACTGCCCCACAGTACGGTTCCCCTGGCGTAAGTTGCGAAATTCACGCTTCTTCATGCTCATAGCTCCAGTTGAGATGTGGGCGGTGCAGAATGCTTATTGAAACTGCACCCAAGTGACATTGGCTATAGGAAAAGTGGCGGTGTGATTCTCCCACCATGAGGCTGCTGGCCCATCCAATTGGTGTGCGGCAAAATGCACCTTCTCAGCATCTGTGCAACCTGCGGTGGTCAACTCCCTTCCAATCCTGCGCAGCCAGTCATCAGCAACTATTGGCTCGGTGCTACTGGAAAACACCGGTGGCTGCAACCTCAGAAAACGGGCTAAGTTGTCAACTGGAGGTGGTGGCGGTGGGTTGTTGTTGTTGTTGTTGTTGCCTTGGTTCTGAACTAATAACTACATCAAGGCATTCTGCTGCTGGATCAATTGAGTGAGCTTCGGTAGGAAGACAAATCCGGTATCACGTCTCGGAGGCATCTGATGGGTTTAGAGGGAAGAGATTTAGAATAGAATGAGGTCTAGTGAGAAAGCATTACCCATATGCTCATGAGACAAACACAATCATATCATATCACTCACTCAATCAAGCAAGGGCATACAATCGATCTAACTATCGTTACAGTGCTCAGACTATACTATATACATGGGGGGAATTCTACTTGATCATATGGTGGTCTACTAGAAATTTTGATCGGTGGAAGACTCCATGATATCTGCTCCAGCTTCGTCTTCATAGTCATCATCACTACTGTCGGGGTCGGAGTCGGTTTCGTCGATGATGATGTAGTCTTCAGAACGAATGTCTTTGGATTGATCGTCATCTCCTCCTGGCGTGGGATCTCCCATGAATACTCCGATCTTCTTTATCAGGTCGTCATTCTTCTCCAATAGTATTGCGATTTCCTCCTCGTATCCGTCGCACGTAGACTTGAGTTCCTCTTCTAGCTCCATGTTCCTGGTCATCGCCTTCTTCAAATCCATCATACTAGCGCACATCTGGTTCTCCTGGCGTCGAAGGTGCTGGTTTAACTCCTGAATGAATGCTGCAACGGACCTGTCCTTCCTGGTGCTGATCATCTCCCATTGCTCATCTCGACGCCCACATATCTGGTAGATAGTGTCTTTCAGCTCCTGTTTGTAGACTTCTCCAATGTGTCCCATAGCAATGTGGGCTGCCGTACTCTTGCCTAGACTCCAGGTTGGTGCATCAAAGGAAAACTCTATGGGCTCAGTGACTGGCGTAAATGTCCTTCCTGGAACTTGAACTCGAATCGTCCAGCGCTCCTCTTCTGTTAAAGTGGCGGTGTAGGTCTCGGTGAAGCTTGGTATTCCGATGTTCAGGTACCTAGTGACTTCCTTCAAGTGTCGTCCAAAGGGTGTGTCTTCATCTGGTTGTGCAAACTTGTTTCTCGAGTCCGCCATCCTAAAGAGTAGAAAATGGAGAGAAGTCAGAAATGAGTAGAGAAGAGTGACCTATGGCTTTTCTTAGTGGTCGTGTCCTGCATTTAGCGTGTGCTCTGATACCATCTTGTAGTGACCCGACCTCAGACGGTCAAGTCTCTGTGCTTCAGTGTCATCCCTGGATCGGTAATGCTGACACACACAGTACTCGAAGAATTAATAACAGAGTAGCAATCACACACTTATTACATCGAATGTCTCAAAAGAGAACTTATTACAATAAATATGGCTTAAGGCCATCTAAATAAGATAATAGCGAAAGGGTTGGAAGATAAAGTGAGTCCATCAACTCCAACGGCATAGCTGAGTGCACGACAACGGCCTAGCGAACCTTACTCCTCGTCTGAAAAGTCTTCAACATGATACGTTGCAGCCCGAAAATGGGTCAGCACATGGAATATGCTGGCAATATAACATAGTAGAACAATGAACAGATAAATGCTATCACTACATGCTTATATGGCTGGTGGAGGCTCTATGGTTATATTGTTTTTGTGAAAAGCCAAATTTTCCCTACAATAAAGGAGAATATTTTATTTAACTATCAAGGTAGTTGAAACATCATTGAGAAGGTTCCTCCAACTCAATCCCAATTAAAAGTAATTATCAACCCAACAAGTTAAATTAGAGTGATGAGATCCATATGATAATCCAAAATTCAGATACTCAAGATGTCCATAACCGGGGACACGGCTAACCATGATTAGTTTGTACACTCTGCAGAGGTTTGCTCACTTTTCCCCACAAGACCCGGTCTCCTCCGTTGGATTTCTCGCACTACATGGTGTTTGAGAAACGGATGACCGAGACACAGTCTTTCAGAAACATTAACTCTAACCCCAGGTGGACAGTTACACCTACTTTTCCCTCTACATCTGCTAGCCCACCACTGGAAGAGGTCATGCAACATACTCAACTATGCTAGAGCCCATAATAGCTTGTGGATGCACATGGAAGTTTCTAGCACGAATAATCTTATGATCCCTTTGAGCCTGGGTGGCGGACCGTAGGATGGTCACACGGGTACTCCGGGATATCCTAGGACAACACTGGATTCTCCAGGTGCCCACAAGCAATCCACCCAGATGTGTATTAAAGTTGCCACCTTAAGTTGAACTATTAATTAACAATCTCACATCTGTCATGGATCTCTCAAACCAAACCACGTCTATGAGCATAGCATAGCAAATAAGCCTACGTAGAAGTAACTCCCAAGGGTTTGATAAAAACAGGGCAATAGGTTCTACCTCATCATCTACTTCCCAATACCCACAAGTTAAACACATCCTAATCATGCAATGTTTGAGGATTGGAACTAATGCATAAAAGCTGGGTATGAAAAGAGTATGATCAATGTGTTACTTGCCTTGCTGACGATCCGCAAAACCTAGTGACTCGTAGTAGCACGCTTCGCACTCCGGGAATTCTATCGCAAACAAACAATAGCATACATAAGCAATCAAGCAAAGATGCACGGATAACTCCTAAATAAGAAGATCTAACCAGAAAGTTCAACTGAAGAACCCCGGTTTGCAAAAAGAATCAAATCAAAAGGAGCAACGAAACTCAAACCACGAAAGAAACAAGATTCGATTACTAATCTTGGCTAAAGTCAAATTTTACTGTATCAAAATCTTGTTCAAGTTGGTTAAACAGAAAGAGGGTTTCGAGACGAAGATCTAGGCGCTCGAATCGCCTGATTCCGATAAATGAGCGAAAAGATAAACTAAAACGAAAATCAGGACAGAAATCGCGATCGAAAATAATCGCGGAAAAAACCCTGGAAAAAGAAAAACTGACGAACAGGCTAACGAACGAACGTTCACTGTCTGCGACTAACGGGCGAACAACGTTCGTTAAAACGAACGTACGGACGAACGTCTGCTATTTAACCGAACCGAGAAAACCGAAACAAAAACCGATCTAATAAAAAAACGAATCTAGGTTTTTGAAAAAAACGAACAACTTTCTAACGAAAACCGGCGGCGGCGGGCGGCTACCTCGGCGAGGTCCGGCGGGGCGACGGCAAGCGGAGCCGGCGGCGGGGCGGCGGCGCGGCAAGGCGGCGGCGGCGGCTTAGGGTTAGGGTTTGGGCGCAGGGCTGCAGCTGGGCTCGGGTGGGCTGCGAGGTCGCGGGGGCGCGACTTATAAAGGGGCCGGCCTGGGGAGTCCTGGCCGGTTACGGCCCGGAGTCGGTTAGAACCTTTAAAAAAATCCGACGCGGAGAAAAACAAAGAAAAGAAATACTAAATGGACTTCGAAAATCCCGAAATAAGTTTTCTCCTTCCTCTAAAAATATGCCGGACAAGGTGAACATTTATTTGGGCCTCTAATGCAATTTTGAAAAACGCGCATTTTTCCTAATTTGAATAAAATTGTAATAAAATCCAAATAAAAAATATATTAATTGATTTTAATATTTTTCCTCCAATATTTCATTTATTTCGGAGAAGTCATATTATCTCCTCTCATATATTTTTGATATGAAATATTTTCGGAGAGAAAAATTATTAAAACCAAAATGATCCCTGTTTCGATATTTGATAAAATTCAAATATGAAAACGGTGAAATCCCCAACTCTCTCTCCGAGGGTCCTTGAGTTGCTTAGAATTTCAAGGATCGCAAAACGAAATGCAATAGAATATGATATGCATGAATGGCCTATGTATAACATTCCAAATTGAAAATTTGGGATGTTACAGCTACCGCCGTTCTAAGCAAAATAAGATGCATAAAGGATCAACATCACATGCAATCAAAATATGTGACATGATATGGCCATCATCATCTTGTGCTTTTGAACTCCATGTCCAAAGCATCGTCATGATCAGCATCATCACCGGCTTGACACCTTGATCTCCATCGTAGCATCGTTGCGTCGAGGTCGTCACACCAACTATTGCTTCTACAACTATCGCTAACGCATAGTGATAAAGTAAAGCAATTACATGGCACTTACACTTCATACAATAAAGAGACAACCTTAAGGCTCCTGCCGATTGTCGATATTACAAAACATGATCATCTCATACATCAACATATATCACATCATATCTTGACCACATCACATCACAACATGCCCTGCAAAAACAAGTTAGACGTCCTCTACTTTGTTGTTGCAAGTTTTACGTGGCTGCTACGGGCTTCTAGCAAGAACTATTCTTAACTACACAAAAACCACAACGGTGATTCATCAAGTTTGCTGTTTTAACCTTCTTCAAGGACCGGCCGTAGTCAAATTCGATTCAACTAAAGTAGGAGAAACAGACACCCGTCAGCGACCTTTATGCAAAACTAGTTGCATGTCTGTCGGCGGAACCGGTCTCATGTGCGTGGACATGTAAGGTTGGTCCAGGCGCTTCATCCCACAATACCGCCGAATCAAAATAAGACGTTGGTGGTAAGCGGTATGACTATCACCACCCACAACTCTTTGTGTTCTACTCATGCATATCATCTACGCGTAGACCTGGCTCGGATGCCACTGTTGGGAACGTTGCATGGAAAAAATCTACGCACAAGCAAGATCTATCCATGGAGATGCATAGCTACGAGAGGGGGAGAGCATCTTCATACCTTTAAGATCGCTGAGCGGAAGTTTTTATCAACGCGGTTGATGTAGTCGTAAACCTTCATGATCCGTCCCGATCAAGTACCGAACGTACGGCACCTCCGCGTTCAGCGCATGTTCAGCTTGATGACATCCTCACTTCTTGATCCAGCAAGAGGGGCGAAGTAGTAGATGCGTTTCGGCAGCACGACGGTGTGGTGACGATTGATGATGAAGAAAAATCTCCACAGGGCTTCGCCAAGCACTACATAAACTAGACAAAGGGATGACCCATGGGCAATCTTGAAGGTAGAAAATTGGGTACCGGTAGAGTCGCCGGAGGGTGAGTGAGAAGTTCCCTGGTAATTTGAGTCAGATAAATTAAGTGGTTGACGAATGAGACCCGCCTTTGGAAATGAGAGAGTTGGATTTAGAAGCACCTCGTGGCGGCGTTTGCGCGGAATTGGAGTGTTTGGTAAGCCGGAAACCAATTCCTTCTTGCCATCGCTCCGAGTCTTGCGCATAGCATCATTCTATTGTTTCTTCAAAATAAAATGGGGATCCGGGTAAGCAAGAGGGTGAGAAAACCTTACTTTCTGGGTCACCTGCCGAGTTTTCTGTCTTGGCAAGCGCTCTGAGTCGGAAATGATATTTACCTCTGCGACGTCTGCCTGGCTGGTCTCTGCATCATCCTGAGAGGAATCATCATCAATAAGTTGCATAAATAAAAAGCCAAGGGAATCAAGTTCTACCTCGGACTCATCATCCAGGGTGAACAAGTCTGTTGCGTCAGGTTTCCTTCCTTTGGTCTTCTTTGGAGCCTTGGTTTTGGTTTTGGCTTTTTTGCCGGTTTATCCTGCGATTTCTTATCCTGTAGCTTCTTGTTCCAGAAGGAAGAGCCGGCCTGAAAAAGCAGATGACAATGAGAAGTGGTGCAATTTATGAAAAAGCGATAAGTACAGAATAGCTTGAAATACTTACGTCAGGGGTAGGGTTGAGAGTACCAAAAGGGTTTAGACCCGTCTTGCTGAAGCTTTCGAGGCTCTCCCCGAGTAATGATTTAGTCATTTCATTGATCTCTTTGTCATCAAGACGTGTTGAATTATACCTCTGAGGGTCTTTTACATCACACGTGTACTCGCACATTAAGCCAGTGCGGCGGCTTAGAGGCAAGATTCTCCAAGCAACCCAGCATCAGACGAGATCGATTCCAGTCAAGCCATTGGCTAACAAAGCCCTTATCTTTGAAAAAGTTGGTGAATATTTGGCTCAATCTGCGGCACTGATCCGGTCAGGGAGTGGATGTCTCGGGCTGAGCTGGCAAGTGCGGTAACCCGGTAAAGGATTTTCACCCGCCGGAGAAGTGTCTTGACAATAGAACCAAGTTTGATTCTGATACGTCTCCAGCGTATCTACTTTTCCAAACACTTTTGCCCTTGTTTTGGACTCTAACTTGCATGATTTGAATGGAACTAACCCGAACTGACGTTGTTTTCAGCAGAATTGCCATGGTGTTATTTTTGTGCAGAAATAAAAGTTCTCGGAATGACCTAAAACTTCACGGAGAATATTTTTGGAATTTATAAAAAATATTGGCGAAAGAATCAACACCAGGGGGCCCACACCCTGTCCACGAGGGTGGAGGGCGCGCCCCCTGCCTCGTGGGCCCCCTGAGGCTCCACCGACCTCAACTCCAACTCTATATATTCACGTTCGGGGAGAGAAAAAACAAAGAGAAGGATTCATCGCGTTTTACGATATGGAGCCGCCGCCAAGACCTAATCTCTCACGGGGGGGGGGGCTGATCTGGAGTCCGTTCGGGGCTCCGGCGACGGGAATCCGTCGTCGTCATCATCAACCTTCCTCCATCACCAATTTCATGATGCTCACCGCCGTGCTTGAGTAATTCCATCATAGGCTTGCTGGACGGTGATGGTTTGGATGAGATTTATCATGTAATCGAGTTAGTTTTGTTAGGCTTTGATCCCTAGTATCCATTATGTTCTGAGATTGATGTTGCTATGACTTTGCTATGCTTAATGCTTGTCACTAGGGCCCGAGTGCAATGATTTCAGATCTGAACCTATTATGTTTTCATGAATATATGTGAGTTCTTGATACTATCTTGCAAGTCAATAGGCACCTACTATGTGTTATGATCCGGCAACCCCGAAGTGACAATAATCGGGACCACTCCCGGTGATGACCGTAGTTTCAGGAGTTCATGTATTCACTAAGTGTTAATGCTTTGGTCCGGTACTCTATTAAAAGGAGGCCTTAATATCCCTTAGTTTCCAATAGGACCCCGCTGCCACGGGAGGGTAGGACAAAAGATGTCATGCAAGTTCTTTTCCATAAGCACGTATGACTATATTCGGAATACATGCCTACATTACATTGATGAACTGGAGCTAGTTCTGTGTCACCCTATGTTATAACTGTTGCATGAGGGATCGCATCCGACATAATTATCCATCACTGATCCAATGCCTACGAGCTTTTCACATATTGATCTTTGCTTAGTTACTTTTCCGCTGCCACTGTTACAATTACTATAGAACTGCTACTGTTACTTTTTCCACCGTTACCGTTACTTTCATACTACTTTGCTACTAAATACTTTGCTGCAAATATTAAGTCTTTCAGGTGTGGTTGAATTGACAACTCAACTGCTAATACTTGAGAATATTCTTTGGCTCCCTTTGTGTCGAATCAATAAATTTGGGTTGAATACTCTACCCTCAAAAATTGTTGCGATCCCCTATACTTGTGGGTTATCATATTCCAGTCTTTGGGATGACTGGGCAGTGCAGCAGTAGGAAAGACGGCATCTCTCCGACTCTGGATCAAGATTCCACCGAGTTCGAGACAGGGCCCGTCTGTCATCTCGGTCTGCAGTTGAAATAGTAATATTCTCTAAACAAGTCAACATTGGGCTCTTCTTGAAGGTACACCCCGCTGAAGACTTGAAAGTTGCAAATGTTGGACATCGAATTGGGGCCGATGTCTTGAGGGTGTAGCTGATAAAAGTGCAGAACATCTCGGAAAAACTTTGAGCCGGGTGGTGAGAAGCCGCGAAGGAGGTGGTCTGCAAAAACTACGAGTTCACCTTCGTTGGGGAGAGGCTTAGTTTCGGTCCCTGGAACTCTCCAGTGGATGGCGTTCTTTGCCTGTAAGACAACCATGGCAACATATTCGTTCAGAGACTGCTCAATGACAGTGGAAGCGACCGAATCGCAGGAGTTGGTGGTCTTAGTCATTTTTGCCAAGTTAAAACCTGGGAGTGAAGAATTGGAGGATTGATATTATGATGGTAAACCGCCCAATAGTTAAACAAACAAGTTTACTGTTCAAAACTAGTTATGCATACAAGATTGATTATTATGAGCGATGGAGATTAATAAGCATGGTTAAGCCGGCAAGGCATCAACATGTTATGCGGTCATGGTTATTGATTGAGAAGATACCGGAGGTTTAAACATTTATGAGTAAGATGGCTAGCATTTGGCGGGTTACAAAATGTGTTGCTTTGAGCCGCCTATGTATCAGTGATCAACACGGTCTCTACAGATCTGGATTTGAGCAGGATTTTGCTAAGTACTGAACAAACAAGTTTCACGGGTCCTGCTTATGATTTTAGATCTATGGCAGTTTAAAAAATAGGCAGAAATTGCTAAACCTAAAGCATGGAGGACGAACTACTGCGTTGAGAAGTGAATCTCAGAAAGAAGGAATGGATCTATGATTAATAGTAAATATGAAAGCGGTTGAAGTATGATTTCGGTATTGCGTCTGGATTCAACTACACCATAGAACAGATGAACTATGAGTGAGCACAACGAACGTCGATGAACATCGAAGAACTGAGAAACCCTAATATAGATTGGGAACATAGGGAGATGCGTACCTGGTGAGAACAAAGGGGCGCCGCGGTTTTCTGGAGGAAATCAGGTTGATGCAGCGGCCAAGATGAAGTTGTTGACTGGGGCGGTGGAGCTCCGGTGGCGCCAGTCGTTGCAAGGAAGAAGAAGAGGAGGAGGCGGGGGTACGAAGCGAAAAAGGACCCCCTGTGCCTATTTATAAAGAAAGGTGAACTGTGAAATGGCAGGCATGAAAATCGAGGAGGTGTGATCATTATCTCAACTACAGAGGCGCCTCGATTCTTGGGATAGCTGATTAATGCAAAGATCCGTTGTGATGTCATAGGTTTTTTTTTCTGAGATTAGTAACATGATGTCACTGTCCGTCATGGCGGGTTAAGAAGATATGCCAGGATAAACATTGAAGAGGTTTAAGGGATTCGCAAACCAAAGGATGAAGATTGACCTGAACAGGTTCAAATCAATCTGGGCCTAATGTTGAGGATATACCCCCTAGTGTGACCCGCCCAGGAGGGGCCGGGTTACACAGTTGGCGACTTAACATGAAGAAGACCCAAGGAGGCCCAAGAAGATGAAGTATGAAGATGGCGACTCACAAAGGCGGGCCTGGTGGAGGCCCAAGACCCGAACGTGTGAACCGCAATATGCTAACTTGTCTGTTAATGCAACGCAACTTAGAAACCAGGTCGGTCACGTTGTGTGATCCGGCTTGGACTCTTGTAAGCCGCCGGGCTTCGACCTGTGTATATAAAGGCGAGACCCGGCGGCGGATTAACTTAAGAAACAATCAATCGAGAACTAGGTTAAGCGTATTCGCTCCCTTGTAATCGAAACTCGAGAAATATAACTAGAAGCAGGACGTAGGCATTTACCTCGTTGTGAGGGGCCAAACGTGGGTAAATCCTTTGTGTCCTTTGTCCCGTTCAACCCCTTCGAGCGAACCTACGCTGCGATGGCTCCACACCTAAGTCCTTTCACTAAGGCATCTGCCGTGATAAAACCACGACAGATGAGGTGTATTTACATCGCCGCAATACTTGTTCATGACCTCTTGGATGATGTGCTATCGCTGGTTAAGGAAATATATCCCACGACCGCATATGAGTTTGTTGCGGCAAGGCTCGAAATTCTTGTGCGCACGGAAACAAGAATGAATGTTGCCCCAAAATGTTGTGCCTTATGCTCTGTGGCCAACCACGTGTCACACGAGAAGTTGTCCTCCTTCATGTTGAAATTTTCTCCTCTACCCCTCTTCATTGGATCGGCCGGCCATTCCTCCGGATCAAGGTTCCCATCGTCGTCCTGCTCCAGCTGCTCGGTGTACGAGTTTGGTTGTTGGGTGTACGTGCCTGACTGGATGTGCGTGCCCCGCTACTGGGCGGGCACCTTCGTCTTTGAGCCATCCACTTGCCCATCTCCGTAGTAGCCTCCGGCTTCTTCTTTGCCTCCGTCGTGGAATCTCCAACACCTTCCCGTCTGCTTCGTCATACGCCGTCTTGTTCCATTGAGACATACCGGTTATTGAATTCATGCACCAACCAGTTTCCTCAAAAGTCCGAACTGATGAAGAGAGGAGGGCAATACATTTCAATGCCGGTGAACAGAGAGTGGGTCCCCTGGTTTGCTTTCAGTTTGGGAAACGGACGCCCCAACTGGTCGATGGACAAATACGGACCTTGTTGAATGGCTTGCGATGTGCGGATAACTCTGTCCAAACGTTTGCAGGCGATATGAGGGTCGGTGTTGAAGACGCCCTATGTTATTTTGGGAGAAATAAGTCCAAGAATTGGGTCAAAGTATAATAAGGTCTCTTGAGGTCATTTCTACTTTTTTTTACGGACTGTTGCAAATGGAGCCCAAAATTTTAAAAAATGCTATTCCTAAAAAATGCTAAAAAGTGAAAACCATGCTAGTACACGAGAGTCCTTTGAGTAATCACAGACCATGAAACCAGTCCAGGAAGCAACATCCGAGCTAGTATTTGTTCCAAAAACAATTCCTGCGGGGGCATTTTGGTAAACTGGAGTACTAGCAATGATGGCATAGATTTGTTTGGGACCAATGAGCTTTAAAAAATTCTTTCTTTTGCCACTATCCCTTTCTTTCCTTCGGGGCCTTCGGTTATTATTATTTCCTTTTGGACCTGCCGGCCCAGGCCTCGAGCCTCCCTCCTGCTCCTGGTCACAGTCATCACTGTTCAAAAGAGTGTAAAAAGCGGGCATGGTGACTGGCGATGGTAAAAAAACAGCACAGGATTCTCTGCCCTGCAGCTCAAACGGTGACAGGGTCGCGCTGTGTTTCTAATGCAACGTCCAATCCAGGGTAACTGGCCCAATAAGAAAAAGGAAGATCGCTGGCATGCATATGCATGTTTTTTTTTTCTTCTCTTCTTGAACGCTCGACTCTTCTATCCGCATGAAGAGACAAGTTTGTGATGATCCATTTACTTAGGGCACAGTTTGAGCACCTGAGCGATCAAGATTAGAGTGGGCCACGCTGTCATTTCACAGATTTTTGTGTGGGGTTTGCCAATTTGTTTTCTGAAAAGCGGTTTGTCATTTCATATCGCCATGGTGTCAAATCGTGAACTGCTATCCCTTCTAGCAAAGCCAGGCTAAGACATGTTTTTTTGTTTTGCCGGGGACAGCACGCTTTTAATGTAAGCCAGGCTAAGACAAGTTTCCTCGAAAAGCTAGAGCAGCCGAAAATGATATGATATTAGCTCTGTTTAAAATGGCAAGATTACGCTAAATAAATCACCATTGTTATTTTTCAGCTCAGCTACGAAAACGACAATTTCAAGGGTTTCTAGCAGGTTATTAAGGCTCCGATTTTAATGGTTTGCCTGCCCATCGTCAGCACAATCTCAGTCTACGGCAGTACTGACACTGTAGCATTACGACACCAAACGTGACTCACACACCGTACGTGCCACCGCCCAGCACTGTATACAACATAACAAAACAGCCGTCAAAGTCCCAGCGATTTCTCGCGGTCAATACAACACCTCCCGCGTCCGCATGATTGACGACTAGCCTCAGCCTCAGCTCAGCTCAGCTCGCTACAATAATTTTGGTCTCTACTACTTCCCACGTACACATACAGTCCACACAAACAAATAAGCCCATGCATTGCCGTCGCCAAGCAAAATACGAGCAGATAAAACCTAGAATACAACCTAGGGTGAAAATAAAAAAGGAAGAAGGCAGAGAGAGAGAGAGGGGGGGGGGGAGGGCTTGAAGCAGACTGAAAACGATGGGGAGAGAGAGGGGGAGGAGGGGTACACTTTTTAACCTTTTTTATGTTGCACGCATCCAGGGAAGATAGCAGTAGAGAGAGAGAGAGGGGAGAGACGAGGCCACACCACCACACAGCGAGGACAGAGAGAGGAGAGAGAGAGGGGAGAGCAGCGGGGCAGCACAAGGCAGGCAGGCAAGGGCGCACACTGCTCTCTCTGCCCGCCCCCACCTCCCTCCCCCGTACCCTGTTGTATACTCTCTCTCGCACGCCAGGGCCAAGGCAGGGAGCGAGGGAGGGAGGGAGAGCCACATCCAAACGCACGCACCAGCAAAGGAAATCAATCCCCCGCGCGCGCCGTCCCAGATCTCGCCGGCCTGCCTGTTATGCGGCGGGACTAGGTAGATGAGGGCGGCGCTGTTCGGGGCCGAGCGGAGCGGGGGAGTGGGCCTCGCCGGCGGCGGCGGAGGGAAGGATCTGTGCTACTGGCCGCCGGGGAAGCTGCTGGTGGAGCCCCGGTCGGTGCTCGACTGCTCGCGCAGGCTCAGCAGCCCGCCCAACTCCGCATCCACGCTGTCGTCGTCCCTCGGCGGCGGCGCGGCTGACTCCACCGGCGTGGCGGCGGTTTCCGAGAGCAGCGCCGGCGACGCCGAGGCCACCAAATGGGCCGACCACGGCGCCGGCGGCGGCGGATGTGAGCTTCCGCCCATTCCCGGGGCGCTGGATGGAGGGGAGGGCTGGGATGCCATGCTCGGCAACGCCGCTGCGGCCGCCGCGGCCGGGCAGGACCAGACCTTCTTGAACTGGATCATGGGGGCCGCTGGCGACCTGGAGCTGCCCGTCCCGCCGCTTCCAATGCATCAGCAGCCGCTCGTCGACAATGCGGGCGGCTTCGGATTCTCGTCCGTGGACCCGCTCGGCTTCTCGCTCGACCACCACCTCGGCGGCGCCTCCTCCGACCTGTCGTCCTCCGGCGCCATGTCGCACAGCACCACCGGCGGGGGTGGCGGTGGCGGCAGCAAAGCCTCCTCGGCCTTCGGCCTTTTCTCACCGGAGGCCGCCTCTCTCCAGCCCCCGCCGCCTCCGATGCTGTTCCACGAAGGTATCGACACGAAGCCCCCTCTCCTCGGACCGCAGTCGCATGGCCTCTTCAACCAGTACCAGCACCAGCACCAGCACCAGCCGCCGCCTCCCGCCGCAGCCTTCTTCATGCCCCTCGCTTCCTTCTCCGATCACAACCAGCGCTCACAACTCCACCAGCCGCCGCCCAAGCGCCACCACTCCGTTCCAGACGACCTCTACCTCACCCGAAACCACCTAGGCACGTCGGCGGCGGCGGCCTTCCCCCTGCTACATGGCTCACTCCCGTTCCAGCTCCAGCCTTCGCCGCCACCGCTTCGCGGGGCGATGAAGACGACGGCTGCCGAGGCAGCGCAGCAGCAGCTGCTGGACGAGCTGGCTGCCGCGGCAAAGGCAGCTGAGGCCGGTAATTCCACTGGCGCGCGTGAGATATTGGCGCGGCTCAATCACCAGCTTCCCCCCCTTGGGAAGCCCTTCCTCCGGTCGGCTTCCTACCTCAGGGAGGCCCTCCTCCTCGCGCTCGCCGATGGACACCACGGCGCCTCCCGCATCACCTCACCGCTCGACGTCGCCCTCAAGCTGGCGGCCTACAAGTCCTTCTCCGACCTGTCGCCCATGCTGCAGTTCGCTAACTTCACCGCCACGCAGGCGCTTCTCGACGAAATCGCCTGCAGCGCCGCTTCCTGCATCCATATCATTGACTTCGATCTTGGTGTAGGCGGGCAGTGGGCTTCCTTCATGCAGGAGCTTGCTCATCGCCGTGGCACTGGCGGCGTGGCTTTGCCGTTGCTGAAGCTGACGGCCTTCGTTTCAGATGCTTCTCACCATCCACTGGAGCTTCATCTTACTCAGGATAACCTCACGCAGTTTGCTGCTGATCTTGGAATTCCCTTCGAGTTCAATGCCGTCAGTCTTGATGCTTTCAGTCCGGCGGAGCTCATTTCTCCTACTGGCGACGAAATTGTAGCTGTGAGCCTCCCTGTTGGTTGCTCTGCTCGTGCACCACCGCTGGCTGTAATCCTTCGGTTGGTGAAACAGCTTGGTCCTAAGATTGTGGTCGCCATGGACTATGGAGCTGATCGTGCTGACCTCCCGTTCTCACAGCACTTCCTGCATTGCTTTCAATCCTGCATGTTCCTCCTTGACTCGCTTGATGCTGCTGGAATTGACGCCGATTCTGCCTGTAAGATTGAGAAGTTTCTGATCCAACCAAGAGTCGAAGATGCGGTGCTTGGGCGGCGCAAGACCGACAAAGCAGTGTCATGGCGGAATGTGTTTGCTGCTGCTGGCTTCACACCTGTGCCGCTCAGCAATCTTGCGGAGGCACAGGCCGACTGCCTCTTGAAGCGGGTGCAGGTCCGAGGGTTCCACGTCGAGAAACGCGGGGTTGCGCTCACTCTCTATTGGCAGCGTGGTGAGCTCGTCTCAGTATCAGCTTGGCGGTGCTGATCGTCGGTCGCCGCCACCGTTCGCAGGCATCTTCAACTCCAGTAATGTTCATTTTGTCTTGCAATTAAAATGTTGCGAAGGAGACTACTATCTTGGTTGTTGGACACCCCGTATCGCTTTTCATCGCAACTTATTTAGCTAGGACTAGTGGATTTAGCAACATTCGTGTCGGTGACTCTATAGTGTAATGATGTTGCTCTAGGTTCTTACCACGATGTTCACACTCTCTGCTCATTTAGCATTTATCATGTCATTTCAAGGATTGCTTGTGAGTCGAGAGGATAATTTTAACCAGTGGAACTGTTCTATGGTACAGTATTGATATCTGCTCATGTTACTTTAGTTATTCCTGGTGCAACTTACTTGTGCACTTTCTGTTGTTGAATTGAACTGTTTATTTTAGCAATGTTTAAATAGTCTTAGTGGTATTATTTGGGGTTGAACTTCTGTAGGACTAGAATATATGACATAAAGCTTAGGGACAGATCTTGCCATAGTGCATTTTGCCTAGATGTTTAGAGACAACAGAGCAGAATCTTTATACAAGAGAAAAAAAAGAGAACTGAACTGAAATTTGGTAAGGGGACTAGGGGTCCCATGGATGTCCATCTCATAATTCACATTAGTACCTTGTCTATATGATGACCTGTACTTGCTATAGAATAGGGCCTCTTTTGATCTGCAGGATTCTGAAAACGTTGGAATAGAAAAAACATAGGATTGAAATGTCATGCTCATCTAAATCTTACAAGATTTTTGGTTGTTTGATTGCATCATAGGAAAAACAAAGGATTCTTTTAAAGAAGTTTGAGTGGATGCTAGAAACCCTATGGGAAGTACTCCCTCCGTAAAGAAATATAAGAGCATTTAGAATACTAATTTAGTGATCTTAACGCCCTTATATTTCTTTACAGAGGGAGTAGTACATAAAAATCCTTAGGAATTCTTGTAGGATTCGATCCTATGAATCAAACAACCAACATAGAAAAAATTCCTAAGGATTCTAATCCTCCCAAATTCGTATGAAAACTCTTTGAATCAATGGAGCCCTAATATGGTCTGCAGAGGCACCAGCACAGATGTGGATTTCATGTCAACAATGGATTACCACTACTGGTTATATCTTCAGATTGAACTTTCTCTTGGTATTTATTAGCCTGTTATAGCTGTTATACTCCATAGTCTGAACTTTTGACTAACTCTCATCATGTGGCATGGTTCCAACGTCCAAGCCAAGGCTTGGTTTCCAAGTAGCGTAGCTACTGAGAGAAGGAAGAAGAATGTGAAGTATCTCTAGGAATAGACAGTGGTACTCGATTAGCTAATGTGCAAACAAGGTGATGAGCAAAATTTGGCCATTCTGTTATATTTCCACAATAGACTTGGCGCCAACAGGACATGGCAAGCACGAAACAACACACACGCGCCTACCGTAATTTCCCGAGAATGTGCCGCGGTGGGGTGTCTATGCTGTGTGCTGGCGCCTTGGTTGGTTGGTGTTTTATTTCAAGATAGGCCTGGTTTTGAACTGAAAAGAAGGAGGAGACCCCTGGTTTTTTTTCTTAGTATATCTCATCGGCGTGGTGCCTTGATGATGGCGTTCGTATTTTACTTGGCCAACCGGCCATGCCGGCGATGTGTGACGTAAGTTGCTGTCTGCGCAAGCCATCTACTCATATCTGCCTGCAAAATCTTAAAAAGTCTCTTGAGACCAGAGCACAGCTAAAAAGGTTAGGTTTAGGTCCTGTCTCGGACATTGGATTCTCTGTTTTCGCTTAGGTTTGTGCGGAAACTGATCTGTTCTGCCACTCGAATTCAGATCGAGTTTCATGTGGCCTCTGATTTCCGTTTACCTTTGCTGCATTACTGCGTGCGGTCAGTGTGGAGCTTGCTTGTCACTCACAGTAGGGACAACTCTGCTGCTGAGTTTCTTTCTTTTATATCAATCCTCCTCATCTACCGCTTGCATAATGCATGCCCTACCAGCGCCATCATATGGTGTGCCCTACTACCACCTCGGATTTTTAAATGGGGGAGGGGCTGTTTTTATCTGCGTTTTAAAAATGAAATACTTACAAAAGTCTGAGAGAGAGAGGGAGAGACCCGGACAAGGGCACTGGCTGGCCCTGTAGTTTATTTATCTAGGGCTTATTTCATCTTGGGTCATCTCCGTCCCACATGGGGGGTGTCCCCTCCTGCCTCCTGTTCCACATTCTCGCCTTCATGATCGCCTCTGCCCCCGTGCTGGCTTCCAGCCACTTAAAAATCCTCGTCCTCTGTACTGCCTGTACTAGTTTGTTGTTGTTGTTGAGGAGCGGCTCCTTCTTTTTCGCCGGAGGGCGGGAGCCAACAAATCTGGGATTTGAAAGCCTGAGAACCCCACGTTACTGGTGTGACAGCGGAGTGGAGTCGGTTTTCCACTTTCCCCTGGCGAGTAACCGATCATCTTGCGCGTCAAGGCATTTTGTATATTTTGAGACAAACAAAGTACAACACGTGGATGTGCACACACGCTTAGGGCATCTCCAACGGCAACCCGTAAAAAACATCCTGCATTCGTCCGTGGACAAAGGGGACTAGTCCGCGAACTTGGATGTGGAAGACAACTATCCACACTAGCCGCATACATTTCAGACCGCATTTTAACTAACCGGATGAAATTCATTCAAAATGGCCGATATTCATCAAAGTCCGGATAGAAAATAACACAAATCATCCACACATAGCATGCAAATTAAGTCTAGTACAACAAGATCTCAAATTCGACTAGACCCCGGATGTCCGACAAGTTTTTCATGAACATATCATGTCCTCCCACACATACTTCCCCTTCAGCTTCATCCAGTAGTGTGTGCACGTAAATGGCCGTCCCGTTGACCTGTGGTACAACACGACGGCTCGTGCGGGCTACATAAAATGTGTAGACCAACACTGAGTGAATGAATCAATCAACAAGTTTAGCAAAAGGAAGTAAAACTTATCGTCTCCTCCATGCCAGCGTGTAATGGCCACCTTGCCTGGAGCTGACTGATCAAGTTACAGTACTTGATGAGGCTGACCTGGATAGTGTGCCAGCAATACGACAACGACCTCACATTGCATGGTCGCATGATGTACACGTCGTAGGGCGCAATGTGCTTTTCTGCGTGAAACTTTTCATGCACTTGCTCCCAGAAGGATGGCCCTCTTGTCCTGACTATGAAATATGCGGATACGGCCAGCCACGCATCGCACAACAACTCATCCTTCACGGTCGAGTAGCTCACCATCATTCGTACTCTAAAAACGACATAGCATTTGAAAATGAGCTCAATGGCATTTGACCGAACACCTGCCAGGCGTGGTGTCTGCCATGGAGGTCGTCGACAGGGGGCAGAGTGTACCTGGGTACAAACGCCTCCAGGGCTGAAAGCTCCGTCGGAATGGTGAGCGGGCGCGTCGGTGCTGGTTGCGGACGTCCAGCAATGTTGGACATATGCCCTAGAGGCAATAATAAATGGTTATTATTATATTTCTTTGTTCATGGTAATTGTCTATTATTCATGCTATAATTGTATTATCCGGAAATCGTAATACATGTGTGAATACATAGACCACAAAGTGTCCCTAGTAAGCCTCTAGTTGACTAGCTCGTTGATCAACAGATAGTCATGGTTTCCTGACTATGGACATTGGATGTCATTGATAACGGGATCACATCATTAGGAGAATGATGTGATGGACAAGACCCAATCCTAAGCATAGCATAAAAGATCGTGTAGTTTCGTTTGCTAGAGCTTTTCCAATGTCAAGTATCTTTTCCTTAGACCATGAGATCGTGTAACTCCCAGATACCGTAGGAGTGCTTTGGGTGTGCCAAACGTCACAACGTAACTGGGTGACTATAAAGGTGCACTACGGGTATCTCCGAAAGTGTCTGTTGGGTTGGCACGGATCGAGACTGGGATTTGTCACTCCGTGTGACGGAGAGGTATCTCTGGGCCCACTCGGTAATGCATCATCATAATGAGCTCAATGTGACTAAGGCGTTAGTCACGGGATCATGCATTGCGGTACGAGTAAAGAGACTTGCCGGTAACGAGATTGAACAAGGTATTGGGATACCGACGATCGAATTTCGGGCAAGTAACATACCGATTGACGAAGGGAATTGCATACGGGATTGATTGAATCCTCGACACCGTGGTTCATCCGATGAGATCATCCTGGAACATGTGGGAGCCAACATGGGTATCCAGATCCCGCTGTTGGTTATTGGCCGGAGAGGCATCTCGGTCATGTCTGCATGTCTCCCGAACCCGTAGGGTCTACACACTTAAGGTCCGGTGACGCTAGGGTTGTAGAGATATATGTATGCAGAAACCCGAAAGTTGTTCCGAGTCCCGATGAGATCCCGGACGTCACGAGAGGTTCCGGAATGGTCCGGAGGTGAAGAATTATATATAGGAAGTCCAGTTTCGGCCACCGGGAAAGTTTCGGGGGTTACCGGTATTGTACCGGGACCACCGGAAGGGTCCCGGGGGTCCACCGGGTGGGGCCACCTATCCCGGAGGGCCCCGTGGGCTGAAAGTGGAAGGGAACCAGCCCTTAGTGGGCTGGGGCGCCCCCCTTGGGCCTCCCCCCATGCGCCTAGGGTTGGGAACCCTAGGGGGGGAGTTCCCCCTTGCCTTGGGGGGCAAGGCACCCCTTCCCCCCCACTTGGCCGCCGCCCCCCCTTTGGATCTGATCTACAGGGCCGGCGCCCCCCCAGGGGGCCTATATAAAGGGGGGGAGGGAGGGCAGCATACAACAGCCTTGGGCGCCTCCCTCCTCCCCTGCAACACCTCTCTCTCTCTCGCAGAAGCTTAGCAAAGCCCTGCCGAGACCCGCTACATCCACCACCACGCCGTCGTGCTGTTGGATCTCCATCAACCTCTCCTTCCCCCTTGCTGGATCAAGAAGGAGGAGACGTCGCTGCACCGTACGTGTGTTGAACGCGGAGGTGCCGTCCGTTCGGCACTCGGTCATCGGTGATTTGGATCACGGCGAGTACGACTCCGTCATCCACGTTCATTGGAACGCTTCCGCTCGCGATCTACAAGGGTATGTAGATGCACTCCCTTCCCCTCGTTGCTAGTATACTCCATAGATGCATCTTGGTGAACGTAGGAAAATTTTAAAATTATGCTACGATTCCCAACAGTGGCATCATGAGCCAGGCCTATGCGTAGTTACTATGCACGAGTAGAACACAAAGCAGTTGTGGGCGTTGAGTTTGCCAATTCTTCTTGCCGCTACTAGTCGTTTCTTGTTTCGGCGGCATTGTAGGATGAAGCGGCCCGGACCGACCTTACACGTACGCTTACGTGAGACAGGTTCCACCGACTGACATGCACTAGTTGCATAAGGTGGCTAGCGGGTGTCTGTCTCTCCTACTTTAGTCGGAACGGATTCGATGAAAAGGGTCCTTATAGGGTAAATAGAAATTGGCAAATCACGTTGTGGTCATACGTAGGTAAGAAAACGTTCTTGCTAGAAACCTACAAACCACGTAACAACTTGCAACAACAATTAGAGGACGTCTAACTTGTTTTTGCAGCAAGTGCTATGTGATGTGATATGGCCAGAAGATGTGATGAATGATATATGTGATGTATGAGATTGATCATATTCTTGTAATAGGAATCACGACTTGCATGTCGATGAGTATGACAACCGGCAGGAGCCATAGGAGTTGTCTTTATTATTTTGCATGACCTGCGTGTCATTGAATAACGCCATGTAAATTACTTTACTTTGTTGCTAAACGGGTTAGCCATAGAAGTAGAAGTAATCGTTGGCGTGACGACTTCATGAAGACACAATGATGGAGATCATGATGATGGAGATCATGGTGTCATGCCGGTGACAAAGATGATCATGGTGCCCCGAAGATGGAGATCAAAGGAGCATGATGATATTGGCCATATCATGTCACTATTTGATTGCATGTGATGTTTATCATGTTTTTGCATCTTATTTGCTTAGAACGACGGTAGCAAGTAGGATGATCCCTTATAATAATTTCAAGAAAGTGTTCACCCTAACTGTGCACCGTTGCGAAGGTTCGTTGTTTCAAAGCACCACGTGATGATCGGGTGTGATAGATTCTAACGTTCGAATACAACGGGTGTTGACGAGCCTAGCATGTACAGACATGGCCTCGGAACACACGCAATACACTTAGGTTGACTTGACGAGCCTAGCATGTACAGACATGGCCTCGGAACACGGAGGACCGAAAGGTCGAGCATGAGTCGTATAGAAGATACGATCAACATGGAGATGTTCACCGATCTTGACTAGTCCGTCTCACGTGATGATCGGACACGGCCTAGTTGAATTCGGATCATGTTTCACTTAGATGACTAGAGGGATGTCTATCTGAGTGGGAGTTCATTAAATAATTTGATTAGATGAACTTAATTATCATGAACTTAGTCTAAAATCTTTACACTATGTCTTGTAGATCAAATGGCCAACGTTGTCCTCAATTTCAATGCGTTCCTAGAGAAAACCAAGCTGAAAGATGATGGCAGCAACTATACGGACTGGGTCCGGAACCTGAGGCTCATCCTCATAGTAGCCAAGAAAGATTATGTCTTAGAAGCACCGCTAGGTGAAGCACCAATCCCAGAGAACCAAGACGTTATGAACGCTTGGCAGCAGCATGCTGATGATTACTCCCTCGTTCAGTGCGGCATGCTTTACAGCTTAGAACCGGGTCTCCAAAAGCGTTTTGAGAAACATGGAGCATATGAGATGTTCGAGGAGCTGAAACTGGTTTTTCAAGCTCATGCCCGGGTCGAGAGATATGAAGTCTCCGACAAGTTCTTCAGCTGTAAAATGGAGGAGAACAGTTCTGTTAGTGAGCACATACTCAGAATGTCTGGGTTGCACAACCGCTTGTCTCAGCTGGGAGTTAATCTCCCGGATGACGCGGTCATTGACAGAATCCTCCAGTCGCTTCCACCAAGCTACAAGAGCTTTGTGATGAATTACAATATGCAGGGGATGGAAAAGACCATTCCTGAAGTATATTCAATGCTGAAATCAGCGGAAGGGGAGATCAGAAAAGAACATCAAGTGTTGATGGTGAATAAAACCACTAAGTTCAAGAAGGGCAATGGTAAGAAGAACTTCAAGAAGGACGGCAAGGGAGTTGCCGCGCCCGGTAAACCAGTTACTGGGAAGAAGTCAAAGAATGGACCCAAGCCCGAGACTGAGTGCTTTTATTGCAAGGGAAGTGGTCACTGGAAGCGGAACTGCCCCAAATATTTAGCGGACAAGAAGAAGGCCGGCAACACCCAAGGTATATGTGATATACAAGTAATTGATGTGTACCTTACCAGTACTCGTAGTAGCTCCTGGGTATTTGATACCGGTGCAGTTGCTCATATTTGTAACTCAAAACAGGAACTACGGAATAAACGGAGACTGGCAAAGGACGAGGTGACGATGCGCGTCGGGAATGGTTCCAAGGTCGATGTGATCGCCGTTGGCACGCTACCTCTGCATCTACCCACGGGATTAGTTTTAAACCTCAATAATTGTTATTTAGTGCCAGCTTTGAGCATGAACATTGTATCTGGATCTCGTTTAATTCGAGATGGCTACTCATTTAAATCTGAGAATAATGGTTGTTCTATTTATTTGAGAGATATGTTTTATGGTCATGCCCCGCTAGTCAATGGTTTATTTTTGATGAATCTCGAACGTGATGTTACACATATTCATAGTGTGAATACCAAAAGATGTAAAGTTGATAACGATAGTCCCACATACTTGTGGCACTGCCGCCTTGGTCACATTGGTGTCAAGCGCATGAAGAAGCTCCATGCAGATGGACTTTTGGAGTCTCTTGATTACGAATCATTTGACACGTGCGAACCATGCCTCATGGGTAAGATGACCAAGACTCCGTTCTCCGGAACAATGGAGCGAGCAACCAACTTATTGGAAATCATACATACCGATGTGTGTGGTCCAATGAGTGTTGAGGCTCGCGGAGGATATCGTTATGTTCTCACTCTCACTGATGACTTAAGTAGATATGGGTATGTCTACCTAATGAAACACAAGTCTGAAACCTTTGAAAAGTTCAAGGAATTTCAGAGTGAGGTTGAGAATCAACGTGACAGAAAAATAAAATTCTTACGATCAGATCGTGGAGGAGAATATTTAAGTCACGAATTTGGTACACACTTAAGGAAATGTGGAATAGTTTCACAACTCACGCCGCCTAGAACACCTCAGCGAAATGGTGTGTCCGAACGTCGTAATCGCACTCTATTGGATATGGTGCGATCTATGATGTCTCTTACCGATCTACCGCTCTCATTTTGGGGTTATGCTTTAGAGACTGCCGCATTCACTTTAAATAGGGCTCCGTCGAAATCCATTGAGACGACACCGTATGAATTATGGTTTGGGAAGAAACCTAAGCTGTCGTTTCTAAAAGTTTGGGGATGCGATGCTTATGTCAAGAAACTTCAACCTGAAAAGCTCGAACCCAAATCGGAAAAATGCGTCTTTATAGGATACCCTAAGGAAACTATTGGGTATACCTTCTACCTCAGATCCGAGGGTAAGATCTTCGTTGCTAAGAACGGGTCCTTTCTAGAGAAGGAGTTTCTCTCGAAAGAATTGAGTGGGAGGAAAGTGGAACTTGATGAGGTGATAGTCACCCCTTCCGAACCGGAAAGTAGCGCAGCGCGGGAAAATGTTCCTGTGGTGCCTACACCGACTGGGGAGGAAGTTAATGATGATGATCATGAAACTTCAGATCAAGTTACTGAACTTCGTAGGTCCACAAGGACACGTTCCGCACCAGAGTGGTACGGCAACCCTGTCCTGGAAATCATGTTGTTAGACAACGGTGAACCTTCGAACTATGAAGAAGCGATGGCGGGCCCGGATTCCGACAAATGGCTAGAAGCCATGAAATCCGAGATAGAATCCATGTATGAAAACAAAGTATGGACTTTGACTGACTTGCCCGATGAGTGGCGAGCCATAGAAAACAAATGGATCTTTAAGAAGAAGACGGACGCAGATGGTAATGTGACCATCTACAAAGCTCGACTTGTCGCTAAGGGTTATCGACAAGTTCAAGGGGTTGACTAAGATGAGACTTTCTCACCCGTAGCGAAGCTGAAGTCCGTCCGAATCATGTTAGCAATTGCCGCATACTATGATTATGAGATATGGCAGATGGACGTCAAAACGGCATTCCTTAACGGCTTCCTTGAGGAAGAGTTGTATATGATGTAGCCGGAAGGTTTTGTCGATCCTAAGGATGCTAACAAAGTATGCAAGCTCCAACGCTCAATCTATGGGCTGGTGCAAGCATCTCGGAGTTGGAACATTCGCTTTGATGAGATGATCAAAGCGTTTGGGTTCACACAGACTTATGGAGAAGCCTGTGTTTACAAGAAAGTGAGTGGGAGCTCTGTAGCATTTCTCATATTATATGTGGATGACATACTGTTGATGGGAAATGATATAGAATTCTTGGAAAGTATAAAGGCCTATTTGAATAAGTGTTTTTCAATGAAGGACCTTGGAGAAGCTGCTTATATATTAGGCATCAAGATCTATAGAGATAGATCAAGACGCCTCATTGGTCTTTCACAGAGTACATACCTCGACAAGATATTGAAGAAGTTCAATATGGATCAGTCCAAGAAGGGGTTCTTGCCTGTATTGCAAGGTGTGCAATTGAGCACGGCTCAATGCCCGACCACGGTAGAAGATATAAAAGAGATGAGTGTCATCCCCTATGCCTCGGCCATAGGGTCTATTATGTATGCCATGCAGTGTACCAGACCTGATGTAAACCTTGCCGTAAGTTTGGTAGGAAGGTACCAAAGTAATCCCGGCAAGGAACACTGGACAGCGGTCAAGAATATCCTGAAGTACCTGAAGAGGACTAAGGATATGTTTCTCGTTTATGGAGGTGACGAAGAGCTCGTCGTAAAGGGTTACGTCGATGCTAGCTTCGGCACAGATCTGGATGACTCGAAGTCACAGACCGGATACGTGTATATTTTAAATGTAGGAGCAGTAAGCTGGTGCAGTTGCAAGCAAAGCGTCGTGGCGGGATCTACATGTGAAGCGGAGTACATGGCAGCCTCGGAGGCAGCACAGGAAGCAGTCTGGATGAAGGAGTTCATTACCGACCTAGGGGTGATTCCCAATGCGTCGGGCCCGATGACTCTCTTCTGTGACAACACTGGAGCTATTGCCCTTGCGAAGGAGCCCAGGTTTCACAGGAAGACCAGGCATATCAAGCGTCGCTTCAACTCCATTCGTGAAAGTGTTCAAAATGGAGACATAGATATTTGTAAAGTACATACGGACCTGAATGTAGCAGATCCGTTGACTAAACCTCTCCCTAGGGCAAAACATGATCAACACCAGGACGCAATGGGTGTTCGATTCATCACAATGTAACTAGATTATTGACTCTAGTGCAAGTGGGAGACTGTTGGAAATATGCCCTAGAGGCAATAATAAATGGTTATTATTATATTTCTTTGTTCATGGTAATTGTCTATTATTCATGCTATAATTGTATTATCCGGAAATCGTAATACATGTGTGAATACATAGACCACAAAGTGTCCCTAGTAAGCCTCTAGTTGACTAGCTCGTTGATCAACAGATAGTCATGGTTTCCTGACTATGGACATTGGATGTCATTGATAACGGGATCACATCATTAGGAGAATGATGTGATGGACAAGACCCAATCCTAAGCATAGCATAAAAGATCGTGTAGTTTCGTTTGCTAGAGCTTTTCCAATGTCAAGTATCTTTTCCTTAAACCATGAGATCGTGTAACTCCCGGATACCGTAGGAGTGCTTTGGGTGTGCCAAACGTCACAACGTAACTGGGTGACTATAAAGGTGCACTACGGGTATCTCCGAAAGTGTCTGTTGGGTTGGCACGGATCGAGACTGGGATTTGTCACTCCGTGTGACGGAGAGGTATCTCTGGGCCCACTCGGTAATGCATCATCATAATGAGCTCAATGTGACTAAGGCGTTAGTCATGGGATCATGCATTGCGGTACGATTAAAGAGACTTGCCGGTAACGAGATTGAACAAGGTATTGGGATACTGACGATCGAATCTCGGGCAAGTAACATACCGATTGACGAAGGGAATTGCATACGGGATTGATTGAATCCTCGACACCGTGGTTCATCCGATGAGATCATCGTGGAACATGTGGGAGCCAACATGGGTATCCAGATCCCGCTGTTGGTTATTGACCGGAGAGGCGTCTCGGTCATGTCTGCATGTCTCCCGAACCCGTAGGGTCTACACACTTAAGGTCCGGTGACGCTAGGGTTGTAGAGATATATGTATGCGGAAACCCGAAAGTTTTTCGGAGTCCCGGATGAGATCCCGGACGTCACGAGAGGTTCCGGAATGGTCCGGAGGTGAAGAATTATATATAGGAAGTCCAGTTTCGGCCACCGGGAAAGTTTCGGGGGTTACCGGTATTGTACCGGGACCACCGGAAGGGTCCCGGGGGTCCACCGGGTGGGGCCACCTATCCCGGAGGGCCCCGTGGGCTGAAAGTGGAAGGGAACCAGCCCTTAGTGGGCTGGGGCGCCCCCCTTGGGCCTCCCCCCATGCGCCTAGGGTTGGGAACCCTAGGGGGGAGTTCCCCCTTGCCTTGGGGGGCAAGGCACCCCTTCCCCCCCACTTGGCCGCCGCCCCCCCTTTGGATCTGATCTCCAGGGCCGGCGCCCCCCAGGGGGCCTATATAAAGGGGGGGAGGGAGGGCAGCATACAACAGCCTTGGGCGCCTCCCTCCTCCCCTGCAACACCTCTCTCTCTCTCTCTCGCAGAAGCTTAGCAAAGCCCTGCCGAGACCCGCTACATTCACCACCACGCCGTCGTGCTGTTGGATCTCCATCAACCTCTCCTTCCCCCTTGCTGGATCAAGAAGGAGGAGACGTCGCTGCACCGTACGTGTGTTGAACGCGGAGGTGCCGTCCGTTCGGCACTCGGTCATCGGTGATTTGGATCACGGCGAGTACGACTCCGTCATCCACGTTCATTGGAACGCTTCCGCTCGCGATCTACAAGGGTATGTAGATGCACTCCCTTCCCCTCGTTGCTAGTATACTCCATAGATGCATCTTGGTGAACGTAGGAAAATTTTAAAATTATGCTACGATTCCCAACAGGCAATGCCTCTGTGGTGGCCGGAGACGAACAACAACGGCGGCGGAGGTGGAGGGTGTGGATGCAAAGCAAGGGGAGAAGGGGCGGAGTGGAAGGAAATGGGACTTGGGGGGGGGAATTGGGTGGTCCGAGGTGTCGGAGTCCTACGTTTTGGGTGTCTGGACTCCCGCAAACCTGATACTTCTCCAACATACCTATAATTTTTGATTGTTCCATGCTATTATAGTATCAATCTTGGATGTTTTATATGCAATTATATGCAATATTATATAACTTTTTGGGACTAACTGTTGGAAATATGCCCTAGAGGCAATAATATTTGTATTACTCTCTTCGTCTCAAAATAGTTGTCTTGACTCTTGTACAACTTTGTACTAAAGTTAGTATAATGTTGAGACACTTATTTTGGGACGGAGGAAGTATTATATTTCCATATTCATAGTTAAGAGTTTATATTCTATGTTATAACTGCTATGGTCCTGGAATATGCGATTCAGTGGAAAACTCATATGCACGTGTGGAATGATAAACGGTAAATAAAAGGTCCCTAGTCACGCCTCTAAGACTAGCTCAAGTGTTGTTAGTAATCACGTTTTTCGGATTTAGGATATCATTAATTGTAACGATAGTCCTAAAACAACATTGAGATTATGACGTTGGAAGAACGATCATATTGAATCGACCCAATCTTGTTTGTTATGAATTGAGTTAATATCGTGTGCATTCAATTGTAATAACACGGAGTGTTAACGTGTGATATTTCTCCTTAGACCATGAGAGTTTCGTGGTCACTTCCTACCGTATAGTGGGCTTTGGGGTTGCTCAAACGTCACCCGTAACACGGTGATCATAACGAGAACTTACAGGTTCATCGGAAAGTTTGACAAGTTGCCAGATAGCTCGAGAGTGGGATTTGCTCCTCCGACGATGGAGAGATATTCTTAGGGTCCTCTCGGTGTGACAACATCCATCATCGTCTCGCCAGACACAGGTGACTACATCACAGGGATGCCGAAACACGTCAACGAGAAAGAAGCACAAAACCGGTAACGAGAGCAATGGTATAGTGAGCATGGTGATGACTCGGCAGGATACTGATGCACACTAGGTTTTGTAAAGTATCGCGAAGCAAAGGGAGCATCACATGATAACCTAAGGTTCACTCGAATATCATTCATCTGCTCACAGGCATCGATATGGACGTCCACAGCCCCGCTGCTGGTCATTGAACGAATGGGTTTCGTTCATGTCTATGAGTTACCGAACCTACAGGGTCACAAGCCTAAGGCAATCACGATCTGATGAGTGTTAGTAGGATGGGAGTGATGAGAATATATTTGTGGAATTGTTTCATTAATATTCGGAATAGTTCCGAGAGGATCCGGAAGCGCTAACGAAATAGGCTTTCGCCCCGCTTTATAGATAAAGCATACATCCATACAACCAAGTCTCAACCATAGTGATAAAAGGAAACTGCTGGGGCCACAACACAAACACGCCCAAACGAAATAAGAAGAAACATAAAAAGGCCACCAGGGCAAGCTACGAAGCAGACGAACGGTCGGAGAGCCGACGCGCGGAAGACAGCAGAGCGTCCAGATAGAGCTGAAGCCGGTCACAATCTCTTGGCCTAGCGAGCGGATGCCAGTGCTGCAAGAAGGCAGGAAATTTGAAGAACAAGTCAGAAGCACGCCGAGGGAACACCCACTCAATCACCATCTTATTGCGGGTAGTCCATAGAGTCCACATCATAGTCGTGAAGATAAGCGAGAACAGTCGGAACTTACGGCCAACCTGAGTGGCCCTTACCTGCAGAAACTCTGCAAGGTCATGGGCCTCCCACTCCGGTCCCAGAGCCTCATGAACAAAGCACCAAAGTGCCTGTGCTGCTACACACGAGAACAAAATGTGCGTTCTTGTTTCTGGGATGAGGCAAAGGGGGCAAAGGCCATTGCTCAGACCATGGCGTTTCAACACCTCGGTCCCCGAAGGTAAACGATCTCTGAGAAGCTGCCACACGAAAATCTTGATCTTCAGGGGCATCGGCACCTTCCACAATGGGGATAACCACTGGAGAACCGGCAGCCAGCATAGCGCCTGATAAGCGGAACTTACGGAGAATTCTCACGAAGGAGAAATACTCCAAGAAACAGTGTCAGGATCCTAGGACAAAGGAAGAGGGACTACTTCCCTCAAGTCTGCCCATTCCTGCACCTCAGTTGGTCCGAATGAGTGGCGGAACACAATGTTCCATCCCTCATCCAAAGCACCCACAGAAACAAGAACAGCTGGGTCGTAAAAAATCGCAAAGAGCCTTAGAAACCGCATGCGAAGAGGCTCCTCATCAAGCCAGGGGTCCAACCAAAATTGGGTCCCAGACCCATTACCAACCGAGAACCGCAAACCCAGCCTAATCTCATCCTTGATGGCCTGGACAGATTTCCAAAACTGGGACCCAGCCGAGTGCAAGCAAGCCAAGAGGGGCTGGCCCTGCAGGTACTTGGACTCAATCAGCTGCAGCCAGTTTCGGTGTTTCGGGGTCACCGGAAGGGTTTCGGTGAATATCGAGTAATACCGGGTATTACCGATAAATGATATATAGGTGGAAAATGTTTCCAGAATGTTAAATTATATATAAAATGGTCTGAAAGTATTTAAAACAATTTTATATTTCATTTAATATCAACGGGCCTAAAAAGGCCAAGAGGTGGAAATCAACTTGGGCCACAAGGGCCCAAGTGGGGAGAGGCGCCCCTTCCCTAAGGAAGGAGGCCGAATAGGAGTAGAGGAGGAGTCCAACTCCTCCTCCCCTTGGCTGGACGCCCCAAGGAGTGTTTCCCTCCTTGGTGGCAGCCCTCCCTCTCCCCTCTAACCTATATATAGTGGAGGTTTGGTGCCCAATTGAACACACAGTTTTTGGAGCCTCCTCTAGGTCTTCTAGTTCATGTTCTAGTTGGTCCTAGTTGACTAATTAGAGCTTGGCTAATACTCTTGTCCTCATAATTAGAAGCCTAGCAAAAGAGCATGGTGCCCCCATGTTTGGTTTTGGTAATTGATGACAATCTTTTTGGACTAATGGTTGCCTTAAGCTATATTTGAAGGGTTTGTCCATAGGCATTTCTTGAAGTCCATTTGTTTGTTTCAAGGAGATTATGTGATGACCAAGGTGCTATTCAAGGAATTATCCAAAGATTGGTCATAGAGAAGACATGATACAAGGTTGATCAAGACTAAGTCAAAGAGTGAATCTAGTTGATGAACACACAAAGCGTACAAGATGTACGGAGAGGTATGGTAAGCATTATCCACTACGCTTTGTGTACTAACCCATGGTCTACGTAAGAGTTATATGTGGGGTTAGGTATGTTTCCATGGGCTTGCGCCAAGAGTAAAATCTCATACAATACAAGGAGGATGACATCAAGTGGTGATAGTGATCAAGTTTGTGGTGTGCAAGTTCAAGTGGAGCATCACGAAGAGATCGGGCTTGAAGCTTGTCGTCCATTGTGGTGACGATGGACTTGTGAAGATGTGCCTAAGAGTGGCTCACCCATAGTGGAGTATGGGGGAGTAATCTACTAGTGTTCATCGAGCCAGCGCAATCAAGAAACGCGGTCCAACTTGAGGAGGTCAAGATCGTCATCATCTAGATCAAGTGGATTATGCGCAAGGCAAAAGTTTGTCCGTGATAGGTTTTCTATTTTACCAGTCTCATGGTGTTATTTAGGAGACCAGGCTATAGGATTGATAGCCGTAATATCAAGGGGGGCACTCGAGTGAGTAGATTGATCGTATTGTTTGTAGAGAGCTCAAACCATTGCATGTCATCATCTTTCTTGGTTCTTATTTGATTCCTCTCCGTGTGGTTTTAGAGTTTGTGTTTGTCTTCTTGTCAAACTCAAGCTCATCGAAAACGGAGTTCTCATGCATCATCTTTGAGTTTTTCGGTGTTGGAGAGTTTGCCAGTTCATACTTGGGGAAGGTCCTCTTCCTATCCTATTGGCATTTCTTCTCCATTGCTAGTTCTTAACAAGCTTGAGTTTGCTGATTGTGGAGCCTGTTTGCACGAGTTATAGCAGTTTCAGTATTGGAGCATCCTTCTATTTTGCTTGGATAGTTTTTCAGTTTTAAACGGTAGTAGAGTGGTAGTACTGCTCTAAGCGGTAGTACTACTCCCCCGAGCGGTAGTACCGCTTGCGCGGTACTTCCGCTTCCCTCTACTGCAACCACTTCTGCTTACTTTTATGCTTCTGTTGCCCAAATTGCTCGAGCAGTAGTAGATCGGTAGTAGAGAGTGGTAGTACTACTTAAGCGGTAGTACTGCTCCCCCGAGCGGTAGTACCTCTCTTGGCAGAACTACCACTCTTGTTTTTCTGTCTCCTTGGGCTGTTTTGACCGTGATAAGCGATAGTACTGCTCCCCCCGAGCAGTAGTACCGCTTCAGCATGACTTGTGGGCATAACTGTTCGATTCGGGGGGGGGCTTATTTAAGGGGGCCTTCTTCCCCAATGGTCCCTATCTTTTGAGCTCGTGTTTTTCCCCCATTGTTAACCTTCTTCGAGCTTGCTATCTCTCAATCCCTCAAATTATTTTTGCTAGTTCTTGAGGGAAAAGAGAGAGAGGAGATCTAGATCTACATTTCCACCAATCACTTTCTCCTCTATGTGAGGGGATCCCCTTGGATCTAGATCTGGGAGTTCTTTGTGTTCTCTTTCTTGTTCTTCCTCTCATATTCCTCCATAGCTTTCGTTGCTTCGGTGGGATTTGAGAGTGAAGGACTTGGGCAGTCCATGTGCCCTTGCCATTGCATTAGGTGCATCGGTTTGAGTTCTCCACAGTGATACGTGGAAGTGAAAGGTGAGAAGCTTATTACTCTTGGGTGTTTGGTCACTGTCGTGGTTTTGTCACGATAGATGCCCTTGTGAAAGGACCTAGGTGTGAGGCCATGGCTACGGCGATTAGCTTAAAGGGGTTGAACGGGACGAGAGACATGAGTTTACCCAGGTTCGGCCCCTCACCCATGAGGTAAAAGCCTACTTCCTTCTTTATGTTGTATTGATTGAGTATCGATTACAAGGGAGCGGAATCGCTTGACCTAGCTATCGATCAATTGTAACTTAACTTTACCCGCCGCAGGCTCTCGCCTTTATATACACAGGTCGAGGCCCTGGGCTTACAAGAGTCCAGGTCGGTTTACACAACGTAACCGACTTTGGTTCTAAATCGCCCCGCCTTATCAGGCAAGTCACCATTGGGCGGCTTAGACCGCCGGGTCTCGTGCCATCTTCTGAGCTTGGGTCCCGTCCGGCTCTCCATGTAAGTCGCCCCCTAGGTTCCATATATTGGATTCTTAGGCCTATCTAAGGCCTTCTTCACGAGTCGCCAATAGTGTAACCCGGCCCCTCATGGGCGGGTCACACCATGGGGTTATATCCCCAACATTAGGCCCCAGATTGATTTGAACTGGTTCATGTCAATCTCCACTGTCCCTAGCTGGCGAGTCTTCTTTGATTCCTTCTAGCGTTTAACCTTGAACAGACCTTTATAACCCGCCATACGAAAATATGATGTCATTTTAAATAAATTCAGAAAAATCTTGTGACGTCACAACGAATCCTTTGCATTAACTAGCCATTCTGAGAATCGAGGCGCACCCTCTATTGAGATAATTATAATGCCTCCTCCATCTTCGGGCCTGTCGTTTCACTATACCACTTTCCCCTTGTAAATAGGCACGGGGGTCCATCTCTTTTCCTTTTTACCCCCGTCGCCTCCACTTCTTCTTCTTTCTCTAGAAGACCGTCATGACCGGAGCTCCGCCACGCCAGCCCAATGACGCTGACTGCCCCTTGCCGTGGCCGCTGCATCAACCTGTTGCGACCAAAGTTCTGCCGCACGCTTCCGCCATTCTCTGGCACCATCAGGTTCCATTCTGCTCCTCCCTCAGATCCAACATTAGGTCACGTCAGTTCTTGTAGTTCATCGGTGTTCATCTTGGCTTATCTAACTTCATCCATCCTATGTCTAGAAGTCGTATTTCAATCCAAAAACAGGATAGGACTAGGGCGGTAGCAGTTTTAGTCCTTATTTCGCATCTTGGATGGATCCCTTCTTTTTCAGAATCAACACACAACCTGCTAGTTCTTCCGCTGTTGCACTTTAGGTTTAAAAATTATTCATCTTTTCTGAACTGCCGTATATCTGTAAATATAGCTGCAATCTGCGAAACTTGTTTGCCCCATACTTAGCAAAATTTCAACAACTTTGGATCCGTATATAATTGATTCGCCCATCATTGTTCAGGCGGCTTAATAATGAATTTGTAACCTGCCTGCATGCTACCGACTTAGATTGTCACAACTTAACCTACCATACCTCAATCAATTTGAGAGTCGCCTTATCCTCTTATCTAGGGCGGCTTATAATTTTTCCATGCTTATAATTTTTCCATGATTCGTCATAATGATTAATCTTATAACCATACCCAGCTTGTTGCTGCTGAAACATCCTTGCAATCACTTAGGCGCCTTTTCATTGCAATATTAACCCGCCATACTTTTATTCCTTGGCGGTAGCTTTTTAATCCGGCCAACCATGACTAAGACTCCCACTTCCTGCGGCTGGGTTGCTTCCAGAGTCTCTGAGCTCTCACTAAATGAATATGTGGACATGGGGGTTTTGCCAGCTAAAGATGTTATTCACTGGTGCGTTCCCGACCCTGAAACTATTCCTCAACCCAGAGAGGGTTAAATTGTTATTTTCTCGGATCAGCTCCTTCATGGCTTTTCACCACCCGGGTCAAAATTCTTCCGGGATGTTTTGCACTTCTACAATATTCATCGTCAATACATTGTCCCCAACTCCATCTCTAACATGTGTAACTCTCAAGTATTCTGTGAGGTGTACCTTCAAGAAGAGCCCACTGTTGACCTCTTCCGAGATTACTTTTATATCAACCGCCAGACTGAAATGTCAGATGGGCCCAGTCTTGAGCTTGGAGGTGTTTCCATCCACAGGCGGAGGGATGTAACCTTTCCCTCAGCCGCACTGCCCATTCATCCCAAAGACTGGAACTATACCTGGTTCTATTGCAAGGACACCTTCCCGGCTGGAGAAAACCCCTTGCCGGGTTACTGCCCCTACCGGCTCACTACCAGCGACGTGCTTCCACGTCGATTGACTGCCGCAGAGCATGCCCAGTATGACCCAACATTTTCAAAGATAAGGGTTCTACTAGCCAACGGCTTAACTGGAGTTGATCTGGTCCGCTGCTGGGTCGCATGGAGGATTTTACCACTGAGCCGGCGCCCCGGCTTAATGTGCCAGTATACTGGTGATACAAAGGATCCGCAGCGTTACGACCAAACACGCTTAACTGATAAAGAAATCAATGACTCAGTTAAGACACTGCTTGGGGAATCTTTAGAGAAGTGCATCAAAGTGGGACTGAACCCTTTCTACACTCTTAACCCGGCTCCTCCTGTAAGCATTTTGAACAAATCTTTATCCTGTTTATCTATCTCTTGCATTTCATATCATTTTAACTTATTGCTCTTGTATATACCTGCCGGCTCTCCCTTCTGGAAGACGAAACTACAAGCTGCCCCGCCCACTAAGAAGCCTAAAGCAAAGACTCGTGCTACGGGCCGCCGTAAGATGCAAATGGTAGAAGAACTTCTTGAGCTAGATGAGTCGGAGGTAGAACTTGACTCCCTTGGTCTTTTCTTTATGAAACTTATTGATGTTGATTCCTCTCAGGAAGAAGTGGAGACGAGCCACGCCGATGCTGCAAAGGTAATTCCTGTATCCTCTGATTCAGAATCTTCGCCAAGAAAGAAAACACGGCAGGTCACCCGGAAAGTAAGACTTTCTCACCCCCTTGCTCATTTGGACCCCGACTTTCTTTTGAAGAAGCAGCAACACGAGTCAAGGCGCCTGACCCGGAGCGGTGGCACTGAAGACCTTGTAGCCGGCTTATCCAACACACCGGCTCCTTGAAAACGTCACAACGAGGTGACTCATCACAGCCCAACCTTATCCCTTCCGAAAGCCGGTCTCATACATCAACCTCTTAATCCTTCTGATTAAAACTATCAGGGAACGCCACCATCATCCGGTGACTCAACTGGAACCTAGCTTCCTGCCTTCATTGTTGCCCAAGGGTAAGTCTTTTCATTTGTTGATAAAAACTTTGTGGCTATGTACTCATAAACTCTTGTATTCCTGTCGCGGGGGCAAAGCAAAGGCGGGCAAAAAACAAAAGGTGGGCGGCTCTTCCAAGGCCCCTGAGACGTCTGAGCCAGAGAAGCAGATGCTGGAGACCCCTGAGGTCCCGATTCAGAATCCTGGAGATTCTATTAACCAGCAAGATAGCCCGCCTCCTCAGACTGACCCTGCGACCTTTGAGCCTATGGATACTGAGGTTAACCCGACAACCATCCATGACCCTCCAAGTCCTAAGCCTACCTATCTCGCCCAATTAACTGAAGAGATACCTCATGAGAAGAACTCCGATGATGTTACTATCACTAGGACGACTTATACAATGCCAGGAGCCTCCATTGTTCTCACCAAGCATAGTACCAAAGAAGAATTACCTTCATTGAAGAAAGGCAAGGCCAAATTGGACCTGGAGAGCTATTCCTCATTCAGTGCAAGTGATGTGTACGCGGGCTATTGATACGTCTCCAACGTATTTATAATTTTTTTATTGTTCCATGCTATTATATTATCTGTTTTGGATGTTTCATATGCTTTCATATGCTATTTATATGATTTTTGGGACTAACGTATTAACCTAGAGCCCAGTGCTAGTTCCTGTTTTTTCCTTGTTTTAGAGTTTCGCATAAAAGGAATACCAAACGGAGTCCAAACGGAATGAAACTTTCACGATGATTTTTCTTGGACCAGAAGACATCCAGAGGACTTGGAGTGCACGTCAGGGAAGCCACGAGGCGTCCACAAGGTCGAAGGGCGTGCCCATGGGGGGTAGGGCGCGCCCCCACCCTTATGGGCCCCTCGTGACTCCACCGACCTATTTCTTCCGCCTATATATTCTCAAATATTCCAAAACCTACCAGGAGAGCCACGAAAACACTTCTCCACGACCGCACCCTTCTGTACCCTTGAGATCCCATCTAGGGACCTTTTCCTGTGTCCTGCTGGAGGGGGAAACGATCACAGAGGGCTTCTACATCAACACCATTGCCTCTCCGATGAAGCGTGAGTAGTTTACCACAGACCTACGGGTCCATAGCTAGTAGCTAGATGGCTTCTTCTCTCTCTTTCATTCTCAATACCATGTTCTCCTCGATGTTCTTGGAGATCTATTCGATGCAATACTCTTTTGCGGTGTGTTTGCCGAGATCCGATGAATTGTGTATTTATGATCAGCTTATCTATGAATATTATTTGAATCTTCTCTGAATTCTTATATGCATGATTTGATATCTTTGCAAGTCTCTTCGAACTATTGATTTGGTTTGGCCAACTAGATTGGTTTTTCTTGCAATGGAAGAAGTGCTCAGCTTTGGGTTCAATCTTGCGGTGCTCGATCCTAGTGACAGAAGGGGAACCGACATGTATTGTATTGTTGCCATCGAGGATAACAAGATGGGGTTTTCATCATATTGCTTGAGTTTATCCCGCTACATCATGTCATCTTACTTAATGCGTTACCATGTTCTTATGAACTTAATACTCTAGATGCAGTCAGGAGTCGGTCGATGTGTGGAGTAATAGTAGTAGATGTAGGCAGGAGTCGGTCTAGTTGATACGGACGTGATGCCTATATTCATGATCATTGCCTTAGATATTGTCATAATTATGCGCTTTTCTATCAATTGCTCGGCAGTAATTTGTTCACCCACCGTAATATTTTCTATCTTGACAGAAGCCTCTAGTGAAACCTATGGCCCCCGGGTCTACTTTCCATCATATAAGTTTCCGATCTACAATTTTAGTTTCCCATTTACTTTCTTTGGAATCTTTTACTTTCCGTTCCATAAACCAAAAATACCAAAAATATTACTTTACCATTTATCCATCTATATGAGATCTCACTTTGCAAATAATCGTGAAGGGATTGACAACCCCTTATCGCGTTGGGTGCAAGTTGGTGTTTGTTTGTGCAGGTATTCGGTGACTTGTGCATTGTCTCCTACTGGATTGATACCTTGGTTCTCTAAACTAAGGGAAATACTTACTCTACTTTATTGAATCACCCTTTCCTCTTCAAGGAAAAAACCAACGCAAGCTCAAGAGGTAGCAGGAAGAATTCCTGGCGCCGTTGCCGGGGAGATCTACGCCAAGCCAAGACATACGAAGTACCCATCATAAACTCACATCTCTCGCATTACATTATTTTCCATTCGCCTCTCATTTTCCTCTCCCCCACTTCTAAAAGATTTTTGAATTTTTTTGCCTTTTCTTCGCCCCTCTTCCATTCGCCTTTTTTGCTTGCCTTTTTTGTGTGCTCGTGTGTTGGATTGCTGGCTTTGTCACGATGAATCAAGATAATACCAAATGGTGTGACTTTTCCAACACCAATAATAATGATTTTATTAGTACTCCGATTGCTCCTGCTACTAATGCGGAATCTTGTGAAATCAACACCGCTTTGCTGAATCTTGTTATGAAAGATCAATTTTCCGGCCTTCCCAATGAAGACGTCGCATCCCATCTTAATAATTTCATTGATTTGTGTGATATGCAAAAGAAAAAAGATGTGGATAATGATATTTTTAAATTGAAGCTATTTCCGTTCTTGCTTAGAGATCGTGCTAAAACTTGGTTTTCATCTTTGCCTAAAAATAGTATTGATTCATGGAATAAGTGTAAAGATGCTTTTATTTCCAAGTATTTTCCTCCCGCTAAGATCATCTCTCTTAGGAACGATATTATGAATTTTAAACAACTTGATCATGAACATGTTGCACAATATTGGGAGAGGATGAAATTAATGATACGGAATTGCCCTACGCATGGTTTGAATTTGTGGATGATTATACAGATTTTTTATGCCGGATTGGATTTTGCTTCTAGAAATCTCTTAGATTCGGCCGCGGGAGGTACTTTTATGGAAATTACATTCGGAGCAGCTATCAAACTCCTAGATAATATTATGGTTAATTATTCTCAATGGCATAACGAAAGATCTTCCACTTGTAAAAAAGTGCATGTAATTGAAGAGATTAATGTTTTGAGTGGAAAGATGGATGAGCTTATGAAATTATTTGCTAGCAAGGGTGCTCCTATTTATACTAATGATATGCTTTTGTCTACTTTGATTGAGAATAATAATGAATCTATGGATGTGAATTTTGTTGGTAGGAACAATTTTGGTAATAACGCGAATAGAGGTAATTTTAATCCTAGGCCGTTTCCTAGTAATTCCTCTAATAATTATGGTAATTCCTACAACAATTCTTATGGAAATTATAATAAGATGCCCTCTAAATTTGAGAATATTGTTAAAGAATTTATGAGTTCGCAAAACAATTTCAATGCTTTGATTGAAGAAAAATTGCTTAAGATTGATGATTTGGCTAGGAACGTGGATAGAATTTCTCTTGATGTTGATTCTTTGAAACTTAGATCTATTCCACCCAAGCATGATATCAATGAGTCTCTCAAATCCATGAGAATTTCCATTGATGAGTGCAAAGAAAGAACCGCTAAGATGCGTGCTAAAAAAGATTGGTTTATAAAAGTGTGTTCTTCTAGTTTTCGTGAAAATAATGATGAAGATCTTAAAGTGATTGATGTGACTCCTATAGAATCTTTGTTTTCCAATGTAAATTTTGATAAAGATGGGACTGGAGATGAGTCAACTTTAGTTAGAAGGCGTCCCAATGATTCAGAGTTTTTAGATCTTGATGCAAAATTTGATAAAAGTGGGATTGGAGAGGTCAAAACTTTAAGTAGCAATGAACCCACTCATTTGGATTTCAAGGAATTTAATTATGATAATTGTTCTTTAATATATTGTATTTCCTTGTTGAAATCCATGTTGAATTCTCCTCATGCTTATAATCAAAACAAAGCTTTTACTAAACATATCGTTGATGCTATGATGAAATCCTTTGAAGAAAAGCTTGAATTGGAAGTTTCTGTCCCTAGAAAACTTTATGATGAGTGGGAACCTACTATTAAGATTAAGATTAAAGATTATGAGTGCCATGCTTTCTGTGATTTGGGTGCTAGTGTTTCCACGATTCCAAAAACTTTATGTGAAGTGTTAGGTTTTCGTGAATTTGATGATTGTTCCTTAAATTTGCATCTTGCGGATTCCACTATTAAGAAACCTATGGGAAGGATTAATGATGCTCTTACTATTGCAAATAGGAATTATGTGCCCGTAGATTTCATTGTTCTTGATATAGATTGCAATCCTACATGTCCTATTATTCTTGGTAGACCTTTCCTTAGAACGATTGGTGCAATTATTGATATGAAAGAAGGAAACATTAGATTTCAATTTCCGTTAAGGAAAGTATCAGCATTCTGGGAACGGGGGTACCCAGACTTGCCTGCCTGCGGCCCATGGCGTGGCTCCATCAATGGCCCGGTATGGCCCACCTTCAGCATTAACAACTCAAGACCCTCACGAGGGGCCAAGCCTCGCGAGTCGGACGACACCAAGACCTCCAGAAGGAGCGGCCTCCTCTGGTTGGCTCCCGAGGAGCGGATATTTCTATGCAAGCCTCACCTCGCGAGGTTCAGATGACGTGAGCCATGATGACCAAGGCCAGGCGGGCGCCAGCGGGCGCAGGATAGCAGTTTCCTCATTGGTGCTAAGGAGGCAAGCGCAGGCGCGGAGTCCCGAGGAATCAGCTAAAGGTTTACATTCCCATGTAATAAGACCAAGATCGCTATCGGTGTCAAAACCAGTGGATCTCGGGAAGGGGGTCCCGAACTGTGCATCTAAGGTCGATGGTAACAGGAGACAGGGGACACGATGTTTACCCAGGTTTGGGCCCTCTCTATGGAGGTAATACCCTACTTCCTGCTTGATTGATCTTGATGAATATGAGTATTACAAGAGTTGATCTACCACGAGATCGTAATGGCTAAAACCCTAGAAGTCTAGCCTGTATGATTATGATTGTCCCTATGGACTAAACCCTCCGGTTTATATATAACCGGAGGGGACTAGGGTTATACAAAGTCGGTTACAGAGAAAGGAATCTTCATATCCGGACGCCAAGCTTGCCTTCCACGCCAAGGAGAGTCCCATCCGGACACGGGTGAGAGTCTTCGGTCTTGTATCTTCATAGCCCATCAGTCCAGCCCATGCCCAATAGACTGGACGCCCGAGGACCCCTTTGTCCAGGACTCCCTCAGTAGCCCCTGAACCAGGCTTTCAATGACGATGTGTCTAGCGCGCAGATTGTCTTCGACATTGCAAGGCGGGTTCCTCCTCTGATGACTTCACAGAGCTGTATTCGGCCTTCCATTTAATGTCGTACCCCTCAGATTCTGTGCATCCATGGCTTCAGCTTCCACGTGTCGAGAATACGAGAGGTTAGGGTATTTTTTGCACATAACACCCCGGCCATGTAAGAAAAGAGTCTATTTAAAGAGATCGGATCTCAGATCCATTCCACACCACACGGAAAATCCTCAGAACTTGGTAGGAGGAACCATTCCAACATGGCTAGCGCTCCCAGTTCTTCCTCCCGTCCCCACAACTCCGAAAAAGGTGATTGGGAGAGCTGTTCCGTATCCGACGGTCAGCTAGTGAAGCTGCAAACACAGGGATTTCTTCCCCCCGCGAATCTAGTCCCTATTCGAGCAGGATTGACTTCCTTCAATGGCGGGGCTCAAGCGGAGAATTTCCCCAATCCATCCAGGGGGAACGAGTGTGCTACGTTCCCTACTTGCTAAGAGGCGTCGGATTTCCAATACACCCGTTCCTCCAAGGACTTATGCAGTATTATGGCCTCCAACTGCACCAATTCACTCCTGCCTCCATCCTGCACATTGCGGGCTACGTTGCTCTTTGTGAGCTTTTCCTGGGTTGTGAGGCCCATTTTGAATTATGGAGGAAACTATTCTGCCTCGTCCCTCGTAACCAAGAGGGATCAATATTCGAAGTGGGTGGAGCCGAGGTATGGCTCATCGCCGAGACCGGATACCTGTCCGGCACACCGAAGGAGGCGTCCGAAGAGTGGCCTTCCGAGTGGTTCTATATTGAGGACGTCGCCCTTCCCGACCCAGTCCCAATGGGTCTTCCCGAATTTTCAAGCGCTCCGTTGAAGAAACGCCACAACTGGCGCCCTCAGAGCCATGAGGAGGAAGATAGCGCGGAAGTCCGTCAATTGATGGGCAAGATAAAGGCGCTTGCCCAGTCCGGACTAGCAATAGTCGAGGTAATGGTGACTTCCATAGTGCGGGGGGTTCAGCCACTCCAATACATAGGGCTTCCCATGTGTCACTATAATGGGGAAGATGACGCCTCCCGCTGCGGTCGGAAGGGTCCGGACACCCCCGCCGCTTTGGCCAGAATACTGGTCAAACTGTATAAAGGGGAGAAAGAGGAGTTCACTCGTATTAAGCGTCGAGATGGATTTTCCATGTACAATCCTCCTAGTGAGGTGAGTTCTAATCCCACTACTTTACTCAATCCTCTCGCTGAGTCACTTTTAATGGACATTAACCCATCCATTTGTGACAGGAATGGCGGAAGGTCACCAAGGGGATCCATAGCCCCTCCCCACAGCCAGAGGATCACAACCGGGACCTTGACCCCGGATTTGAAGAGGATCCAGACATATTCGTGGAGCTCGAGGATGGGGTGTTCTACCAGGCGAGCTACGACGGCACTGAAGTGACCATCACCGCCGACTATCCCGGTCTCCTCCCTGCCTCGCATGTAAGTGATCGAGAGACACCTTTTTCGAGAGAGCTTCCTCATTACGCCTCAGTCACCGCACTATTTTGTGCTCCAAAGGGGAGGCGCTCGATGTCTCAATGTGCGCCAGAGGCATCTCCTAAGAGAGCAGCGCCCACACCAAGCAAATCTTCGAAGAGGAAAGCGAACGACAACACGGCAGAGCCTTCAACAAAGAGGTATGGTTTTTTAATCATGCCCCCTGGCAGTCACATCAAACTGTGACGTTATCCGCTGTGTCTTATCAGAAAAAATGTTCGCCGGACTATATCCGGGGATCTCGCTGGCCGTACCCCCACAAGTCAGGTTCCCGACCTTGCTTTTAAGGTGAGGGCTGATACGGGAGTGACGCCGGATTATCCTTCGGTAGAGGAGTCAGATGATGCATCCGTCACAAATTCTGAGGTGGAAAGCGCCATGAATCATCGGCGCCGGCGGGCCGCTCTTCGCGACCCCGGCTTTAGAAAGGAGGCATTCAACGCTTTCAGCTCGGCTGATGCATACATCCGAGCTGCTCGAGACGGGCTTACTAGAGCCACAGACCAGCATTTGAAAGATATGCGGGTAAGTACACATTTGCACAAATCTGATAATTATATATACCAGTAGCGCCCGAGACTTGAAGCAGTTGATACAACTGTTTTAAGGATCATTGTATACCCAGGTGCTCACAGAGAAGAACAACCTGTTGTATCAAGAGCTGGAAAAATGTCGGACCGAGCTTGCTGCTACTACCGCCGAACTGGAGAAATCCAAGGAGGCATCGCCTGGTAACGTTCCTCTCCATCGAGAAAATATAATCATGTACCAGCAATATTAATATTTTTTATATCTCCCATGGCAGGATCGTCAGATCAACTGAAGGAGGCCCTGCAAGTCGCGCAAGAAGCCAAAAGGTAACTGGCCGCGGGCGATCGTGTGCTGACACGGGTCAGGGATGAGAAGAATAAGCTGCAGGATTCCAACACTCTACTGGGCGAAGAACTAAAAGATGTGTGAGCCCAGCTAGCCGACTCCGTGAAGGAGAATAAAAGGCTACGAGGCGGCCTATTCAGTATGCTTTGCGAACTTGTCTCCCTGTGATTCGGCGAGGGCAGGAACTGCTGACTGGCCATCCCGAAGAGGAAATGTCCGGATCTCAAGGCGACCTGCTACAAGAGCTTTCCCAAAGGCACGAGAAAGTTCGGCAAGCAATGCAGAGTGTTGCCAAGGCTTTATGGCCATCCGCCTCCCCTCCAGGAAGTATGGCGGAGCTCGTGGAGCTATTCAAAGGAGCCCGACGGCGTATTCAATTATGGAAGATATTGGCCTGCCGAGAAGGTGCGCGAGAGGCCTGGGCCATGGTGAAGACACGGTACACCAAGCTTGATCCAAATCATATGGCCCGGGTTGGACCTCTAGGGTCGGACGGAAAGGAAATTCCCGTTAGTTTGGTATATGACCAGGTAAAAGTAGCCGCAAAACATTCCCAACAGGATTGTAAGTTAGACAGCCTGTTGAATGGCATAGAGGAGGAAATTTTTGAGTCGCAGTGACTATGTACTTTCCTTGACATATTTGTCCCTAGCCGGATTGTAAAACGATCGTCATGGCAGACTTTTTTGCTTCGACCTCTGTACCCGAAGGTGTGGAGTGTTTACGAATACCTTAGCGGCAAGATTGATCGGGGTATGCGTGGAAACCAGGCGTAGGGGTCATGGTTGCTTGAACAGACAAGTTGTAACCGACTACCTATGTTATATTACATTGTAATTGTAAGAAGCATCTTCCAAAGAGAATAGTTCCGTTAAGGGTTCCTTTCCCTGGGTGAACATGCGTAAATATGCATGTCCGAACTGTGATTGAAAAATCGCAGCATACGTAACATCTGGGGGTTCATAATGTAATGTGTGTGAAAACATCTTTAGTCCGCCGACCAAATATTCCCTTAAGAATGCTAGCTTTCGGCTTCACCCAGTCTGAGGTACACATCCGGATGAACCGTCAGTAACAATCGCAGAGGTGCTCGCTTTATGCCCTAGCCAAACAAACGGGAACGTAGGGCATAAACACAGGAGCCAGGCAACCCACCTTGGCCAAAACTTAAGTCATAAATGATGCATATAATGGCGAAGAAAAGGTACATATGGGGGAAAAACACATATGTGGTGAGCTTGATGCCCAGAAAATAATAATAAGCTTATGTACAAGAAGCCCCCAGGTATTATGGGCGTACATATTTAAGGATGTGTATGTCGTGGGTGTGTGGTTTAACTGCACGAAAGCTTTTAAAGCTAAATAAAGGCGAAAAGAGAGGAAAAAGTAATGAAAACAAAAGGGAGAAGAAGACGAACAAAAAGTTCGGCCCTAGGCGTAGAATCTTCAGAGTCTGGCCTCGTTCCATGGGTTCAGCTCTATGCAATTATCGGATGCATCACGCGGGCGGTACGCTCCTCCAGTGAGAACTTCGTCAATGATGAAGGGACCCTCCCACTTGGGCTTGAGTTTGTCCTTTTTCTTCTCTGGCAAGCGTAGAACGAGTTTGCCAACATTATAGGTCTTGGCCCGCACTTCTCTGCTTTGATATCTGCGAGCCTGTTGTTGATAAAACACGGAACGAGCTTTTGCGACGTCGCGTTCCTCCTCCAGGGCATCTAAGCTGTCCTGCCGATCAAGCTCGGCCTCTCTCTCTTCATACATGCGCACTCGAGGTGAGTCATGAACAATGTCGCAGGGTAACACAGCCTCTGAGCCGTACACCATGAAGAAGGGTGTATATCCGGTAGTGCGATTGGGCGTGGTTCGCAACCCCCAGGGTACGGAGTCGAGCTCCTCAACCCAGTGCTTGTCTGGTTCCTTCAAAGACCGCGCTAGTCTAGGCTTGATGCCGGTCATAATAAGACCATTGGCTCATTCGACTTGACTATTTGTTTGTGGGTGATAGACGGAGGCGTAATCGAGCTTAATGCCCAGATTAGCACACCAGGTTTTCACCTCATCGGCTGTGAAATTGGAGTCGTTATCGGTAATGATGCTGTGTGGGACACCATAACGGTGCACGACACCAGATATGAAGTCTATCACTGGTCCGGCTTCGTCCGTTTTAACTGGTTTGGCCTCTATCCATTTAGTGAACTTATCTACCATGACCAACAGATATTTTTCTTATGGCTTCCTCCTTTAAGGGGTCCGACCATATCAAGCCCCCAGACCATAGAAGGCCAAGTGATGGGGATTGTTTGTAGAGCGGTGGGTGGCATATGCCTTTGGTTGGCGAAGAGCTGGCATCCGACGCAACGTTGGACATGGTCCTGTGCATCTGCTCGGGCCGTCAGCCAATAGAATCCTGTATGGAAGGCCTTACTTACAAGGGCCTGAGCTGCGGCACGGTGACCACCGAGACTGGCATGAATTTCAGCCAAGAGCTGCCGCCCCTCTTCTTCGGAGTACATCTTTGAAGTACTCCTGTAGCGCTTTTCTTGTAGAGCTCTCCGTCATGGACCTTGTAGGCTTTCAAACGTCGGACAATGCAGCGAGCCTCATTCTGATCCTTAGGGAGCTCTCGCCTATTAAGGTAGGACAAGAAGGGTTCAGTCCATGGGGCAATGACTGCCATGATAAGATGGGCTGATGGTGTTATTTCGGTGGCTGAGCCCTCGATGATATCCTTATTGTGTTCGGAATCTGGGGATATAATCGAGTCTGGAGTGGTGTTGCCGCTCTCCCCTTGCCACACCACGGATGGCTTAAAGAGACTTTCCAGGAATACGTTAGGCGGGACGGGGTCGCGCTTAGCACCGATGCGAGCAAGGACATCCGCCGCTTGATTACTTTCACGAGCCACATGATGAAACTTGAGCCCCTCGAACTGAGCTGACATTTTGAGAACGGCGTTACGATAGGCCGCCATCTTCGGATCTTTGGCGTCGAAGTCTCCATTTATTTGGGATATTGCGAGGTTTGAATCCCCGCGCACCTCCAGGCATTGTATGCCCATGGAGACGGCCATCCGAAGGCCATGCGGTAAGGCCTCGTATTCGGCTATGTTGTTCGAGTCTGTGTATAATATTTGGAGTACGTACTGAACTGTGTCTCCAGTGGGGGATGTTAAGACAACGCCCACTCCTAAGCCCGCCAACATTTTGGAGCCATTGAAGTGCATGACCCAGTTAGAATATGTGCCGTACTCTTTAGGGAGTTCGGCCTCTGTCCATTCAGCGACGAAGTCAGCCAGTACTTGGGATTTAATGGCTCTGTGTGCTTTGTATGTTATGTCAAATGGAAGGAGCTCAATGGCCCACTTAGCAATCCGGCCTGTGGCATCGCGGTTGTTTATTATATCATTCAGTGGTACTTCGGAAGCCACCGTGATCGAGCACTCTTAGAAGTAGTGTCGCAGCTTCCGGGATGCCATGAAGGTCGCGTATGCTATCTTTTGGTAATGAGGGTCACGGGATTTGCATGGTGTGAGGACAATGGACACGTAGTATACCGGCTTCTGAAGCGGGAATTTGTGTCTGTCCTCCTCTCGCTCAATGACGAGCACCGCGCTCACCACTTGGTGCATTGCCGATATGTATAATAGCATGGGTTCGCCGACGTTCGGTGCGGCCAGGATTGGGTTGCTCGCTAAAAGAGCCTTTATTTCTTCCAGTCCGGCCGTTGCCAAATCCGTCCACTCAAAGTGGTCGATGTGTCGGAGAAGGCGATAGAGTGGCAGTGCTTTTTCTCCTAGTCTGGAGATGAAGCGGCTTAAAGCTGCCACACATCCGGCTAGTTTTTGGACCTGTTTAAGGTCTGTTGGCGTAGCCAATTGTGACAAAGCTCGGATTTTGGCTGGGTTTGCTTCAATTCCTCTACTGGAAACGATGAAGCCCAGCAGTTTTCCAGCGGGAACGCCGAAAACACACTTTTCCGGATTAAGCTTAATGTCATATGTACGGAGGTTGTCGAATGTGAGACGCAGATCGTCTATCAATGACTCGACACGTCTAGTTTTGATGATGACGTCATCCACATATGCTTCAACTGTCTTGCCGATCTGTTTCTCCAGGCATGTTTGAGTCATGCGTTGGTAGGTGGCCCCGACGTTTTTGAGCCCGAAGGGCATAGTGTTGAAGTAGAATGGCCCATATGGGGTAATGAATGCTGTTGCGGCTTGGTCGGACTCCTTCATTTTGATTTGATGGTATCCGGAGTATGCGTCGAGGAAACACAGTAAATCGTGTCTTGCGGTAGCATCAATAATCTGATCGATGCGAGGGAGGGGGAAGGGATCCTTAGGGCAGGCCTTGTTGAGGTCTTTAAAATCGACGCATGGCGCCAGGATTTATCCTTCTTTGGCACCATCACCAGATTAACTTGGCTAGCTCCTCCCCCATGGCTTGTCGTTTGGGTTCGGAAAAACGCCGCAGTGTTTGCTTGACCGGTTTGTATCCCTTTAGTATGTTGAGGCTGTGTTCGGGTAACCTGCGTGGGATCCCTGGCATATCAGAAGGGTGCCAGGCGAATATGTCCCAGTTCTCGCGCAAGAATTCTCGTAGCGCGGCGTCAACCATTGGGTCGAGTTGTGCCCCGATGGATGCTGTCTTCTTGGGGTCCGTCGGGTGGACTTGAAATTTGACTATTTCATCTGCTGGTTTAAAGGAGGTAGATTTGGGTCGCTTGTCCAGGATTACGTCATCCCTATCCATAGTGGAGTGCAGCGCGGTTAGCTCTTCGGCCGTGAGGGCTTCAGACAGTGCCTCGAGGGCCAGGGATGCGGTTTTGTTTTCAGCGCAGAGTGCTATGTCCGTATCACTGGCAAGAGTGATGATACCGTTGGGCCCAGGCATCTTGAGCTTCATGTACCCGTAATGAGGTATAGCTTGGAAGTGTGTAAATGTGTCTCGCCCCAATAGAGCATGATATCCGCTGTTGAAAGGGGCCACTTGGAAGGTTATCTCCTCGGACCGATAATTCTCCGGCGTGCCGAATACCACGTCAAGTGTGATTTTTCCCGCACATCGCGCCTCGCGACTGGGAATGATTCCTCGGAAGGTCGTGCTGCTTTGCTCGATGCGGATCCTATCTATTTCCATTTTGTTGAGTGTATCCTCGTAGATGAGGTTTAGTCCGCTGCCGCCGTCCATGAGCACTTTGGTGAACCGAAAACCGTCCACAATTGGATTGAGGACCAAGGCGGCCGGTGCCTGGACTGTCCGGAATTTTGGTTCGTCACTGCCATTGAAAGTTATGGCCGTGTCGTTCCAAGGGTTTGTTGCCGTAACTTGGCAGACTTCGGCGAGGTCGCGGATGGCCCTTTTGCACGGATTGTTCGTAGCTTAAGTCTCGAAGACCGTCAATACACTGAGGTTGTCGTCTTCCGGGGGGTGTTGCTCTGGGGTATTTTTGGTGAGGATATCCTTGCAGCTCTTGGCCACTTTCTAGAGTATCCAACATGCTCTAAGCTGTGAGTTGGTATGGTATCCGGTGTTGTGTGTATTTTACATGGCCTACTGAGCCATCCCTCCAGAACGGTTCCGCGCCCTGTAATGTGCTTAGATTTCTTTACTATTGGTTCGGGTGCCCCACGAGGGTGCATCCTTTTTGCCCGAACGAAGGGTTGAGTGGAAACTGGTGGTTCCCAGAGAGCTGCCTGAGTTTTCCAGGCGCTTTCCATTGCACAGTACTTCTGTATGATGGTTGCCAAGTCAGCAAAGTGTAATACGCGACGGCAGTTGATGACATTGAGGATTCCTACGTCCGTGCAATTATTGCAGTATGCTGAGATCGCGTCTTCGTTGCGGCAATCTTTAATATTGTCTTTGACAAGGAGGAATCTGGCCCAAAAGTGGTGGACTATTTCCTGAGACTACTGCCAATTTAGGATCTGGGTGGGTGGGTGGCTTTAAATCTGAACCCTGACCCAATTTAGGATCCGGAGTTTGAGAAATCTCCGAGCTTAATAGTTCGGGCTCCGAGATATCAACTGATTTTTCCGGCCCATCATCCGATTCTAGGTTCGGAGGGCAGGGCGCGTCGTTCCGCGGACAGGTGTCCGGCTCTTTGAGCTCGGAAATCCGAACATAGTTCGTCCTCAATATAGAGGAAGAGTTGTTGTTTTGCTCCTCTATTACCGCTATCTGATGGGTGATCGGTGGAGATTTGATTTCTCTCTGATCGGGTTTGAGCCCAAGCCGATCGTAGTCTGTAGCGACTCCCAAGGCGGCGATGCGATCTAGGAGTTCGTTTAAAGACGACAACTCCGTCGGATCCATCCATTTGGAGTATTCAGAGTCAACACGGAGGTGATTTTTGATGATCCGAGAAGTCATCGTCGGCTTGACGGCCGTATGGGCGGTCATGGTAAAACTGCCCAGCCGGAGGCTTCGGCCTGAGGCCAGGGCTCCTCCGGAGGTGATACCGTCCTTGATAACTAGGCGAGCCATCAATTCTGTCTTCGACGTTACAGCGGAACTCTCAATGAAAACACCAATGTCGGTGTCAAAACCGGCGGATCTCGGGTAGGGGGCCCCGAACTGTGCGTCTAAGGTCGATGGTAACAGGAGACAGGGGACACGATGTTTACGCAGGTTCGGGCCCTCTCTATGGAGGTAATATCCTACTTCCTGCTTGATTGATCTTGATGAATATGAGTATTACAAGAGTTGATCTACCACGAGATCGTAATGGCTAAAACCCTAGAAGTCTAGCCTGTATGATTATGATTGTCCCTATGGACTAAACCCTCCAGTTTACATAGACACCGGAGGGGACTAGGGTTATACAAAGTCGGTTACAGAGAAAGGAATCTTCATATCCGGACTCCAAGCTTGCCTTCCACGCCAAGGAGAGTCCCATCCGGACACGGGTGATAGTCTTCGGTCTTGTATCTTCACAGCCCATCAGTACGGCCCATGCCTAACATGCCGGACGCCCGAGGACCCCTTAGTCCAGGACTCCCTCAACCGTCAGGACGGCAGGACGTATGTCATCGTCGAGCCCACCATGCCGTCACGACTAGAGGCTTTTGCAGGCGAAGACTACTTTTGTCAGGTAAGATGTACTAGTTGTCTCCCTTCGAATTTGGCCATTGTGGGAACCCTTCCCACCTCCATTTTGGGGGAAGAGGACCAAGGCCACTATAAATAGGACCTAGCCACCACCGTAGAGACAGACGGAACATTCAGACCATCCTCTCCCCCATCAGCTCAAGAACACACCTCCTCCTAAGGTTGTTCTTCCACTGTACTAGTTCATCCTCAGCCCATCTCGAGGCCAATCCACCATAAAGGAGTAGGGTTTTACACCGCAAGGTGGCCCGAACCTGGGTAAACTGTTGTGTACCATTTTCTTCCTGTTCATCGAGCTAGGCCATGAGATTGGCGAGTAGGCAGACTAGGGAAGTTGAGTTCTTCGCACGCGCCCCAGAGTTTCAATCTATCAAGGGTCTGCGGAGCCCGAAATCCGACATTTGGCGCGCCAGGTAGGGGTGCGTCGGAACCTCTCTTCCTCCAGTTGATTCGCCACCGATTCGACGTTCCCATGGCTAATGCTCGTCGAGTTCGAGCTGAGCGCCGGGCCGCCCTCACCGCCCGCGTCGCCCAGACGGCGCCCGCAGGTGATGGTGCTCCCCGCCGTTCCCCGCCGCCCGCGGCCAACGCCGCCACCGGCCCCGCGGCCCAGGAGCAGCAGGCTTCATCGATGCAGCCCTCCGTGCGGTGGGATGGGCGCAATGCCACTCCGTCGCTGACCTCAGCGGTTGCTTCGTCGTCTCATGCTCGTCGCAGGCCGGCGAATGCGCAGGCTGCGCTGCTCATGGCGCGCGAGCTCTTGCGCTATCGCCCCATCAATGACCTCTACGAGGACTGGCTGGCCCACATCACCGAGCTCGTCAGCGCCGCCGGGGAGGCCCCTGCACCATCCCGCTCGGTGCCTCCCCCGCCACCTCTCGCGGGCGACGTGGCCCACGGTGTGCCTCCTCCACCTCCCAGGCAAGACGTCGCCCTCGAGCCATGGCGCAAGGCTCCACGGCACGACCGCCGCGCAAGGCACCGACGCGTGACGAGGAAAGCTGCCGGATGGTGCAGCGGCCGCAAGGAGATGCGCCTGCGCTTCTAGCACCGCCACGTTAAGACCGCGCGCCGCCTGCGGTGGTGGCGCGCGAGCGCCAAGATCAGGCTCCACCTCTACGGCGGGCTCCCGTAACCACAACGGGATGCCGTGCGTTCACTCCGAAGCTGTGCAGCGTCGTCTGGCCAGAGAAGTTCAAGCCTGACCTGCCTCCACGCTACGACGGCACCGCCGACCCTGCCGAGTTCTTGCAGCTCTACGAGCTGAGCATTGATCCGGCCAACGGTGATGAGAAGGTTATGGCAAACTGGTTTCCCATGGCCCTCAAAGACGGTGCGCGTTCGTGGCTCCCGAACCTCCCCGCGGGATCGATCTCCTCCTGGGACGAGATGCGAGAGCGTTTTGTCGCCAACTTCCAGGGAACTCACGACCGCCCACCAGCTGCGGGTGACCTTGCAGAAGTACATCCGGCGCTTCAACAGTGTTCGCCTCAAGATCCCCAAGGTTTCGGATGAGGCCATCATATCTGCGTTTATTGACGACGTCCGCGATGTCAAGATGAAGGAGGAGCTCACCATACACGAGGACCTGTGCACGGCTCTGTAGATGTTCAACATGGCAACCAAGTGTGCGAAAGCTGAGGAAGGTTGCTTCTCCCTCCTAGAAGTTCCGGAGGTTGACCCACAAGACAAGAAGGCCAAGGACAAGGACGTGAAGCACAAGGGACCGGCCGTGCTTGCGGCCGAACCGGAGATGAAGCGCGGCTGCGACCACCCGGAGTCATCCAAGGGCAGCTGTCTGTTCTGCGTCTTCCACAACATGAACAACCACAACACCAACGACTACGAGGAGCTCAGGGCCATCCGCGATGGACACCTTGCTCGCCGCCCCGAGCGCAATGACCGAGGCTACGGCCGTGGAGGTGGCCGAGGTGGAGGACGCTATGACGGCCGTGACCCCCGCCAGGGCTGGCGCGATCAACCTCGTGTGGACCGCTGGAAGGGCCAGCCTCGTGAGGGCGCATGGAGAGATCAGCCTCGCGAGGACCATCCTCAGGACAACGTTGGCCTTCCTCCGCTGCCGCCATCGCCAAGAAGGAATGATGACCACCACCAGGACGAGGGGGCTGGGGGCTTCCAAGAGCCTCGAGCCATTGCTTGCATCCTAGGTGGCGCTCAGGCCCCCGCCTCTCATCGCATCTTCAAGCTGTTCGCCCGTGAGGTGAATGCGGCCCTCCCCAGGCTTGAAGCAACAGGTCCGCTCAGGTGTTCCAAGTACACCATCACCTTCAACTCTTCCGACCAGCTCAAGTGTGCGACAACTGCCAGTGCCCTCCCGATGCTCTGCTCGCCTACCATCAACAACGTGCTCGTCACCAAGACACTCGTTGATGGTGGTGCAGGGCTCAATGTTCTCTTCGTCGAGACGTTCGACCGACTCCAGGAGTGACCGATGGCTCCACCACCCCGATAGGGGAGATCCGCCTCCCTGTCACCTTCGACAAGCGCGACAACTACCGCACTGAGCTCATCAACTTCGACGTCGCCCACATTCGCCTCCCGTACAACGCCACCCTTGGGTACCCGGCCCTGGCCAAGTTCACGTCAGTGACTCATCATGGTTACAACATCGTCGAAATGCCAGGAAGCTGCGGCATCATCACGGTCGTTTGCAAGGAGAAGGACGCGGTGTGCTCTCTCGAGCACGCCTACCAGGCTGCGGTGGTCGAGGACCCACATGACGAGGGCGCTGTCTACCCTCCTGATGCTGTCCCCAAGAAGAAGAAGCAGCTGCTCCGCCAAGGACCTCAAGAGGGTGGGGTGTCCGGAGGCGCTGCCTCAAGCCCTGCGCCAACTGACGGGGCGCCTTCCCCTCTCGCATAGGAAGGCGCACCCGGCGCCCCTCTCAGGCTAGGCTCGGGGGCTCTCCTCTGGAGGGCCTCTGACCTGGCCAGCGTCATGAGGGAGGCGCTCGGGCACCATGTGGAAGCGTGCTTCAACGCGCGCTTTCGTGAGGAAAGCGCAGGGCGTGAAGCGCTAGGCGCTCAGGAGTTTATCACCAAGGCAATGGAGGAGCTTCAGGAGGCAAGAGCTATACGAGGCGACCGTCGCCCACCACCCGGCGCAGCTCCCTGCCCCGGTGAGGATAGCGAGCTGCGCGCCTGCGTGAACATCCCTAGGCTCAACAGGGCCGCGTCTCAGGAGCTCTTCTGGCCGTCCCACGTTGGCCGGTGCGAGGGCCCCCCTCACAGCTACGTTCGCATGCCTTTCGGTTTGCTGAAAAGGGCTGTCGTGCACCAGCGCCACATGCGGGGCGTCCTGGCGGCTCGTGAGGCCAGGCACCAGGCGATCCTGTCGGAGGTGGTGACGGACCCCCGTGATCGCCCTAGGCCCCCAGAGCCTCCCGAGGTTCAGGACCTGGGCGGCGCATGAGGAGCGACTTCTGCAGCATGCATCTCCAACTCCCCCAACACCCCTTCAGCAACGGTGCCAGGTGACACTTCTTTGGTTTGTTCAATTGGGGGTGCCCCTCGGGGTGTGCTATCCCCAAGCTGCGTGGGTCCGTCCCTGCGGCATGTATCATTTTTCGCATCTATCAGAACTGGCTCTACCCTTTGATCATGAGCTGCTTTATGATTACCACCTGCCTGTCCGGTGCTTCGACGCCATGAACGTCATAAGCCCTTGCAAACCCACCCTCGACTGCCTCATGTTTAAGGGCTGGCATGACGTCTATGCTTGGGTCTGTCCCTGTAGCGTCGCTAAATCCAAGTGGCCGAGCTCTGGCTCGCGGGCCAGCTCTGTGATAGCGTGGCTTATTAGGATGATAGACTACTCATACCAATAAGGAATTCCTTCTTTTTCGGGAGCCCATTCAGAAAGAACTCCGAAGTTAAGCATGCTCAGCTTGGAGTAGTTTAAGGATGGGTGACCGACCGGGAAGTTGCTATCGGGTGTGCACGAGTGAGGTCAAAGTGCGCAGAAAAGACTAGTATTGATCTGTGGGGCCAGTCTAAGTCCCGCCAGGAGTAACGACCACCGGCGGGTGTGTCCGGGGCGTTACAAGTTGGTATCAGAGTCGACCCTCGCGGTTACACGGATGTTTGCAGACAGGTGTGCGGTCATGTTGTGCATGACGTTTGTGACCCTCGTGGCACACGGCATGGCAGATGTGCCAGACTGGAAGCACGGACGTATGTGCTAAGAGGGAACGTTCCTGTGGCCCGACGAGGACGTCGGTTCCTCTGAGTGGGGGTGTATGTGATATCCTGGCTTATTAGGGATGATAGACTACTCATATCAATAAGGAATTCCTTCTTTTTCGAGAGCCCATTCGGAAAAAACTCCAAAGTTAAGCATGCTCGGTTTGGAGTAGTTTCAGGATGGGTGACCGATTGGGAAGTTGGTCCCGGGTGCGCACGAGTGAGGACAAAGTGCGCAAAAAGACTAGTTTTGATCTGTGGGGCCAGTCTAGATCCTGCTAGGAGTAACGACCACCAGCGGGTGTGTCCGGGGCGTTACAAGCTCCCATGCACGTCACCTCCAATGGTCCTTGGTGCCTTGTTCTTGCATGAGCTAATCGGGGCCGGATAAGTTGGGGCGCGCGATCCGGTGCCTCGCCACCGCGGGAGCCGCGCGCCGGTTGTCTTCCTTCAGGACTTTCACATGAGAAGACTGGGCACGGCGTCTGTGCTCGGGTCCATCCCTGCAGCGTCGACAAACCCAACGGCTGAGCTCTGCCTGGCGGGCCGGCCCCGTTCACGTCACCTCCTGGGGTCGTTGGCGTTTGGCCTTCTGACGCGATAACCGCAGGAGATTCACTTGGCACAGGTCGCCTAACCATATCGTAGGACTATCGAAGTGTTCTAAATCAAATTCAGGCGCAACCCACCTTGAGGTAGGGCCTCATGAGTCCCGCACTGGCTCACGGGTGCCCATACACACCTCCTCTAGCCATGCCGTGCAAGCCACATGTCAGGGTGGGGCTGTACACGCCCCGGAGTCTCCCCTCAGAGGGAGCTCGCACCCACGTACCAGTGGAAGCACCATGCTCCGTGCTGGCAGATGACATGGTCGAGGAGGGGCTATGCCCATGCAAGAGGGGAAGCGCCATGCTCCGCGCTGGTGATAAACAACGGAGGGTAGCCTCACGGCTGCAGTAACCTCACGCGAGGCACCAGGCTCGGTGCTTAGCCTCACCGCACCGCTTCTCCCTCAGGAGAGTCGCGCGAGGGGGCTGGGCACGGGGGCTACACTCAGGTCACGCCTGGCGTACACCACATCACCAGGTCCCTCGGACCTGGTCTTCGCGCTCCCCTCCCGAGCGAGAGCTCGGCGAGGAAAGGTATGGAGGTCTGTTCATACATCAAGGGGGACTCCTGAGCATCGCGACTCAGGAGCCTAACTGGTCATGTAGCCCCTCACCCCTTGGTCTCGTCCTGGTGATCCGGACGCCCCAACGACGACTGAGGTATGCGAGGGGCCGGGCCCAGCCGACGCAGAACACTAAGGCCTACACCCGCATCTCCCTCCTGAGGGCTGTTCGCACGTCAAGGGGGACTCCTGAGCATCGCGACTCAGGAGCCTAACTGGTCATGTAGGCCCTCACCCCTTGGTCTCGTCCTGGTGATCCGGATGCCCCAATGGCGGCTGAGGTATGCATGGGGCCGGGCCCTGCCTACGCAGAACGCTAAAGCAAAAAAGGAAAGGATATTGCGGAACCCTAGCAAATTATTACAAAGCATACTATCTCTTAAAAATATCAAAGCATAAGTTCTCACGCCTCCATGAGGCACGATGAATGTTGCAGGATAGGGATAGGGGAAGCGCCGCCCTTGAGCCTCTTCTTTAGCCTTGGACGCCACCGTCGCCCACTTGGGGAGCCCCGTCGTCGATGATGTCTCCGCCACCCTTGCCATCAGAAGTGGTCGCGGGGTCGACCCTGAGGAACTTCCGTAGCAGGGCCTCCACCTGATCCTTCACGGCCTTGGCAGCGACGCCATGGAGCTGAGGGTCCATGGGTTCAAGCAAGGCGCCAATGTCGAAGCTGGGGTCCCGAAGATAGAGGTGGTTGAAGACGTGCGTCGCGGCCGAGGTAGAAAGCGCGCATGCCTCTCCCTCCACCATGGGGCCCACTCTGACGATGATGCCCTCGAGCGCCACGACGAGATTGAGGAGCAACCTAGCGGAGCCTTCCTCCGGAGTCGCCAGCGGCTTCTCATACCCGCTCCCATAGAGATCCTGCAGTGCCTTGCGGGACCTCAGCTCGAGGGAGTAGAAGGTGGCATGCCCCGCGGTGGCCGCCTTCTTAGGCGCCACAAGGAGCTTTTCCCTGGCCTCCAGCCGAGCTTTCTCCTCAGAGACGAGCTTGGTGTGGGAAGCTTGGATCGCCTCCACCTCCTCCTTCAGCTTCTCCAGGCGGTTGCGCTTCGTGGCCCGTTCCTGGGCTGCCTGCTCCAGCTCGGCGCCGCGATCGGTGAGCGCGGCCTCCTGGGCCTTCAGCTTCTTTTCCTGCGCCTCGAGCTGGCGGGCGCGAGCGACCTGCCCGTCACGGAGGGCCTTCAGTTCGGCTTCCGCTGTGCGGCAGCGTTCCTCGGCAGTCGCTGCGTCCTTTTGTGCAGCGTCGCAAGCAGCTGCGGCCAAGCCGGCCACCTTCCTGCCCTCCTCGGCGGCGGCCTCGGCATGGCCCCAGGCTGCCCTAACGGACAAGTTGGCCCGGAGCCACCCCGAAACCAGCCCAGGCGATCCGTGGCCATGCGCCGATCGGCACCCCGAAGATCAGCCCGAAGCCGGTCCAACACGGAGAAAGCTTCCTCTAGAGCTCCGGGCATGGCGGAGGAGTCGCGAACTGCCGGCATGACGGCTTGGGGAGTGGGCGGCACCGGCCCCTGGACCGGCGGAGCAGCAACAAGGACGTCAGGGTGCTCCGGAGCCCTCGGACCCCCAGCGGGTGCTACGGAGACGGGCACCTCCGGAGTCAGCTCAACCACGGAGGCGGACTTGCCTTGCACCTGGCGACTTATAGTCACAATCGAGGGCAATTTAAATAGCCCAACAATCCGGGGCGACTTATAGTCATGCCCAGTCTTTAAAAAGATCACGTTGGCGGCTTATAACCTCAACAAGCTTAATGTAGAGCAATATGACCTCAATCTATATAAACCCGACAACTTCTCATTTGTAAAAAACTTCTGCAAAACAGAAATATAGAGTATGTATAGCTCAAATATTTGTGAAGACGGCTTATAAAGCACAACCAAGATAGATTGGTTTTGGAAAAATTTGATTTTTTTTTTCTTCAAAGAAACTTGGTATAAAAGCCTATCATCCCGTAAGAAGGCTCTCACGTGACATAAATCCATCATTTAAACCTTAACTAGTTTAGGGTCTTATTCAAAAGATTGACTGTTAAGAGTATGAACAGGCCACATGGCGGAGAGACTACAGTAGACAGGTAGGTTTATCCTAGCTCACTGTAAGCCAACTCTCACGTGACATAAGACGCCGTTTAAACCTTGAAAATTTCAGGGTCTTAAAAAGATTAACTGTCAAGAGTTTGGCGGGTCACCTGGTGGAGTAGCAAGTTGCAAACAGGCAGGTTTAACCCAGTAATGGCATAAAGCCGGTCAAGTGGGTTATAAAAACTATGCTCATAGAGCAGGAAGCCCCCAAGCGACCTGTGGCATGAAAGCCGATCAAGAGGGTTATAAAGCTATGCTCATAGAGCAGGAAGCCCCCAAATGACCTATAACATGGCATAAATGCCGATCAAGAGGGTTATAAAGCTATGCTCATAGAGCAGGAAGCCCCCAAGTGACCTATAACATGGCATAAAAGCCAAACAAGAGGGTTATAAAGCTATGCTCATAGAGCAGGAAGCCCCCAAATGACCTATAACATGGCATAGAAGCCGATCAAGAGGGTTATAAAGCTATGCTCACAGAGCAGGAAGCCTCCAAGTGACCTATAACATGGCATAAAAGCCGATCAAGAGGGTTATAAAGCTATGCTCATAGAGCAGGAAGCCCCCAAGTGACCTTATGATAAATCAACAATGACTCTTGCTCAGAAAAATTGAGATGAAAACGACAGAGGCCCCGAAATTTTGGGGATGCCGGCTTTATTATTCTAATCATAAAAGGTATATACATCAATGAAGGTATATACAACGATGAGAGTCATCGACTCAAGTGTAGTAAGGTGGAAGGTGAGCAATGTTCCATGGCCTGTTGGCCTCCTCCTCAGATATGCGAGACTTGTTGTGTTCACGTATATCAATGGGATAATATGAGCCGTTGTTGAGATTCTTGCTAACCACAAAGGGTCCTTCCCAAGGAGGGGACAACTTATGCATACCTGTCTAATCTTGAATCAGTCGGAGCACTAAGTCTCCCTCTTGAAACACCCGAGTTTTGACTCTGCGGCTATGATAGCGACGCAGGTCTTGTTGATAAATCGCCGATCGAGCCACTGCAAGATCACGTTCCTCATCCAAAGCATCAAGTGCATTCTGACGTGCCGTCTCATTATCAGCTTCAACATAAGCTGCCACCCTGGGCGAGTCATGACGGATATCGCTTGGGAGAACCGCCTCTACACACTACAAAAAAAGACACATCCATGACATTTTGGGCCGGACATTTTTTTCCTGTCATGCTTATGACACTTCTATGACGATAATTGTGACAAAAGCACGTATCGTCATAGATGTGGTGGGCTCCTACTTCTATGACAAAAAATCATGACAGAAAATGGGATTTTCGTCCTGGGCGGGCTGGGGACGAACCAGCATGACATTCTTTGGGTCGTCCATGATGGAAAAAATCATGGTAGAAGCGAGGGCGAGGAATGGTCAGGGCCGAGCGATGCACGGAGGTTTGCACATTTCTCTCGTACATGTACGCGCGCGTGTGTGAGGCATTGGGCTCTAACTAAACCCGTGCGAGGCGTTCACTTACTGAACCCGAGCGATTGCCCTAGCTACATTACTAAACCCGAGCGATCGATCCCTGGCTGTTAACTGAACCTGAGCGATTCCTTCGCTACTGCTGCTAACTGAAGCCGATCGAACCAGCCTCTTGATGAACAGTGACCGTTGTTGGGGGTTGGATGAATAGGAACCCGTTGTAGTAGAGGCCGTTGCCGCTGGATGAACAAGACCCCGGTCGAGGAGGTGGGGGTGGATGAATAGGACCCCGTGGAGGGCTGGTTGAACAGTTGCCGGTGGAGGCTGGATGAATAGGACCCCATGGAGGGCTGGTTGAATAGTAGCCTGTGGAGGCTGGATCAACAATAGCCCATGAATGAACAGTAGCTGGTGGAGGCCGGAGGAAGTCAACGGTGGATGAACAGTAGCAGGTGGAAGCTGGAGGAAGTCGACGGTGGATGAACAATAGCCCGTGGAGGCTGGAGTGAGAGGTAGTAGATGGTGGATGAACAGTAGCCCGTGGAGTCCCGTTCTGCGGTACGCCACACCCCTCCCGATGAACAGGACCCCGTTTCGACCATAGGCGCTCCAACACAAGTCCGTTTCCTCCATTTTGCAGTACGCCACATCCCTCAAGATCAACAGCACCCGTTTCGACCGTAGGAGCTCGAACACAAGTCTGATTCATCCGTTTTGCGATACGCCAGACCCCGTTTCGGCTGTTCCGCCCAAGCCGGTTGGCTCCTGTTGAACAGGATGCATTCCGACCCAGTCTGTTGCCTCCTGATGAACACGATGCAGTTTCTCCGTTCTGACCCAGCCAGTTGGCTGCCCGATGAACAGGATGTCGTTGCTGCCGTCCGTTGCCTCACCATGTACATGAGTCCTGGCCGTCCATATATATGCGCGAGTACGCGTTCGAGACCCCTCCCGTATGTACGTACATGGCCGTATTTTTTGGCATCTTGATGTATGTACATGTACACGGTTTTGACTGGACTGCCTGAACTTCTACGTCGGGGGCTCTACTACTACATGTGCCGCTGCTTGCTCGGCCATGGTTCATCGTTGCAGAGAGACCAATCTACTAGTATGTACGTACACGTTCGCGACCAAACAGACAACCCTATGTACGGTTCGACCGAGTGGGTCCCAGTTGTCAGGGAGGATAAGGAGGCACTTCCTGGCGTGCGAAGATAAAGCTGGTGGGTCCCTGCTATCAGGGGGATGATTTTTTTCACAAAATATAGAGGCCCTTCTGTAGGTCCCCGATGTCAGGTGGAGGAATCATTACTTTGCGCGTAATAAGGAGGCACTTGCATGCTGCGACCGTGGACCCAGCTATCAGTCTCTGCATGTACAGTCATCTTCCGATGGAAGTCATTCTTGACCACTTGACCACGCCGCGCCGAGAGCACCAAGGCGGTGGATGACGGCGAGGCCTAGGAAGGGAATGACCCGGAGCCGGGGAAGACTCGGCAGTTGTTTCCCACGCGAATGGGAGTACGAGGGTTTACTGGTTCGACTGCACTGTGAAGCTGCCGTCACCGGAGAATAACATGAGGTCTAGTTGAGTACAGGGATGGCTAGCCAAGCGATGGGAGTAGGGTGGGGCGATGAGGCCTGGGCGGCAGCATAGCCGGCCACGGGACGCAGGACCAGGCGACACGACCAGCGATGGTTTGGGCGGCTGGAGAAAGAAGACGAGAGGTCGAAGAAACACGACGGCCGTTGGATGGACATCGTACGGTCACTTCAACTAGAATCATTTATATTGACTAAGTTGACAAATTCTGCATACGCGCCAACTTAGTAGGCCCACAAGTCAGCCTCCAAATATGGTGGGTCCCAGCTAGAGGGGGAGTATTCATTTTTTTGTGCATAATAAGGAGGCACTTCCTTGCGTGCGAAGATATAGCTAGTGGGTCTAAGCTGTCAGCGGGAGGAACTTTTTTTCACGAAATACAGAGGCGCTTCCAGTGGATCCCCGCTGTCAGGTGGAGGAATCATTATTTTGCGTGTAATAAGGAGTCACTTCCTTGCGTGCGGCCATGGACCCAGCTATCATCCTCTCCACATTTGACTACGCCGCGTCGAGAGCACCAGGGCGGTGGACGACGGCGAGGCCTAGGAAGGGAACGACCCGGAGCCGGAGAAGACTCTGTAGTTGTTTCCCACACGGAGGGGAGTATGAGGGTTTACTGGTTCGTTTGCCATCGTCGGAGAATAACAGGAACTGTGGGTGCGTAGAGGGATGGCCAGGCCAGCGACGGGAGAAGTGTGGGGCGGTTAGGCCTGCACGGCAGCACAGCTGGCCACGGGAGGAATGAGCAGGCAATACGGCCGGCGCTGGTTTGGGCGGCTGGAGCAGGAAGACCAGAGGTTGAAGAAGTAGCACGACCGTTGGATTAACAATCCAACGGTCACTGATAGTAGAATCGTTTGTGGACTAAGTTCACAAAGCCTTTCGTACACGTCAACCTTGTAGACCCACAAGTCAGCCTCCAAATCTGTCCCAAACAGCATACAACCCGAAATTTCTAGCCAGATTCAAATTAATTTAAAAAATAAACATACTTTCGTGGAAGTGTCACGTCAGATGTCCTCATAGAAGGACTTAGTTGTGGAGCCAATGCGACGCGGTTAGCTTAAAGGGGTTAAAACGGGACAAAGGACAGGCGGAGTTTATACTGGTTCGGCCCCTTGCGGTGAAGGTAAAGGCCTAGTCCAGTTTGAGGTAGTATTGCTAGGGTTTCGATTACCAAGGAGCAAATACGCTTTGCCTAGCTTTCGATCTGTTGTTTCTTGCCCTAAGCCGCTGCCGGTTCGTCCCCTTATATACATGGGTTGACGCCCTGCGGCCTACAGAGTCCCGGCCGGCTCATACAAACGTGTCCGGCTCGGTGACTTATCTTACATGCCTTATAATACAAGCTTACATATACATGGCGGTTTATACTCATGGGCCTTAAGCCGCCTCTCGGTCTGGGCCCTTTAGTAGGCCTACATCATGAACCGCCACCTTCACGTACTCATGGGCTTTGTTTGGATGAACCGTCAATGGGATAACCCGGCCCCTCCTAGGCGGGTCATATCCCATAGTAATATCCCCAACATTAGGCCCCAGGTTGATTTGAACTTGTTCATGTCAATCTTCAACACTTAGAAAAATCTCTCTTCATCTTACTGTGAAAACATTGTAACCCGCCATGACGTCATCTCCGGAAATTGCGGTAACCCGCCGTGACGTCACCTGTAATTAATACTACACACGGCCCAAATCTTAATAAATCTTTTTCTTTACTGACCCTTCGAAAATCGAGGCGCCCACGCCGTCACACAATCACTTTTCTGTCTCCTCGATTCCCGCACATGCCACTTATCCGTCCAGCCTTATAAATAGGGCCACGGGTTCACTTTTCATTCTTCCCCTTTTCCTTCTCGCCTTCTTCTTCCTCCTCGCGATGCTCCAGTGTGCCCGAGCTCCGCCGCCGTCGACCTTCGTCTCCTGCCTCGATTCCGGCCGCTGGATCACCCTGAACGGGCCAGGAACGCCGCGGTGCTCCTCCGCTGTCAATGAGTGTCGGTAAGTCTTCCCCTTTCCCCTTTATAGATCTGCGTTTAGGGTTTCTCTGTTCGTCGGTGTTCATCACAGTTCTCCCTTTCTCCGTCCTATGCATAGTTTTGATCTGAAAATAGCACAGACCTCGCGCGACAACATTTTTAGCACTTATTTTTGATATCTGACCATATCTTTCTTGCAATAGATCTCATCTGAACACCCCCACTCTTCTGCTGCCGCCATCTTAGGTTTAGATTTTATTCCATTTTTCTGAATAGCTGCAGATCCAATCTTATAGCTTCAATCTCCAAAACCTGTTTGTCCCAACACTTAGTAAAATTTTGCTCTTGTCAGATCTTGAATACCAGTACGTGTCATGGCGGCTTACATGTCCAGCTTACAATTAATCATATATCATTAGTCTTCACTTAAGCCGCCATTCTTAATGTATACTGCAACTGTTAACTTGTGATTTCACCAACTAACTTGAACTGGCAAATTGTTCCTTTCCTTTAGGTTTTCTCCCTTCACAATGCCGCCAAAAACAACCTATACATGCAATTGGGTCCCATCCGTTGTCACTGAGGGCTCATTCAGAGACTTTGTCAAAATCGGGTACTTGCCCGCAAAGAGCGTTATGCATTATCGTGCTCCTGAACCGGGCGAAGAAAGACATCAGCCAAAGGATGGTGAAGTCATTGTATTCACTGATCACATGAGCCGGGGCTTCTCACCACCCGGATATAAGTTTTTCCGAGATGTTCTGCACTTCTTCCAACTCCATCCTCAAGACATCAGACCCAACTCCGTGTCAAATATCTGCAATTTTCAAGTCTTCTGTGAAGTATACCTTCAAGAGGATCACAACATCGACCTCTTTAGGGAATATTTTTATTTGAACCGCCAGAATGAGTTCACGAACGGGCCCAACTTGGAACTTTGGCGGAATCTCAATTCAACGCAGAAGAGATGCCATCTTCCCTTATGCATGCCTGCCGAGTCACCCAAAGGATTGGAATCATACGTGGTTTTAGTGCAAAGATACCTCTCCGGCTGACGACAATCCACTGCCGGGTTACCGTGTCGAGCGCCTGGACTCAAAGCGCAATCTTCCTGAGAAACTTACCACCGCCGAACAGGCAAAACTTGCTCCTACCATTGCAAAGGTTACAGCTCTGCTAGGAAACGGTTTAACTGGCGTTGACTTGGTCAGGTGCTAGGTTTCTTGGCGGATCATACCCTTGAGTCGTCGCACCGGCTTAACGTGCACTTATACTGGTGGTGTAAGGGATCCACTGCGCCACAACTGTGCACCATTAACTGACGACGTAGTAAACGAAATGGTTAAGTCCCTTCTGAATGAAGATCCGGAAGATTGCGTTAAAGTGGGTCTGGCCCCTTTCTGCAAGCTTAACCCGCCACCGGATGTGAGTCTCTGAACTTATTTACCTTTACCTCATTACTCAAACATTTATTAACTCAACCTTTGATGACCTTTACAGGCTAAGTCTGACTTTTGGAAAAAGAAGTATGATCATGAAGCTACCAAGAAGGACAGGGCCGCCAAGAAGACCACCAAGAGAAAGAAGAAACCAAGCGCCTCTGACATGCTTAATCTGGATGACACCTCTGAGTCGGAGGTAGCCCTTGATTCTCTTGGCTCATTTTTCAATCATCTTATTGACACTGATTATTATCAGGATGACACGGGAGCCAGCCAAGCAGCTGAAGAAGACGTAACTATTATTTCCTCCGGCTCGGAATCTTTGCCAAGACAGAAACTTCGACAAGTAACCCGGAAAGTAAGGTTTTCACACCCCTTGGATTATTTAGATCCTCACTTTCTTTTGAAGAAACAACAACACGAGAATCGACGTCAGACTCGAACCAGTGGAGGTGAAGAGTTGTCCTTCGGCTTACCAAACACTCCCGGTCCTCAAAAACGTCGAAACGAGGTTCTTTTTAACTTAAAATCTTTTTACCCACTCGTAGTTCTTATTTTCTTACCACTTAACTCTGTTGATTCAATTGACCAGGAAATTGCTCGTTCTTCCTCGGGTGATTCATCGCAAACCGTATTGCCGGCTTTTAAGTGGCCGGCGTTGCTTTGGGCGGTTGGAGCAGGAATACCAGAGGTTGAAGAAGCAGCACGACCGTTGGATTAACAATCCAACGGTCACTGATAGTAGAATCGTTTGTGGACTAAGTTCACAAAGCCTTTCGTACACGTCAACCTTGTAGACCCACAAGTCAGCCTCCAAATCTGTCCCAAACAACATACAACCAGAAATTTCTAGCCAGATTCAAATTAATTTAAAAAATAAACATACTGTCGTGGAAGTGTCATGACAGATGTCCTCATAGAAGGACTTAGTTGTGGAGCCATTGCGACGAGGTTAGCTTAAAGGGGTTAAAACAGGACAAAGGACACACGGAGTTTATACTTGTTCGGCCCCTTGCGGTGAAGGTAAAGGCCTAGTCCAGTTTGAGGTGGTATTGCTAGGGTTTCGATTACCAGGGAGCAAATACGCTTTGCCTAGCTTTCGATCTGTTGTTTCTTGCCCTAAGCCGCTGCCTGGTCATCCCGTTATATACATGGGTTGATGCCCTGCGACCTACAGAGTCCCGGCCGGCTCATACAAACGTGTCCGGCTCGGTGAGTTATCTTACATGCCTTATAATACAAGCTTACATATACATGGCAGTTTATACTCATGGGCCTTAAGCCGCCTATCGGTTTAGTCCCTTTAACAGGCCTACGTCATGAACCACCACCTTCACGTACTCATGGGCTTTGTTTGGATGAACCGTCATTGGGATAACCCTGCCCCTCCTAGGTGGGTCATATCCAATAGTCATATCCCCAACACATACCTTAATGTAAAATCCAATGAAAATTTACCTGCACAAAAACAATGAAATTTAAAATATCAAAATTGGAAAGAAAAAAGTAATTTGGAACTAATTGCCTGTTTGCTGTAATTTTCATTTTACAGCCCATTTCTTATTACTTATAGCCCATTTTCTGGGCAAGTCGAATGCATCCCTCCTCGTCTTGAAAGATTTCACGCCCAGCAAGGAGTAGAAAAGCAAGTAGGCCTCTGTTGGTTATTCTGCAAAAAACAAAATAGTTAGGCTAGCCATTTTCAGAAAGAAAAAACAAAACTGGGCTGGTCATGTGGTAAACCGATAAGTCCATTTTTCATCATGCTTTTATATCGATATTTATTGCATTATGGGCTGTTATTACACATTATGTCACAATACTTATGCTTATTCTCTCTTACTTTACAAGGTTTACATGAAGAGGGAGAATGCCGGGTGCTGGAATTCTGGGCTGAAAAAGGAGCAAATATTAGAGACCTATTCTGCACAACTCCAAAAGTCCTGAAACTTCACAGAGGCACGTTTTGGAATATATAAAAAATATTGGCGAAAGACTAAACCAGAGGGGGCCCACACCCTGGCCATTAGGGTGGGGGCGCGGCCTACCCCCTGGGCGCACCCCCTGCCTCGTGGGCCCCCTGGCAGGCCTCCGGTGCCCATCTTCTGCTAATGAAGTCTTTTACCCTGGAAAAAAAATCAGAAGTAAGCTTTCGGGACGAAACACCGCCGCCACGAGGCGGAACCTTGGCGGAACCAATCTAGGGCTCCGGCAGAGCTATTCTGCGGGGAAACATCCCTCTGGGAGGGGGAAATCATCGCCATCGTCATCACCAACGATCCTCTCAGTGGGAGGGTGTCAATCTCCATCAACATCTTCACCAGCACCATCTCCCCTAAAACCCTAGTTCATCTCTTGTATCCGATCTTTGTCCCAAAACCTCAGATTGGTACCTGTGGGTTGCTAGTAGTGTTGATTACTCCTTGTAGTTGATGCTAGTTGGTTTATTTGGTGGAAGATCATATGTTCAGATCCTTTATGCATATTAATATCCCTATGATTATGAGCATGAATATGATTTGTGAGTAGTTACGTTTGTTCCTGAGGACATGGGAGAAGTCTTGCTATAAGTAGTCATGTGAATTTGGTATTCGTTCGATATTTTGATGAGATGTATGTTGTCTCTCCTCTAGTGGTGTTATGTGAATGTTTACTACATGACACTTCACCATTGTTTTGGCCTAGAGGAAGGCATTGGGAAGTAAAGTAGATGATGGGTTGCTAGAGTGACAGAAGCTTAAACCCTAGTTTACGAGTTGCTTCGTAAGGGGCTGATTTGGATCCATACGTTTCATGCTATGGTTAGGTTTACCTTAATACTTCTTTTCTAGTTGTGGATGCTTGCAATAGGGGTTAATCATAAGTGGGATGCTTGTCCAAGAAAGGGCAGCACCCAAGCACCGGTCCACCCACATATCAAATTATCAAAGTAACGAACGCGAATCATATGAGCGTGATGAAAACTAGCTTGACGATAATTTCCATGTGTCCTCGGGAGCGTTTTCCTTCATATAAGAGTTTGTCCAGGCTTGTCCTTTGCTACAAAAAGGATTGGGCCATCTTGCTGCACCTTATTTACTTTCATTACTTGTTGCCCGTTACAAATTACCTTATCACAAAACTATCTGTTACCGATAATTTCAGTGCTTGTAGAGAATACCTTACTGAAAACTGCTTGTCATTTCCTTCTGCTCCTCGTTGGGTTCGACACTCTTACTTATCGAAAGGACTATGATAGATCCCGTATACTTGTGGGTCATGAAGACTCTTTTCTAGCACTGGTGCCGGGGAGTGAAGCGCCTTTGGTAGGTGGAATTTGGTAAGGAAAGATTTATATAGTGTGCTGAAATTTACTGTCACTTGTTACTATGGAACATAGTCCTTTGAGGGGCTTGTTCGGGGTATCTTCACCCCAACCAGTAGAGCATAGAGTTGCTCCTCAACCTACTGAACCTACTGAAATTGTTTACTTTGAAATTCCTTCGGGTATGATAGAGAAACTGCTAGCTAATCCTTTTACAGGAGATGGAACATTGCATCCCGATTTACACCTAATCTATGTGGATGAAGTTTGTGGATTATTTAAGCTAGCAGGTATGCCCGAGGATGTTATCAATAAGAAGGTCTTCCCTTTATCTTTGTAGGGAAAGGCATTGACATGGTTTAGGCTATGTGATGATATGGGATCATGGAACTACAACCGATTGAAATTAGAATTTCATCAGAAGTTTTATCCTATGCATCTTGTTCATCGTGATCGTAATTATATATATAATTTTTGGCCTCGCGAAGGAGAAAGCATCGCTCAAGCTTGGGGGAGGCTTAAGTCAATGTTATATTCATGCCCCAATCATGAGCTCTCAAGAGAAATTATTATTCAAAATTTTTATGCTCGGCTTTCTCTTAATGATCGCTCCATGCTCAATACTTCTTGTACTGGTTCTTTTATGATGAAGACTATTGAATTCAAATGGGATTTATTGGAAATAATTAAACGCAACTCTGAAGATTGGGATCTCTACGAAGGTAAGGAGTCGGGTATAACACCTAAATTTGATTGTGTTAAATCTTTTATGGATACCGATGTTTTCCGTGAGTTTAGCACTAAATATGGACTTGATTCTAAGATAGTAGCTTCTTTCTGTGAATCGTTTGCTACTCATGTTGATCACCCTAAGGAGAAGTGGTTTAAATATAATCCTCCCATTGAAGTAAAACTAGTTTCACCTATTAAAGTTGAAGAAAAGACTATCACATATAATGATCCTATTGTTCCTACTGCTTATATTGAGAAACCACCTTTCCCTGTTAGAATAAAGGATCATGCTAAAGATTCAAGTGTGGTCAACAAAAGTAATATTAGGACACCCAAACCCCCTGAGCAAATTAAAGTTGAACTTAGCATTGCTATGGTTAAAGATCTCTTGGCTGATAATATTGATGGGCATGTTATTTACTTCTGCGATGAAGCTGCTAGGATTGCTAGACCCGATACTAAAAATAAACATAGACCTGTTGTAGGCATGCCTGTTATTTCTGTTAAAATAGGAGATCATTGTTATCATGGCTTATGTGATATGGGTGCTAGTGCAAGTGCATTACCTCATTCCTTATACAAAGAAATTATGCATGATATGCACCTGCTGAGATAGAAGAAATTGATATTACAATTAAGCTTGCCAATAGAGATACTATTTCACGAGTTGGGATTGTTAGAGATGTTGAAGTCTTGTGTGGGAAAGTTAAATATCCTGCTGATTTTCTTGTTCTTGGTTCCCCACAAGATAACTTTTGTCCCATTATATTTGGTAGACCCTTCTTGAATACTGTTAATGCGAGGATTGACTGTGAAAAGGATGTTGTTACTATTGGTTTGGGGTACATGTCTCATGAGTTTAATTTTGCTAAATTTCATAGACAACCCCGTGACGAGGAATTTCCTAGCCCCCTAATAATCCTTTAGAACAATATTTGCTAGACCATGAAAATGATATGTTTATGAATGAAAGAAGGGAAATAGATGAAGTATTCTTTAAACAGGGACCTATTTTGAAACACAACTTGCTTGTTGAAATCCTAGGGGATCCTCCTCCACCCAAGGGTGATCCCGTGTTTGAACTTAAACCATTACCAGATACTCTTAGATATGCTTATCTTGATGAGAAAAAGATATATCCTGTTATTATTACTGCTAACCTTTCAGAGCAGGAAGAAAAGAAATGATTGAAAACTCTGAAGAAGCATCATGCTGCTATTGGATATACTCTTGATGATCTTAAGGGCATTAGTCCCACTTTATGCCAGCACAAAATAAAATTGGAGAAAGACGCTAAACCGGTTGTTGATCAGCAACAACAGTTAAATCCTAAGATGAAAGAAGTGGTACGAAAAGAAATACTAAACTTCTGGAGGCAGGTATAATCTATCCCGTTGCTGATAGTCAGTGGGTAAGTCCTGTCCATTGAGTCCCTAAGAAGGGAGGTATCACTGTTGTTCCTAATGATAAAGATGAATTGATCCCGCAAAGAATTGTTACAGGTTCTAGAATGGTAATTGATTTCCGTAAACTAAATAAAGCTACTAAAAAAAGATCATTACCCTTTACCTTTTATTGATCAAATGCTAGAAAGATTATCCAAACATACACATTTTTTGCTTTCTAGATGGTTATTATGGTTTCTCTCAAATACCTGTGTCAAAAGAGGATCAAGAAAAGACCACCTTTACTTGTCCTTTCGGTACCTTTGCTTATAGACGTATGCCTTTTGGTTTATGTAATGCACCTGCTACCTTTCAAAGATGCATGACGGCTATATTCTCTGATTTTTTTGAAAAGATTGCTGAGGTTTTCATGGATGATTTCTCTGTATATGGAACTTCTTTTGATGATTGTTTGAGCAACCTTGATCGAGTTTTGCAGAGATGTGAAGAAACTAATCTTGTCTTGAATTGGGAGAAGTGCCACTTTATGGTTAATGAAGGCATTGTCTTGGGGCATAAAATTTCTGAAGAGGTATTGAAGTTGATAAAGCTAAAGTTGATGCTATTGAAAAGATGTCGTGTCCCAAGGATATTAAAGGTATAAGAAGTTTCCTTGGTCATGCCGGTTTTTATAGGAGGATCATTAAGGACTTTTCAAAAATTTCTAGGCCTCTAACTAATCTTTTACAAAAAGATGTTCCTTTTGTGTTTGATGATGATTGTGTAGAAGCATTTGAAATACTTAAGAAAGCTTTGATTTCTGCACCTATTGTTCAACCACCTGATTGGAATTTACCCTATGAAATTATGTGTGCTTCTAGTGATTATGCTGTAGGTGTTGTTCTAGGACAAAGAGTTGATAAGAAATTAAATGTTATCCAATATGCTAGTAAAACTCTAGACAGTGCCCAGAGAAATTATGCTACTACTGAAAAAGAATTTTTAGCAGTTGTATTTGCTTGTGACAAGTTCAGACCTTATATTGTTGATTCTAAAGTAACTGTTCACACTGATCATGCTGCTATTAAATATCTTATGGAAAAGAAAGATGCTAAACCGATACTTATTAGATGGGTTCTCTTGCTACAAGAATTTGATTTGCATATTATAGATAGAGAGGGAGTTGAGAACCCCGTTGCAGACAACTTATCTAGGTTAGAGAATGTTCTTGATGATCCACTACCTATTGATGATAGCTTCCCTGATGAACAATTAGCTATCATAAATGCTTCTCGTACTGCTCCATGGTATGCTGATTATGCTAATTACATTGTTGCTAAATTCATACCACCTAGTTTCACATACCAGCAAAACAAAAAGTTTTTCTATGATGTAAGACATTACTTCTGGGATGACCCACACCTGTATAAAGAAGGAGTCGATGGTGTTATTAGACGTTGTATACCTGAGCATGAACAGGAACAAATCCTGCGCAAGTGTCACTCCGAGGCTTATTGTCACGCCCATGATACGGCTATATCTCCCACGTGTCGAGGCACGACTTAGAGGCATAACCGCATAGTGGTTTTGTCGCAAGAAGGGTCATCTTCACACAATCCCATGTAATGAACAAGAATGGGATAAAGAGTTGGCTTACAATCGCCACTTCACACAATACATAAATATAATTCATACATCATCCAAAATACTAACATATAGACCGACTACGGTCAAAATCCAGATGAAAATAAGACAACCCCAAATGCTAGATCCCCAATCGTCCCAACTGGGCTCCACTACTGATCATCAGGAAAAGACACATAGTAACGACCACGTTCCTCATCGAACTCCCATCATCCGCACTGGCATCGTCGGCACCTGCAACTGTTTTGGTAGAATCTGTGAGTCACGAGGACTCAGCAATCTCACTCCCACGAGATCAAGACTATTTAAGCTTATAGGAAAGGATGGTGTAATGAGGTGGAGCTGCAGCGGCAATAAGCATATATGGTGGCTAACATACGCAAAAGAGAGCGAGAAGAGAAGCAACGGAACGGTCGTCATCTAGCAATGACCAAGAAGTGATCCTGAACTCCTACTTACGTCATACATAACTCAGACCGTGTTCACTTCCCGGGCTCCACCGAGAAGAGACCATCACGGCTACACACGCAGTTGATGCATTTTAATTGGGTCAAGTGACAAGTTCTCTACAACCGGACATTAACAAATTCCCATCTGCCTCATAACCGCGGGCACGGCTTTCGAAAGATAATACCCTGCAGGGGTGTCCCAACTAAGCCCATCATAAGCTCTCACGGTCAACGAAGGATAAACCTTCTTCCGGAAAGACCCGATCAGTCTCGGAATCCCGGTTTACAAGACATTTCGACAATGGTAAAACAAGACCAGCAAAGCCGCCCGAATGTGTCGACAAATCCCGATAGGAGCTGCACATATCTCGTTCTCAGGGCACACCGGATGAACACTACGTACAGCTAAAACCAATCCTCGAGTTTCCCCAAGGTGGCGCTGCAAGTGGCTCTAGTTTGGGCCAGCACTCAGAGGAACACTGGCCCGGGGGTTTAAATAAAGATGACCCTCGGGCTCGCAAAAACCCGTGGGAAAAGGCTTAGGCGGCAAATGTTAAACCAAAGTTGGGCCTTGCTGGAGGAGTTTTATTCAAGGCGAATTGTCAAGGGGGTCCCATAAATCACCCAACCGCGTAAGGAACGCAAACTCAAGGAACATAATACCGGTAAGACAGAAACTAGGGCGGCAAGAGTGGAACAAAACACCAGGCATAAGGCCGAGCCTTCCACCCTTTACCAAATATATAGATGCATTAATTAAATAAGAGATATTGTGATATCCCAACATATCCATGTTCCAACATGGAACCAACTTCAACTTCACCTGCAACTAGCAACGCTATAAGAAGGGCTGAGCAAAAGCGGTAACTTAGCCAAACAACGGTTTGCTAGGAAAGGATGGTTAGGGGCTGACATGGCAAAATGAGAGACATGATATAGCAAGTGATAGGTAGCGCAGCATGGCAATAGAGCGAACAACTAGCAAAGCAAAGATAGAAGTGATTTCGAGGGGTGGTCATCTTGCCTGCAAGGTTCTCAGAGTTGTCGAAAGCTTGATCCTCGTAAGCGTACTCAACAGGTTCCTCATTCATGAACTTGTCTCCCGGCTCTACCCAAGACAAGAACGCAAGCAATCGAACCACAATCAATCACGAGAAATGCACAAGCAACATGATGCAGAACATGTATGATATGCGAGATATGATATGCAATGCATATGCGTGCTCCGGAAGGAAAATGATGAACAAGGAAGTAACTTGGCAAACCAAGCGTGCCACTGGAAAGATGAGATGATTTCGGTCGAAATCGATATAAAGATCACCGGAAACGGATGCACGGTTTGCAAATGGCAAGCAAAACAAGAATGACACGAATCTGCGATTAACAGCATGATATCACTTAAAATGCAACAAGCAACAATGCTACAGCACTCCAACATAGCAACAAAGCATATGGCAGTAATCTACAGAAGATGCCTGACAAAAGATGAACACTGAGCTACGGCTAGTTCACAACATAACAAGCTCAAACAAGCATGGAAAAAGTGCAAAAGATAACAGGTTCACAGACTTGGTGAAATTACTGGACATGCCTGAAACAGCATCAGGTAGCAATGTTCAGAGCACGAAATCAACATGCTACAGGAACTTAACATGGCAAAGCATGGCATGGCGGTATTCTACTAAATGCATATGACAAAAGTCCCTTACTGACCATAAGCAAAATAGGACCAGAAGATATGATGGCAAGCATGTAAACATAGCAAGTTTCGTTATCAGGTTTCAGACTTGGCAGAAAACAGAGCATGGCAGAAATAATAATAAGAGGGCATCTTTGTGAGCTTGATGCACTCACCACAAAGAAATGCATGACAAAACAAGCATACTTACCGCAAGATGGCATGTTTATGAAGCTATCCATGGCAAGAACAAAAGCATAGCATGTATGGATCAACTACAATAAGCTTGGCAAGATTGCATATCATGTTAAGAATCTGCCAGAAATATTGTATAGCAAAAGTAGAGCAAGATTGAGTCATGCTATGGCACCCCATAATTGCAAACAAGGGCAGGAATGGATCAATTACAACTATAGCTACAAAACATCCTTACTGAACATCTCCAAAATATGCATGGATCTCTCTGTAGCATCAAGTTTACATGGCAACAAAATAACAGCAGACAAAGACTTGGAGAAATTACTAAGTCCCTGAAATCAGAAACATTACGGGGCCTAGTTTGCATGCTTGTGCTAGTCACCACAGAGATCACAAAAATACATAGCATAAGATGGCATGGCATACAACAAAACACATGTAGAGCTCATGCCCATAAGATGCACAGATTAAATGATACAAAAATGACAAATCTCCAAGTTCTGTTAAGAACCAGTAGATAACAGCAACTAGCCCTCTTTAAACAGAGATTTGGGCATCAAGATGACTTCTAATGAAGATGGTGCAATTGAGAAAAATGTAGAGCATCACGAGGCGAACAATTTGACATATTACACACGCGAAACGGAGCTACATGAATGGAGTTATGCACTGTTGAACATGGGCAAAAATTGTGACAGAAAATGACAGTGGAATTCGGGAAAACGGGAAAGTCAACCTAGGGTTTCGGGCGATCCAGATCTGGGGAGCTCGCCTCGATGGAGCTCGGGCTCGGCTCTGGTGGCGCCCGCCGGTGACGGGAGGGGAAGAAGGGGGCGGGGCGGCGGCCGGAGGTGGGGCCAGCGACGGAGGGAGGAGAGGACGAGGTGGCGCCGACAGCGGAGGGGACTGGAGGAGGCGCGGTGGCGCGGCGGCGTGGCGCCGGCGGCCGTCGGCGGCGAGGCGGTGCGCACGGGACCGGCCGGCGGGGATGGCGTCGTGAAGGAGGAGAGGCGACGGCGGCGGCGCACGCAGGCGCGGGAGGCGCGACGACGGGCCGGGAGGGCCGCGGGCGGCCCCGTGGGCCTCGGCGGCGGCGGCGTATGGAGGCGTGCCACGTGGTGGCGGCGGTGGAGGTGGACGCGTCCGGCTCCGCCCAGACATGTCCGGCGGCGGAGAGGGACGAGGGTTAGGGTTTGGATTGTGTTTGTATACGGGAGGGGAGGCAAATATATAGGTAGAGGGAGCTAGGAGAGTCCAAATGAGGTGCGGTTTTCGCCCACACGATCGTAATCGAACGATCTACAGCATGGAAGAGAGTTTGGTGGGTTTTGGGCTGGTTTTTGAGGGGGTTTTGCTGCAACACACAAATGGACTTTGCGGATGCCCGGTTAACCGTTGGAGTACCAAACGACCTCCAAATGGAACGAAACTTGACCGGTGGTCTACCGGTGGTATACCAAGGCCACTTGAAAAGCCTCGGTCCATTCCGAGAACGTTTGACACCCGCTCACGAAAGAAAACAAGAGGGGTGCACCGGAGGAGATAGGAGCGCCGGATTGCAAAACGGACAACGGGGAAAATGCTCGGATGCAAGAGACGAACACGTATGCAAATGCAATGCACATGATGACATGATATGAAATGCATGACATGAACAAAATGCAAAAACGAAAGACAAAACCCGACCACGGAGGGAATATCATAACACATAGCCGAAAATGGCAAGAGTCGGAGTTACAAATATGGCAAGTTACATGCGGGGTGTTACACTTATGGAGGACACCACGCTGGAGATAGAACTGCACATATGGTATTGCAATCCGGTTTTTATTGGCCTACTCTCTTCAAGGATGCTAGTAAGTTTGTATTGTCTTGTGATGAATGTCAAAGAATTTGTAATATTAGTAGACGTCAAGAAATGCCTATGAATTATTCACTTGTTATTGAACCATTTGATGTTTGGGGGTTTGATTAGTTTCCTTCCTCTAATGGATATACACATATTTTAGTTGTTGTTGATTACGTTACTAAGTGGGTAGGAGCTATTCCAACTAGTAGTGCTGATCATAACACCTCTATTAAGATGCTTAAAGAAGTTAATTTTTCCAAGGTTTGGAGTCCCTAGATACTTAATGACTGATGGTGGTTCTCATTTTATTCATGGTGCCTTTCGTAAAATGCTTGCTAAGTATGATGTTAATCATAGAATTGGATCTCCATATCACCCACAGTCTAGTGGTCAAGTGGAACTTAGTAATAGAGAGCTCATTAATTTTGCAAAAGACTGTTAATAGATCTAGAAAGAATTGGTCCAAGAAACTTGATGATGCATTATCGGCCTATAGAACTGCATATAAAAATCCTATGGGTATGTCTCCGTACAAAATGGATTATGGAAAAGCATGTCACTTACCTCTCGAACTTGAACATAAGGCATATTGGGCCATTAAAGAGCTCAATTATGATTTCAAACTTGCCGGTGAGAAGAGGCTATTTGACATTAGCTCACTTGATGAATGGAGGACCCAGGCCTATGAGAATGCCAAACTGTTTAAAGAAAAAGTTAAAAGATGGCATGACAAAAGGATACAAAAGCGTGAGTTTAATGTAGGTGATTATGTGTTACTATTCAACTCTCGCTTAAGATTTTTTGAAGGAAAACTTCTCTCTAAATGGGAAGGGCCTTACGTTATCGAGGAGGTCTATCGTTCCGGTGCCATAAAAATCAACAACTTCGAAGGCACAAATCCGAAGGTGGTGAATGGTCGAAGAATCAAACATTATATCTCAGGTAATCCTATAAATGTTGAAAATAATGTTATTGAAACCGTAACCCCAGAGGAATACATAAGGGACACTTTCTAGAACGTTTCAGACTCCGAAAAGGAATAGGTATGTGGTACGGTAAGTAAACCGACTCCAAAACAGTTCCAATGGCAGTTTTTCTCCGTTTTGGAATATTTAAGAAAATAGGAAAAATAAGAAGTAGCTCGGGAAGGACACGAGGCGTCCACGAGGGTGGAGGGCGCGCCCTACCCCCTGGGCATGCCCCCTGCCTCGTGGGCACCTCGTGTGCTCTCCGGACTCCGTTTTCTTGCACGATACTTCTTTTGGTCAGTAAAAATTCATTATATAATTTCCCGAAGGTTTTGACCACCGTACCACGCAAATATCCTCTGTCTTTGATTCGAGCTATTTCTGCAGCAGATTTAGAGCAAGATGTCTTCTCAAGAGTCAGTCGGGGAGAGTCGGGTGTCTCATCCGACACCGGGTCAGGAGCAAAAAGCGATGCCTATCACTTTGGGACATCAACGGAGGAAGAGATGGAGGCCGACTTGAAAAGGATAGATGCCATGGAAGAGGATCAAGAAGTTACTTCTCGTTTCCGAGCCGGATTCACAATGGGGGAACTACAGAGCTCAGTTATTCCAAACTCGGTCATCCCTTCCAATGTTAGATTTCTTTCTTATGAAAAAATGAAAAAGAGTGTTACTTGTTCTCCCGCAGCTATGCAACATCCTTGGGTGAAAGGAGCCTTATCCGTCACGGGTAAGCTCCATAAGGAAATAATGGACCTCAAACAGCAAGTCAACAAGCTCGAGGAGGAGAATCGTATCTTGAGGGGCATCATCGCCAAGAATATCACCCCACCACCTCCGAAGAAAGAGATATAATCACATGGGTATGGACACTCCCCTTGGCAACTACCAAGCTTGGGGGAGGTGCCCCGGTATCGTATCACCATCACACTCCTATCTTTACCGTTTTTCTTAGTTTGATCCTTTTGGTAATATCTTGATCTAGTAGAATAAAGTTTTAGTATGATTTAGTTTTGAGTTTTTCTTTATGATCCCTCTATGTAATCGAGTCCGTGAGCTATATATAATAAAGATTAGTTTTGAGTCAAGGGCTTGGTTATCTTGCTATGATCTTGAGGGAATATTAGAAAAAGAAAGAATAAAAATAAATAAAAGAGATCATATTGATCTTATGGAGAGTAATGACTTCACGTATAAAGAGTATGATGAATAAAAGTTGTTGAGAGTTGACAAATATAGTTTTGGTCATGGCTGCAATTAATAGGAAGCAATAAAGAAAGAGAGGTTTTCAGATATAAATATACTATCTTGGACATCTTTTATGATTGTGAGCACTCATTAAAATATGACATGCTAAAGATTTGATGTTGGACAAGGAAGACAACGTAATGGGTTATGTTTTCTTATATCTGAAATAAAGTATATTGTCATGGATCATCCAACATGTTGAGTTTGCCTTTCTCCCTCATGCTAGCAAAATTGTTTTCACCAAGTAGAGATACTACTTGTGCTTCCAAATATCCTTAAACCCATTTTTGCCGTGAGAGTCCACCATATCTACCTATGGATTGAGTAAGATCCTTCAAGTAAGTTGTCATCGTTGCATGCAATAAAAATTGCTCTCTTAATATGTATGATTTATTAGTGTGGAGAAAATATGCTTTATACGATCTTGTGATGTGGAAGAAATAAAAGCGATGGACTGCATAATAAAGGTCCATATCACAAGTGGCAATATAAAGTGACGTTCTTTCGCATTAAGATTTTGTGCATCCAACTATAAAAGCACATGACAACCTCTGCTTCCCTCTGCGAAGGGCCTATCTTTTATTCTTGTCTTATACCCTATACAAGAGTCATTGTGATCTTCACCTTTCCTTTTTACATTTTATCCTTTGGCATGCACATTGTGTTGGAAAGATCCTGATATATATATCCAATTGGATGTAAGTTAGCATGAACTATTATTGTTGACATTACCCTTGAGGTAAAAGGTTGGGAGGCAATACTATAAGCCCTTATCTTTCTTGGTGTCTGGTTGAAACTCCATAACCATAAGTATTGCGTGAGTGTTAGCAATTGTGAAAGACTAAATGATAGTTGAGTATGTGGAATTGCTGAAAAGCTCTTATATTGACTATTTCTGATGTTATGATAAATTACAATTGCTTCAATGACTGAGATTATAGTTTGTTAGTTCTCAATGAAGTTTCTGATTCATACTTTACATTGTGAATAGATTATTACTTGAGCATAAGAAATCATATGACAATATGTATATATGTTGCTGTTATAAGAATGATCATGATGCCCTCATGTCCGTATTTTATTTTATCGACACCTCTATCTCTAAACATGTGGACATATTTTTCGTTATCGGCTTCCGCTTGAGGACAAGCGAGGTCTAAGCTTGGGGGAGTTGATACGTCCATTTTGCATCATGCTTTTATGTCGATATTTATTGCATTATGGGCTATTACTACACATTATGTCACAATACTTATGCCTATTCTCTCTTATTTTACAAGGTTTACATGAAGAGGGAGAATGCCGGCAGCTGGAATTCTGGGTTGGAAAAGGAGCAAATATTAGAGACCTATTCTGCACAACTCCAAAAGTCCTGAAACTTCACGGAGGCACATTTTGGAATATATAAAAAATACTGGAGAAAGAATCAACCAGAGGGGCCCACACCCTGGCCACGAGGGTGGGGGGCGCGCCCTACCCCCTGGGCGTGCCCCCTGCCTCGTGGGCCCCCTGGCAGGCCTCCGATGCCCATCTTCTGCTATATGAAGTCTTTTACCCTGGAAAAAAAATCAGAAGCAAGCGTTCGGGACGAAACACCACCGCCACGAGGAGGAACCAATCTAGGGCTCCGGCGGAGCTGTTCTGCCGGGGAAACATCCCTCCGGGAGGGAGAAATCATCGCTATCGTCATCACCAACGATCCTCTCAATGGGAGGGGGTCAATCTCCATCAACATCTTCACCAGCACCATCTCCCCTAAAACCCTAGTTCATCTCTTGTATCCAATCTTTGTCCCAAAACCTCAGATTGGTACATGTGGGTTGCTAGTAGTGTTGATTACTCCTTGTAGTTGATGCTAGTTTGTTTATTTGGTGGAAGATCATATGTTCAGATCCTTTATGCATATTAATATCCCTCTGATTATGAACATGAATATGATTTGTGAGTAGTTACGTTTGTTCCTGAGGACATGGGAGAAGTCTTGTTATAAGTAGTCATGTGAATTTGGTATTCGTTCGATATTTTGATGAGATGTATGTTGTCTCTCCTCTAGTGGTGTTATGTGAACGTCGACTACATGACACTTCACCATTGTTTGGGCCTAGAGGAAGGCATTGGGAAGTAATAAGTAGCTTAAACCCTAGTTTATGAGTTGCTTCGTAAGGGGCTGATTTGGATCCATACGTTTCATGCTATGGTTAGATTTACCTTAATACTTCTTTTGTAGTTGTGGATACTTGCAATAGGGGTTAATCATATGTGGGATGCTTGTCCAAGAAAGGGCAGCACCCAAGCACCGGTCCACCCACATATCAAATTATCAAAGTAACGAACGCGAATCATATGAGCGTGATGAAAACTAGCTTGACGATAATTTCCATGTGTCCTCGGGAGCGTTTTCCTTCATATAAGAGTTTGTACAGGCTTGTCCTTTGCTACAAAAAGGATTGGGCCATCTTGCTGCACCTTATTTACTTTCATTACTTGTTGCCCGTTACAAATTGTCTTATCACAAAACTATCTGTTACCGATAATTTCAGTGCTTGCAGAGAATACCTTACTGAAAACTGCTTCTCATTTCCTTCTGCTCCTCATTGGGTTCGACACTCTTACTTATCGAAAGGACTAAGATAGATCCCCTATACTTGTGGGTCATCATAAACATATATGAAATAAAAGCGTGGGCTAGACGGGCCACAGCTCCCGCACAACCCAGTTGATACCCTGCTCCGTCCCGAAAACAAAAAATAATATTGGGCGAGCTGCTGGGTCCCGGGTGTCAGCCGCTCCTTGTACAGTTATCTCTCTTATTGACTACGTTGATAGTGGCGTGCGACCCAGATGTCAGGAAACCATCAGGTGGAACCATTTTTTCTTGTCATAAAGGAGGCACTTGCTTGCCTACTGCCATGATCCTGGTGGGTCCCTACTGTCATCCTCGCCATGTACAATTATCTCCTTATTCCTCTCGGTTGTTGACCATGTTGACAACACCGGAGGGCGGCGCCTGATGCCCCACAAGTATAGGGGATCTATCGAGTCCTTTCGATAAGTAAGAGTGTTGAACCCAATGAGGAGCAGAAGGAAATGACAGGCGGTTTTCAGCAAGGTATTCTCTGCAAGCACTGAAATTATCGGTAACAGATAGTTTTGTGATAAGATAATTTGTAACGGGTAAAAAGTAACAAGTGTAACAAAGGTGCAGCAAGGTGGCCCAATCCTTTTTGTAACAAAGGACAAGCCTGGACGAAGTCTTATATAAAGCAAAGCGCTCCTGAGGACACATGGGAATTACTGTCAAGCTAATTTTCATCATGCTCATATGATTCGGGTTTGTTACTTTGATAATTTGATATGTGGGTGGACCGGTGCTTGGGTCCTGTCCTTACTTGGACAAGCCTCCCACATATGATTAAATCCTCTCGCAAGCATCCACAACTATGAAAGAACAATTAAGATAAACCTAACCATAGCATGAAACATATGGATCCAAATCAGCCCCTTACGAAGCAACGCATATACTAGGGTTTAAGCTTCTGTCACTCTAGCAACCCATCATCTACTTATTACTTCCCAATGCGTCCCCCTAGGCCCAAACAATGGTGAAGTGTCATGTAGTCGACGTTTACATAACACCACTAGAGGAAAGACAACATACATCTCATCAAAATATCGAACGAACACCAAATTCACATGATTACTTATAACAAGACTTCTCCCTTGTCCTTAGGAACAAACGTAACTACTCAAAGCATATTCATGTTCATAATCAGAGGAGTAATAAATATCATTAAGGATCTGAACATATGATCTTCCATCGAGTAAACCAACTAGCATCAACTACAAGGAGTAATCAACACTACTATCAACCCATAGGTACCAATCTGAGGTTTGAGACAAAGATCGAATACAAGAGATGAACTAGGGTTTGAGAGGAGATGGTGCTGGTGAAGATGTTCATGGAGATTGACCCCCTCTTAATGAGAGGATCGTTGGTGATGACTATGGCTTCGATTTCCCCCTCCGGGAGGGAAGTTTCCTTGGCAGAACAACTCCACCGGAGCCCTAGATTGGCTCTGCCCAAGTTCCTTCTTGAGACGACGGCGCTTCGTCCCGAAAGCTTCCTCTTGATTTTTTCAGGTCAAAAGACATCATATAGCAGAAGAGTGGCACCGGAGGCCTGCCAGGGGGGCCACAAGCCAAGGAGGTGCGCCCAGGGGGTAGGCCGCGCCCCCACCCTTGTGGCCACCTGGTGGGTCCCCTATGGTATTTTCTTCGCCCAATATTTTTATATATTCGAAAATAATTCTTTGTGAATTTTTAGGACTTTTGAATTTGTGCAGAATAGGTCTCTCAGATTTGCACCCTTTCCAGTCCAGAATTCCAGCTGCCGGCATTCTCCCTCTTTATGTAAACCTTGTAAAATAAGAGAGAAAAGGCATAATTATTGTACTATAAAGTGTAATAACAGCCCATAATGCAGTAAATATCAATATAAAAACATGATGAAAAATGGACGTATCAACTGCCCCATGCTTAGACCTCGCTTGTCCTCAAGTAAAAGACGAGATCGATAACCATGCCCACATGTTTTGAGATAGAGGTGTCGATAAAATAAAATACGGACATGAAGGCATCATGATCATCTTTAGAACATCAACATATATTTTCATATAATTTCTTATGCTAATTTAACAATTCGTTCACAAGGTAAAGTATGAAACAAGAACTTCATTGGAAACAAACAAACTATGATCTCAGTCATTGAAGCAATTGCAATTTATCATAACGAAAGAAAGAGTCAATATAAGAGCTTTTCAGAAAGTTCACATACTCAACTATCATTTAGTCTTTCACACTGGCTTACACTCAAGCGATACTTATGAGGTCAAAGTTTCAATCAGACACAGGGAAAGATAGGGGCTTAAGGTTTTGCCTCCCAACCTTTTACCTCAAGGGTAATTTCAACAATAATGCTTATGAATATCTACATCCGAGTGGATATAAATATTTGGATCTTCCCCCTACATAAAGTGCTTGCCAAAAACAAAAAGTATAAAAAGGAATAGGTGGTGATCACCATGACTCTTGTATTAAGGTAGAGGGTAAATAAAAGATAGGCCCTTCGCAGAGGGAAGCAGAGGTTGTCGTGCGCTTTTATGGTTGGATGCACAAAATATTAGTGCGAAAGAACGTCACTTTATATTGCTGCTTGTGATAAAGAACTTTATTATGCAGTCTGTTGCTTTTATTTCTTCTATATCAAAAGTTCGTATAAAGCTTATTTTCCTCACACTAATAGATCATACATATTTAGAGAACAATTTTTATTGCTTGCACCGATGACAACTTACTTGAAGGATCTTACTCAATCCATAGCTAGGTATGGTGGACTCTCATGGCAAAACTTGGTTAAGGGATGTTTGGATGCATAAGTAGTATCTCTACTTGGTGCGAAATATTTGGCTAGCAAGGAGTGATAAGCAAGCTCAATGATGTCTACTACGCAACTTTATTCTTGTAGACACGTGATGGGCCTCCAAGCGCAACGTTTTGTAGGACAGTAGCAGTTTTCCGTCAAGTGGATGACCTAAGGTTTATCAATCCGTGAGAGGTGTAGGATGAAGATGGTCTCTCTCAAACGATCCTGCAACCAAATACAAGAAATCTCTTGTGTCCCCAACACAACCAATACATTGGCAAATTGTATAGGTGCACTAGTTCGGCGAAGAGACGGTGATAAAAGTGTAATATGTGTCGGCGTCCTGGGAATGGGGGTCCCCAGACTTGCTTGCATGCGGCCCACGGCGTGGCTCCACTAGCGGCCCTGTACGGCCCATCTTCACCAGCAAACACCCAAGACCCTCGCGAGGGGCCAAGCCTCGCGAGGCGGATGGCGCAAGACCTCCTCGGGGACAGCCTCACCAGGCCGGCTCACGAGGGGCGGAGAGATCAAGGCAAGGAGCACCTCGCGAGGTTCCTGTGACGCAAGCCATGACGACTGGCGCCAGGCGGGCGCCAGCGTGCGCAGTGTCCTCGTTTCCTCTTTGATGCTAAAGAGGCAAGCGCAGGCGAGGAGTCCCGAGGCATCAGGCAAAGGTTTCCATATCGGTGCAACAAGACCAAGAACAGCAGGACGACAGGACGGAGGTCACCGTGGAGCCCAAGACGGCGTCACCACCAGAGCCTTTGGCAGGCGAAGACAACCTTTAGTCAGGATAACTTGTACTAGTTGTCTCCCTTCGAATTTGGCCGTTGTGGCATCCCTTCCCGCTCAATATTTGGGAAGAGGACCAGGGCCTCTATAAATAGGACTAGCCACCACCATAGGAGGCACCTCATCTTGGATAAGAGCCATTCCATCCATAGCCACACACAAGTTCACCAAGCACAAGGGCACCTCTCCTCAGGAGGCTGTTCTTCCCTTGTAACTGTTCATCCTCAGCCCAAGAGGCAATCCACCACACCACACTGGAGTAGGGTATTACACCACATCGATGGCCCAAACCAGTATAAACTCTCCTGTCTCTCGTTCTTTGGGTTCGTCAAGCTAGGCCTTGCAATCGTTGCGAGAGCAAGCTAGGGAGAGAGAGATCTTCGTGCGCATCCCAGTGTTCGAGCCTCAAGGGTTTGCCGGAACCCGAAATCTGACATTTGGCATGCCAGGTAGGGGTGCGCCGAAGCTTTCCTTCCACTAATCTATGTCCCATCGCTTCGTCGCATCCATGGCGGACACTCGTCGAGCCCACGCTGAGCGCCGGGCTGCCCTTGCCACCCGCATCGCTCAGACAGCTCCTGACGGTGGGCCTCCCCGTCGTTCCCCGTCGCCCGCCGCCAACGTCGCCACTGGCCCGACGGGAAACGAGCAGCAAGCTTCATCGTTTGCACCCCTTTGTGCAGCGGGATGGCTGCACCGCCACTCCGTCGCTAACCCCAGCCGGCTCGTCGCGCTCCCACGGACGCGCAGGCCTCATGGCACGCGAGCTCCTGCGCTACCGCCCAGTCGACGACCTCTACGAGGATTGGCTGGACCGTATCGCCGAGCTCGTCAGCGCCGCAGGGGGCTCCCCCGCGCCATCCCTCTCGCTGCCTCGCCCTCCGCTAGCTGCGGGTGACGTGGCTCACGGAGCGCCTCCACCACCCATGCACCAAGACGGCGCCTTGGCGCCGAGGTGCGCGGCCCCCCGGCGCGACCCACCGCGTCGGGCGCCCACGCGAGAGGAAGGAAGCTGCCAAGAAGTTCCCCGGCTACAAGAGAATGCTCCCGCGCTCTCAGCGCCACCACGACAAGACCGTGCACCGCCTGCGTCGGCGGTGCGTGGGCATCAAGGGCAGGCTCCGCATTAGCAAAGGGCCCCGGTGGCCACGGCAGGCTATCGCACCTTCACTCCTGAGATGCGTAGCGTCGCCTGGCCGGGCAAGTTCAAGCCAGACCTGCCTCCTCGCTACAACGACACCCCCGACCCTACGGAGTTCTTGCAGCTCTACGAGCTGAGCATCGAGGCGGCCAACGGCGACGAGAAAGTCATGGCGAACTGGTTCCCCATGGCTCTCACGGATGGTGCTCGCTCATGGCCCCTGAACCTGCCCCCGGGCTCGATCTCCTCCTGGGGCAAGATGCGCGACCGCTTCGTCGCCAACTTCCAGGGCACTCGCGACCGCCCCCCGGCCGCGGGTGACCTACGCCGCATCACGCAGCAACCAGGAGAGACCCTGCAGAAGTACATCCAGCGCTTCAACAGCGTCCGCCTCAAGATCCCCAAGGTGACAGATGAGGCCATCATTTAGGCGTTTTCTGATGGCGTCCGCGATGTCAAGATTAAGGAGGAGCTCGTCATCCACGAGGAGCTATGCACAACTTTGGAGATGTTCACCCTGGCGACCAAGTGCGCAAGAGCTGAGGAGGGGCGCCTTTCCCGCCTCGAGCTCCCTGCTACCGACCCCGAGGAGAAGAATGCCAAGGACAAGGACGTGAAGCGCAAGGGGGTTGCCGTGCTCACGGCGGAGCCGTATACGAAGCGCGGCCGGGACCATCCTGAGTCATCCAAAAGAAGCCGACTGTTCTGCGCCTTCCACAACATGCACACCCACAACACCAACGACTGTCAAGAGCTCAGGGCCATTCGAGATGGACGCTTCGGTCGACGCCCCGAGCGCAACGACCGGGGCTACGGCCGAGGTGGAGGACGCTGGGATGATCGCGGCCCTCGCCAGGAGTGGCGCGACCGGCCTCGCGAGGACCGCTGGCAGGACCAGCCTTGTGAGGGCACCTAGAGGGATCAGCCTCGCGAGGACCACCCTCAAGGCAACGCTGGTCTTCCTCCGCTGCCGCCACCACCAAGAAGGAACGACGACCACCATCAGGACGAGGGGGCTGGGGGCTTCCAGGAACGCGTGCTATCGTCTGCATCTTGGGCGGAGCTCAGGCCCCAGCCTCTCGGCGTATCTTCAAGCAGTTTCCTCGCGAGGTGAACACAGCCCTTCCCAGGCTCGAAGCCACTGATACGTCTCCAACGTATCTATAATTTTTGATTGTTCCATGCTATATTATATTCTGTTTTGGACATTATTGGGCTTTATTATACACTTTTATATTATTTTTGGGACTAACCTATTAACCGGAGGCCCAGCCCAGAATTGCTGTTTTTTTTGCCTATTTCAGAGTTTCGCAGAAAAAGAATATCAAACGGAGTCCAAACGGAATGAAACCTTCGGGAACGTGATTTTCGGAACGAACATGATCCATAGGACTTGGACCCTATGTCAAGACATTAACCAGGAGGGCACGAGGTAGGGGGGCGCGCCTACCCCCCCAGGCGCGCCCTCCACCCTCGTGGGCCCCACGTTGCACCACTAACGTACTCCTTCCTCCTATATATATACCTACGTACCCCCAAACTACCAGATATAGAGCCAAAAACCTAATTCCACCGCCGCAACCTTCTGTACCCGTGAGATTCCATCTTGGGGCCTGTTCCGGAGCTCCGCCGGAGGGGGCATCGATCACGGAGGGCTTCTACATCAACACCATAGCCTCTCTGATGATGTGTGAGTAGTTTACCTCAGACCTTCGGGTCCATAGTTATTAGCTAGATGGCTTCTACTCTCTTTTTGGATCTCAATACAATGTTCTCCCCCTCTCTCGTGGAGATCTATTCGATGTAATCTTCTTTTGCGGTGTGTTTGTTGAGACCAATGAGTTGTGGATTTATGATCAAGTTTATCTATGAACAATATTTGAATCTCCTCTGAATTCTTTTATGTATGATTGGTTATCTTTGCAAGTCTCTTTGAATTATCAGTTTGGTTTGGCCTAAGATTGATCTTTCTTGCAATGGGAGAAGTGTTTAGCTTTGGGTTCAATCTTGGGGTGTCCTTTCCCAGTGACAGTAAGGGCAGCAAGGCACGTATTGTATTGTTGCCATCGAGGATAACAAGATGGGGTTTATATCATATTGCATGAGTTTATCCCTCTACATCATGTCATCTTACTTAAGGCGTTACTTTGTTCTTATGAACTTAATACTCTAGATGCATGCTAGATAGCGGTCGATGTGTGGAGTAATAGTAGTAGATGCAGGCAGGAGTCGGTCTACTTGTCTCGGGCGTGATGCCTATATACATGATCATAGCTAGATATTCTCATAATTATGCTCAATTCTATCAATTGCTCAACAGTAATTTGTTCACCCACCGTAATACTTATGCTCTCGAGAGAAGCCACTAGTGAACCTATGGCCCCCAGGTCTATTTTCCATCATATTAATCTTTCAACACTTAGTTATTTTTATTGCCTTCTATTTTACTTTGCATCTTTATCATAAAAATACCAAAAATATTATCTTATCATATCTATCAGATCTCACTCTCGTAAGTGACTGTGTAGGGATTGACAACCCCTTATCGCGTTGGTTGCGAGGATTTATTTGTTTGTGTAGGTGCGAGGGACTCGTGCGTGGCCTCCTACTGGATTGATACCTTGGTTCTCAAAAACTGAGGGAAATACTTACGCTGCTTTACTGCATCACCCTTTCCTCTTCAAGGGAAAACCAACGCAGTGCTCAAGAGGTAGCAAGAAGGATTTCTGGCGCCGTTGCCGGGGAGTCTACGCAAAAGTCAACATACCAAGTACCCATCACAAACCCTTATCTCCCGCATTACATTATTTGCCATTTGCCTCTCGTTTTCCTCTCCCCCACTTCACCGTTGTCGTTTTATTTGCCCTCTCTTTTCCGTTCGCCTCTTTTCCGTTTGCTTGTCGTTATGGCTAGTCCCTTATCTACTCCGTTGTCCCCTGAGTTTGAAGTCTTTCACTTCAAGCAAAGACAAGGAGAAAATCTGAAAGACGCTTAGTATAGGATTTGCAATGCTCAAAATAGATCTACCAGGAAGCAATCTACTTTCGTTCTTCTCCGCAATTTTTATGTAGGAGCTACCCCTTGGTACAGATATATCCTTGATACCATTACCGGAGGGAATTTCTTGGGTAGCCATAATTTTGATTCTTATAATGCTATGATAGATTTGTTTGTCTCACCACCTCTTTTGGTTAATGGAACTATGTTAACTTTGGAGCATGTAATGCAAAGACTTGAAATTATTGAAAATAAAGTTGCTACCGTAGAGTTAATTGAAAATTTGGATGAAAATATCCACAACCAAATTACCCAATATGGATCTAAAGTGGAAGTCACTTTGAAAAATATTAAGGAGAAGGAACCCATAGTTAATGAGAGAATAAATCAGGATTCCACTAGAATAGATAAACTTGAGGGTATCATTACCAACTTGGGAACCGCTTTTTCTTCTGTAAAGAATACTCCAAGTCCTCCAACTAAAATTACCAAGCTTATGTATGTTCCTAAAAATAAGGGTGAATCCTCTAGTAAGGAAACTGCAAATCTCAAATCTATAAGTATTCATCCCAATCGTTTTGCTATCATTAAGGAACCATTTGCTACTAATGAATTTTTCGATTATGTGCCTAGAAGTTTGATAATCAAAAAAATAAAGAAACTCCTAAGGATGATAGATGTCTCATTAAAGAATTGCCTACCAAAGATGGCAATACCTAGATCTATCCTTGCTATTATGCCTAGCTAGGGGCGTTAAACGATAGCGCTTGTTTGGAGGCAACCCAATTTTATTTTTTTAGTTTTTTGCTTTTTGCTTCTGTTTAGGAATAAATCTTTGATCTAGCCTCTGGTTAGATTTCCTTTTATGTTTTAATTAGTGTTTGTGCCAAGTTTAACCTATAGGATCTTCTTGGATGATAGTTATTTGATCTTGCTGAAAATTCCAGAAACTTTCTGTTCACGAAAATAATTGTTAAAAATCACCAGAACGTGATAAAATATTGATTCCAATTGCTTCTGATCAATAAACAAATTTTCCAGGTCTTCCTATTTTGGTAGAGTTTTTGGAGTTCCAGAAGTTTGCGTTAGTTACAGATTACTACGGACTGTTCTGTTTTTGACAGATTCTGTTTTTCGTGTGTTGTTTGCTTATTTTGATGAATCTATGGCTAGTAAAAGAGTTTATAAACCATAGAGAAGTTGGAATACAGTAGGTTTAACACCAATATAAATAAAGAATGAGTTCATTACAGTACCTTGAAGTGGTCTTTGGTTTTGTTTCGCTAACGGAGCTCACGAGATTTTCTGCTGAGTTTTGTGTTGTGAAGTTTTCAAGTTTTGGGTGAAAGATTTGATGGATTATGGAACAAGGAGTGGCAAGAGCCTAAGCTTGGGGATGCACAAGGCACCCCAAGATAATCTAAGGACACCTAAAAGACAAGGCTTGGGGATGCCCCGGAAGGCATCCCCTCTTTCGTCTACTTCCATCGGTAACTTTACTTGGAGCTATATTTTTATTCACCACATGATATGTGTTTTGCTTGGAGCGTCTTGTATGATTTGAGTCTTTGTTTTTTAGTTTACCACAATCATCTTTGCTGTACACACATTTTGAGAGAGACACACATGATTCGGAAATTATTAGAATACTCTAGTACTTCACTTATATCTTTTAGAGCACGGTGGTGGTTTTGTTTTATAGAAACTATTATTCTCTCATGCTTCACTTACATTATTTTGAGAGTCTTAAACAGCATGGTAATTTGCTTAAATAATCCTAATATGCTAGGTATTCAAGACTAGTAAAACCTTCCTTATGAGTGTGTTGAGTACTAAGAGAAGTTTGATGCTTGATGATTGTTTTGAGACATGGAGGTAGTGATATCAAAGTTGTGCTAGTTGAGTAGTTGTGAATTTGAGAAATACTTGTGTTGAAGTTTGCAAGTCCCATAGCATGCACGTATGGTAAATGTTATGTAACAAATTTGAAACATGAGGTGTTCTTTGATTGTCCTCCTTATGAGTGGCGGTCGGGGACGAGCGATGGTCTTTTCCTACCAATCTATCCCCCTAGGAGCATGCGCGTAGTGCTTGGTTTTTGATGACTTGTAGATTTTTGCAATAAGTATGTGAGTTCTTTGTGATTAATGTTGATTCCATGGATTATACGCACTCTCACATTTCCATCATTGCTAGCCTCTTCGGTACCATGCATTGCCCTTTCTCACATTGAGAGTTGGTGCAAACTTCGCCGGTGCATCCAAACCCCGTGATATGATACGCTCTTTCACACATAAACCTCCTTATATCTTCCTCAAAACAGCCACCATACCTACCTATTGTGGCATTTCCATAGCCATTCCGAGATATATTGCCATGCAACTTTCCACCGTTCCGTTTATCATGACACGTTCATCATTGTCATATTGTTTTGCATGATCATGTAGTTGACATAGTATTTGTGGCAAAGCCACCATTCATAATTCTTTCATACATGTCAGTCTTGGTTCATTGCATATCCCGGTACACCGCCGGAGGCATTCATATAGAGTCATACTTTGTTCTAGTATCGAGTTGTAATCACTGAGTTGTAAATAAATAGAAGTGTGATGATCATCATTTTCTAGAGCATTGTCCCAAGTGAGGAAAAATAAAAAAAAGGAGAAAGGCGATAAAAAAAAAGAAGGCCCAAAAAAATGAGAGAAAAAGAGAGAAGGGACAATGTTACTATCCTTTTTACCACACTTGTGCTTCAAAGTAGCACCATAATCTTCATGATAGAGAGTCTCTTGTTTTGTCACTTTCATATACTAGTGGGAATTTTTCATTATAGAACTTGGCTTGTATATTCCAACAATGGGCTTCCTCAAATGCCCTAGGTCTTCGTGAGCAAGCAAGTTGGATGCACACCCACTTAGTTCCTCTTGTTGAGCTTTCATATATTTATAGCTCTAGTGCACCCGTTGCATGGCAATCCCTAATCCTTGCATTAACATCAATCGATGGGCATCTCCATAGCTCATTGATTAGCCGCGTTGATGTGAGACTTTCTCCCTTTTTTGTCTTCTCCACATAACCCCATCATTATATTCTATTCCACCCATAGTGCTATATCCATGGCTCACGCTCATGTATTGCGCGAAGGTTGAAAAAGTTTGAGATTACTAAAGTATGAAACAATTTCTTGGCTTGTCATCGGGGTTGTGCATAATGAGAGCATTCTTGGGTGACAAAAATGGAGCATGACTAAACTATATAATTTTGTAGGGATGAACTTTCTTTGGCCATGTTATTTTGAGAGGACATAATTGCTTAGTTAGTATGCTTGAAGTATTATTATTTTATGTCAATATTGAACTTTTATCTTGAATCTTTCGGATCTAAATATTCATACCACAATTAAGAAGAATTACATTGAAATTATGCCTAGTAGCATTCCACATCAAAAATTCTGTTTTTATCATTTACCTACTCGAGGACTAGCAAGAATTAAGCTTGGGGATGCTTGATACGTCTCCAACGTATCTATAATTTTTTATTGTTCCATGCTATATTATATTCTGTTTTGGACATTATTGGGCTTTATTATACACTTTTATATTATCTTTGGGACTAACCTATTAACCGGAGGCCCAGCCCAGAATTGCTGTTTTTTGCCTATTTCAGAGTTTCGCAGAAAAAGAATATCAAACGGAGTCCAAACGGAATGAAACCTTTGGGAACGTGATTTTCGGAACGAACGTGATCTAGAGGACTTGGACCCTACGTCAAGACATCAACCAGGAGGGCACGAGGTAGGGGGGCGCGCCTACCCCCCAGGCGCGCCCTCCACCCTCGTGGGCCCCATGTTGCTCCACCGACATACTCCTTCCTCCTATATATACTTACGTACCCCAAACTACCAGATACAGAGCCAAAAACCTAATTCCACCACCGCAACCTTCTGTACCCATGAGATCCCATCTTGGGGCCTGTTCTGGAGCTCCGCCGAAGGGGGCATCGATCACGGAGGGCTTCTACATCAACACCATAGCCTCTCCGATGATGTGTGAGTAGTTTACCTCAGACCTTCGGGTCCATAGTTATTAGCTAGATGGCTTCTTCTCTCTTTTTGGATCTCGATACAATGTTCTCCCCCTCTCTCGTGGAGATCTATTCGATGTAATCTTCTTTTGCGGTGTGTTTGTTGAGACCGATGAATTGTGGGTTTATGATCAAGTTTATCTATGAACAATATTTGAATCTCCTCTGAATTCTTTTATGTATGATTGGTTATCTTTGCAAGTTTCTTCGAATTATCAGTTTGGTTTGGCCTACTAGATTGATCTTTCTTGCAATGGGAGAAGTGCTTAGCTTTGGGTTCAATCTTGCGGTGTCCTTTCCCAGTGACAGTAGGGGCAGCAAGGCACATATTGTATTGTTGCCATCGAGGATAACAAGATGGGGTTTATATCATATTGCATGAGTTTATCCCTCTACATCATGTCATCTTACTTAAGGCGTTACTCTGTTCTTATGAACTTAATACTCTAGATGCATGCTGGATAGCGGTCGATGTGTGGAGTAATAGTAGTAGATGCAGGCAGGAGTCGGTCTACTTGTCTCGGACGTGATGCCTATATACATGATCATACCTAGATATTCTCATAATTATGCTCAATTCTATCAATTGCTCAACAGTAATTTGTTCACCCACCATAATACTTATGCTCTCGAGAGAAGCCACTAGTGAAACCTATGGCCCCCGGGTCTATTTTCCATCATATTAATCTTTCAACACTTAGTTATTTTTATTGCCTTGTATTTTACTTTGCATCTTTATCATAAAAATACCAAAAATATTATCTTATCATATCTATCAGATCTCACTCTCGTAAGTGACCGTGTAGGGATTGACAGCCCCTTATCGTGTTGGTTGCGAGGATTTATTTGTTTGTGTAGGTGCGAGGGACTCGTGCGTGGCCTCCTACTGGATTGATACCTTGGTTCTCAAAAACTGAGGGAAATACTTACGCTGCTTTACTGCAGCACCCTTTCCTCTTCAAGGGAAAACCAACGCAGTGCTCAAGAGGTAGCAGCCACGCGCCCGCTTAGGTGGTCCAAGTGTGCCATCACTTTCAGCTCGGTGGACTAGCTCAAGTGCGCGGCCACCGCTGGCGCCCTCCCGATGCTCTGCTCACCCGTCATCAGCAACGTATAAGTCACCAAGACTCTAATCGACGGCGGCGTAGGGCTCAATGTCCTGTCCGTTGAGACATTCGACAGCCTTCAAGTGCCATACGATCAAATTCGGCCCACCAAGCCCTTCTCAGAGTAACCGACGGCTCCACCACCCCGATAGGGCAGGTCCGCCTCCCTGTCACCTTCGGACAGCGCAACAACTACCGCACCGAGCTCATCGAGTTCGGCATCGCTCACATCCGTCTGCCGTACAATGCCATCCTCGGGTATCCGGCCCTAGCCAAGTTCATGGCGGTAACTCACCACGGCTACAACATCCTCAAGACGCCTGGGAGCGGCGGGATCATCACAGTCCCCTGAGAAGAAAAAGATGCGGTGTGCTCCCTCGAGTGCACCTTCCAAGCGACAGCAATCGAACACCCCGACAACAATGGTGCATAGTACCCTCCTGAGGCCATCCCCAAGAAGAAGAAGCAACTACTCCGCACAGGGCCTCAAGGGAGCGGCGCCTCTAGCGGTGGGACATCAGGATCGGCGCCCGCGCCTGGGGCGCCTCCCTCCCTTGCATAGGAAGGCGAGCCCGGTGCCCTCCTCGGGCAGGGCTCGGGGGCTCTCTTCTCAAGGGCCTCAGACTTAGCCAACATCACGAGGGAGGCGCTCGGGCACCACATGGAGGCGTGCTTTGCAGCACGTTTCCCTCAGGAGGACACCGAGCGAGGAGTGCCCGGCGCTCAGGAGTTCATCGCCAAGACCACTCAGGAGCTACATGATGCAAGAGCCATGCGCGGCGACCGCCGCCCACTTGGCGCAGCTCCCCATCCAGGTGAGGATGGCGGGCTGCGCGTTTGCGTCGACATCCCAGGGCTCAACAGGGCCGCATCTCAGGAGCATTTCTGGCCTTCGCGCGTGGGACATTGCGAGGGCCCACCTCACAGCTATGTTCGCATGCCATTCAGCCTGTCGAGCATGGCAGCCGCCTTCCAGTGCAACCTGCGGTGCGTCCTGGCGGCTCAGGAGGCCAGGCATCACGCAGTTCTGGCAGAGAAGGAGACGGTCCTCAAGGAGCCGCTTGGACCCCCAGAGCCTTCCGAGGCTCAGGGCCTCGGTGGCTCATGAGGAGCAACCCCTTCGCCACGCATCTTCAGCTACCCCAACATCCCTTCGACAATGGAACCATGTGACATTTTCCAAGTTTATTCAACTGGGAGCACCCCCCGGGCTGCATCATTCCCAGGCCGCGTGGGCCTGTCCCTGCGGCATGTATCCTTTTACGTCTTTAGATTACTCTGCTGGGGGCGCCCCTCGGGCAGCATCATCCCCAGGCCGCCGGGTTAGGGTCCGACCAGGCGGAATGTATCGTTCTTGCATTTACCTAAGCTAGTTCGCTTTCCATGCATAATCTATCTATGGTTATCACCTGCTTGATTGTCACCCACCACGGGAGCTACTCACGCTAGCACGACGCTTGTGCTCGGGTCCGTCCCTGCAACGTCAACAAATCTGAGCGGTCAAGCTCTGACTCGCGGCACGCCCCGCGCACATCAACTCACCAGGCCCTCAGTGCCTTCATCCTCCTGCAGAGTGACCAGTGGAAGACCGGCAATCGTAGTGGCAATCTGTGTCCCTCCTCGCGCTAACTTGCAGGGACCTCCTGAGGACGGCAGCAGGCGGTACCACGGGCTCCCGCTTCTCCCATGCGATTCGCTTGCGCGTTAAAAGGGGGGCTCCTGAGCATCGCGACTCAGGAGCTCTTACTGGCTCTCCAGCCCTCACCCCCTGGCCTTGACCACGGCATCACGACCTGGCATACCAGCGACGGCTGAGCTCGCTCGAGGGCCGTGACCTGAGGACGTAGAGTACACATGAGAGCGTGGAGAAGAGGGGGAGGCTTGCAAGGGCCTAACCTGGCTCCACTCCAGCCGTCGACGCACGAATCTGGCACGGCACAAGGAACCGACTCTCGACTGCCAAGATAAGTTTCGCGCCCGGGTCGATCAAAGCACTGCGGCGTAGGACTCTTACTTGTCGGAGCCTTGTTACGGCGATGTCACCTCCCTTTCCTACCTCTCGGTGGCTGCTTGCGCGCTAAGGGGGACCTCTTGAGCATCGCGCCTGAGGATCTCTTACTGGACCTCGGGCCGCTCACCTCTTGGCCTTGACCACGGCATCGCGACCTGGCATACCAGCGACGGCTGCAGCCTGCCTGGGGACCGGGACTTGTCGGCGTAGAGCACCAAGCTGCCGCGGGGTTGGAAAGGGGAGACCGAGCCTAAACAAGACATGCATTCGCAAATTTTCATAATAAGGATAAATATCAACAAAAGACATTACAGACCCTTTACAAGCCCCCGCGGGGTCCATCTTAATTCCTCGCAGGGAACAAAAGAAGGGAGCTTCTAGGAGCCCTCTCTACACGCGCCAGCTCGGCCGACGCCATCATCAACAGTGGGCCACGGGAGGCCGGCGCCAACCCCATCCAGATCAGCGATGGCGGAGGCCGGGCGCTGCGGCCTTGCTCTGGGCCCGGCGAGAGCTCGGGGGCACGTAGCTGTCGTCGCTCGTCTCTGGAGTCTCGTAGGGCACGGGGGAGTCGCTGGACTCCCAAGCGCCACCGTTGCTACGAGGGGGGTTGCTGGCGAGGCCAGCGGCAAGCTCGTCAATGGCCGCTGCGCCGCCTCGACGACCCCCTCCGGGGCAGCACTCCAGGCGGCGGCCTTCCTCGTCGAAGATCTTGAAGAACATGGTGGAGGCGCCATCATACTCAAAGTGGATGGCGAGGGCGCCTTCCGCATGGCAGACCCGAGCAACCTCGACCCAGCCGCGGGTCATGAAGATCTTGCTTGGGGAGACGGCTTCAACCTCCGCTCCAGTCGCCGGGGCGTCGCAGTCGGCGTGCTGTAGCAAAAGCTCGAGGGGGCCCCCGACAGCATCTCGGCGGAGAAGAACTGCAGAAAGCGAATCCAAGTGCGCGGAGGCATCGCCACCCACATCACGAGTTCGCGCAAGGAATCCACGGCGTGGACTCCAAGGGCGACGGCGTGCGTCACCACGGCGCGGCGACCACTGCCACGGCACGGGCGGCGGCGCTCGCCGCCTCTCCCTCCGGAGCCCTCAGCTTGGGCATACAGAGGCAGCGGGCACCCGGGAGGAGGCCGCTCGCACCAAGGCCTCGACACCTCCGGCCTCACGACTACGTCACGGCGGTGGCCGGGCCTCTTCTTCGGGCGGAAGTGGCCCAGGCTCGTCGCGGGGTTTTTTTCCCTTCTCTACGGCCGAGAACCTCCGTATCGGTGCCATCGGTGTCGCTACTAGAAACGAAGCAAGGGAGAAGAAGCGAGTGGAGCAGGAAGAAATGAGCGACGGGGGCTCCGCCCCCTCGTCATTTATTGCGGGAGAAGGCCAACCGGCGATCCCCACGATCATAGGCAATGATGATTTTTCTCTTCATGCCGCAGGTACTCGTCAATTCGGGTAGTTGCCGAGGCAGCATGGGGAAGCGGAGACGCCCACGTCCAATCAATCGCCACGCGTCAAGCGGGGCCGCAGGCTGTTGGGCCCGTGGCGCTCCGCACTTGCCCTTTGGCTTCGCCTCGAAGCCAAGTACGAGCGCGCCTTGGGCCTGGGGGCTACTGTCGGTGTCCTGGGAACGGGTGTCCCCAGACTTGCGTGCCTGCGGCCCATGACGTGGCTCCACTAGAGGCCCTGTATGGCCCATCTTCACCAGCAAACACCCAAGACCCTCGCGAGGGGCCAAGCCTTGCGAGGCGGACGTCGCAAGACCTCCTCGGGGACAGCCTCACCAGGCCGGCTTGCGAGGGGCGGAGACATCAAGGCAAGGAGCACCTCGCGAGGTCCCTGTGACGCAAGCCATGACGACTGGCACCAGGCGGGCGCCAGCGCGCGCAGTGTCCTTGTTTCCTCCTTGGTGCTAAAGAGGCAAGCACATGCAAGGAGTCCCGAGGCATCAGGCAAAGGTTTCCATATCGGTGCAACAAGACCAAGACCAGCAGGACGGCAGGACGGAGGTCACCGTGGGGCCCAAGACGGCGTCCCCACCAGAGCCTTTGGCAGGCAAAGACCACCTTTAGTCAGGATAACTTGTACTGGTTGTCTCCCTTCGAATTTGGCCATTGTGGCATCCCTACCCGCTCAATATTTGGGAAGAGGACCAGGGCCTCTATAAATAGGACTAGCCCCCACCATAGGAGGCACCTCATCTTGGATCGGAGCCATTCCATCCATAGCCACACACAAGTTCACCAAGCACAAGAGCACCTCTCCTCAGGAGGCTGTTCTTCCCTTTTAACTATTCATCCTCAGCCCAAGAGGAAATCCACCACACCAAAGTGGAGTAGGGTATTACAATACATCGGTGGCCCGAACCATTATAAACTCTCATGTCTCTCGTTCTTTGGGTTCGTCGAGCTAGGCCTTACGATCGTTGCGAGAGCAAGCTAGGGAGAGAGACATCTTCGTGCGCACCCCAGTGTTCAAACCTCAAGGGTTTGCCAGAACCCGAAATCCGACAATATGGATGGTTGAAATATATTTTTATAATCTGAATAAATAAAAACAGCAAGGGAGCAAATAGTAAACAGCCACAAAAACAGTATTGCAATGCTTATAAACAAGGCCTAGGGTCCGTACTTTCACTAGTGCAATCTCTCAATAGTGCTAATATAATCGGATCATATAACCACCCCTCAACGTGCAACGAAGAATCACTCAAAAGTTCCTATCTAGCAGAGAACATAAGACAGTATTGTTTGTAGGGTACGAAACCACCTCAAAGCTATTCTTTCCGATCAATCTATCCTAGTGTTCGTACTAAAATAACACGAAGCTATTCTTTCTGATCGATCCATCAAGAGTTCGTACTAAAATAACACCAAGGAAAATTCATATTCATAATACTCAATCCAACACAAAGTACTTCAAAGAGTGCCCCAAGATTTCTACCGGAGAACCAAAGACAAGAACGTGCATCAACCCCTATGCATAGATTACCCCAATGTAACCTCGGGAATCCGCGAGTTGAGTGCCAAAACATATATCAAGGGAATCAATACGATACCGCATTGTCACCATGAGTATTCAACTGCAGGACATATATCAAGTGTTCTCAAATCTATAAAAGTATTCAATCCGATAACAACGAAATCTCAAAGGGAAAAACTCAATTCATCACAACGAGATAGAGAGGGGAAAACACCATATGATCCGACTATATTAACAAAGCCCGTGATACATCATGATCGTGACATCTCAAGAACAAGAGAGAGAGAGAGAGAGATTAAACACATAGCTACTGGTACAAATCATCGGCCCCGAGGGTGGAATACTCCCTCCTCATCGCGGTGGCCGCCGGGATGATGAAGATGGCCACTGGAGATGATTCCCCCCTCCGACAGGGTGCCGGAACGGGTCTAGATTGGTTTTCGGTGGCTACAGAGCCTTGCGGTGGCGGAACTTCTGATCTAGGTTAACCCCGAGGGTTTTTGGAATATTTGTGAATTTATAGGGTAAGGAGGGGGTGCGGCAGGCCACCGAGGTGGGCACAACCCACTTGGGTGCGCCTGGGCCCTGGTAGGTTGTGCCACCCTCGGGGCTTCCCCCAGGTGCTGCTCTGGCCCATTGGTGGATTTCTGGTCCATAAAAAATCTACAAAAAGTTTTGCGGTGTTTGGACTCCGTTTGATATTGATTTCCTGCGATGTAAAAAACAAGCAAAAAATAGCAAGTGGCACTACGCACTGGGTCAATAGGTTAGTCCCAAAAAATGATATAAAGTTGCTATAAAATGATTGTAATCCAAGAATGATAAAATAACAACATGAATACTTCATAAATTATAGATACGTTGAAGACGTATCAGCATCCCCAAGCTTAATTCCTACTCGTCCGCGAGTAGGTGAATGATAAAAGAAATAATTTATGAAGTGTGAATGCTAGCAAAGTGCATAAGTTTGATCAATGATAATTTCATTCACTTTTCCTAGCATCATAACAACAATTCTTTCTTATAAAATTTCTCATGTTAAAGTAGCAACTAATTCACATGTTAAGGTTTGAACGATGAATTCTCTTGAAACCCAACAATTTATATTCTCAGTCAACAAGCAATTGCAATTCAACTTATTCAACCGAGTTTAAGTAAGAGCTTCACATACTCAACCATCATATAGTCTTCTATGATTGCTAACACTCACCGCGTACACATGAGCAAAACGTTTCAACCGGACACATAGAAAGATAGGGGCTTATTGTTTTGCCTCCCAATGTATTCACCTCAAGGGTGATTTCAACAATAATAACTCGTGCTACCCATATTCAACTGGGCATATGTGCCTAGATCTTTCCTCACCAAATGATGCTTGCCAAAAGAGAAAAATAAAAAGGAATGGAGAGAAAAACTTTGACTCTTTGCATAAAAGTAAATACTGAAAAGTAAAAGATAGGCCCTTCGCAGAGGGAAGCATAGGTTGCCATGCGCTTATTTGTTTGTATGCACAACCCCTTAGTGCAAACGACCGTGACGTTATGTTTCCCCTTATGATAGCAACCTTTATTATGCCGTCTGTTGCTTTTATTCTTTGCCATCACAAGTTCATACAGCACTCAATTTTCTCTTACACTAAATGATCTAACACTTTTAGAAGCAATTTTTATTGCCTTATTACACCGATGACAACTTACTTGAAGGATCTTATTCAATCCCTAGGTAGGTATGGTGGACTCTTGGGTTTAAGGGTTTTTGGATGCACAAGTAGTATCTCTACTTGGTGCGGAATTTTTGGCTAGCAAAGATGGGGGGAAAGCACCACATGTTGAAGGATCTATGACAATATAACTTGTATGTGAATATGAACAAACATAAATCATTACGTTATCTTCCTTGTCCAATGTCAACAATTTTGGCATATAATATTTTGATGGGGTCTCACAATCATAAAAGATTTCCAGGATAGTGTATTTGCATGTGAAAGTTCTCTTCCTTATAATTGTTCGTGAATTGCTTGATGACCAATATTGTGATTTTCAAGCCTCATAAGATTCACTTTCTAAACCCAATGTGAAGCTACCACTAGGCATGATATGATTTCAACTTCATGACATTCAATTTATTCGACAATTTACTCATAGGATATAAGTGAAGCACAAGAGCAATTCCTTAGAAAAGAGCTTCGTTGACGGGATGTGAGTGCCGCTTACTTAGCCTCCCTGGCAACTATTTGAGGACTCTATTTTATTTAAAAACTTTCAGATCTATGTATTTTATTAAAATACAAAGGAAAACAAAATAAAATGACAATCCCAGAATAGCACACATCATGTGAAGAAGCAAAAACTTAGTCTCAACCTATACTAACCGATAATTGTTGAAGAAGAAAGGTGGGATGCCAACCGGGGCATCCCCAAGTTTAGATGCTTGAGACTTCTTAAAATATTATCTTGGGGTGCCTTGGGCATCGCCAAGCTTGAGCTTTTGTGTCTCCTTAATTCCTCTCATATCACAGTTTTCCTAAATCTCAAAAGCTTCATCCACACAAAACTCAACAAGAACTCATGAGATAAGTTAGTGTAAACCAATGCAAAAACCTTATCATTCTCTACTTTAGCAAATCATTAAAATTATTATTCAACATTGCATACTAAATGCCTCTGCATATTTAATACTCCTATCCTCAAATAGAATCATTAAACAAGCAAACATATGCAAACAATGCAAACATAACACCAATCTGCCAAAACAGTACAGTCTGTAAAGAATGCAAGAGTATCAATACTTATTCAACTCCAAAAATTATGAAACTATACCAAACTGTAGAAAATTTATCAGAGCTTATTATGCAAAAAGTTTCAACATTTTATCACATTCTGACTTTTCTAGGGAATTTTTGCAACAACGGTGAACTTTCTGTTTTCAAACAGCAACATGTAGACTTGCAAAATAAGCATGGCAAAGGCTATCAATGCCACTTTTATTGAAATAAAATATGCCAAACATTATTCTTAATAACAGCAAGAAAATTCTAACAAAATAAATTGATGCTCCAAGCAGAACTAATATCATGTGACGAATGAAAACATAACTCCAAGTGAGGTTACCGATAATGTTGGAGACGAAAGAGGGGATGCCTTCCGGGGCATCCCCAAGCTTAATTGCTTGGATATTCCTTGAATATTACCTTGGAGTGCCTTGGGAAGAACTTCTGATCTAGGTTAACACCGAGGGTTTTTGGAATATTTTTGAATTTATAGGGTAAAGAGGGGTGCGGGGGGCCACCGAGGTGGGCACAACCCACTTGGGCGCGCCTGGGCCCCCAGGCGCGCCCTGGTGGGTTGTGACCCCTCGGGGCACCCCCCAGGTGCTGCTCTGGCCAATTGGTGGTCTTCTGGTCCATAAAAAATCCACAAAAAGTTTCGCGGTGTTTGGACTCTGTTTGATATTGATTTCATGCGATGTAAAAAACAAGCAAAAAACATCAACTAGCACTGGGTCAATAGGTTAGTGCCAAAGAATGATATAAAGTTGCTATAAAATGATTGTAAAACATCCAAGAATGATAAAATAATAGCATTAATACTTCATAAATTATAGATATGTTGGAGACGTATCACTCAACATGTTGGAGGATTCATAATAATATAACTTTTGTTCGGATATAAAGAAACATAACCCATTACGTTGTCTTCCTTGTCCAACATCAACCTTTTAGAATATAATTTTTTAGTGAGTGCTCACAATCACAAAAGATGTCCAAGATAGTATATTTATATGTGAGACCTCTCTTTCTTCATTACTTCCTATTAATTGCAACAATGACCAAGACTATATTTGTCAACTAACAACAAGTTTCATGTGACATACTTCTTATCTGTGAAGTCGTCACTTCCCATAAGATCATTATATAATCTTTTATTTCTTTATTTCTTTTGCTCATGATCATAGCAAGAAAGCAAAGCCCTCAACTCAAAACTAATCTTTATTATATATCTCTCGGACTCTACATAGTGGAACATAGAGCAAAACTCAACGCTAGATCACAATAAAAACTTTATTCTACCAAACCAAGGTATAACCAAAAGGATCGAATTAAGAAAAATGATAAAGGTAAAGATGTGATGGTGATACAATACTGGGGCACCTCCCCCAAGCTTGGCAGTTGCCAAGGGGAGTGCCCATACCCGTGTATTTATGTCTCTTTCTTCGGAGGTGGTAATGGTGGAGTTGTTGATGATGAAAGAATCTTATCCTCCGTCTTCGAAGGCATAGGTTCACCATCGTAAAAAGATGAACGAGTCTCCGGGATCCTCAAATCTGCAGCCAAACTCATGCTCTTAAATCTGTATTCATACTCACAGTTTTAGTTTTGCAGGTCATAGATCTGGGCTTGGAGATGCTCAATTCTCTCATGAAGCTTGAAGATGGCCTCTTCGATGTTCTTGGCGTCCAACTTGTGGTCACAGGTAAATTCCGTGATCATTAAGTGATTGGCATTGAGTCCAAGTTCCACCATCCCTTGGCACTTGAAGACTTGCTGCTCCATTGCTTTGAGCCTTGCCTCCATGCTTTCGGTCTTGTTTGGCCCGTCAACATCGCGGATGTGTAGCACCCCCTCATGCATCTCAATGGTTTGAGGGTGTTGTAGCACCTCCGCTAGGTACGGGTTGATTACCTTCTCGAAAAACTTGTCCTTGGGGTGCTTGGAGACGTCATGGTGACCTAGCTCTGTCAGAAAAACAACTCGAAACAAGAACAGAGGATTTTTTCATGGTATGGTGGTCAAAACCTTCGGGAGATTATATAATGAATTTTTATCGACCAAAAGGAGTGTTCCACAAGAAAATAGAGTCTGGGGGCACACGAGATGGCCACAAGCCAGGGAGGTGTGCCCGGGGGGTAGGGCGCTCTCCCAAGGCTTGTCGCCTCCTCGTGCACTTTTTGGACTACTTTTAGTTTGCCTAATTTTTTAAATATTCCAAAACGGAGAGAAATTGCCATTGGAAAAGTTTTGGAGTCGGTTTACTTACCGTACCATGTACCTATTCGTTTTCGGAGTCTGAAACGTTCTTGTAGGTCTCCCTTATGTACTCCTCTGGTGTTATGGTATTAATAATATTGGTCTCAACATTTATGGGAGTACCTAAGATATAACGTTTGATTTTGTGCCCGTTAAACACCTTCGGGTTGGTGCCTTCGGCGTTGTTGATTTTGCTGGCACCAGAGCAATAGACCTCCTCAATAATATAAGGACCTTCCATTTAGAGAGAAGCTTCGCTGCAAAAAATCTTAAACGGGAGTTGTATAGCAAGACAAGGTCACCTACATTAAATTCATGCTTTTGTATCCTTTTGTCATGCCATCTTTTAAAATTTTCTTTAAACAACTTGGCATTCTCATAGGCTTGGGTTCTCCATTCTTCAATGAGCTAATGTCAAATAACCTCTTTTCACCAGCAAGTTTGAAATCATAGTTGATCTCTTTAATTGCCCAATACGCTTTATGTTCTAGTTCAAGAGGTAGGTGACATTCTTTTCCATGAACTGTTCTATATGGAGACATACCCATGGGGTTTTTGTAAGTAGTTCTATAAGCCCATAATGCACCATCAAGTTTCTTAGACCAATTCTTTCTAGATCTATTAATAGTCTTTTGCAAGATTAACTTTATTTCGCGGTTACTCAATTCTACTTGACCACTAGACTGAGGATGATAAGGAGATGCAATTCTATGGTTAACATCATACTTAGCAAGCAATTTACGGAAAGCACCATGAATAAAGTGTGAACCACCATCAGTCATTAAATATCTAGGGACTCTAAACCTCGGAAAAATAACTTCTTTAAGCATTTTAATGGAGGTGTTATGATCAGCACTACTAGTTGGAATAGCTTCTACCCACTTAGTAACATAATCAACAGCAACCAAAATATGTGTATACCCATTGGAGGAAGGAAAACGTCCCATATAATCAAATCCCTAAACATCAAATGGTTCAATTACAAGTGAATAATTCATAGGCATTTCCTGATGTCTACTAATATTACCAAATCTCTGGAATTCATCACAAGAAAAGACATACTTACGAGCATGTTTAAAGAGAGTAGGCCAATAAAAACCAGATTGTAATACCTTGTGTGCAGTTCTATCTCCAACATGGTGTCCTCCATAAGCTTCGGAGTGACTCTTGCGTAGGATCTGTTCCTGTTCATGCTCAAGTACACAATGTCTAATAACACCACCTACTCCTTCTTTATAAAGGTGTGGGTCATACCAAAAGTAATGTCTTAAATCCTAGAAAATCTTTTTCTTTTGCTAGTATGTGAAGCTAGGTGGTATAAATTTAGCAACAATGTAATTAGCATAATAAGCATACCAAGGAGCATTACGAGAAGCATTTATGACAGCTAGTTGCTCATCCGGAAAACTATTATCAATAGGTAGTGGGTCATCAAGAACATTTTCTAACCTAGACAAGTTGTCTGCTACGGGGTTCTCAGCTCCCTTTCTATCAATAATATGCAAATCAAATTCTTGCAGCAAGAGAACCAATCTAATAAGTCTATGTTTAGCATATTTCTTTTCCATAAGGTATTTAATAGTAGCGTGATCAGTGTGAACAGTTACTTTGGAATCAACAATATAAGACCTGAACTTGTCACAAGCAAAGACAACTTCTAAAAATTCTTTTTTAGTAGTAGCATAATTTCTTTGCGCACCGTCTAGAGTTTTACTAGCATAATGAATAAAAGTCAATTTCTTCTCAACTCCGTGTCCTAGAACAGCACCAACAACATAATCACTAGCATCACACATCATTTCAAAGTGTAGGTTCCAATCAGGTGGTTGAACAATATGTGCAGAAATCAAGGCTTTCTTAAGGATTTCAAATGCTTCTACACAATCATCATAAAAAACAAATGGAACATCTTTTTGCAAGAGATTAGTGAGAGGCCTATAAATTTTAGAGAAGTCTTTAATAAACCTCCTATAGAAACCAGCATGACCAAGGAAACTTCTTATACCTTTGATATCTTTAGGACACATCATCTTTTCAATAGCATCTACTTTAGCTTTATCAACTTCAATACCTCTTTTGGAGATTTTATGTCCCAAGACGATACCTTCATTAACCATAAAGTGACACTTCTCCCAGTTTAAGACAAGATTCGTTTCTTCACATCTCTGCAAAACTCGATCAAGGTTGCTTAAGCAATCATCAAAAGAAGTTCGGTAACGGAGAAAAGTATGTCTCTCAAAAAAATTTATCTCTCAATTTAAGCTTTGAGCTCTGGCACCTCTACAAATCCCAAGTCCCCTCTGCGAAGGGACTTCCAATTTACTTTATGCAAATTTTTTATTTTTATTTGAGTCTCCATCTTCTCTTATCACTGGTACGCGTGGGTGCTATACAAACTGTTTTAACCCCTTTTCGCGATGGCATTTGGAACCGTCGCCAAGTGAGTGTGGGCGATAGGGGTCCTTCCCACACGACCCAGAAACCGTCGGGGATAGGACCTCCTGGGACACAGGCTAGGGCAAAATGAGCACATGTGCGATCAGGCGAGGCATCAAAACCCAATCATTTCCGTTCGTATGTACACCCCACACGGTGAATCCCAGAAAAACAATTCCATTCGTATGTATATCACACATGGTCAATCCAAGGAATACGTTTCCGTTCTTATGTACATCCCACATAGTCAATCCAGGGAAATCGTTTCTGTTCTTATGTATATCACACACAGTCAATCCAAGGAATACGTTTCAGTTCTTATGTACATCCCACACAGTAAATCCAGGGAAAACAATTCTGTTCGTATGTACATCCCACACAGTTATGTGTAGGCTAGTGTGTGAAAGGTGTAACTATCACACACGCTCTGCCTTGGTTAACTGTTTTCTTTTATCAACTACATCACACATGATTTGATGAAGTAAACTATGTGGCATTGGGCTATCCATCACAAAGTGCTTTTACTGCTAGAACCGTTTGCAAAGTTCCATCACACATTTAGCAGGTTTATTAGTTTACAATAAGTAATTCCAGTATTACGCAAATTCACATTTCATATAGAATAGTTGTTTGCCAATTTCATATCAGGCACGTAAATTTAACATCACAGTACGATAGCTACATGAAAACAACACAGTACAACATTGATATGTCTCCAACGTATCTATAATTTATGAAGTATTCATGCTATTATTTTATCATTCTTGGGTGTTTTACAATCATTTTATAACAACTTTATATCATTTTTTGGACCAAATTATTGGCCCAGTGCCTACCGCCAGTTGCGGTTTTTGCTTGTTTTTTACATCACGGGAAATCAATATCAAACGGAGTCCGAACACCACGAAACTTTACGCAGATTTTTTTGGGACCAGAAGGAACCCAATGGGACAGAGCTGCACCTGGGGGGGGGGGTGCCCCGAGGGGGGCACAACCCACCAGGGGGCGCCAGGGTCCCCTGGCGCGCCCAGGTGGGTTTTTCCCACCTCGGTGGCCTCTCGCACCCCCTTTGCACTATAAATTCCCAAATATTTCGAAACCCTTCGGGGTTAACCTAGATCAAAAGTTCTACCGCCGCAAGCCTCTATAGCCACCGAAAACCAATCTTGACATTCCGGCACCCGTCAACGAAGCTCTTTTCTTTCCATTTACTCTTGTGCTTCACTTATATCCTATGAGTAAATTGTTGAACAAATTGAATGTCATGAAGTTGAAATAATATCATGCCTAGTGGTAGCTTCACATTGGGTGTGAAATCTTTTGAGGCTTGACAATCACAATATTGGTCATACAAGCAATTCACAAATAATTACTATACGGAAGAGAACTTTCACATGCAAATACACTATCTTGGAAATCTTTTGTGATTGTGAGCCCCCATCAAAATATTATATGCCAAAATTGTTGACGTTGGACAAGACAACGTAATGATTTATGTTTGTTCATAATCACATAGAAGTTATCTTGTCATAGGTCTTCAAAATGTGGTGCTTGCCCCCTATCTTTGCTAGCCAAATATTCCGCACTAAGTAGAGATACTACTTGTGCATCCAAAACCCCTTAAACCCAAATCTTATTTTCAAGTGTCCACCATACCTACCTATGGATTGAGCAAGATCCTTCAAGTAAGTTTTCAACGGTGCAAAAAGGCAATAAAAGTGGCTTCTAAAAGTGTGAGATCATTTAGTGTAAAAGAAAATTGAGCGTTGCACGAACTTGTGATGGTGAAGAATAAAAGCGACAGACTGCATAATTAAGGTTGCTATCACAAGGGGCAATGTAACATGACGTTCTTTTGCACTAAGGGGTTGAGCATACAAACAAATAAGCGCATGGCAACCTCTGTTTCCCTCTACGAAGGGCGTATCTTTTACTTTTCAGTATTTACTTTTATGCGAAAGTCAAAGTCTTTCTCTCTATTCCTTTTATATTTTTCTATTTTGGCAAGCATCATGTGGTGAGGAAAGATCTATGCACGTATGTCCAGTTGAATATGGGTAGCATGAGTTATTATTATTGACATCACCCTCGAGGTGAATACTTTGGGAGGCAAAACAATAAGCCCCTATCTTTCTATGTGTCCGGTTGAAACGTTTTGCTCATGTGTATGCGGTGAGTGTTAGCAATCATAGAAGACTATAAGATGGTTGAGTATGCGGAGCTCTTACTTAAGCTCTATTGAATAAGTTGAATTGCAATTGCTTGGTGACTAAGAACATAGGTTGTTGAATTTCAACAGAATTCATTGTTTAAACCATCACATGTGAATTGGTTGCTACTATAACATGAGAAACTTTATGAGAAAGAATTGCTGTTATGATGCTAGGAAAAGTGATTGAAATTATCATTGATCAAACTTATTCACTTTGCTAGCATTCACACTTCATAAATTATTTCTTTTATCATTTACCTACTCGAGGATGAGTAGGAATTAAGCTTGGGGATCCTGATACGTCTCCAACGTATCTATAATTTATGAAGTATTCATGTTGTTATTTTATCATTCTTGGGTGTTTTACAATCATTTTATAGCAACTTATTATTATTTTTTGGACTAACCTATTGACCCAGTGCCCAGTGCCAGTTGCTGTTTTTTACATAGCAGGAAATCAATATCAAACAGAGTCCAAACACCACAAAACTTTACGGAGATTTTTTTGGACCAGAAGGAACCCAATGGGCTAGAGCTGCACCTGGGGCGTGCCCCGAGGGGGGCACAACCCACCAGGGCGCGCCAGGGCCCCCTAGCGTGCCCAGGTGGGTTGTGCCCACCTCAGTGGCCTCACGCACGCCCTCTTTGCACTATAAATTCCCAAATATTCCGAAACCCTTGGGGTTAACCTAGATCAGAAGTTCCGCCGCCGCAAGCCTTTGTAGCCACCAAAAACCAATCTAGACCCATTCCGGCACCCTGCCGGAGGGGGGAATCATCTCCGGTGGCCATCTTCAGCATCCTGGCGGCCACCACAATGAGGAGGGAGTAGTCCGCCCTCAGGGTTGAGGGTTTGTACCAGTAGCTATGTGTTTAATCTCTCTCTCTCTCTCTCTCTCGTGATATATACCATGGTCTTTGTTAGCATAGATGGATCATATGATGTTTCTCCCCTCTATACTCTTGTTGTGATGTATTGAATCTTTACCCTTTGAAGTTTTGTCATGTCGGATTGAATATTCAGATTTGAGAACGCATGATGTATGTCTTGCGGTATGAATACTTGAGGTGACAATGGGGCATCATATTGATTCACTTGATATACGTTATGGCACTCAACTTGTGGATTCCCTCGGTGATATTGGGGTAATATTTCCATAGGGTTGATGCATGTTTTTATTATCATTTTTCTGGTAGAAAGTTTGGGGTCTCCTTGTAGTTCTTTGTGTGGATTGAGTATTATGAATATGAATTTGCTTTCGTATTATTTTAGTACGAACTCTTGATTAGATCGATCGGAAAGAATAGCTTGTGTTATTTTAGTACGATCTCTAGGATAGATCGAACGGAAAGAATAGCTTTGAGGTGGTTTCGTACCCAACAAACAATTTCTATCTTTTGTTCTCCGCTAATAGGAACTCGGGAGTGACTCTTTATTGTACTTTGAGGGATAATCATATGATCCACCTATGTTAGCATTGTTGAGAGGTTGCACTAGTGAAAGTACGGAACCTAGGCCTTGTTTTCAAGCACCGCAATACCGTTTTTGTGCCCGTTTACTATTTGCTACCTTGCTGTTTTTATTTATTCAGATTATAAAAATATATTTCTACCATCCATATTACACTTTTATCACCATCTCTTCGCCGAACTAGTGCACCTATACAATTTGCCATTGTATTGGGTGTGTTGGGGACACAAGAGATTTCTTGTATTTGGTTGCAGGGTCGTTTGAGAGAGACCATCTTCATCCTAAATCTCTCACGGATTGATAAACCTTAGGTCATCCACTTGAGGGAAAATTGCTACTGTCCTACAAAACTCTGCGCTTGGAGGCTCAACACGTGTCTACAAGAATAAAGTTGCATAGTAGACATCAAACATATAGCTAGTTCAACTTCATAAGAACAATATATTCATTTCCCTAATCAAGATCATCCAGGCTCATCTTATCCACCTCTGCTTTCAGTTCAGTAAGAACCTGTTTTGCACCGGCCAACTGGGAAAGTGCCTCCTCCTTCGCCAACACCATCTTAGCAAAGTCTGATTTAAAAAATCCGAGCTCATTCTCCACCTTCGTCTTTTTATCCCGCATCTTCAAATATTCTTCAGCATTGACAACCCTTTCTCTAATCCTACCTCTGTTATATTCCTCATACATGCTCCAGAGCTTTGCTAGGCACATCTTCAAGGACTGTGGCCACTCTTGATCAACCCACTCCAAGTAAGAACACTTCAGATCATCCTATAATATTTAAAACTAGATCAATAACAATTGTAGGGGAAATGGGTTTATAGCAACATAGAAAATCACCAATTCTTATTTTGGAAAACTGAAGAAACATGTTAATTATGACAGATCTTCTCAAAAAGATCAATGTGCAAATGAATTAATTGCTACTGAGACAACAACCAAATTCTGAAACATCAGAAGCTATAATTAACTACAACAACGCTACAAGTTCTTACGCATGTACAATAAGTAACAAATTGAACATTTTATGAGGAAGGTAAATATAACTGCAACAGCATAGCGACAGTGTTTGGATGACAGCAAATTGATACTAACAGGTGTGTACATGCACAAATTTAGTAACATAAAACTGATAGCACTAAGGCCGTCCACTATGTATGCCAAAACTGGTGTAAAGACAACTGTTGCTACATCTCGCACTGGTGCCCTGCACTGGCGAGCCGATGCAACGGGAAAAAAATCAGGGACCCGGACTCCGGAGCACGTAGTTGCTCTGATGCCCAGTTCCTTCGTGCCATAAAGATTCAGTATTTTACTGCTTGGCTGCTCGGATGTGTGGACCAAAGTTGGCTGCACAAACTGCTGAAGCGGTGCCAAATAATTTTCTAATGGCACTGCTGATGAGATGGCATCAATTTTAGATACTACGTAGAAACTGTGACACTGTCTTAGGATGCGTTTGGTTGAAGGTGTGGTATGAATGGGTTGGGACCGTGACAGTGTCTGAATCACATCTAACAAATGATTTGTAACAACGAAAGAGGGTCTAACCTTCTCTGCACATGCCAGAAACTTCCTCCCAGTGTCCACAGATTCAAACGCAACTAGCTTCACACATGGAAATTGATGGTGACAACGAGCAGATAGATCATCAGCCACCCCGCTCAATTCGTTGCCACTAATGGTCCTAGGGAGCTACAAGAGGAAGAAATGACTCAAATCGACCGCCGGGTAAAAATCCTTCATTCCAAGTCATAGCCTGAGAGAGAGAAGAGAGGCATACCCGGGTGGTGAAGGAGTCGTCGCCGCAGGAGGAACCGCTGGAGAGGTCTTTGAAGAATACCATGGCGACCCCGGTGGTAGGATGCGAGAGGGCGAGAGCGAGGAAGCGGCTATAGCTTAGGAAGGAAGGAGTAAACAGGGGTAATGTGACTTGTGGTCGGGGAGAAAAGGGGTTGGGGAAGGGGGAGGGGGGCGGGGGTAGATATTTTTGCGGTAGGCCAAAATTTTGGAAATGTGGAGGGAAACTTTGCATGCGGTGCCACCAGACTATTCACTTTGAACGATTGTGTGTATCGCAAATGATTCTTCTACTTTACGCGCATGGGATGAGTTTGATAATTCAAATTTTGGTGGAAATTTCCCCGGGTAGGTCATTGCATAATTTAACATCGCTTGCTAATTTGGGCACACAAAAGAGCGTACAACAGACAAACCACACTTACTGAATCGAGCAATTTTAGTAATTAAACAGAGCCAGTTGACATAAACATTGCTCTAACAAAAGACCAGCACTAAAAACAAAGCCTAAGTACACACAAGTTTAACAAATCAGCCATCACGCCGGCCTATGCATCGCCGGTGTGAGATGAGACGTCGATGACTTGTCCTGGCGACATGCCGCCTTTGGTTGACTCCGCGTCCCCCCTGCTGAAGTCGACTATGACTCGTCCTCGTCCTCGTCCTCATACTGGGCGCCGCACTCAAGGTTGTAGTACTCGTAGTAGTGGCTGCGCCGGAGCTCACGTTGGTACTCCACCGCCGATTCCTCGACGGACAGACTCTTCTCTACCTCGACCTCGGCCACACGCTACTCTTCCTCCCTGCCCTCCTCGATTTCCACCGCCTCCTGCATCTCCAGCTCCCACTCGGCGACCTCATGAGGAAGCAGGTGCTCCATGGCCACGGCCGCCTTTTCGGACGTGGGTTGCATGCTGGATTCTGAGGTGGCCTGGAATATCTTGGCATGTGCATCCTTGATCTTGGCGTGGATGGCCTTGACCCAGGCCAGGGCGACATCGGCGGCACGGACGGCAGCTCAAGCGCTCTCGGCGTCTGTAGCCGCCGTCGCAGCAGCAGCAGCCGTCTCGGCTGCTGCAGCTGCCCTGTCGGCTACAGCAGACGCCCTTTCGACGGAAGCGGCCACACTCAATGCGGATGCGGCAGCACTCTGTGCGTAGGCGGTCGCGCTCGCGGCGCAGGCGCAGGCGACGACACTCGGGGGGGGGGGCGACCATCGTACGGGCCTTCACGAAGCGTTTCCACGGCGTCATCTTTGCAAGAAGGGGGTGTGGGAATGGGGATCGGGATTCAGGGGTTTTCAGCACTGGAGCAGACGAGCCGACGAACCTTAAGGAGGAAGACTTAAATAGACCCAGATATTTTCATCACAAATGGTTCCTAGAAAGCAACTGTGTGTGATGTTGTAGATATTTTTTATTAGCTATGATAGATGAATTTGGAGTAAAGTAGCAACGGATGGTGTTTTAAATGTACGAGAACATTTGTAGTACTAATACAACTGTCATGTCAAATTTTGGAAAATTTCAAGGGTCATTTGACCTTTTAAGACATTTAAGTGATTTTCTAGCCATTTAATGACCGTAATTGAAATTTGAACTACATGTACATGCAACAGCTAACCATAACGGTTTGAAAAGTCATATTTTGTGTAGTTTTGTGCGATTTAATTCCATGTGCAGTAAATTGGAAGGAAATTTTAAACATATTGGTCTAACGGCTATGACACAATTAAGCATGGAGTGCCATGGCATTTAAATTCCAAAAAAAGATAAAAAACATAAACACATGAAACCTTGGTTGATGTAATGTCATGCCACCAAGATGATGTGGTAAAAAATTTGGCATGTGTGATGAAAGTTTGGACACACACCCCTCACAAACCAGAGCAACTCACTAGAAGCTCGTGGTTCCAAGAGGGAACAATGTGTGTTCGATGACGAACGGGAGATAGCTTCCTCTTATAGCCTTCAAATTGTTTCTACGTGTAACGTGCACTAATACAACTGTCATGTGAAAATTTGAAAAATTTCAGGGGTCATTTGACCTTTTGAAGACATTTAAGTGATTTTCTAGCCATTTAATGACCGTAATTCAAATTTGAACTACATCTACATGCAACGGCTAACCATAACGGTTTGAAAAATCATACTTGTGTACATGTGTGCGAGTTAATTATATGTGAAGTAAATTAGAAGGAATTTTCAAACATATTGGTCTCACGACATGGACATATGCATATGTATGCATGGAGTGCCATGGTATTTTAATTCCAAAAAAATAAAAAAAATGATCAGAAAAGCATGAAACCTTGCCTGATGTAATGTCATGCCACCAAGATGATGTGGTAAAAAAATTGGCATGTTTGACGAAAGTTTGGACACACCCCTCACAAAACAGAGCAACTCACTAGAAGACTCATGGTTCCGAGAGGGAACAACGCATGTTTGATGACGAACAGGAGATAGCTTCCTCTTACGGCCTTCAAATTCTTTCTACGTTTGACATGCACTACTACAACTATAATGTGAAAAATTGGAAAATTCTAGGGGTCATTTGACCTTTTAAAGACATTTAAGTGATTTTCTAGCCATCTATTCAAATTTGACCTACATCTACATGCAACACCTAACCATAATGGTTTGAAAAATCATATTTGTGTACTTGTGTGCGAGTTAATTCCATGTGCAGTAAATTAGAAGGAATTTTCAAACATATTGGTCTCACGACATGGACACATGCATGTGTATGCATGGAGTGCCTTGGCATTTTAATTCCAAAAAATAAAAAAATGATCAGAAAAACATGAAACCTTGCTTGATGTAATGTCATGCCACCAAGATGATGTGGTAAAAAATTTGCCTGTTTGACGAAAGTTTGGACACACCCCCTCACAAACTGGAGTAACACACTAGAAGGCTCGTGGTTCCGAGAGGGAACAATGCATGTTTGATGACGAACGGGAGATAGCTTCCTCTTACGGCCTTCAATTTTTTTTCTACATTTAACATGCACTACTACAACTGTAAGGTGAAAATTTGGAAAATTTCAGGGGTCATTTGACCTTTTAAAGACATGTAAGTGATTTTCTAGCCATTTAATGACCGTAATTCAAATTTGAACTACACCTACATGCAACGGCTAACCCTAAAGGTTTGAAAAATCATATTTGTGTTCTTGTGTGCGAGTTAATTCCATGTGCAGTAAATTAGAAGGAATTTTCAAACATATTGGTCTCTCGACATGGACACATGCATATGTATGCATGGAGTGCCATGGCATTATAATACCAAAAAATTAAATAATGATCAGAAAAACATGAAACCTTGCTTGATGTAATCTCATGCCACCAAGATGATGTGGTAAATATTGTCATGTTTGACGAAAGTTTGGACACACCCCCTCACATACCGGAGCAACTCACTAGAAGGCTCGTGGTTCCGAGAGGGAATAATGCATGTTTGATGATGAACGGGAGATAGCTTCCTCTTACGGCCTTCAAAAAATTTCTACGTTTAACGTGCACTAATACAACTGTCATGTGAAAAATTTGAAATTTCCACGGGTCATTTGACCTTTTAAGGACATTTAAGTGATTTTCTAGCCATTTAATGACCGTTCAAATTTGAACTACATCTACATGCAACGGCTAACCATAACGGTTTGAAAAATCATATTTGTGTACTTGTGTGCGAGTTAATTGCATGTGCCGTAAATTAGAAGGAATTTTCAAACATATTGGTCTCACGACATGGGCACATGCATGGAGTGCCATGGCATTTTAATTCCAAAAAATTAAAAAATGATCAGAAAAACATGGAACCTTGCTTGATGTAATGTCATGCCAACAAGATGATGTGATAAAATAATTGGCCTATTTGATGAAAGTTTGGACACCCCCCTCACAAACCGGAGCAACTCACTAGAAGGCTCGTGGTTCTGAGAGGGAAGAATGCTTGTTTGATGACGAACGGGAGATAGCTTCCTCTTACGACCTTCAATTGGTTTTCTACGTTTAACGTGCACTAATACAACTGTCATGTGAAAATTTGGAAAATTTCAGGGGTTATTTGACCTTTTAAAGACATTTAAGTGATTTTATAGCCATTTAATGATCATAATTCAAATTTGAACTACATCTACATACAACGGCTAACCATAATGGTTTGAAAAATCATATTTGTGTACTTGTGTGTGAATTAATTCCACGTGCAGTAAATTAGAAGGAATTTTCAAACATATTGGTCTCACGGCATGGGCACATGCATGGAGTGCCATGGCATTTTAAATCCAAAAAATTTAAAATGATTAGAAAAACATGAAACCTTGCTTGATGTATTGTCATGCCACCAAGATGATTAGGTAAAAAATTGGCCTGTTTGACGAAAGTTTGGACACACCCGCCTCACAAACCGGAGCAACTCACTAGAAGGTTCGTGGTTCCGAGAGGGAACAATGCATGTTTGATGACGAACGGGAGATAGCTTCCTCTTACGGCCTTCAAATTGTTTTCTATGTTTAACGTGCACTAATACAACTGTCATGTGAAAATTTGGAAATTCCAGGGTCATTTGACCTTTTAAAGACATTTAACTGATTTTCTAGCCATTTAATGAACATAATTTAAATTTGAACAACATCTACATGCAACGGGTAACCATAACCGTTTGAAAAATCATATTTTTGTGTACTTGTGGGTGAGTTAAAAAATCATCAGACGATGTAAATATCATGTGTTCAAAAAAATGTAAAGATCTGGCAAGACAACCGCCCCCCACACGATTGGCACTCTATCTCGTGGCTCGAGGTTTGGTAGGTGAGTGGCGGGGATCATTAACCAGACACGGTTCTGTATTGGAAACCGTCAGCTATTATGTTCACACACGGATTTTGCTGCAGGAATCGTGTGTAATTCGAACTACAGTACTCGTAAATTCCGGCGACAGGCGTGTGTACTGTTCCCGTCGAACTTTGGGTTGGTTTTGGGGCTTGTACAATCTTTGTCTGTGGAAGTAGCTGCGCCTGCTAAGTAAGCCAGGCAAGTGGCGTTCAAGAAGGAGATGGCGGAGGAGGAAACCAGGTACCAGGCGTCCTGTGAAGCCCGTGATGCCACCTGGAAAAGGGTGGCGGTGGAGCTTTGGGGGCGGGCGCGTCGTCGTGCGGAGGAGGTGTATGAAGACGGGTACTTCGCGAGGAAGGTTAAAGGCGCTGGGGGCCTTGTCGCTGCGTGGAGGTGGGCCGATAAGCTCCAGCGTGCCACCGACGAGGAGCTCCGGTAGGTGCCCAACGAAATGGCAAGATCGTTCGTGCTCGTCCGCCAGCAAGAGCCAGATCGCTACGTCGAGCACTGCGAGGCGGAGGAGGCGGAGTACTGCCTCCGCACTGGGAAGACGCCGTGCACCAGGGGGCTGCTGGTGAGGGGCTGCCGGAATACTGGCCCCAGGAGGGATTATTAGTTTTAGTATTGTTCGTTTTCAATTTTATGCATTGTACCTAGTAGTTAAGTATCATCACGTATATGTGATGATATTATATATATATTCTGTGATGAACTAATGAACAATTAATATATATATATATTATGAATTCCATTTTCTATTTGTTTTTGTATACTAATTTGAATCTACCTGTTATCATCCACATATACAGAATGGAAAGCGTATATACACACAATGAATCAGAACATATAAGAACGGAAAACAAAGTACACACATTGAAACAGAGCAATAAACAGAGCAATAATATGATTGTTGTGAATACATAGCTATCCACGTCGAAACGAGTCAACAAAATGAAACTACATAAGACCATGACCAGCAGCCCTTGCCTACGGTAGCTCTTGGCTCTGTCTGAACTCGTGCAGGCGTTCGTCCAACAGGTCGACACGCTCGCGGTACATCTGGAGCGCGATCTCAAGCTCCAAGTTGGCTATTTCATCGGAGATCACCAGCTCGAGGATGCGACGGCCATGTTCCTCTACTGCGCCTAGGTGGACAGCTGGCCTAAGGAGGTGGTCGAGCCTACCGACCAGCGCGTTGTATTCGAGTGGGCCGCGGACAAGGCGAACGGCGCGACCCATGCGAATGGCGCAGAAGGCATCCGGTGCAAGTACGACCCGGCCGGCCTCTGGTGCAAGTACGGCGCAGAGGGCCTCTGCCCACTCCTGGCGAGGAATGGGGGTACTGACGGGACGTGTACCTAGCTGCGACGTCGTGTCGACAGCAGACAAGCTTCGATGGATCCTCTCCTGCTGTGTGGCGCGCCGCGCCTCTCCCTCTGCGGTGCTCCAACGGTCTCGCCGTGCGGCGAGCCGCAAGCTATCGGCGCTGACACGCCTAGATTACTCTGCGGTGCTCCATCGATCATGTTGTGAGGCGAGCTGCAGCCTGTCGGGGCTGACATGCCTATCTTGATCCGCGCCGCTCAAGCGCCATGCGCCAAAGGTCTGCTCAACCCTGGTGATGACACGCATGACGGCGTCGTCGATCGCGTTGCTGGGGAGCGCCTCGGCCTCGACGGGTCATGGCGCCTGCTCATTTTCCTCATCGATGAGGTTGATTGCAGAGGCGGCGCTTTGGTGGGTTGGCATGCTTGGAAAAGGTGGATGTGCTACAGGCTGCGATCATCGCCTCCGTGCGTCGCGCGCCGCCTAGGGTTTATGCGCAATATCGCTGGGTGGCGGGAAACAAGTGAGGAAATGGCGGGAAACGGTGGCGTGTTCATAAAACGCCATCAGTTAATTGAAACTTTGCATAGAAGGAACATCGAGCTAGCACAAGAAGTAGATGATGATCAGATGAACACGAACCACACTAGGGAACCCGTCGGTGATGAATTCATCAATCAAAAATGGTTGAATACTAGCAAGCATTTGCCCACAACACACACGGCTTAATCCATCACAAACAGGTTGGATGGATCAACTGTATGCCACGTATCGCACATTGTCAAAAAGTAATGCGGTAGACCTTCTTTAACATGTGTTAAAAATAAAAATAAAATAAAAAACAAGGACCTCGAGGTTAAATTAACTCATGGGATGGGTCATATCAGTCATTTAATTTGACAGATATGACCCATCTTATCAGTTAATTTAACATCAATACAACTTCCCATCTAGTCACCCATCTCATGGCTGCTCCAGCCTCAGCACACTTAACTTGAGAGTTCTCTTACATGAGCTACTGGTGGAACAACTAGTCCTTGCTGATATAGGATGCCTCTTCGCATCCTTATGGCGTATCCGGATGACCGTCAGTCCCCCGATGGCCAATATATGTTGCGTAGACAGAGCATATCACATACGTCTTATTAGAAGCAATCGTCTGTGTTATTATCGGTCTTCGCACACATTTCTGATTACAGACCTGTTTGCCGCGTATCACACACATCTTGTTATATTGAACCATTTCTGTTCTCTTGTCTCAACGCAATCAGTTCATCTGAGTGAACCGCATGCCGTATATCGCACACACCTTGATCTAGCTGACCATTTCTTTTGTGTTGCCTAATCACAAATAGTTCATCCCAGTGAAGCGTATGCTGCATATCGCACACACCTTCATCTGGCAGCCCATTTCTTTTGTTCCTCCTCGTCGCAAATAGTTTATTTAACTGAATAGTATGCCCTGAATCGCACACGCAACCAAAATCTGAACCGTGTTTGATGCATCCGTCATCGCAAACGTTTCACACCTTTTTTGACGGTTTTTTACACCATAGTTTGCGATTGTTGCATCACACACAGTTTTGTCGAAGGGTCTCTGATCGTAGTGTCGTGTTAGCAGCATCCTGGAGTAGTGTATAAAGCACCAACTAAGGGGCACTATGATCGTACTTGAGCATTGGATGTAGCTAATATGCAAGTGTGTGTCATGAATGGATCAATGATTGAGCATGATAGGGTAGGGATAACTTTCTTTAGTGTTGATATTTTGAAAGACATGGTTGCTTGTTAATATGCTTGAGTATTGAAATCTTCATGTCAAAACTAGACTATTGCTTTGAACCATATAAAAGTCCATATGTCCATGCTACAAAAGAAAAGAATATGTGATGAACATGTTAGGCAACATTCCACATCAAAAATTCTGTTTTTATCATTTACCTACTCGAGGACGAGTAGGAATTAAGCTTTGGGATGTTGATACGTCTCCAACGTATCTATAATTTTTGCTTGTTCCATGTTGTTATATTACCACTCTTGGATGTTTTACAATCATTTATAGCAACTTTATACCATTTTTTGGGACTAACCTATTGTCATAGTGCCCAGTGCCAGTTGCTATTTTTTGATTGCTTTTTACTTTGCAGAATATCAGTACCAAACGGAGTCCGAAGACGGCAAAACTTTTTGGAGATTTTTTTTGGACCAGAAGACACAAGTTAAGCCAAAGAAGAACCAGAGGGGAGGCCCAAGGGGAGCACAACCCCTCAGGGCGCACCCAGGAGCCCAGGCGCGCCCTGGTGGGTTGTGCCCACCTCGATTACCTGCCGCACTGCCTCTTCGCCCTATGAATACCCAAATATTCCAGAAACCCCAGGGGAGTCGACGAAACACAATTCCAGCCGCCGCAAGTTCCAGAACCACGAGGTCCAATCTAGACACCATCATGGAGGCAGTTGATAGATGGCTTCTTCTCTCTTTCTGATTCTCAATACAATGGTCTCTTGGAGATCTATTTGATGTAACTGTTTTTGCGGTGTGTTTGTTGGGATCCGATGAACTTTGAGTTTATGATCAGATCTATATCCGTGAATATTATTTGAGTCTTCTTTGATCTCTTATATGCATGATTACTTATAGCCTCGTATTTCTTCTTCGAATCTTTGGTTTATTTAGGCCAACTAGATTGAGTTTTCTTGCCATGGGAAGAGGTGCTTTGTGATTGGTTCGATCGTACGGTGTTCTTTCCCAGTGACAGAAGGGGCAGCAAGACACACATGTACCGTTGCTATTAAGGATAACAAGATTGGGGCTATTCCTACATGAATAGATCTCGTCTACATCATGTCATCGTTCTTACTGCATTATTCCATTTCTCCATGAACTTAACACAGTAGATGCATGCTGGTTAGCGGTGGACGTGTGGAGTAATAGTAGTAGATGCAGGCAGGAGTCTGTCTACTAATCTTGGACGTGATGCCTGTATAATGATCATTGCTTGGATATCTTCATAATTATTTGATGTTTTATCAATTGCCCAACAGTAATTTTTTTACCCATCGTATGCTATTTTCTCGAGAGAGGCCACTAGTGAAATCTACGGCCCCCGGGTCTATTCTTTATCATATTTGCTTTGAGATCTAGTTGTATTCGCTCTTGTTTTCAGATATATTATTCCAAAAAACCCAAAAATACCTTAATGCACTTTTTTATCATTTGTTCTATTTCGCGTTTTATCGAGATCTACTTATCCAATGTACACAATTTTCATCCCGTCAACTTGACAATTTCTCACGCCATTACCCACAAGAGGGATTGACAACCCCTCATAAGCATTGGGTTGCAAGTATTTGTTCTTTGTGTGCAGGTACAATTTACATAGTGTTGCTTGGTTCTCCTACTAGATTGATACCTTGGTTTCATAACTGAGGGAAATACCTACCGTAGTTGTGCTTCATCATCCCCTCATCTTTGGGTAAAAACCGACGTAGTTCAAGCGACATCAGCCATCCAACAACAAGAAGAAGAAGGACTAAATTAAGCAGACTGTATATATCTTTGTTTTCGTTCGCTCATATTAATTTGTTATCTCTGTTTCCCATGTCAATCTCATCGCAGGCAGTTAGCAATATGTATTCAACAGGGATCTTTTACATTATCGCACACAGGTCTGTTTATTGAATTGTGTGCCCAGTCGAGCATACAATTCATAAAAAAATCATATGCGTTGTCTAAAATGATCACACAATTCTTATTAGCGACCTGTTTGCCAGGTATCACACACATCTTTTTATGCCGAATCGTATGTGTTCATCTCTATCATCGCAAACAGTTCATCCGAGTGAATTGTATGTCGTATATCACACACACCTTGATATGGTTGCCCGTTTCTGTTGTTCTGGCTTATCGCAAAATGTTGATATGGATCAACCATATGCCACGCATCGCAAAGGCAACCCTAATCTGAATCGTGTTTGAACTCTCCGCCATCGCAAATGTTTCGTATCATTTTTATTGTTTTATTACATCACCGTTTGCGATTAATGTATTGCACACAGTTTCGTCGAAGGGTCTCTGATTGTAGTGTCGTGTGAACATGAATATAATGTCGGTGAGAAAACATACTCCCACAAGCTTAAGCTGTTGCCTAGCTTGGTAATCACCATCCATAGTAGCCATCTGGTCCCATAAGGAAGTGCTGAGGCGGCAACACTTGAGCGTCCCAATCCTGGGACTCGTCCTCTGCCGCTGCCAACGTGTTCCGGTAGGCAACGATGTCTGGTAGCATAATGGTGTATCCGTTCTTGGCATGAAAGTCAAACAAAGCAGGTGCAGGAAACAAAATAACATCACGAGTATCCTCACTAAAAACCAAGTAATAAAGAATGTGCTGAGGAGGCTCAAGGGCATCAATGAAATGGTGATCCTGCATAGACTGGTGATTTAAGCAGACTCTATGTAACAAATAATGACGAGGGCGCATATTAACATGGAAATTTCTCGCTAAGCGAGTAGCATAAATACCACCATGGATTTTACCCTTTGTCCTATTAGTGTGAAGGCGGCGTGCAATGATAGCTCCCAGGCTATAAGAGTTGTCACTGAAAAGTGCACGGCATCAAATTGCGAGGTCAGGAGCACTGAGCGCACCACCCTGCTCTCTAGTAGTCAAGCATTTCCCTATGAATAAAGCAAAGTAGTGAACAACAGGAATTTGCAAACTAGTGGCTCGGGCTTCCGACATGCCCCTTTCCTCTCCCACAGCTAAAGTGTGGAGGAAACACTCAAACTCCTCTGGTCTAGGCTCTCTTATTACCCCATCAGAGGTAATCAAGCATATCTCACAAAATTCAGCAAGTGGTATCTCATGATGTTCAGCACATAAATCAAAACGCACCCTGGGGGGTTCGAGCCTATTCAAGAAATGAAATTTTTGTGCAAAGGAATTTGTAAGGATGTGGTGCTGTTCACACTCATGTGCGAGGATGTCGGTCACTTCCGCATTTGCAACAAATTGCGCGAACTCTTGGTAGAATCCGGCTTCATTCATGATGGCATTCTGCATCCATTCACATGGTCGGACCTCCATCCTACGCAGAATGTTGAGGTCACTGTCCGAGGAGTCCCCAATGGCTCCCTTGGCATTCCGCTTCAAGGAGCTCCTCCGGAAGAAATTCATTTTTCATATGAACAAATTTCTAAAAAAATTGGGCCACAAAATGATGCTGACAAAACTTCACAAGATTGATAACAACTACTCATAAGGATGTCTGGAGGCTATATCAAGCATTCACACAACTTGGAACTCAAAGAATTCAACATGCAAGCTCATTTTCGGTAGCACCAAGAGTAGCTAATTATGCAAAATATAATCCACTAAAGAAAAAACTAATTGGAGCAATGGAGGAGTCACATACCAAGGAGAAATCCCCCAAAACAGTTTTGGAAATGGAGCTCCGAGCAAAGAGATCGAAAATCTCACGTTTGGGAGCAAGAACATGAGAGAGAGCTACAAGGATTTTTTTCTAGAGGTAATAGATGAAGTGGGTTGAAGGAGTAAGTGAGGGGGTCCTGTGGGGCCCACAAGCCCCCAAGGCGCGCCTAGGGGTGGCTGTGCCCTGGTGCCTCGTGGGCACTAGGAGTACCCCCCCTATGTTGCGTTCAGTGCCATAAATTCTTAAATATTCCAAAAAAACCTTGTTAAAATTTCACATCATTCTAAGCACTTTTATTTTGGGCTATTTTTTATTGCACGGGTAATTCAGAAAACAGGTTAATCATGGCATTTTATTGTATTTAACTGAAAATAACAAGTACCTACAGAAAGTTGTGCTTACTAAATTCATCGACCATATGCCCCTAAAAAGAATCCACTAATAAGGTTGATCAAGTCTTATTAACAAACTATTTCCGAGTAACATGAAACTGAAGAATCTTTGTTTAACACTAAGTTACCTTGACGGGGATATGCATCTCCCCAGTAATAAGAGTTTCATACTTCTTTTTGCTATTAGGGAGAGGCAGTTGAAAACTTCCAATAGTAACTGTCGAGGGCTTTTCAATAACATTAATATGATTCACTTGAAATTGTTTCTTCGGAAAGTGCACCGTATTACTATTGATAGGAAAAGTTACCTTGCTTTTGTGGCAGTCAATAACAGCCCCTGCAGTATTGGAAAAGGATCTACCCAGGATAATCGACATATTGTCGTCCTCGGGTATATCAAGTATAACAAAGTCTGTTAAGATAGTAACATTTGCGACTACAACAGGCACGTCCTCACAAATACCGATAGGTATGGCGGTTGATTTGCCATCCATTTGCAATGATATTTGAGTAGGTGTGAGTTTATTCAAATCAAGTATTCTATGTAGAGAGAAAGGCATAACACTAACACAGGCTCCCAAATCACACAAAGCAGTTTTGACGTAATTTCTTTTGATGGAGCATGGTACAGTAGGTATTCCTAGATCTCCTAGTTTCTTAGGTACTCCATCTTAAAATAATAATTTGCAAGCATAGTGGAGATTTCAGCTTCAGGTATCTTTCTTTTATTAGTGACAATATATTACAGATATTTAGCCTAGGGGGCCATCTTCAAAATATCAGTCAAACGACTCCGTAAAAAGATTGGCCTAAGCATTCCAGCAAAGCGTTCAAATTCTTCCTCATCCTTATTCATGGGTTTCTGAACCCATGGTTCTCTCTCTTTACCATGTTTTCTAGCCATGAAATATCTTTTATCATAGCATTTATTTTTAGGAGGTGGGTTATTAAGATCAAAAGTAGGTTCCATTTCAAGATCATTCTCAGGTTCTTTATCATTTTCTGGTTGAGGATCTACATCAACATCATCATTATCATTATCATTATCACTAGGTGAATGTTCATTACCAGATTGTGTCTCAGCATCAGAAATAGAAACATCATTACTATTCTCAAAAGGTTTTTCTACTTCAGGTTCACTAGAAGTATGCAAAGTCCTATCATTTTTCTTTTTCTTTTTCTTTTTGGATGGAGTAGGTACATCTATATTAGTTCTCTGAGAATCTTGTTCAATTCTTTTAGGGTGACCTTCAGGATAAAGAGGCTCCTGAGTCATTCTACCTCCTGTAGTCATTACTCTAACAGCATGATCATTCATGTTATTATTCAACCCATTAAGAAAATCATTTTGAGACTTAGAAACTTATTCTAGCTGAGTTTGGACCATAGATGCATGTTTACCTAGACCTTTAACATCATTGTCAATTCTAAACATCAAGTCACTCGAGCAATCAATCATGTAGCCATTAGGTTTCTATTGTCTCATAACATCCGCATTAAAGTGTTCTTGCTTAATAATGTAACTGTCAAATTCATCCAAGCATTGACTAGCAGATTTATTATAGGGAATATCACCTTCATGAGATCTTATAAGAGAATTTACCTTTTACTACCTATTTCGAGGTATCAAGTCCAAGTATTTCTTCAATAGGTGGTAAATTCTTAACATCTTCAGCTTTAATACCCTTTTCTTTCATAGATTTCTTTGCCTCTTGCATATCTTCAGGACTGAGAAATAGAATACCCCTCTTGTTCAGAGTTGGCTTAGGTACTGGTTCAGGAAGTTTCCAATCATTATCATTCCTCAATATATTATTCAATAGGTCTTTAGCTCGTTCAATAATTCGTTCCCTGAAAACACAACCATCACAACTATCTAGGTAGTCCCTAGAAGCACCAGTTAGTCCATTATAGAAGATATCAATTATTTCATTTTTCTTGAGAGGATGATCAGGCAAAGCATTAAGTAATTGGAGAAGCCTCCCCAAGCTTGAGGGGGATTCTCTTCTTCAATTTGCACAAAGTTAAATATTTCCTGTAAGGCGGCTTGTTTCTTATGAGCAGGAAAATATTTTCCAGAGAAGTAGTATATCATATCGTGGGGACTACACACACAACCAGGAGGAAGAGTATTAAACCATATCTTAGCATCACCTTTTAGCGAGAAAGGAAACAACTTAAGGATATAGTAGTAGCGAATTGTTTCCTCGTGAGCAAATAGGGTGGATATATCATTCAATTTAGTGAGATGTCCCACAATAGTTTCTGATTCATAACCATGGAAAGGATCAGATTCAACCAAAGTAATTAACTCAGGACTGATAGAGAATTCATAATATTTATCAGTAACAAAGAAAGGTGAAGTAGCAAACTTAGGATCATATTCCATTCTTGCATTCAAAGATTTTTCTTTCAACTTGCATAGTAGTTTCTCAACATCCTCTCTATCATCACAAGCAAGAAGTTATCTAGTTGTCTCTACACCTACAACAAATCCCTCGGGTATCTCAGGCAATTCAACTCCAGGATAGCTAGGCCTAATAGGCGAATCGTAATTTTCAGTTTCAATAATTTCATCAGTTTCAGCATTCTTAAATTCCTTAGCTTTAGCAAGTTGTTCATCAAGAAAGTCACCTAGTGGCACAATATAATCAAGCAAAGTACTAGCATCATCAATAACATCATTCATAGCAGAAGTAGCATCGTCAATTACTTGCGACATATCAGAATTAATAGCATGTGGAGGTGTTGCATGCTTACTTAAAAGAGAAGGTAAATCAAGTGCAGAGCTAGATAACAATTTCTTACCTCCCCTCGATCTTGGTTCTATCATCCTTCAGATTCTTCATAGTGATCAACAAATATAAATCCCAAGCGAGTCAGCAAATTGAGCTATGCTCCCCGGCAACGGCCCCAGAAAAAGGTCTTGATAACCCACAAGTATAGGGGATCAGAACATTTTTCGAGGGTATTGTATTCAACCCAAATTTATTGATTCGACACAAGGGGAGCCAAAGAATATTTGCAAGTATTAACAGTTGAATTGTCAATTCAACCACACGTGGAGGACTAAATATCTGCTGCAGAGTGATCAGTAGCACAATAATAAGATAGTTAGATAGTAGTGGTAACGATAGCAACAGTAATGGTAACAGTAACAGTAGTAGTTTTGTAGCAATTGTAACAGCAGCTGCAGCAATGGTAGTAACTTAGCAAAGATCAAGATGTGGAAGTTGTAGGCACTGGATCGGTGATGGATAATTATGTTGGATGACATTCATCATATAACTGTCAGAACCTAGAGCGACACAGAACTAGCTCCAATTCAGCAACATCTATTCCATATATAGTCATAAATGCTTATAATAAGAACTTGCATGACATCTTTTGTCCTACCCTCTCGTGGCAGCGGGGTCCATGAGGAAACTAAGGGATATTCTGGTCTTCTTTTAATAGAGAACAGGGACAAAGCATTAACACACACATGAACTGCTCAAACTACGGTAATCACCGAAAAGAATCCCAATTATTATCAGCTTGGGTATGCGGATCATAACATGTAATAGATGCGTATAACTTGCAAGATAGGATCAAGAACACAAATATATTCATGAAAACACAAAAGGATCCAGATCTGAAATCATGGCACTCGGGCCCTAGTGACACACATTAAGCATAGCTAAGTCGTAGCAACATCAATCTCAGAACATAGTGGATACTAGGGATCAAGCCCTAACAAATTGACTTGATTACATGATAAATCTCAGCCAACTCATCACCGTCCAGCAAGCCTGTGAAGGAATTACTTACTCCCGGTGGTGAGCATCATGAAATTGCTGATGGAGAAGGGTTGGTGATGATGGTGTCGACAAATCCCACTTTCCGGAGCCCCGAACGGACTCCAGATCTGGCCTCCCAATGAAGAACAGGAGGTGGCGGCGGCTCTGTATCATGAAACACGATGAAACTTCTTCTCTTGTTTTTTCTCTCGGGAAATTGGAATTGATATGCTTGAGACTAGGGTCAGCGAAGCCACGTGGGCCCCACAAGGCACCAGGGCGCGCCCAGGTGGCTTGTGGGCGATTGGTGGCTCCCCTCCTGTGGGTCTTCGCTCTAGTATTTTTTATTTATTCGATAAAAAATCTCCAAAAAGTTCCGTCCAATTCCGAGAACTTCTATTTCTACACAAAAACAACACGATGGTAGTTCTATTAAAAACAGTGTCAGTCCGGGTTAGTTTCATTCAAATTATGCAAATTAGAGTCCAAAGCAAGAGCAAAAGTGTTTGGAAAAGTATATACGACGAAGACGTATCAACGATAGCATCGTTTACGCGGTCGATGGACATATTGGCTGCATATACTGGTGGAATCTATCGTCGTGTAATTATTCTATCTCATCTCATCTTTATCTTATAAATACGACTGCCTGTTGATTATTATAAATTTAGAATAGATAGTATGACTATAACCACATCATTGCTATATGTTCCTCTCATTTCCAAGATTTTTATGACCACACATGTTATTGTTAGAGTTGATATGAGAACAATTGGCATCTCATGATTATTAGAATAGATATTATGAGTATAACCTCATGATTTCTATATGTTACTATCATTTCCAAGATTTTTATAATCACGCACGTTTTTGTTAGAGTTGATATGAGAACATTTGGCATCTAACTGCTATGGTAGAATATGAGTAGGCCCTGGCATATCTGTTTTCCTCTCATTTTTACATGATGTTTGAACCATGACATATTGCTAGAATAGGAAAGTCATTGGCCTTTTTCTAAATTGGGGTATGATTATTACCATGGCATTGCAATTCTCTCGCTATGATCTATGTCACTATTATAATGATCTGAATTCCACACATACTCTGAACATGATTGTATATTTTTCTCCTTTTGGCCTCCAATTTGAATTGTTGCAGCACACGCAAATGTGTTGGCCTTTACAATTCGAGGACCTAGAATTATACAAGTCAATGGGTGGCGGTTTATCTCTCGTTCAACTGACGTTGGGCATTTGATGCTCATTCGCACGTACCAAAGTGACCAAAGCATTTCATCAAACCACATGCAGTACAATGTGTGGGGCATTCACGACTGTGATGGCTATGGCTGCTTCGTGTTCAAGAATGATCCCAGCTCCATTGGGCTAGGCGTATTCAACTAGAGACGAGTTTACAGCCTCGACAACCACTCCCTGTTCCTTGGGCTCAATTATCCGATCATCCAACCAATCATCGATCATATCACTGGCGATTATTAGCGTGCTATGCAACTTCCATTCGCCAGGGGGAATTGTGTTTACACATCGTACCACGGGTTTCAATAATCACCATATCAAGAGATTCGTCGACATAGCTTGTTGCAAAATGATCTTCAGTGTGTGAAAGGCATCAAGCTTCCAAGCGATGAATGGCACAACTTGATTCGTAGTGATATCTAGATTGAGCCATGTATCCTGCTGTTGTAGCATGGCCCTGTTTTGTTGGATATTATGTACTGTAGTTACTTTGAAGGATAGATACCTTTCTGGGATCAAGTGCATCCTAACTCACCTACGTAGCATGTACTGATAATGATGATGGAGATGTTGTGCAGAAGCCATATATACCAATGAGGCTTCAAGAGCGTACTTGTTGGTGAATGTGTTGTCCAATGTGAATTATATTTTGTATTACTCATGTAGCCTACAAAGTCTGTCGCACAACCTTGTAAGTTTGAAGGCACCTGTTTTTAAGCTCCTTCTAAACACTCTTGCATAATGTCCTTAACACTAAGCCTTTAGCAATGCCCCTCTAATATTATTTAAATCAATATGGAAGCAACCTCGAGATTGGATGAAAGTACTCCATTTCTATATTTGTAGTACTAGTAGTCCTCTATACCATATATTGCGCTACTTGTATTAGTAAGTAGTACTTGTATGACTAGTAGTACTAGTATACGCCGGTCAAATTATTCATCATGTCCTCACATTGCATTGACGTGACAACACGCTGCGCGTTAGGTGACACAAGAGTCCCGGCGGCGTGTTCGGTTCACCAAAGTGAGCCTCACCCCTCTGGCAGTACAACAACACTCCCCCATTCTCTACAATATCACTCTCCCATTCTCTCCAGGTCTCCCCATCTCGTATCCGCCACCTTGTTCTGATCCACTTGGTACGATGAGCGATGAGCTACTGGAGCTGCTATACTTCATTGCAAGTAGTCAAAAGGAAGACGCTGAAAAAATTGATCTCAACAAGGATGCTCTTCAAGCTAGCCGCGTGAAGGAAAGAACCAGCGAGGCCGGTCCTGTGAGTATTCGTCTCGTCGCCTTGTATGATGATTTTGATCTTTATGGGGGTTTTCAAGTCTTTAGAGTATGCATGTAGTAATGAAGCCGAGACTCCAGTTTGTTTAGGTGTTGGCGACTTCAGATTTGGAGTAGCACTTATCTATTGAAATCTTTCATCATTTACTTAAATAGTTGATTGATCATACATTGAGTACCATTTAACTGGAATTAACTGTTGCAAGTCCAAGAAGGATTGGCAGGTGTTGCCGGCTGGCGTCAAGTTCGATCCCACGGATCAGGAGCTGGTCGAGCACCTTGAGGCCAAAGTGAGTGCTGACAGCGCGAGATCTCACCCTCTCATCGATTTGTTCATTTTGACCATCGACAGTGAGCACGGCATATGCTACACCCATCCTGAGAAACTTCCAGGTGAAACACTGATCGGCCGTCTACTTGCACAAAATATATTCCTTTGTTTATACTTCATACCTCTATTTTCTTTTTAGACGCAGACTTAGTGAAGCAATTTACAATTTGGTAGTTACTAAAAAGTGACGCAAGTGACTGCAACATGCCAAAGATGTTCTAAAATGCAAAAGAATTCACATCCAACATAAGTACAAAAATCACACCATGATTGTAAGCATGAGCAGAAGGAAAATTAGTCGAGTGCTAACCTTAATGATAACATAAGATCCTATTCCGTTGGATGAGGAAAACGGCAAGGAAACCGAGGAGAATAGCAGGGAAGCAACGTCGCGACAATTGCTTTCCTCCTCTTGCACTTGCTCGATGAAGACTCCACTGGCTCTGGGATCCATGGCACGTTCACAAAGGGCACCATGTAGTTTCTCGATTCTTCATAACCGGAATGCTCGATCTTGGATCGATAGTGACACCACTACCGCCTCCCGATCGCCTTCGGTGAATCGGTCTGCTCCATGGCCTAGAGGAGGAGCTCTATATGCAGCCGCGCAACTCCCCCCGGGTGGATCTCCTTCCTCTCGCTTGGTTTCAGATATTTGCGCATCAACTGCACCATCGGCGCTAACTGTCGCTTGTTGTCAAACCAAGAACTGATCTCTCTCAGCCTGGCTAACTTTACGTCGTCGCTCCCGGCAATCTGCGTGTACTCCTTGTCCTACATCAATCTACTTGGTGCTGGTGTTGCAATGGTAGAGAAGCGATGATCGGTAGCTTTGGATTGATGGAAGACGATAGGATCGGTGGTGCCTTTGGAATGCAAGAGGAGAGGAGCGGCGGTGGTGTTGCAATGAAGATCAGCGCCGGGCGTTGGTGCTGTTGCAATGAAGATGAGTGTCGGGTGGCGGTTTTGATTGGACGAGAGCGGCGGCGTGCTATGGGTGGATTACTCTGATGACTAATTTACCCCACAAATTAAGAAGCGACCCCACTAATCTTGAGTACTGATGACCCCATGTTACGTAGTACTTTTGAGTACTTTCTTTCCAGTACTAGTACTACCTATTTACCTATAGTTGGATCGAGACGATCAAATGGCTTATAAAAATGCCAACTACCCTAAAACATGTATTCCCCAATACTGCAGGTGTCACATTGAGTGGACTAAGCAAGCATTTCTTCCAGCACAACTCCAGGACGTTCAAAAGGGGCACGCGGACACGTCGCAAGATACAATCGGAGTCCGATACACAAGCGATGTAGCACAAGACCGGCAATACCATGTTGGTGATGGTCAACGGCCCACATACGGGCAACAAAAAGGTTCTGGTGCTGCACACCAACAAGAACTTCGACCAGTAGAGGACCAACTGGGTGATGCAAGAGAAGGAGCGGGAGCTGGTCGTCTGCAAGATTTTCTACCAGACGAACATGAGGGCGAGGACTAAAAAGATTATAAGTTAGTTTGGTATTGTTACTTGTTCTACCTGGTCGTCTGCAAGTTGCTATTGTTGTTAAGGATCTTTCGGTATGAACTTGGCATTTGTTTCCCACCATCATGTCAAGGGTCGATGTGGATATAAAGCTGAATCATTTCTTGTGAAATGAATTTTCAGGAACCTGGTTTTTTATGGTTAGAATAAGCACTGCTATTCGAATTCTCAGTTCTCCAAAATTTTAACATCTTCGAGTCTGCAGGTTTCCACCAGGTTTCACAAGCTAATAGTTAGATGCAACACATCGGGACTGAGCTGTGGCATGCCAAGCCCAGCTGCAAATTATTAAAAGAGAGGAGCGATGGATTTGGGCCTCCAAGAATGGTTAACTGTCGGGACCTCGATCGTGCGAAGCACCTCTCATGGACTCAAAAAGGCCTAGTTGGTTATTATTTAGTTGAAATATGTAAAATATTCCATCATAAAAATATATATGTAAAATGCAATGAATTTGGTCCGGTTTCAATGAAAATCATCATATTTGCATGAAACTCATCCGTGCAACCACAAGAGGGTTGTCCATACAGAGCCTAACCGTACGGAACCAGCAGGTCCATGGCCGCACCCAAGCAAGTTCATGCACTTATTATCACGATGGAAAAATAATGCTGACATGTGAGATGGTGAAAATGAAATTTTCAATGTAGTCAATTAACGAGAGAATTCGTCAAGTACATACTGACAACTCGGATCCAGCAGGTATATTGTTTTTTGAGGTCGAGCAACTATGAATTGGGCGGTAGACTACCCAGGCTAGATTTTGTTTTTAACAGGCCCAGCCCATGACGACAATGGGGCACAATGATCCAGCAAGTATCAACTGGCCTCTGGGCCGCCAACCTTAGTTTTATTTTCTCTTAGATCATCTGCAGGCCAGTTTTTTTACTGAAGAAAACCCGCAACGCAGTTCCATTTTCCTCTAAAAAGTACTTCCGTTTTCCGATCTCTACCTATAGTTTTATTAGTTCATATACATATATTATTGTATTGAAAATACGTAAAGTTCCCTTTTCACCTTTACTTCCTATTTTTACCTCTCAGCGCTGTTTATTTACCACTTGTTTTCCCTAAAACCAACTAAATTGTCCCACGTCTTATTAACTTATGAAAATAAAACACTATTTTATTTGGCGAATCAATAAGTTCTTACAAAATAAATGTTTACCATTATAACTTGGCAGGTTAATCATGCTGATTACTTCAAAAATCATTTCAAAACGTGTTAAGATTTTACAGACCAATGTAATCATAGACGTGCAATGTTTATGCTCCCATCACAACTCACGCGCAAATTATCTACCTTCATAATAAAATGCCCAGACCATGTTTATTTTAACATTACTCGGTCTAGCTTTGCTGGGCTGCAAATCTTTTTTTTGCAAATTGCTGGGCTGAAAATCATTCAAGACAGGGATGGATCCATTCGGCTTACGCAGAAAATGGTCTCTAATAAGTAATATAAATAGGTTGTAATAAGTATTAAAAATGGGTTGTAAATATAAAAAATAGCAAACTCGCAATTACCCCTTAAAAAGATATCTGGAAATTATTTTCAAATTTCGGTTTTTTATCGCATTGTTAGAATTTAAATATCATTAGATTTTAAGCTAATTGTTTTCTAATTTGTTTGTTTCTGACTCAAAATATCTAGATTAAAATAGTTCGGAGTCCACCGAAATATACAAAGTTACTTTGAACTTTTTAACCATGGTCCTCGACAAAAAATGGGTTGTAATAAATTCCTTAAGAATTAGCAAATGGGCTGCAAATTATCAAAAAAATAGCAAATGGGTTGTATGTTGTCTGTCATAGATTTGGTGGCTGACTTGTGATCCTACTAATTTGATGCGTACACAAGGTTTCTAAAAAGGAAAGTTAGTCAACAATCGACTCTGCTAGTGTCAGACCGTTAGATGTCAATCCAAAAATAGCCGTGCTTCTTCAATCTCTGATCTTCCTGCTCCAGCCGCCCAAACCAGCACCGGCGGGATCACCTGCTCCCGCCTCCCATGGCCGGCTGTGCTGCTGCGAAGGCCTCATTGCCCCACCCTATTCACATCGCTGGCTTGGCCTTCCCTCTACTCACCCACAACTCATGCTATTCCATGGCGATGGCAGCCTCACACTACAGCCGAACCAGTAAACCCTCATACTCCCCTCCGCGTGGGAAACAGCTACCAAGTCTTCCTCGGCTCCGGGTTGTTCCCTTCCTAGGCCTCGCAGTCGTCCATCGCCCATGTGCTCTCAGCGCGGCTTGGTCAACATGGTCAATGAACGATGTCCAGCGGAAGAGGACTATACGTGGAGAGGCTGACAGCTGGGTTCATGGCCGCACGCAAGGAAGTGCCTCCTTATTACTCGCAAAATATTGATTCCTACACCTGACAGTAGGGACCCACCTGAAGGGCCTTTTAATTTCGGGAAAAAATGCTCCCCCGCTGACAGATAGGACCCACCAGCTATATCTTCACATGGAAGGAAGTGCCTCCTTCTTACGAGGAAAAGAAAGGCTTCCTTTCCCTGATAGATGGAACCCACTAGCTACATCTTCGCATGGAAGGAAGTGCTTCCATACCCCCTGACAGCTGGAACCCACCAGGTCGAAGCGTACGTAGCGTTATCTGTCTGGTCGCGAATGTGTACGTACATAGCGGTCGATCGGTCTCTCTACAGCGATGACCCGTGGCCGAGTAAGCAGCGACACATGTCATAGTAGAGCCGTCGACATATCATGTCACGCGGAACTGTCTACATCGTGTACACATACGTACAACCACGCTGGAAGAAAGTAAATACACCTATGTACGTACATACGAGCATGGTGTTGAATGCGTACAATGACGGCGTCCTATTCATCGGCAACCAACCAACTGGGTTGGAATGGAGGAAACAACGTTGTGTTCATCGGGAGGCAACCGACTAGGTCAGAATGCGTCCCGTTCAACGAGAGCCAACCGACTTGGACGAAACATTCGAAATGGTGTCTGGCGTACCGCAGAACGGAGGAAACGGCCTACTGTTTGACTGCCTAAGGTCGAAATAGGATCCTGTTCATTGAGAGGGTTCTGCAGTACCACAAAAGGGAGGAAACAAACTTCTGTTCGAGCGCCTACGGTCGAAATGGGGTCCTGTTGATTAGGAGGGGTGTGGCGTACCGCAAAATGGGACTCCGCGGGCTACTATTCATTCACAGTCTACTACCTTGCTCCAGCATTCACGGGCTATTGTTCATCCACCGTTGACTTCCTCGAGCTCCACCGGCTACTATTCATCCAGGCTCCACGGGGTCCTGTTCATCCACCCTACCGGCTGGGGTGTGGCGGCCTCCTCTGGGTCCTGTTCATCTAGCGGTAACCGCCTACTACCATGGGGTCCTGTTCATCCAGCCCACACCGGCTGCAGTCGGACGTACGTACAAGTGGGCAGCAGCAACTAGAACTGTTCATCCATAGCCAATCAACCGGCTGGACTCACCACACGTCTCGACTCATTCTACGTAACACGCGCGTGACAGAAACAGTCATTGTTCATCCAGAGGCAACCCAACACACCGGCTGGCTACGTCTCGCACGGGGGCTCGATCGGCTTCAGTGAGCAGAGAGAACGATTGATCGGGTTAGTTAGCATCATAGGAATCGGTCGGCTTCAGTTAGCAGTGAAGGAATCCTCGGGTTTAGTTAGCAGCAAAGGGATCGATTGATCGGCTTCAGTACATAGCTAGTGTGATTCCTCTATCAGGTTCAGTTAGCGAGCGCCTCACACACATGCGCGTATGAGAGAAACGCGCATACCACACTGCATCGCTTGACCCCGACCACACACCATAACCGGCAACTCCCAAAAAATTTCCTCGCCCTCACTTCTACTATGATTTTTACATCATGGACGTCCTAAAGAATGTCATGCAGGTGAATCACCGGCCGGCCCAGGACAAAAAGCCCATTCTGTGTCATGATTTTTGTCATAGAAGTAGGAGCCCACCACATCTATCATGATACCTGTTTTTGTCACAATTATCTTCATAAAAGTGTCATAACCATGACAGAAAAAGTTCTCGTTCAGGCCATAATGTGACGGATTTGTCTTTTTCTTGTACTGCACCACGGTGTCAAACTAGGAAATTGGATTATACTTCTAACTCACTTCAGCATTTTCAACGCCATGCAATACATGAGTGTGAGCCATGGATATATCACTATAGGTGGAATGGAATGCAGTGATAGAGATCAATAAGGGAAGTCAAAAAAGGAATAAAGTCTCGCATCTGCGTGGCTAATCAACGGGCAATGGAGAGGCCCATCCATCGATGTCAATGCGAGGTGTAGGGATTGCCATGCAACGGATGCACTAAGAGCTATAAGGGTATGAAAGGTCAACAGAAACTAAGTGGGTGTGTATCCAACTTGCTTGCTCATGAAGACCTCAGGAATTTGATGAAGCCCCTCATCGGAATATACAAGGCAAGTTCTATAATGAAGAATTCCCACTAGTATATGAGAGTGACAACTCAGGAGATTCTCCATATGAAGAACATGGTGCTACTCTGAAGCACAAGTGTAGAAAAAGGATAGTAACATTGCCCCTGCTCTCTTTTCTCTCATTTATATTTTCCCCTTTTTTCTTCTTTTTTTCGTTCCCTTTTCTCGTCCGGAGTCTCATCCTGACTTGTGGGGGAATCATAGTCTCCATCATCCTTTCCATACTAGGACAATGCTCTAATAATGATGATCATCACACTTTTATTTACTTACAGCTCGATAAAACCGAAACAATGTGACTCTATATGAATGCCTCTAGCAGTGTACTAGGATGTGCAACGATCTAGCATAACATGTATAATAATGATGAACGGTGGCTGTCCCACAAATATCTTGTCAGCTCTATATGATCATGTAAAGTAATATGACGATGGACACACATGTCATGAAAACGAAACGGTGGAAGTTGCATGGCAATATATCTCGAATGGCTATGGAAATGCCATAATAGGTAAGTATGGTGGCTGTTTTGAGGAAAATATTAGGAGGCTTACGTGTGATAGAGCGTATCATACCATGGGGTTCCGATGCACTAGCGAAGTTTGCACAAACTCTCGAGGTGAGAAAGGGCAATGCACGGTACCGAAGAGGCTAGCAAATTGCAGAAAGGTAGGAGTGTGTATAATCCATGGAGTCACATTAGTCATAAAGAACTCACATACTTATTATGAAATCCTATTAGCCCTCGAAGCAAAGTACTACTCGCATGCCCCTAGGGAATTGGTTAGTAGGATTTACCCATCGCACGCATCCAATTATAATAACACTGAAGGATTTTAGTCAGAAATACAAATGCTCAAACGTCCCCGCCATGTCATGAACAACAGTTAGATGACAAGTTAATAAAAAGCTTTAATACTGATATTTCTACTAACTATGATCATGAACCATATCGTTTCATATAATGACATCAATATCGCCAAACCATGCGTTTCATATCTAGTGATCTAGATGCTAGATGAAAGTTTTTATTATATCCCCCTGCTACCTCTTGAGCACTGCGTTGGTTTTCCCTTGAAGAGGAAAGGGTGATGCAGCAAAGTAGCGTAAGTATTTCCCTCAGTTTTTGAGAACCAAGGTATCAATCCAGTAGGAGGCCACGCTCGAGTCCCGCGCACCTACACAAACAAATAAGAACCTCGCAACCAACGCGATAAAGGGGTTGTCAATCCCTTCACCGTCACTTACGAGAGTGAGATCTGATCGATATGATAAGATAATATTTTTGGTATTTTTATGATAAAGAGAAATAAAGATGCAAAGTAAAAATAAACGGCAATAAAAATAGCTAAGTGTTGGAAGATTAATATGATGGAAAATAGACCCGGGGGCCATAGGTTTCACTAGTGGCTTCTCTCAAGAGCATAAGTATCACGGTGGGTGAACAAATTACTATCGATCAATTGATAGAATTGAGCATAGTTATGAGAATATCTAGGTATGATCATGTATATAAGCATCACGTCCGCGACAAGTAGACCGAAACGATTCTGCATCTACTACTGTTACTCCACACATCGACCGCTATCCAGCATGCATCTAGAGTATTAAGTTCATGAGAACAGAGTAATGCTTTAAGTAAGATGACATGATGTAGAGGGATAAACTCATGCAATATGATATAAACTCCATCTTGTTATCCTCGATGGCAACAATACAATACGTGCCTTGCTGCCCCCGCTGTCACTGGGAAAGGACACCGCAAGATTGAACCCAAAGCTAAGCACTTCTCCCATTGCAAGAAAGATCAATATAGTAGGCCAAACCAAACTGATAATTCGAAGAGACTTGCAAAGATAACCAATCATACATAAAAGAATTCAGAGGAGATTCAAATATTGTTCATAGATAAACTTGATCATAAACCCACAATTCATCGGTCTCAACAAACACACCGCAAAAGAAGATTACATCGAATAGATCTCCACGAGAGAGGGGGAGAACATTGTATTGAGATCCAAAAAGAGAGAAGAAGCCATCTAGCTAATAACTATGGACCCGTAGGTCTGAGGTAAACTACTCACACATCATCGGAGAGGCTATGGTGTTGATGTAGAAGCCCTCCGTGATCGATGCCCCCTCCGGCGGAGCTCCGGAACAGGCCCCAAGATGGGATCTCATGGGTACAGAAGGTTGCGGCGGTGGAATTAGGTTTTTGGCTCTGTATCTGGTAGTTTGGGGGTACGTAAGTATATATAGGAGGAAGGAGTATGTCGGTGGAGCAACATGGGGCCCATGAGGGTGGAGGGCGCGCCTGGGGGGTAGGCGCGCCCCCCTACCTCGTGCCCTCCTGGTTGATGTCTTGACGTAGGGTCCAAGTCCTCTAGATCACGTTCGTTCCGAAAATCACGTTTCCGAAGGTTTCATTCCGTTTGGACTCCGTTTGATATTCTTTTTCTGCGGCGCGCCCCCCTCGCTGCCCGTCTCGCTCAGACAGCTCCTGTCGGCGGGCCTCCCTGTCGTTCTCCATCACCCGCCGCCAACGCCGCCACCGGCCCGGTGGGAAACAAGCAGCAAGCATCATCGCCGCACCCCTCTGTGCGGTGGGACAGTCGCACCGCCACCCCGTCGCTGACTCCGGCTGGCTCATCATCCCACGCTTGTCGCGCACCCACGGACGCGCCGGCCACGCTGCTCATGGCACGCGAGCTCCTGCGCTACCGCCCGGTCGATGACCTCTACGCGGACTGGCTGGACCGCATCGCCCAGCTCGCCAGTGCCACTGGGGGCTCCCCCGCACCATCTCTCTCGCTGCCTCGCCCTCCCCCAGCTGCGGGTGACGTAGCTCATGGAGCGCCTCCGCCACCTCCGCACCAAGACGGCGTCCTGGCGCCAAGAAGCGCGGCCCCTCGGCGCGACCCGCCGCGCTGGGTGCCCGCGCGCGAAGAAGGAAGCTGCCAAGAAGTTCCCTGGCAGCCGGAAAATGCTCCTGCACTCCCGACGCCACCACGTCAAGACCGCGTGCTGCCTGCGGCGGTGGTGCGTGGGCATCAAGATCAAGCTTCACTCCCACGACGGGCCCTGGTGGCCACAGCAGGCTGCCGTGTCTTCACTCCAGAGCTGCGTAGCGTAGTCTGGCCAGGCAAGTTCAAGCCAGACCTGCCTCCGCACCACGACGGCACCCCAGACCCCGCGGAGTTCTTGCAGCTCTACAAGCTGAGTATCGAGGCGGCCAACGGTGACGAGAAAGTCATGGCGAACTGGTTTCCCATGGCTCTCAAAGATGGTGCTCGCTCATGGCTCCTGAATTTGCCCCCGAGGTTAATCTCCTCCTGGGGTGAGATGCGCAACCGCTTCGTCGGCAACTTCCAGGGCACTCGCGACCACCCACCGGCCGCGGGTGACTTGCGCCGCATCAAACAGTAGCCTGGAGAGACCCTGCAGAAGTACATCCAGCGCTTCAACAGCGTTCGCCTCAAGATTCCCAAGGTGACGGACGAGGCCATCATCTCGGCGTTCTCTGATGGCGTCTGCGACGTCAAGATGAAGGAGGAGCTCGCCATCCACGAGGAGCTGTGCATGGCCTTTGTCGGAGTTATTGGCCATGGGTAGCCTCATCTGCCCCCCATGACATTTCAAGACATCGGGGCCAACTGCGCCCCTCAAACCTCCATGCATGACCGTTGCCTTCTTGAGGCCGGCTGGTCCAATCGGCCGGCTGCCAGAAGGAGGCGGACCCCAGAAGACGGCCACGAAGAGGGCCGCCTCCTAGCAGGCGGCCTCCCGAGAGGCCGGATCCTAGCAGGCGGCCCCAAGCGCCCTCAAAATCTAGGCCCCCTTAAGCACCACGAGACGGGGCGTGGCTAATGCAAAGCCTGCCACCCCCGAATCCGGGGCGGGTCATGGCCACAGTGCATGGTATAGTCCGGAGATCACCCGCGCGGCGCGGCACTGTGGCCCCTCCGCCCGTGACATCACTCAAGTCAGAAGGGCCATGCCCCCACGACGGGCTGTCGGTGCGGCCCGCAGGCGGCGGGCCCTACCTGCCAGCGAGAAGCTAGAAGGCGGCAGGCCTGGCCAGCCGACCAAGGGGGAGGCCTGCACCCAGGAGGCGCCCCCCCTTCCTAGAAGTTTGTGCGCCATTAACCAGAAGAGACGGGGAGTGGCTACAGTAAACGCCCGCTAGGCGGCGGGACTGTAGCCACGCCTTCCCCGACAAAGCAAGTGTCATTAGAGGCACGACTACAGTAACAAGCAGCCGGCAGGACGCGCAAGCGGCGGGCGCGGCCTGTCGGCCAAGTACAAGATAGCCGGCGGGGCCCGCTAGTCGGTGGGCCCCAGCAGCAAACAGAGAAGCCGGCCACAAGAGACACTGACGGCCTGGGCCTACACCCGGCCAGCTTACCATTGTACCCTTGGGGGGTAGGCCTATATAAACCCCCAGGGCACCCATGCAAAGGGTTCAGATCCTTAGACTACACCACCACACACATAGAGAGAGGAGAGAGCTAGCCTTGCCCTTCTTCCTCCTCTAGCAAACAGCTCAAGGAGCACCTTGTAGCTACTTGTTGATATAGTGATCATGCGGAGACCATGCAGAGCAGGACTAGGGGTGTTATCTCCTAGGAGAGCCCCGAACCTGGGTAAAGTTCGCCGGCGTACGTGTCTACGCCTCATCCCGCTTCCTGGCACCGGCGACGTCTTACTATCCCCCACCATGATAAGCCACCGGCTGGCATACGTCGCACCAAAACCCCGACATTTGGCGCCCACCGTGGGGCTAGGTGCACCGTCATTCGGAGATCTGTTCTGGACGGGAACCCTCTTCCTTCCTGGCGAGCGCAGCCAACCCGGCACGCAGAACGGCGTTTGCACCGACGCGCTGCATGGCGTGGAGGCCGCCTGCGCGGCGAGCTGCCTCGTTGACCTTGTTGGCGAGATCCGCCTCTCCGACGAGCCTGCATCCGACGTTGGCACAGACGGCCCCGAGAGCTGCCTCGTCAGCTTCCTCGACCAGCTCCACATCGCCAACGAGCCGGTCGTCGACTTGGAGTCGGCCGGCTCCACCGGCCCGATGCTTGTTGACTCCGACACGGCATCCCTCAACGCGTTCCCCACCAACGTGGTGGTCATCGACGATCCTCTCCCTCGCAGCGAAAGTGGCGGCAGCACCGTCATGGAGGTGTTTGTCATGATGGAGCTTCCGGTGACGGCGCCCGAGATCCGCTCGAGGCGGTGCTGCGAGACCTGTCTGCGCCCATTGCAGAAGACGCCAACGCCGAGACGTTGGAAGCCCGCCGCGTCCAGCTCGTCGAGAGGGCCAAGAAGCTAGCCAGCATGAGACGCCTCTCAGAGGCTTACCAGCGCGAGATGGACCGCGCTGTTGGCGGCACACCGGCTCCTAGCGGGCCCAGCCACATCGACACGGTACGGCAGCACGGCGCTGCCATTGCCAGCATGTTCGGGGCAGACCACCCTATCTACGCCACGCCCATGGAGAACATACGAGCCACCGAGGCGGCAGCAGACGAGCTAGACAACCTCGAGGGCGACGAGCGTCGCCACATGATGGAGCGTGTCCAACGGCTCATTGACGCGGCTGCCGAGCAGCAAGAAGCCGGCTGCCGCACCGAAGCACCCAACCGGCGGAACGACGACCCAACTCCCCGTTGAGAGCATGGTGCGACATCCCAGACGCTGACTGGTGGCACCCGCGGACGATGAGACAAGGAGCCAGCTGCAAGCCGCAGCCGGATGCACATCACCATCGAGCACGACCAAGACGGCCGCCCACGAGTGGTGGAACGACCAGGCGACTATCAGCCTCCCCCGCGCAGAGAAAGGCTCATCTCCCCGCCACTTGTTGATCATCCGAGTCTCGGTGGCCGGCTTGGCCCCCGAGAAGGAATCGGAGAGAATGATGTCCGCCACCGGATCGACCGCCTCAATCGATCCCTAGCGCTAGAAGAAGAAGACATGCTGGGCCCGCCTTGTTTCGCCCCCGCATCCGCGATGAGCCCTTCCCCAAAGGGTTCACGCTCCCAAGAGATACGCCCAAGTACACCGGCTCTGTGAAGCCGGAAGACTGGCTGGTTGACTACTCTACAGCCGTCAGCATAGCAAACGGCAACAAGCGCGTCGCCGTGAAGTATGTTCCGCTCATGCTCCAGGGCACCGCTCGGACATGGCTGAATAGCCTGAAGCCCCGCAACATCAACAGCTGGGTAGATTTTACTGAGGCCTTCGTCCGCAACTTCAACATCACGTACAAGCGGCCTACCAAGCCCCACCAGATCTCCTTGTGCATCCAAGGTCCCACCGAATCGACTCACAACTACCTCACGTGTTGGGCCGAGCTGCACAATTCTTGTGAAGGCGTGCATAAGGTGCAGGCCATCGAGTACTTCACAGCCGGGTGCACAGAAGGCACCCTGCTCAAGCACCGACTTCTATGCGACGAGCCGGCAACCCTCGACGAGTTGCTGATCATAGCAGACAAGTACGGTACGGCCGACTCCTCCATGAAGATGGAGATTCAAGTTGATGCATCCGGCAAAGTGGCTCCTCAGGCCCCTCGGACTCCGGTTGGTGACACCAGTCGGCTTCAGCAACAAAGCAACAACAAGCGCCAGGCGCCACATCCGGCTTCCACCAGCCGGCAAGTGGCGACAGTCGAAGACTAGCAGCCGGAGCGGCAAGCCCAATTGGTTGCCCGCCTTCTCCTATGAGCAAACTCTTGATGCACCCTGCAAGTTCCATAGCGGTGCGAAGCCGTCCAACAACATCACTCGGAAGTGTCACTGGCTCACACAAATCTCCAAGGGCGAAGGATTGCTGCCTCCTCCGCCTGCTGGCCAGCCGCCGCCGCCGCCTCCTCCTCCGCAGCAGGCGGCCCGGCCAGTTGCAGCCATCCAAGATGAGTACCCAGAAGAGCAAGGAGCCTACGTCGTGTTCACCAGTGTGGCCGATGACAGGCGCAGCCGTCGCCAACAGTCCCGAGAAGTGAATGCCGTAGCCACTGAAGCCCCAGAGTTCATGCACTGGTCAGAAAAGCCAATCAGTTGGAGCCGAGCAGACCATCCGGAAGTAATGCCTTCTCCGGGTTCCTACGCTTTGGTGTTGGAAGCCACCTTTGCTACGGAGAGGTGAGCTGCTCGCTTCTCCCGAGTCCTGATAGATGGCGGTAGCAGCATCAACATCTTGTACAGCGACACCATGGAGAAATTGAACATCAAGCCGAAGCATCTCCTGCCCTGTCGGACTGTCTTCCATGGCATAGTTCCAGGCCTTTCTCACTCACCAATCGGCAAGATCAAGATAGATGTCCTCTTTGGGGGCAAAGATCATTTCCGTCGAGAACCCGTCTGGTTTGAAGTAGTTGATCTCGAGAGCCCTTACCATGCACTGCTTGGCCGACCTGCCTTGGCCAAATTCATGGCGGTGCCGCACTATGCTTACCTCAAGATGAAGATGACAAGCACCAAAGGGGTTATTACCGTCTCCGGAGATTACCAGAAGTCGTCCGCCTGTGAGGCTGCTAGCAGTCGGCTGGCCGAGTCCCTTGTGATTGCTACCGAGAAGCGGCTCCTTGACCGAGTTATGGCCATGGCCGGCAAGTAGCCGGACATGTCCCCTGATCCCAAGGAGTCGGAAGCTGAAGGTTCCTTCAAGCCGGCCAAGGAGACAAAGAAGATACCGTTGGACCCTGAGCACCCGGAGAGGTACGCTGTCATAGGTGCAAACCTCGACAGCAAATAGGAAAGCGAGCTCGTTGATTTCCTCCGTGAGAATCGGGACGTCTTTGCATGGTCTCCCAAAGACATGCCGGGTGTTCCGACGGATCTCGCCGAGCACAAGCTACACGTCCGACCTGACGCCAAACCGGCCAAGCAACCCCTCCGCCGCCTGTCGGAAGAGAAGAGAAGAATTGTTGGCGAAGAGATAGCCCGGCTCCTAGCAGCCGACTTCATTATGGAAGTATTCTATCCAGATTGGCTGGCCAACCCAGTCCTTGTACTGAAGAATAACAACAAGTGGTGCATGTGTATTGATTATACTAGCCTCAGCAAAGCTTGCCCCAAAGATCCATTTGCCTTGCCAAGGATTGGCCAAGTGATAGACTCCCCAGCCGGATGCGAGTTGTTGAGTTTTTTGGATGCATATTTAGGGTACCACCAGATCAAGTTGAACCCGGCTGATAGGCTGAAGACCTCTTTCATCACGCCATTCGGAGCCTTTTGCTACCTGACGATGACGTTTGGCTTGAGGAATGCCGGCGCCACGTTTCAGCGTTGCATGCAGAAGTGCCTCCTCAAGTAGCTCGGCAGAAACGCCCACATCTATGTGGACGATGTTGTGGAGAAGACGGAGAAGCAAGGGACCCTCCTAGAAGATCTCAAGGAGACTTTTGAAAATCTGCGCCGATTTCACATCAAGCTCAACCGAGAGAAGTGCATGTTCGGAGTACCAGCCGGCCAGCTCCTCGGCTTCCTGGTCTCCGAACACGGCATTGAGTGCAACCCTGTGAAGATCAAGGACATCGAGAGAATGGAGAAGCCTACCCGACTGAGAGATGTCCAAAAGTTCACCGGCTGCCTGGCGTCCATCAGCCGTTTCATCAGTCGGCTAGGCGCGAAGGCACTTCCCCTGTACCAGCTCCTGAAGAAGACCACTCACTTCGAGTGGAATGACAAGGCGGATGAGGCTTTTCTCCAGCTCAAGAAGATGTTGACCACGCCGCCTGTCCTGGCCGCGCCGGCTGCTAAGGAGCCCATGCTCCTCTACATCGCCGCCACCAGCCGGGTGGTCAGCACAGTCATAGTAGTTGAGCGCAAGGAAGACGGCAAGGTTCTGCCGGTCCAGAGACCAGTGTATTATCTGAGTGAAGTGCTGTCGGCTTCCAAGCAAAACTACCCCCACTACCAGAAGATGTGCTACGGCATGCACTTTACCGCCAAGAAGTTAAAGCCATATTTTCAAGAGCACCCCATCACGGTTGTTTGCACTGCCCTGCTTGCTGAGATCATAGGCAGCCGTGATGCTTCAGGCCGAGTGGCCAAATGGGCCATTGAGTTGGCTCGCCACACCATATTCTACCTGCCTCGCACCACCATCAAGTCCCAAGCACTGGCCGGCTTCCTCGTCGACTGGGCCGAGACCCAGTACCTGCCGCCAGCGCCGGACTCCACCCATTGGCGGATGCACTTTGATGGTTCGAAGATGCGCACCGATTTGGGAGCCGGCATCGTCCTCACCTCTCCCAAAGGCGACAAGCTCAGATACACACTGCAAATCCATTTTGCCGCCTCCAACAATGTGGCCGAGTACGAGGCACTAGTACACGGACTCCGGCTTGCCAAAGAGCTTGGCATTCGCCAAATTCTGTGCTACGGTGACTCCGACTTGGTGGTCCAGCAGTCGTCTGGCGACTGGGATGCCAAGGATGCAAACATGGCAAGCTACCGCTTCCTCGGCCGGCAACTCAGCGGATATTGTGTGGGTGCGAGTTCCTTCACGTGCCACGAAACGACAACGAGCCAGCCGACACCGTGGCGTGAATCGGCTCCACCCATCAAGCAATACCAGCCGGTGTCTCCCTCCAGTGCCTCCGCAAGCCGTCGATCAAGCCTTCTCCAGAATCAGACTCTATCTTCGTGCCGGCTGCTCCTGAAACAGTCGGATCCGACTCAAAGGCTGCAGCAGGCGGCTCGGGGACTGTAGCAGTCGCACCCGGCCCGAGGACTTCAGATCTCGGCCCGGGGACTGCAGCAGTCGGCCTGAGGATTTCAGTGGTCGGCTCGGGGACTTCAAAAACACAGCAAGCGGCGGCCGACTCCAACCCGCCACCTCCCAACCCAACCGCCCTCGTACAAGTGGCCATAGTGGCGGTAGAAGAAATTCAAGCACCATCATGGGCAGAGCCCATCCTCAAGTTTCTGATGAAAAAAGAGCTGCCAACCGACGAGATCTCGGCCCGACAGGTGCAACGTCGGGCAGCAGCATACACCATCGTCAACAGGGAACTTGTGAGGCGCAGTGTCACTGGTGTGTACCAGCGCTGCGTAGAGCCGGAGAAGGGCCAAGCAATCCTCAAGGATATCCACCAAGGCGAGTGTGGCCACCACGCGGCCTCAAGATCACTTGTGGCCAAAGCTTTTCGCCACGGTTTCTTCTGACCGACTGCTCTAGAAGACGCCAAAGACTTGGTCAAGAAATGCAAAGGGTGCCAGAAGTTCAGTTCCAAGCACTCAAGACCATTCCCCTTGCCTGGCCTTTTGCCGTCTGGGGACTGGACATGGTGGGACCATTCAAGACAGCACGCGGCGGCATGACTCATCTGCTCGTCGCCGTGGACAAATTCACCAAGTGGATAGGCAAAGCCAATCAAGAAGATGAACGGTCCGACTGCTGTGACTTTCATCACAGACATCACCACTCGGTATGGCGTGCCACGCAGCATCATCACCTACAATGGCACAAATTTTGCCAAAGGCGACTTGGCCTGTTTCTGTGCGACACAGGGCATCCGACTGGACTTAGAGTCCATTGCCCACCCACAGTCAAACGGCCAGGTAGAGCGAGCAAACAGCCTCATTTTGTCTGGAATCAAGCCCCGACTGGTCGAGCCTCTGGAGCGTTCGGCCAGCTGCTGGCTCGACGAGCTGTCGCCATCCTATGGAGTCTGCACACCACTCCGAACAAATCAACCGGCCTCACGCCCTTCTTCCTTGTATATGGTGTCGAGGCTGTCATCCCAACTGACATCGAGTTTGACTCACCTTGTGTCACCATGTACACGGAGGCGGAGGCAAAGGAAGCACGAGAAGACGGCGTCGATCTGCTGGAAGAGGGCCGTCTACTAGCACTCAGTCGGTCCGCCATCTACCAGCAGAGTCTACGCTGATACCACAGCCGGAAGGTCAAGCCAAGATCCTTCCAAGAGGGAGACCTTGTGCTCCGGCTGATCCAGCGAACAGCCGGCTAGCACAAGCTCTCGGCCCCTTGGGAAGGCCCTTTCATCATCAGCAAAGCCTTGGGCAATGACTCCTACTACCTGATCGATGCCCAAAAGCCCAGGGCGCGCAAGAGGGACGACTCCGGCGAGGAAACAGAGCGCCCATGAAATGCAAATCTCCTTCGAAGATTTTACAGTTGATGCAGTATGTACCATGCTACCTTTTGTATTAAGTACGAAGACTTCAGGTCCCTCGAGGAGCACTCGAGGGCTACCCCTTTTTATCTATATGATAAGTATTATGCCTATGAATGTGTTATTTCATTCCTTCGCCTGAAACCGGGTTCGACTAGTCAGCCCGGGGGCTTGCCGCCTTGTACTATGTCGGTGTTTCCTGCAGTCGGACAAGTAATGTGCAAGCACCTAAGCCCTCTCTCGCCACAAGCCACAGCTCGCAGAGCGGCTGTTCACTTGGCAAGAGTTAAAGGCAAGAAACAGTGCTCACACAAAAAATGGCTAAGGATCAAAGCATCTACATAGGACAAGCCGGCCCTTCGCCTCACCGACCGGCTGCTGAGCAGCCGGCCAGCCGGCCTCCTACTTAGCTTGCAACGTTCCAATCGGCCAAAGTACTTGTCCTCCCACAATGGTGAAATACTTGACCAGACCGCAGTCCGCAGAGCGGCTGTCCGGCTGGCAAGTCGGAAACCAGGGGAGGGCGGCAAAGGAAAAAAGCCTAGGAACAAAAAGCAAGAGAAGTCGGAACTCGACAAAAGCACAGCTTGTGCATGAAATAATTTACATACCAAAAGGCCATCGGCCAATATTCAACATAGTTTGAGTACACCCCACGGGTGGAATTGTGCAAATTTAACAAAAGTTTGTTGAGAAGACTAATAAGCAGGAAAAGCTACGATAAATCGGAGGCCTAGACCAAAGGGGCAGCAGGCAAGTCCGGCAGGTTGGTGGAGTCGGGGGCGCCGCCTGGTGGAGTGGTCGGCTGGCGAGTCTCGGCTTGGCCACTTTCAGCAACAGTCGGCGTGCTTGCACGCGGCTCGGCGCTGGAGGCGCGGTTGAGTTGAGGCTGGCCGTATTCATCATCCTCGTCTTCCCCTTCATCGCTGGAGGCGATCTCCTCTACCGAGTCTTCGCCATCATCCGGGTTCAGTCCGAACCATTATGGCGGCTCCTCGGCACCGTTCTTGTTCAGCCCAGGGACGAAGTCACAGGTGTTGGTGTACTCGGCGATCGCTGTGGCGCGAATGGTGAGGTCGCGCTCCACCGCCAACAGCTCGGCGCCAGCTTCCTGCCGAAACGTGGCCAACTGGGCTAGATCTAGCCCAGGATACCATGCCTTGGCGAACTCCAAGGCCTGCCGCGCTCCTGCTCGGGCCGCGGAGCCCTTCCACGCCTCAAGACGGCCGGCGGCCACTTCCAACCAGTCGGCGGTCCGGCTGGGCGTTCGTGGGGCTTGCCTGTCTGGCCAGAGGGCGGAGACTGTCTGAGCCCCAGCGCGCTGCAGCCGGTGGAGCATCCATTGGGCTGGCTGGAGACGAGCTTGGATGCTAAGAAGTTGCTCGCGTAAGGTCCGAGGGGCGTCGGCAGCAATCTAGGCGCCTCTTGCCCTTCGCTCCTTGCGGCGAGCCTCGATGGCCTGGTTGGCAACGGTGGAATGGCTAGGGAAGAAGTCTGCACAAGCAAACGATAAGTCACGAGTCAGAAGCTAGAAGCCGGCTCGCTTGACAAGCTAGCAGTTGAGAAAAGAGAAGAAAGCTCACCATCAACTATGTCTTCGATCTGGCCGTAACCAGTGGTCAGTGCCGCCTCCGTCTCGGCCCAACCCGTGCGCTCGGTCTCGAACTCGGCCAGGAGCTTGGCCTCATTGTCCTCCGCCTGCTTCAGGGGCCGCCTTGTGAAGCTCCGCCTGGTCCTTCAGTTCCTTGGCCAGGCGGTCGCGCTCCTGGGCCACCTTGTTGCACTCGTCCCCCTTGTCACGCAGTGCGGTGTTGGCTTCGCCTAGTTGCAGCTGCAAGACGGCGTTAGTTCCTGCAAGGATAAGAAAGAGATGTAAGTGCATCTAGTGCCCCTTAGTGATTTTGGTGTATTGAAGACTTATAGGTTAAGGGACTAATGTGTTTATGAGTGTACACAGGTCTATAAGTCTATGAGGAGTTTGATATTTACAGAGAAAGTCGACCCCTAAAAATGAAGTTCTTCGACTGAAGACTTTGGATTTCTGAAGACTTTCTGAAGACTTTGAAAGTGAAGAAATTGGTGTGACCTTGAAGACTTGGTATTCATTTGAGGAACATGAAGCATGAAGACATTTGTTTTCGTAGTTTCATTTTCTCTTACTTGAGTCATAAGAAACACCGTACTATTAAAGGGGGTCGAGGAAATACTAAGGAATAATTTCCATGTGATGCTCAACTCAAAATCCTACACCTACCAATCCCTTCGAATGAAGCCATTGGAAATCTCATACAGTTCAGTCATATTCTTCAGTGACAGAGACGAAGTTCTTCTGGTCTTTGAGGAATTTGTTCTGACTGAGGAGTTAGGAATTCGCCAGAGCGGATTGCCTACATAGTGAGGAACATGATAGCCCTGAGGAATTTGAGACCCTCATATTTCCGACCGTTGCTGTGCTACGCGCCAGCTGTCCCAAAATATCTTATCCACCTAACGGTCATATCATTGAAGGGCATTTATGTCTTATCATGTCGGGCTGCTCCCTAGGCTGTAAATAGCCGCCCCCTACAACCACTAGCTGGTTGGCTGCTCCGAGAGAAACTGACATTTGTCATTTGAGAGCGTCCCATCCTCCCAGGACTTTGAGCGAAAATCATCAAGTGAGGAAAACCCAAACCCAAACACCTACAAACGCAAAGTGATTGAGCATCACTGAAGAGATTGATCCTGCGTGGATCCGACGCTTGTTACCTTTGAAGACTGTGCTTCTTCCAGACGGTTAGGCGTCATGGTCTAGAGCATCCAAGAGGAATTGTGGATCGCCGAGTGACCGAGTTTGTGAAGGTTCAGAAGTCACCTGAAGACTTACCACGAGTGATTGGACGAGGTCTGTGTGACCTTAGTTCAAGGAGAATACAGTGAGGACTGTGTGTCCGGGACTGTGTGTCCTTAGGATTAAATACCTAGCCGCTACAAGCAGATGTACAACTGAGACAGCAGTTGGAACTGGTCTACCAAATCATTGTCTTCACCAAGCTTACTGGTTCTATTTCCTCAACTCTTTCATTTCCTCATTACTGTGTTGTGTGCTTGTCATATCTGTGTTTGAAGACTTTGACTGAAGACTTTCTCAATATCCGGTGTTTACGCTTTCTGTACTCTGTGTTTGTCTTGATTTCATCATGATGACCATGCCTATGTTCTGCTATGCTTACTCTTGAGTACTCATTCTGCTGCAAGTAGTTCTTCGCTAAGGAATTTCCTCACCCGCAAATTCCTCAGTGAAGAATTCATAAAAATCGCCTATTCACCCCCCTCTAGTCGATATAACGCACTTTCAATTGGTATCAGAGCAAGGTACTCCCTTGTTCTGTGTGATTTTGGTTTAACCGCCTGGAGTTTTAGTTATGTCGACCGCCGGTATGATCAAGGTCTCTGCTGGGTGTCCTACCTTCGATGGGACGGACTACCCCTACTGGAAGAATAAGATGCGAATGCATCTTGAGGCAGTTGATAACGATCTCTGGTATGTTGTGGAAAATGGTGTTCCCTCTTTCTCACCCTCACTGAATGCTACCGATGTGAAGAGATTCAAGCAACTCGATTCTCAAGCGAAGAATATCATATGTGGCCATCTGAGCAAAGGATAGTACGGAAGAGTGAGTGCTTTGGAAACTGCTAAGCTTATCCGGGATAGGTTGTCCAAAGTGAATGAAGGAGTCTCAACTCAGCGTGACTCTTGAGTTGATGTTCTTCACAATCTCTTCAACCACTTCAAAAGACTCGACAATGAAAATGTTCAAGAAACCTTCGATCGCCTCACTGACATCTCAAATGAGCTTCAAGCGCTTGGTGCCACTGACATCACCGACCATGAGGTGGTGAAGAAATTGTTGAGATCGCTTGATTCCTCATTTGATACTCTAGGATTGATGATACAAGAACGTGCTGATTACAAGTCACTTGACCCCGCTGATATCCTCGAAAGGCTAAATACTCATGAGTTCCAGCTTGCTGAAAAGAGAGACCTCTATGGTTCGAGCTATGGCAGCTCACGCGCACTGAAGGCCAAGGCAGTTTCTAAGTTCGAAGATGAAGACTCTGGCAGCAGCCTTGGTGATCCTGAAGAACTGAGCCAGGAGCTAGCACTGCTCGTGAAGAAATTTCAAAAGTTCTCAAGATGTGGTCGCTTTGGAAGATCCTCAAGGAGCAATGATTCCTTATCCAGTGACTACAAGAAGAGGCTTTGTCACAAATGCAAGAAACCTGGACACTACATTCAAGATTGTCCTCAGTGGGAAAAGGAATCAAAGAAGAAGAAATACAAGGATTACAGTTCTGATGATGCGAAGAAAAAGAAGAAATCCTCAGAATCTTCATCATCAAAATCCTCAAAGTCTTCATCTCACAAGAAGAGCAGCTCCAAGAAGGCTCGGGCATTCATTGGCAAGGAAATGGACTCTGAAGCTGAATCTGAGGAACATGAGGAAGAGGAGGAATCTGAGGAGTCCAAGTCTGGAGTAGTGAGTCTAGCTCTCGCTACTACATTCGTCAACAAGCCTATCTTCAGCTCTGAAGAAAATGGCTTCACCAACAAGGCTGATGAAGGCAATGATGACTACGCTCCCACCTATTGCTTCATGGCAAAGGGTGCCAAGGTACTCAAATATACCTCCTCTGAATCTAGTGAGAATGAATCTGATGAAAACCTCAAGCCCAGCTACTCTAAACTTGCTAAGATTGCTGTGAAACAACAAAGGGCTTTTGAAAAGGTTCAAAACATGCTAGACAAAAGTGATGATATGTTGGGTGAAGAAATGGATCGCACTAAAACCTTGACTAAGAATCTTCAGAGACTTCAGACTAGGTTTGACAACCTTCAAGGTCATCATAACACTCTCTTATCTGATCATGAGAAGCTTTCTTATGAATTTCTTCAAAGAAAGCAAGATCTTGAGAAGCTAAGAGTGAGTTATGAAGATCTTCAGAAGGAGCGGGATTCATTACTTGCTCAACAAATCAGCGCTGCTCAGGAAGAATTTGTTCCTCCATGTTTGAAATGCATTGAACCTGAATCTGCTAATTCTTTACCTGAATGTTCAAATGCTTCTAATGCTACGAATTCTTCAACTGTCTCTGCTATCACTAATTCCTCATCTGAGGACATTGCTAGTATCACTGACGATGCAGGGCTGAAGGAATTGTACATGACAGGTATGTACAAAAGCTTCAAAGGGCATCAGACTCTTTGTGATGTGCTTAAAAAGCAGATCCTCAACAGGAACCCTAGGAAAGAGGGTATTGCCTTTGAGAGGAAACTCAATGCTGATGGTACATATTGGAAGCCTGAGCAGTACCCCAAAACCTCATGGGTTGCTGCAAAGGGACCTCCTGTTGATCCATCTAATCTATCTGGCTTTACATGTGAATCTTCTCATTCATCTGATGAGTCATTTGACTCCAACTATAAACTTTTTAAAAATCAGAATGGCGAAGTATTCGCTAGATATGTTGGCACTAACGGCAGGAACGGTTCTCCTATGAAGAAAATCTGGGTTCCCAAAAGGTGCCTTGAAAGTCTTCAGGTGAATGTCCTCATGACACCACCTGTGAAGAATAGGAACCCCAGATCAAATTCTTCATATGGATCCAAGTCCTCATATGGATCGAATTCCTCACGTGGATCATATTCCTCAAAAGGATCAAAGTCCTCATATGAACATCATCATGCTAACAACTCTGTTTCGTAGGGAAGAGCTAAGGGCTATGAATATGAGCATTATTCTTCTAATCATTATGTTCATAAGTCCTCGAAGAATTTCTCTGCTTATTCATATGCTTACCCTAACTCCTCTTATGTGAAACAAAATGGATTGGCCTCTATGCGACCTTTCTCGTATGGAGCTCGCAGAGTGATGAACTCTTTGCCACCCCTTCAGATGTGGGTGGTGAAGAAAAAGGACTAATCTCTTATGCAGGGTCAGGTCTCCAGACGTGCTCAAACGTCTGAAGAATTTGCTGGAGACCTGAAAAGTGCCTGAAAGGACGCAGGCTAATCATGAAGAAATGCACTTTCATTTCTCACGGCCTCATACTGTTTTAACTGTTGCATTGCTTGATGAAATTGGTCTGATGAATTGTGATGTCATATTCTTCACTGATGTAGTATATGAAGTTCGTAAGGTGCACTAATTCATCTGCAGGATGATCAACCCAAAGCCACTGAGTGGGTCCTTGATAGTGGATGTACAAATCACATGACTGGTGACAAGAATCTATTGATGGATGCTCCCTTATCACCATCGCATCTGAAGCATATCATCTTCGCTGACAAAGGCAAAAGTCAGGTATTGGGTCTAGGCAAGGTTGCGATCACAAAGGATCGACACATGGACAAAGTTATGCTTGTCGAGTCCTTAGGATACAACCTCATGTCTGTCTCAATGCTTTGTGATCTTGATATGGTTGTTGTCTTTGGCAAGTATCGTTGTGTTGTGGTTATGGAAGCTGACAATTCCAAAGTCTTCGAAGGCTTTAGGAGAGGAGACTTCTATATTGTTGATTTCTCTACAGGACCGCAACCAGCCGTGTGCCTACTTGCAAAAGCTTCAGAAGGCTGGCTATGGCATCGATGACTTGGTCATGCAGGCATGAAGAATTTGCACACGCTTGCAAAGAAGAAGCACGTCATTGGCATTGAGAATGTCAAATTCCTCAAGGATCACTTATGCGGAGCCTGTGAAGCTGGAAAGATGTCCAAGGCTAAGCATCCAGCAAAGACTATCATGACCACTACTCGACCATTTGAATTGCTTCATATGGATCTCTTCGGTCCTAACCATTACTCAGCAGTCACAAATGATGCATCTCTCTATGGCTTTGTTATTGTTGATGATTACTCTCGTTACACTTGGGTACATATTTTCACTTACAAACATGAAGTGCAGGAAGTCTTCAAACGATTTTTCTCGAGGGCTTCAACCAACTTCGGTGTGAAAATCAAGCACATCAGAAGTGACAATGGAACTGAGTTCAAGAATTCTAGTCTTGATGACTATCTTGATGAACTTGGTATTACTCATGCGTTATCTGCTCCTTACACTCCTCAGCAGAATGGCGTCGTGGAGCACAAGAACAAAACTCTTGTTGATATGGCTCGCACTATGCTTGATGAGTACAAGACGCCTCGTCACTTCTGGATTGAGGCAATTTATACTGCGTGCCACATCATCAACAGGGTATATCTTCACAAATTCTTCAAGAAGACTGCCTATGAACTCCTCACTGACAAGAAACCCAATGTGAGTTATTTCAAAGTCTTCGATGCTAAATGTTGGATTAGAGATCCTCATCACAATGCTAAATTTGCACCGAAAGCACATGAAGGTTTTATGCTTGGTTACGGAAAGGACTCGCACACCTACAGAGTCTTCAACAACGTTCTTCACAAGGTTGTTGAAACTGTAGATGTGAGGTTCGATGAAACTAATGGCTCGCAAAGAGAGCACCTACCCTCTGAGATAGATGAACCAGCACCTGAGAAAACTATCAAGTTCAAGGCTACTTAGGATGTCATTCCTATCGAAGAATCTGTTGAAGAATTCATTCCAGAACGTGAAGAACGTCGAGCTAATGCACCTGAAGAAAATGCTGAAGAAAATGGTGCGGAAGAAAATGATGATCAAATTCCTCGACGACAACCAGCTCATCCTCGCGTTGCAAAAGAAGTGCAAGTTGAAAAGATCATCGATGACATTGAAGCAACAGGTCCTCTCACACGCTAAAAAACTTCACATTTATCTAACTTTTGTGGGCACTATGCTTTTGTCTCTATCACAGAGCCCACTAAGGTAGATGAAGCATTTCTGGAGCCTGAGTGGATTCAGGCCATGCAAGAAGAATTACATCAATTCGAGCTCAACAACGTCTGGGAACTGGTTAAACGTCCAGATCCTCGCAAGCACAATATCATTGGCACATAGTGGATCTACCGCAACAAGCAAGATGAAAATGGCCTTGTGGTGAGGAATAAGGCACGACTAGTAGCTCAAGGCTACACACAGGTTGAAGGAATTGATTTCGATGAAACTTTTGCACCTGTAGCTAGACTTGAGGCTATTCGCATATTACTTGCTTATGCTAATCATCATGATATCACTTTATATCAAATGGATGTGAAAAGTGCATTCCTCAATGGTAAGCTTGAGGAAGAAGTATATGTTGCTCAACCCCCAGGTTTTGAAGATCCAAAGCATGCTGACAAAGTCTTCAGACTCAATAAGGCCCTCTATGGCCTCAAGCAGGCCCCTCGGGCATGGTATGATACTTTGAAGGAATTCCTCATGAAGAAAGGCTTCAAACCCGGTTCACTCGACCCTACTATTTTCACTAAATCTTATGATGGTGAATTTTTTGTGCGCCAAATATATGTTGATGATATTATCTTTGGTTGTACTGACCAACATTATAGTGATGAATTTGCCTATGTGATGAGTGAAGAATATCAAATGTCTATGATGGGAGAATTGAAATTCTTCTTAGGTCTTCAAATTCATCAACAGCGCAATGGCATATTCATATCTCAAGAGAAATACCTCAAGGATGTACTGAGGAAATTCGGCATGCAAGATTGCAAAGGCGTCAAAATTCCGATGCCCACAAATGGCCATCTGTGCACTGATGAAAATGGTATTGACTTCAATCAAAAGGTATACCGCTCCGTGATTGGTTCTTTATTGTATTTATGTGCATCTAGGCCAGATATTATGCTTACTGTTTGCATGTGTGCCCGATTTCAAGCTACACCGAAGGAATCACACCATAAGGCTGTGAAGCATATTCTTCGATATCTAGCTCACACACGAACACTTGGATTATGGTACCCCAAGGGCTCGGCTTTTGATCTCATTGGATATTCTGACTCTGACTATGTTGGTGATCGTGTGGACCACAAGTCAACATCTGGTACATGTCATTTCCTCGGACGATCTTTGGTCTGTTGGTCCTCGAAGAAACAGAACTACGTATCACTGTCTACTGCTGAAGCTGAGTACATTGCTGCTGGTTCTTGCTGTGCTCAACTGCTGTGGATGAAGCAAACTCTCAAGGACTACGGCGTCAACATGACGAATGTGCCTCTCTACTGTGACAATGAGAGTGCCATCAAGATTGCTCACAACCCAGTTCAGCACTCGAAGACAAAGCACATTCAGATTCATCATCATTTTCTTCGTGATCATGTGTTGAAGGGCGACACTTCTATTGAGCATGTGAAGACTGAAGAACAGCTAGCCGATATCTTCACAAAGCCCTTGGATGAGAAGAGATTTAGCAAGTTGCGGTGTGAGCTAAATATCTTAGAATCTTCGAATGTTCTTTGAAAAGGACACTCATCCTAACACTTATGCAAAATTGATGACTTAGATGTGCAACACATGAAGAAACGTTTTTCTTCAATCAATGAAGAATAACACTCTAAGTGTGAAGAAATTAACGAAGAATTTGATTCTCAGAACCCTATGAAAATTGTACGCGGTGTCTGAAATCATCATTCTTATACGGTGGGTCACGCCACCACCAAAAGTTGAAAATCTTCAATTTGAGTTTTTCCTCAGTGAAATTCCTCAGTTGTTCATTTTCTTCAACTTTGCATTGTCTTCACTATTTCCGTAGTTTTTCTATATATATATATATATATATATATATATATATATATATATATATATATATATGTTTATGTCCTCTACAGCATTCACTTATGGCTAATTCTTCAAGTTGGTTTTTCTGCTAAGTGAATGTGATCGGACCCTTCGCCCTCTATGCTATACTCAACCCAATCTATTCACAAATTCTTCATGTGCGTTCTATTTGAAACTCGTTCAAAATCTTCACGGTGCCCTTGTCAGCTGAAGAATTTGCGAACGGAACTTTTAACTTATCTTATCCAAATTTTTGGCTTTGCCGCTCAAACCGTTCCGTATCCCACGAAATACTTATCTATTCACCCACGATCTAACACGATCTCCACTTCTCAGTACATGGGTGACACATGTCAAGCGAATGAGAAGGGTCAGGGGCATGTTCGTCCAAAATCTTCGGGTGAATAGTTTTTCACCGTGGCTATAAATACCCCCTCTCCCCTTCCTCACTTCCTTTACTCCGCTTGACCTCTCTCCAGATCGAGCTTCTCAAACCCTAGCGCTGCCGCTACTTCATCGTCGCCGGTGAGGAAGAGCTTCACTGCCTCGACCTCGTCGCCGCCGTACTCGCGCCGGCCGCGGAAATCTTCACTCCGCTGCCGCCGTAGCCGTCTTCCTCCGCCGAGTTAGGGCGTGGAAGATCTGCACAGACGAACTTCTCATCTCTACCTCACAGTTCGTCGTGTTCTTCGTCCAGGGTAATTAAAAGTTACTTTTACTGCCCTCTTTGATTCAAATTATTTCTACAAAATCTTCAAATGTTTTTTTCTTCAAATTCTTCACACACTAAACACCTCACATCTCATCTGTTCTTGATTCGTTTCTCTAAGCAATAATTTTTCTTCAAGATTCCTCAATTGTGTGGATCTTCGATCTATACAACTCTGGAACCTAAGACAAATAACGCTTAGTGAAATTCTTCAAGACTCATCTGGTCAAATTCCTCAAACTTGTTCTTTTTGAAAAACCTTCTGAGAACACATATGACCTCTCCAAATTCCTCGCAACTATACTCTGTTCACAGGTACTCATGTCCGCTGCTGAATCTCTAGGTTCTCATCAACTTAACTCATTTGCAGTGTTCCTTGAAGAAAAGTTGCATACTTCTTCAGAGAATTCAATTGTTCAAATTCCTCATCTGAAGAAAATGGCTTATGGAAAGAAGCCACAGAAAGGAGGAAAGAGGCCTGAGGTCAACACTACATTTGAAATCCCTGAGGACATCTATGCTGGGTACTGCACACCCCTTGAGGAAGATAAAAATCAGCGCAAGCTGCGCATTCAGAAGATAGAGAGGAGATGGGCAAGAGAGTGGAGGGAGTACAGGTATGTGACTCCCCAGTACATGAAGAAATTCGCACTCAATCCGCCATGCCCAAGACCTCCGTTGGCACCTGGCCGAGAAGCTGATTCCACCAGCCTCAAGCGTGGTGAGGATTATCCTGATGAATGGGCCAAGCGCCAGGCCAAGCTGGCTAGACAAGCCAGAGAAGCAGTGAGTAAATTCAATGAAGAATCTGCTGCTGCTGCCGCTGAGGCCTCTGTCAAGCCGAAGAAATCCATGGCGCGCGTAAGCCAAGTGCTTCACCTTCAATGCCCTCAAGGCCAAGTTCCTCAGCAATGCCCTCACGGCCAGAATCCTCAAAGCCCTCATGGCCAATTCCTCACGCTGCTCCTGCTCCTCCAAAATCCTCAGCTCCTCCGCATAAGTCCTCAGCTGCTCCGACCAAATCCTAAACACATGTGCATCTTGCCACGTGCCAAAGGACTACATGCATCTCTATTACCTCAGGAGCTTTAGCTAGTTCCGCAGCTGCTCCAAATTCTTCCACAGGACCCTCTCTGCTGAAGACAAAGACCACTGCTGGACGAGGTTCTCGCCCAAGTCCTCACAAGAAGCAGGTCGCCTGCCAAGTGCCGTTTGAAGAAGACGAAGCTGATGATGAAGAACTTGCTGAAATCATCAGAGATAGGCAAGTCAGGGCCGCTAGAGCCAAGGGCACAAATGTGCCTCTGCTTTTGGATCCAAAGTTGATCCTCGATTACATTGATCTCTGGCACAAGGACCCAAACACTCCTATGCCTGACTTCAAGTTGACTCCTGACCAAAATCATATGCTGACTGCCTTCATCCAAGAAGAGAAATGGAAATTTGAGAAGGCCAGGTAGATCAAGAAAGCGCAGTACAGGAAGGAAAAATTCCTGAAGAACAACATTGTCTCTATGACAATTGATGATCTTGTGAAGATCCAATCTGAAATCAAAGTCCTTAGCGATGATTTCAATGCTTACTATGCTGATTGGCAAGGAGCCAAGGTCAGATTTGTTAAACTGACTGAGAAGTTCACCTCCAGTGTTGCAGCCCCATCGCAACAAGAAATTCCTCAGACTGAAGCATCTGCTCAGCCAACTGAAGAACATGCCAGCACCGCTGATGACATTCAGGCTGCTGAAGAAAATGTGAGATCCAGGGCTGATGACTGCATTCCAGCCGCTGATGAAATTGCCAGGGCATCCACTAGTGGTGCGCCTGAAGAAAATGAAGAGGTCTGGGCAACTGCATCAGTTGTGCCTGAAGAAAATCAACCACATTCATCTGCTCCTCCTGCGCCTACTCCAACTCCAATTCTTCCATCTGCATCAGATGTGAAGAAGACCAAGGCTGCAGAGCGTGCAGCAGTGAAGAAAAGGAAAGCATCAGCTTCATCAGATTCTTCAGCTCCGAAGAAGATGAAGAAATTGACCAGCTCAGTTGCAAACCCCATTGATGCTGTTCCGATCTCAACCATGCTATCAAAGGACCTTGTTCCTTTTGATGAAGAATATGTGATCCCTAGCGAATCTGATGAAGAAAATCCTTCTGCTGCTTCGTTAGAGCAGATGGATGAAGAAATTGAAGTGGATGAAATCCCTTCAACTCCAGTTGTTTCCTCGCCTATTCCTTAGTTTATTGCTGAAGAGGCCGGCGTTGAAGAAATAGAAGATGAAGACGTGGACATTGGTTGTACCACACCAGTGATGAATGATGACTTTTGGGAAAGTCAGCACCCCAACTCTCCACTCTTCACACCTTTACAACAAATTCCTCAGTCCCCTGTTGCTACTGAAGTACAAATGGGATCTGAAGAGCCTCGTGCAACCCCATCTGTCCATGAAGAAATTCCAGCCAGTAGTGCTGAAGAAAATGTACATGAAGAATTGAAGACCCAGGCTGTCACTGGAGTAGAAGCTGAAATTCCTCAGCCTGAAGAACCTGAGATTGCGATTCCTGAGGTGATAATGCAATTGACTGACACTCCTCAGCCCAAGCCAAAGGATCCATTCTCAAAGAAGCAGAAATTCAAGGCTGATGATTTCTTTGGCGAGCACATGTTCTTCACTGACTACAATCCCTATGATTCTGCTCGTCTTAGAAGGAAGCGCTTTTGGACCGCCAGCCAGGCCAACTTCTATTCTCACTACTTTTCAATAAGGACAAAGTCTTCGATCATGAGCATATTCCTCATGTGGACATGGAATCACTGCCATGCTTCACTCCTGTCCTCAGTGTGCTTCATGACACAGGCCTCCTCAACTTTTGCACAGACATAGTTGATTGGAATGAAGAACTCATTCTTCAATTCTACGCAACTTTGCACATCACAGGAGATCCTGACGATGTGAACTCCTGGGTTTTGGACTGGATGACTGAAAATACTCACTATAAGGCACCGGCCACTGAATTACTTCACGCCCTGCCCATCAGTCCTCCACCTGAAGGAGCTCGTTGCATGTACCAAGAGCCTGAGCTTACTGATCACTATATGCAAGTGCTGATGAAGCCATTGAAACCAGGTCAAGCCTCAAGGACTGTCGGAGTAAATGGCCACGGGTAGCCTAACCGACTGCCCCTGGTTGTTCTGAAAAAATTATCAGGCCTTCGGGCCTCCAAGCACTCCAAGCATTGGGCCGCCTTCCCTGGCCGGCTACCTCTGAAGCCGACTCCCGGAAGGCAACCCTGCCTCAGCGACCCCTCCCCAGGACGACTACGGGGTGGCCGACTCCAAGAAGCCGGCCAAGAAGGACGCCGGCTCCAAAGAGCCGGCCGAGACCACAACCACTCCAAGCCACTCCCACATAACGGCACAAGACGGGGTGTGGCCACAGTGCGGCCCACTACCCCCGAAGCCCGAGGCGGGCATGGCTACAGGAGGCCGTACGGGACGGCCGTCTCCCGTGCGGCTCGGCACTGTAGCCATGCCAGCCTCGACTTCATCCACGACCGACTCCTGTACGGTCCAAGGGCGGCGGGCCCCTTCAGCCAGAGAGAGGCGCGAAGACGGCCCGGCCTCTCCCAGTCGGCCAAGGGCATAGCCGGCCCCCAGAAGCCGGCTACTCCCTTCCTCGAAGCAGGAGCCCCATTAAGGAGACAGGACGAGGTAAGGCTACAGTGAGAGCCCCCGAGGCGGCCCACTGTAGCCACGCTTACCTCGACAAAGCCCTCGTCATTAGAGGCGCGGCTACAGTAAGCAGCCGCCGACAAGACCCTAGGCGGTGGGGCCAGCCTGTCGACCAAGTAGCCGGCAGCCGGCGGGACCCAGCAGCCGGCCGGACCCAGCAGCCGGCGGAGAAGCCGGCGAGCGTAGACACTGACGGCTGGGACCAGAGCCCAGCCGGATTACCATTGTACCCCCGGGGGGTAGGCCTATATAAACCCCCCGGAGCACCCATGCAAAGGGTTGGCTTCTAAGCATAGCATACACACCATAGATAGAGAGAAGCAAGAGCTAGCCTTGTTCTTCTTCTCCCTTGATCCCAAACAGCTCTAGGAGCGATTGTAGCTACCTTTCATCGATCTAGTGATCATGCGGAGACCCCGCAGAGCAGGACTAGGGGTGTTATCTCCTCGGAGAGCCCCAAACCTGGGTAAGATCCGCCGGCGTGCATGTCTTCGCCTCATCCCGTTTCCAAGCACCGGCGACGTTTTATTGGCTCCCACAATGACAAGCCAGCCCTTGGCATATGTCGCACCAACCACCCGACATTTGGCGCCCACCGTGGGGCCAGGTGCACCGTCGTCCGGAGACCTGTTCTGGACGGGAACCCTCTTCCTCCCCGCGAGTGCAGCCAGCCTGCTGCGCCCGATGGCGTTTGCCTCGACGCGCTGCAAGGCGTCGACGACGCCTGCGCAGCGAGCCGCCTCGCCGATCTGCTCGGTGAGACTCGCATCTCCGACGAGCCTGCGTCCGACGCAGGCACCGACTACCCCGAGAACCGCCTCGTCAGCCTCCTCGACCAGCTTCACGTTTCCAGCGAGCCTGCTGCAGACATGGAGTCGGTCGGCTCCACCGACCCGATGCTCATCGACTCCGACACGGCGTCGCTCGACGCCTACCCCTCCGACGTGGTGGTCTTCGAAGACCCCCTCCCTCAAGCTGACAGCGGCAGCAGCGCTGTCACCGAAGTGCTGGTCATCAGCCACGTCGCCAACTCGGGCGAGAATGCCCACGACGCCCTGCAAGCGGCAATGCACGACCTCTCCGTCCCCATCCCGGCAGACGCCGACGCCAAGACCCTGGAGGCACGCCGCCTTGTCCTCATCGTGGAGGGCCAGAAGATAGCCTCCATGAGACGCCTCATCGAGGCCCACCAGCGCGAAGTCGACCGCGCCACCTTCGGCACGCCGCCGCCTAGCGGCCCGAGCCGAGCCGGCTTCGTCCAGAAGCGCGGCGCGGCCGTCGCCAGCATGCTGGGCGCAGATCGCCCCGTCTACGCCACCCCGCTCGAGAATCTGCGAGCCGCTCAGGCGGCCGCAGAAGAGCTCAATGGGCTGGGAGCTGATGAGCTCCCCTACATGACAAGACGGATCCAGCAGCTGCTCGACGCGGCTGCAGAATGGCACGAAGCCGGCGCCCGTGCTGATAGTCATCCCCCGCGCCGGGAGCACGCTGCGACGTCCCGCTCGCCGACTGCGGGCGGCGCGCGCCAGAAGAAAGACAAGGAGCCGTCTGCCAGCCGCAGCCGGACTCGCATCACCATCGAGCGCGACGCGGATGGCCGCCCTCGAGCTGTAGAACACCAAGGAAATCTGCCTCCTCCCCCGCCTCGAAGAGAAAGACGCCTCACTCCGCCGCCTATCACACACCCGACTCTTGGCGACCGACTCGGCCGCCGAGAAGGAGTCAGCGAGAACGACGCCTGCCACAGGATCGACCGCCTTGCTCGATCCTTGGCGTTAGAAGAAGAAGACGATGTCGGCCCGCCATGCTTTGGCCCCCGCATCCGCGACGAGCCCTTCCCCAAAGGGTTCTCGCTCCCCAGAGACACGCCCAAGTACAACGGCTCGGTGAAGCCGGAAGATTGGCTCATCGACTACTCCACGGCCGTCCGCATAGCCAACGGCAATCGGCGCGTCGCCGTAAAGTACGTCCCCCTCATGCTGCAGGGCACTGCGCACACATGGCTCAACAGCCTCAAGCCCTACAGCATCAACAGTTGGCTGGACTTCACCGAAGTCTTCGTCCGCAACTTCACCAGCACCTACAAGCGGCCTCCCAAGCCTCGCCAGCTCTCCCTCTGCGTCCAAGGGCCCAACGAGTCGACCCGCGACTACCACACGCGATGGGCCGAGCTCCGCAACTCCTGCGAGGGGGTGCACGAGGTCCAGGCCATCGAGTACTTCACCGCCGGGTGCCGAGAGGGCACCCTCCTCAAGCACCGACTCCTCTGCGACGAACCGGCTACCCTCGACGAGTTACTAGTCATCACCGACAAATATGCCACGGCCGACTCCTCGATGAAGACCGAGCTGAGAGTAGACGCCTCTGGGAAGGTGATTGCTCCGGCTCCCAAGACGCCGGCTAGCGACCCTAATCGGCGCCCCTACCAGAACGACCACAAGCGCAAGGGCCCCATGCCAACTTCCTCCAGTCGGCAGGTGGCCATGGTTGAAGACGAGCAGCCTGAAGAACGACCTGCTCCCAAGAAGAAGGGTGGAAGGCCGGCTTGGCAGCCGTCTTTCTCCTATGAACAAGCTCTCGACGCCCCCTGCAAGTTCCACAGCGGCGCGAAGCCGTCCAACCACACAACCCGGAAATGCCACTGGCTCACCCGCATCACCAAGGGCGAGGGAATGCTACCGCCTCCGCCTCCCGGCCCGCCGCCTCCAGCCCCCCAGCAGCCGGCGGCTCGGCCGGCAGTTGGCGCCATCATGGATGAATTTCCTGAAGAGCACGCCGCCTACGTCGTCTTCACCAGTCAAGCCGACGACAAGCGCAGCCGACGCCGACAGCATCAAGAAGTGAACGCAGTCGCCACTAGCGCTCCCGAGTTTATGCACAGGTCAGAAAAGCCGATTAGCTGGAGCCAGGCCGACCACCCAGAGGTGATGCCTTCGCCTGGCTCCTATGCAATGGTCTTGGATGTCACGCTCGCGATGGAGAGGCGAGCTGCCAGATTTTCCCGCGTCCTGATAGACGGCGGAAGCAGTATCAACATACTGTACCGCGATACCATGGAGAAACTGAACATCAAAGCGAAGCAGCTCATGCCGAGCCGCACCGTCTTCCATGGTATCGTCCCCGGCCTGTCTTGCTCCCCAATCGGCAAGATCAAAATGGATGTTCTCTTCGGAGACAAAGACCATTTCCGCCGAGAAGCAATATGGTTCGAGGTAGTGGATTTGGAGAGCCCCTATCATGCACTGCTTGGCCGACCTGCTCTGGCCAAGTTCATGGCTGTGTCCCACTACGCCTACCTGAAGATGAAGATGCCGAGCTCGAAGGGGATCATCACGGTAGCCGGCGACTACAAGAAGTCCATCGAGTGCGCCATGGCCAGTAGCCGGCTGGCCGAGTCCCTCGTGGTGGCAGAAGAGAAGAAGATGTTGGAACGGGTTGTGGCCATGGCCGGCAAGCAGCCGGCCTTGTCCCCCAACCCCAAGGATTGTGATGCGCAGGGCTCCTTTCAGCCTGCCAAAGAGACGAAGAAGATACCTCTGGACCCGGAAAACCCGGAGAGGTTCGCTGTCATTGGGGCAAACTTGGACAGTAAATAGGAAGGCGAGCTCGTCGACTTCCTCTGTGAGAATCGAGACATCTTTGCATGGTCCCCAAAAGACATGCCGGGTGCCTGAAGGATTTCGCCGAGCACAAATTACATGTCCGAGATGATGCGAAGCCGGTCAAGCAGCCCCTCCGCCGACTGTCAGAAGAGAAGCGAAGAATTGTGGGAGAAGAGATAGCCCGGCTCCTTGCCGCCGGCTTTATCATGGAAGTGTTCTTTCCAGAATGGCTTGCCAACCCCGTTCTGGTTCTGAAGAAGAATAACAAGTGGCGTATGTGTATAGACTACACAAGTCTGAACAAGGCCTGCCCAAAGGATCCGTTTGCTCTGCCACGGATTGACCAAGTGATAGACTCCACAGCCGGATGCGAGCTATTAAGTTTTTTGGATGCGTACTCAGGGTACCATCAGATCAAGTTGGACCCAGCTGACCGCCTGAAGACTGCCTTCATCACACCCTTTGGAGCTTTCTGCTACCTGACTATGACATTCGGCTTGAGAAATGCCGGTGTCACTTTTCAGCGTTGCATGCAGAAATGTCTCTTGAAACAACTCGGCAGAAATGCCCACGTCTACGTAGACGACATTGTGGTAAAGACAGAGAAGCGCGGTACCTTGCTGGAAGACCTGAAAGAAACATTCGCCAACTTGCGCCGATTCCAGATCAAGCTCAACCCCGAGAAGTGCGTGTTCGGAGTGCCAGCCGGCCAGCTGCTAGGCTTCCTGGTCTCCGAACGCGGCATTGAGTGCAACCCCGTCAAGATGAAGGCCATCGAGAGGATGGAGATTCCCACCAAGCTGCGAGATGTGCAGAAGTTCATTGGCTGCTTAGCCTCCCTGAATCGCTTTATCAGCCGACTAGGAGAAAAGGCTCTCTCCTTGTACCGACTCATGAAGAAGTCCACTCACTTCGAGTGGAATGATTAAGCCGACCAAGCCTTCCATGAGTTGAAGAAAGTGCTGACCACTCCGCCTGTCCTCGCTGCGCCGACTGAGAAGGAGCCCATGCTCCTCTACATCGCCGCGACTAGCCGAGTCGTCAGCACTGTTGTTGTGGTCCAGCGCCCGGAGGAAGGCCGAGCCCAGCTAGTCCAGAGGCCGGTGTACTATCTCAGCGAAGTGCTGTCCAGCTCAAAGCAAAACTACCCGCACTACCAGAAGATGTGCTATGGGGTGTACTTCGCTGCCAAGAAACTGAAGCCCTACTTCCAAGAGCATCCCATCACGGTCGTGTGCACTGCCCCGCTTGCTGAGATCATAGGCAGCCGGGATGCATCCGCCCGGGTGGCCAAATGGGCCATTGCATTGGCGCCCTAAACGATCTTCTATCAACCCCGCACCGCCATCAAGTCGCAAGCATTGGCCGACTTCCTCGTCGACTGGGCCGAGACCCAGTACTTACCGCCGGCTCCCGACTCTACCCATTGGCGGATGCACTTTGACGGGTCCAAGATGCGCACCGGCTCGGGAGCCGGCATCGTCCTCACCTCTCCCAAAGGCAACAAGCTCAAGTACACGCTGCAGATCCACTTCGCCGCCTCCAACAACGTGGCCGAGTACGAGGCGCTCGTACATGGGCTCCGGCTAGCCAAAGATCTTGGCATACGCCGGATTCTGTGCTACGGCGACTCAGACTTGGTGGTCCAGCAGTCGTCTGGCGACTGGGACGCCAAGGACACGAACATGGCGAGCTATCGATTCCTCGTCCAGCAGATCAGCGGATACTTCGAAGGGTGCGAGTTCCTCCACGTGCCAAGGGCCGACAACGACCAAGCAGATGCCCTAGCATGGATCGGCTCCACCCGACAGGCCATACCGACTGGCGTCTCCCTCCAGCGCCTCCTCAAGCCGTCCATCAAGCCGTCTCCAGAGTCGGATTCCATCTTTGTACCGCCTGCGCCAGATACAGCCGGATCTGACTGGAGAAACCCCGCAGGCGGCACGGGGACTTCGACAACTGGCCCGGGGACTGCCGTAGTCGCACCCGGCCCGGGGACTTCAGAACCCGGCCCGGGGACTGCAGCAGTCGGCCCGGAGACTACAACGACGCAAGAAGCAGTGGCCGACTCACCCAACCCACCCACTCGAGTCATGGTGGCTACGTTAACAGAAGAAGAAGTCACAGTTCCCTCATGGGCCCAGCCCATCCTCAAGTTCCTAGTCAGCAGAGAGCTGCCGGCTGATGAGATCTCAGCAAGACTAGTGCAACGACGAGCCGCAGCATATACAATAATCAATAGAGAGCTTGTGAAGCGCAGCGTCACTGGAATCTTCCTGCGTTGCGTCGAGCCAGAAAAAGTAGTGGCAATCCTCAAAGACATCCACCAAGGCGAATGCGGCCACCACACAGCCTCAAGATCCCTTGTGGCCAAGGTTTTCCGCCATGGTTTCTTCTGGCCGACTGCTTTGGAGGATGCTAAAGAAATAGTCAAGAGCTGTAGAGGCTGCCAAGTTTTTAGTTCCAAGCAACACCTGCCGGCTTCTACACTCAAGACCATTCCCCTCACCTGGCCTTTTGCCGTCTGGGGACTGGACATGGTGGGCCCTTTCAAGACAGCCCGCGGCAGCTTGACGCATCTACTTGTTGCTGTGGACAAGTTCACAAAGTGGATTGAAGCAAATCCAATCAAGAAGCTCAATGGGCCGACTGCCATAACATTCATCACCGATATCACTACTCGGTACGGCATGCCGCACAGCATCATCACCGACAACGGCACGAACTTCGCCAAAGGAGCACTGGCACATTTCTGCGCGACGCAGGGCATCCGACTGGACTTAGCATCCGTTGCCCACCCGCAGTCAAACGGCCAGGTCGAGCGAGCAAATGGACTCATCCTCTCCGGCATCAAGCCCCGACTGGTTGTACCACTGGAGCGATCGGCCGGCTGCTGGCTCGAAGAGCTGCCGGCTGTCCTCTGGAGCCTGCGCACTACGCCCAACAAGTCAACCGGCTTCACTCCGTTTTTCCTCGTGTACGGTGCTGAGGCTGTCATCCCAACAGACATCGAGTTCGACTCGCCTCGGATCACCATGTACACGGAGGAGGAGGCCAAAGAAGCAAGAGAAGACGGCGTCGACCTACTGGAAGAAGGCCGACTGTTGGCACTCAGTCGGTCTGCCATCAACCAGCAAGGGTTGCGCCGCTACCACAACCGCATGGTCAAGCCAAGATCATTCCAAGAGGGAGACCTTGTGCTTCGGCTGATCCAGCGAACAGCCGGCCAGCACAAGCTCTCCGGGTAAGGAACAACGAACCTATATAGCAAAAAGACGGCCTCCAAACATGCCTGCCGGCTGTCAAAACAGCCGGCTGGCCGGCTTCCTAAAAACTTAGCTTTAGTCCAGAAGAGCTAGAGTACTTCCCGCCCCAATCGGCCATGCACTCCTCCGGCTACAGATTGCAGAGCAACTGTTTGACTGGGGAGGCGGCAACCAAGGGAGGGCAGCAAAGGAAAAAGCAGAAGGACAAAAAGCAAAATTACAAGGAAAGGCCAAATGCACGCATAAGCTATATATACATAAAGCTCCCAACAGGCTGGCAACAGACATAAGTTCGAATACACCCAGTGGGTGGAATTGTGCAGATTTAACCAAACATTGTTCTAAAGAGTAACAAGACAGGAAAAGCAAAAGACGGCAGACTAGGGCGCGACATGAAGGCCGAGTTGGTCGGTGAAGGCGGCCTCGCCGGCTGAAGGAGTGGCCGCCTAGCGGGTCTCGGCTTGACCACCACCTACGGCAGGCGACGCACTCGCGCGTGACGTGGTGCTGGAGGTGCGGTCAGGCTGAGGCTGGCCGGCTGCTCCACCAGCCGGCTCGGCATCCTCACCCTCCTCCTCCTCTTCTTCACCCTCGTCGCTGCAGTCGATCTCCTCCGTCGAGTCCTCACCGTACGCCGGGTCCAGCCCGAACCACTCCTCCGGCTGGGCGACACCGTTGTCGTCCACCTCGGGGGCGAAGACGTTGGTGTCGGTGTAGTCGGCGATCGCCGAAGCCCGCCGGATGATGGCCGGCCGTGCCGGCTCCAGCTCCGTGTCGGCTTGCTGCCGCTAGGTAGCCAGCTGGTCCAGGCTCAGGCCGGGATACCAGGCCTTGACGAACTCCAGCGCCCGCCTGGCACCGGAGCGAGCCGCCGACGCCTTCCAAGCCTCGAAGCGGCCGACTGCCACCTCCAGCCAGTCGGCGGTCCGACTGGGGGTGTGAGGGACCACTTGGCCGGGCCAGAGGGCGGCCAAGACCTGCGCCCCGGCACGCTGAAGCCGGCGGAGCAGCCGGTGAGCCGGCTAGATGCAAGTCTGGATCACCAGGAGCTGTTCCTCCAGCGAGCGGCCGGCGGTTGGCGAGATCTCAAAGCCAGCCTGCCTTCGCGCCTGGCGGCGGGCCTCGATGGTCTGGTTTGCAGCAGTAGAATAGCCAGGGAAATACTCTGCACAAGAAGGAAGAAGAAAGGAAGAAAAGAACACCAAAATCAGAATACAAGCCAAAGTGGCAGATGGCAAGAAAGGACGAAGAGGTAGGCGGCTTACCGTCAACCAGATCTTCAATCTGGCCGTAGCCAGAGATCAGAGTCTGCCTGGCCTCAGCCCAGCCAGCCGCCTCCGTCTCGAACTCGGCCTGGAGAGTGGCTTCGCGATCCTGAGCTGCCTTCAGTGCCGTCTTATGGCTTTCCTCCTAGTCGGCCAACTCCTTGGCCAGGCGGTCGCGCTCCTGCACCAAGGCGGCGAGCTCGGCATCCTTGGCACGAAGGGCGGTCTGAGACTCCCCCAGCTGTGCCCTCAGACTGGCGTTGGCCGCTGCAGAGACGGCAGAAAAAGAAGAACAGTAAGAAGTCGTCAAGGAAGATCCGACCCGACTGCTCAGCAGTCGGCCCGAATCTCGGGGACTACACCCAGTGGGTGCACTGACGCGCCCCCACATGAGATAAAAAAACAAACCACGTACCTCGGCTCTCAGTAAGGCCGGCCGTCTTCTGAGTCAGCTCCCGAGCCTGGGAGTTGAAGGCGGCCGCTCGAAGATTGTGGTAGTCCTGCAAGATGGACAGAAGGTCGAAGTAAGAACAAAAACAGCAAAGGCAAATCCACCAAGAAGTTCCAAGCCGCCTGCTCAGCAGCCGACTCGGAACTCGGGGACTACACCCAGTGGGTGCGCTGACGCGTCCCCACGGAAGAAATCAAGATCAAAAGAGAAATCAAAGTCAAGAAGAAGCAAGATGGGAATACTAACCCGGATGGCCGCCCGCGTCGCGAGGAACTCGTCGGTGAACTGCCTCAGCGCCGCGGCTTGGCTTTGGAGCCGGGTCCGGACGTCTTGTGCAGCCACGTTCACCACGGCCGTCCCTTCGCCTGGCGTCCACCCCGAGGTAGCGCTGGCCACCTCCGCATCTCGGGCCGACGAGCTGGAACCCAGGGCCGGCTGTGGCTCCGACGCAGCCTTCTGCGGCTCCGACGCGGCCTTCCCCGCACGCCGGCTCGACGGAATCCGGACCGCCGTCTCAGCCCTCACAGCCGGCTCGCCCTCCGCCGACTGTGTAGGCGGCGGATCAGGCCGGCCGCCTTGGGCCGCCCCAGTTGGCGGGGTCGGCTCCGGCACCTTCTCCAAGATAATGACGTCGTCGCCGCTTCCCCCCAGCCCTGGCTGGTCGCTGCTGGCTCCCCCTGGCGAGGGCTCCATGTCCCCAGGCGCCGTGACGCGCAGCGGGGTGACCGTCAAAACCTCCCCCGCCGCCGCCGCTGCTTCAGCCTCTGCTTGGGCCCTGGCTGCAGCATCGGCGAGCGCCTTCGCCGCCTCCTCCTCCAGAGCCGCCTGGGCAGCGGCCGCCTTCCGCGCCTCCGCCTCCCGCGCCTCTCGCTCTGCCCAGGCCTCCCGCGCGTTCCTTTCTGTCGCCTCCTGAAGATCGGCGCGGGGGTCCACGCGGCGGGTGGTGCTCCCAGAGCCCCTCGGCGACTCGACGACGGAGCCGGCAGCCGCCCGCTCAAGCGACAATGGAGCTCTGATCATTTGGAGAAAAAAGACAAAGTTTCAAGAACCACCAAAGAAAAGAAAGAAAGAGAGTACACAAAGAAAAATTCAGACTTACGCCGACACGGTCTGCGGTTGCTTCACCGCCTTGCGGAAGCGAGCCGCCTTCGCGGCCGCCTCCTCCCGCCTCTGGGCTTCTTCGTTCGGCTGCCGAACAGACCCTGGGCGGCGCGACGCTTCTGCCCTCCGCCCCGAGCAGGCGGTGCGGCGGAGGAACCCGCGCCGCGTCGAGATGCCGGCTGGCGGCGCGGGACGGCTTCGGCCTCATCGTCTTCCGGCCAGTCGTCAAAGGTGGCACCGAGCCCGGAGCCGCCTGCTTTGCCACCGGCTTGGCCACCACCCGGCTCGACGTCGTGCTCCATACCGGCTGCCGCCAGGTCGGGGTCCTCCTGATCGTGTTCGGTCCGGTCGTGGATGAATCGGCGCTCCGAGTCTGACCCGCCGGCCGGCCGAAGCAGAGGGCTCTGTCAAAAAGCAAACCGACTAAGTTAGAGTCGGCTAAGAGGAACTCGGCAACGAAGTTGAGAGAAAAAGAAGTCACAGGGAGAGCATGCCGTGGGCGGTGGATTGGCTCGGTTGTATGGCTCCTTGCCGAATTGCCACTCTTCGGAGAGCTTGCAATTCGCAAGGTAGTTCACCATGTAGGCGACCTCCTCGCGCGGCATCTCCTTGGTGCACATTCGGCTCGGATCGAGCTGGCCGCTCATCTAACAGATCAGATGAGGCCGGCTCTGGAGTGGAAGAACCCGACGCGTGACGAACGCGGCCAAAAGGTCGGACCCCGTCAGGACCTCCGACTGAACCATCACCCGCAGTCGGGCGATGGCGGCGTTTCCAGCCTGCATCAGCGTCACAGCCCGGAAGGACCACTGGGGCAGCCTGCCCGCCGGTGGGCCGGCTACCTAAGCCGGCAGGTTGATGTAGTTGCCCCGTGGGGCGATGTTCCGCACGTAGAAGTACGACTTCTGCCACTTCTTCACCGATTGGATTAGCGAGATGACGGGGAAGGGGTTGTCGGCGCCCGATCTCCGCGACGCGATGAAGGCACCAGTCTGAGCCGGCACGCCCCGCATGCGCGTGCCCAGTTTTGACTGGAAGAGCTCCCCCCAGAGCTCAAGGGTGGGGAGGATGCCGAGGTAGCCCTCGCACAGGGTGACGAAGGCGGATAGCAGCACCACCGCGTTGGGGGTGAGATGGTGCGGCTGGAGCTGATAGAATTCGAGCCAGGAGCGGAAGAAGGCGCTCACTGGAAGGCCGATGCCGCGCAAGAGGTGCGATCGGAAGACCACCCGCTCGCCCTCCTGCGGCTCCGGCCTGATTTCCTTCGCCGGCACGAGGCGGACCTCCACCTTGTCCGCGCCGGGCAGCCGCCGCGTGTTGCGGAGAAACTCGACATGGTCTTCGTGCACATTGGAGCCGTGCCAATCCCCGCCGAGCTGCCTTACGGCGGGAGGATGGCGAAAACTAGCGCGGAGGTGGAGGAATGCGCAGTGGAGAGCGCGGCGGCGAGGCGCTGTCGCAAGAGTGGGAGAGCGAGGAAGATGGTGGAAGTAGGAGGAGCATGCGAGGGCCTGCCGCCCTCCACCTTCCCCTACTAATAGCCCCGCGCGGCCGGACCAGAGAAGCCGAGCGTGGGGGGAGTCATGGGATTAACTGCACCCACTCCCCCCACGCCTCGCGATTATTGCGCATAAATGCGAGCCGAAACTGCCGCACAAGACGTGCGGGCGGTTTCGGGATTTGGACAAGACGCGCCTGGGCCGGGGCGCGGACTTGGCGGGCCCCCTCCCTGCGGCGACGTCCCATCACGCGCGTGGGCTGGCAGGCTTTTCGGCCCGCGGCCCGATGCACACACTGGCGGGCTCCCGCCCTCCGACTCTGGAAGATTTCGACTCAGGCGGCGCGCCTGACCAAGGCCGGCTCCCAGCTGCCGGCTTGTCAGGATAGGTAGCAGATCGAGCTTCTCAAGCCCTACTCCACCTCGAAGCCCAACCAGCTTCGGGGACTACTCTCGGAGTAAATGGCCACGGGTAGCCTAACCGACTGCCCCTGGTTGTTCTGAAAAAATTATCAGGCCTTCGGGCCTCCAAGCACTCCAAGCATTGGGCCGCCTTCCCTGGCCGGCTACCTCTGAAGCCGACTCCCGGAAGGCGACCCTGCCTCAGCGACCCCTCCCCAGGACGACTACGGGGTGGCCAACTCCAAGAAGCCGGCCAAGAAGGACGCCGGCTCCAAAGAGCCGGCCGAGACCACAACCACTCCAAGCCACTCCCACATAACGGCGACAAGACGGGGTGTGGCCACAGTGCTGCCCACTACCCCCGAAGCCCGAGGCGGGCATGGCTACAGGAGGCCGTACGGGACGGCCGTCTCCCGTGCGGCTCGGCACTGTAGCCATGCCAGCCTCGACGTCATCCACGACCGACTCCTGTACGGCCCAAGGGCGGCGGGCCCCTTCAGCCAGAGAGAGGCGCGAAGACGGCCCGACCTCTCCCAGTCGGCCAAGGGCATAGCCGGCCCCCAGAAGCTGGCTACTCCCTTCCTCGAAGCAGGAGCCCCATTAAGGAGACAGGACGAGGTAAGGCTACAGTGAGAGCCCCCGAGGCGGCCCACTGTAGCCACGCTTACCTCGACAAAGCCCTCGTCATTAGAGGCGCGGCTACAGTAAGCAGCCGCCGACAAGACCCTAGGCGGTGGGGCCAGCCTGTCGACCAAGTAGCCGGCAGCCGGCGGGACCCAGTAGCCGGCGGAGAAGCCGGTGAGCGTAGACACTGACGGCTGGGACCAGAGCCCAGCCGGATTACCATTGTACCCCCGGGGGTAGGCCTATATAAACCCCCCGGAGCACCCATGCAAAGGGTTGGCTTCTAAGCATAGCATACACACCATAGATAGAGAGAAGCAAGAGCCAGCCTTGTTCTTCTTCTCCCTTGATCCCAAACAGCTCTAGGAGCGATTGTAGCTACCTTTCATCGATCTAGTGATCATGCGGAGACCCCGCAGAGCAGGACTAGGGGTGTTATCTCCTCGGAGAGCCCCGAACCTGGGTAAGATCCGCCGGCGTGCATGTCTTCGCCTCATCCCGTTTCCACGCACCGGCGACGTTTTATTGGCTCCCACAATGATAAGCCATCCCTTGGCATATGTCGCACCAACCACCCGACAAGGACAAAATTCCTCGTGATGGAATTGCAGTATGTACCAAGGACAGTCTATCGCATTCTGACGAAGACTATGAGTCCAATCAAAGGCCACGACTCATCTGATGAGGAAATTGTTGGCATCATGAAGAATCTGGTTTTCAACATCATTCATGGCATTCCTGTCAATTATCACGATTTCTTCATGAGGACTCTGGCAAAAGTTGCACTTTCACCGTTTGAGCTGAAGCCTTATGCACCGTGGATTATGAGATTCATCAGAACAAGGTCTTCACTCAACTACAAAGCTGATACACTGAACCATTGCAGCTACTTGCCCCCGATTGAAGTCCTCAAACAGACGTTTCCTCATCTGATGACAAGGGCAAGGCTTCTGCTGTTATAGATGAAGGCATTCGTCCATTGGATGGTCAATTTCGCAAGGCTGCATCTTATGCCACCAATGATGACTCTGCCACTCATGATTCTGCTGCCCATGCCTCCAAGCCAAATCCTCAAGCTACTGCTCCTCGTGTGATGACTGACCGTGAACTTCTGCTAAGTCTTCAAAAGAAGGTGGATCGAAACCATAAATGGGTTAAGCGTCAGTTTGGTTCAATTCTTCACAACATGGCTGCTACACATAATGCAGTGAAGAAAAACCATTACTACCTCCATGAAGTCTTCGGTCGCACCTGGGCTGTTCTGTCTCACATTTACAGCCAAGAAGGTCTGAAGAACATGGGTCTCAAGGAGGACTTTGACTGGTCTGCACCTCCGCCAAAGAAATACAAGAAGGCCAAGGTTCCTTCCTTGGTGGCCAGCTCCTATTCTTCATCGCACAAAACTGATGAGCATGAAGACTTGGACGACACTGCGGCAGGCCCTACATCAACAAACGACCCCAACAACGCTAGCGCTCCTTCATCAACTTGATATTCTTCAGGGCGCGTTAGTCCTCATTTTTCGAACCTTTTGGTCATTCGATGACAAAGGGGGGAAATTTGAGTTTGTCTTCAAGCGGGTCTATCTTATATGGGCGTTTTTTCTAAGTTACAACTCTCGTTCTTCTGATGACTTTGTTGGATCGAGTTGTAAACTTAAAACTCTATGGTGGCCTGATACTTTTGCTGTTTCTTCTGCATGCTTATTCCTCGTTAATGTTATTGCACGCATGCTGAATTACATCAGTCACCATATTTCATCATGCATTTCAAATTCTTCATATATTATGTCAAATGCGTGTATGAATTACAAGATATAGGGGGAGATCTCCATGATTCAACTCTTCAAGTGTGCATTGCTTCAAAAGCAAATTCCTCACTATGCACATCTTCAGGGGGAGTTCTTCTATATCTTGCAATCAAATTCCTCAATATCAGTATTTACACTTCATATGTTTATCCCCGTCGAAAACTTAACCTATATTGTCATCAATCACCAAAAAGGGGGAGATTGTAAGTGCATCTAGTGCCCCTTAGTGATTTTGGTGCATTGAAGACTTATAGGTTAAGGGACTAATGTGTTTATGAGTGTACACAGGTCTATAAGTCTATGAGGAGTTTTATATTTACAGAGAAAGTCGACCCCTAAAAATGAGGTTCTTCGACTGAAGACTTTGGATTTCTGAAGACTTTCTGATGACTTTGAAAGTGAAGAAATTGGTGTGACCTTGAAGACTTGGTATTCATTTGAGGAACATGAAGCATGAAGACTTTTGTTTTCGTAGTTTCATTTTTTTTCTTGAGTCATCGGAAACACCGTACTGTTAAAGGGGGTCGAGGAAATACTAACGAAAAATTTCCATGTGATGCTCAACTCAAAATCCTACACCTACCAATCCCTTCGAGTGAAGCCATTGGAAATCTCATACAGTTCAGTCATATTCTTCCGTGACACAGACTAAGCTCTTCTGGTCTCTGAGGAATCTGTTCTGACTGAGGAGTTAGGAATTCGCCAGTGCGGATTGCCTACACAGTGAGGAACATGATAGCCCTGAGGAATTTGAGCCTCATATTTCCGACCGTTGCTGTGCTACGTGCCAGCTGTCCCAAAATATCTTATCCACCTAACGGTCATATCATTGAAGGGCATTTATGTCTTATCATGTCGGGCTGCTCCCTAGGCTATAAATAGCCGCCCCCTACAACCACTAGCTGGTTGGCTGCTCCGAGAGAAACTGACATTTGTCATTTGAGAGCATCCCATCCTCCCAGGACTTTGAGCGAAAATCATCAAGTGAGGAAAACCCAAACCCAAATACCTACAAACCCAAAGTGATTGAGCATCACTGAAGAGATTGATCCTGCGTGGATCCGACGCTTGTTACCTTTGAAGACTGTGCTTCCTCCAGACGGTTAGGCGTCATGGTCTAGAGCATCCAAGAGGAATTGGGGATCGCCGAGTGACCGAGTTTGTGAAGGTTCGGAAGTCACTTGAAGACTTACCATGAGTGATTGGACGAGGTCTGTGTGACCTTAGTTCAAGGAGAATACGGTGAGGAATGTGTGTCCGGGACTGTGTGTCCTCAGGTTTAAATGCCTAGCCGCTCCAACCAGATGTACATTTGAGACAGCAGTTGGAACTGGTCTACCAAATCATTGTCTTCACCATGCTTACTGGTTCTATTTCCTCAACTATTTCATTTCCTCATTACTGTGTTGTGTGCTTGTCATATCTGTGTTTGAAGACTTCGACTGAAGACTTTCTCAATTTCCTCAGTTCAATTTCTTCAGTCTGTTTGTCTTCATCCTGTGCTATCCTGTGTTTATGCTTTCTGTACTCTGTGTTTGTCCTCACTTCATCATGATGACCATGCCTATGTTCTGCTATGCTTACTCTTGAGTACTTATTCCGCTGCAAGTAGTTCTTCGCTAAGGAATTTCCTCACCCGCAAATTCCTCAGTGAAGAATTCATAAAAATCGCCCATTCACCCCCCCTCTAGTCGATATAACACACTTTCAAGAGAAGATATTCAACAATCAAGAAGGAGGAAAAGTAATTACCGGAAGATCCGACCCGACTACTCAGGAGTTGGCTCGCATCTCAGCGACTACAGCCCGCAGGTGCGCTAACGCGCCCCCGCAGAGAAAAGAAGATGGAGTGCTTACTTTGGCTTTCCGTCAAGTCGGCGGTCCGACGGTCCAGCTCCCGGACATTGGCGTTGAAGGTGGCCACGTGGATGTTGTGGTAATCCTACAACAAATCTACAGAGAAAGAAGTGAGCCAGAGCTCAAAACCCACTATGAAGTTCCAGGCCGCCTGTTCAGCAGCCGGCCAAGAACTCAGGGACTACACCTAGTGGGTGCGCTGGCACGCCCCCACCGAAGATCACAAGAATCGAAAACAAGAGGCGAGTCACGTACCTGGACGGTGGCCCGCGTCTTCACGAACGCCTTCATGCACAGCGAGAGGGCGGCGGCTTCGGCCTTAAAGTCAGCCTGGATGTCTTGCGCCGCCTTGATAAAGGCGCTCTTCCCGCCCCCGTGCACCCACTGCGTCGGCGCGACGCTGGTGGCGTCGGCTTTATGGGCCGACGAACTGGCGCTCCTGACCACCATCGGCCTCGGCGCCGATGCCGCTTTCTCCACATGGCGGAGCACGAGAGTGCGGTTCATGGGACCCGAGCCCATCACCAGCTCGCCTCCGGCTGGCGTCACCAATGGGGCGGCCGGCTTGCTACCCTGCGCATTTGCAGTCGGCGGTCGCGGAGGCACCTCCATCTCCGGCAAGATGACGTCGCCACCTTCCCTCTCCCTGACCGGCTGCTCATCGCCGGCTCCCCCAGCCGGCGCCGAGAACTCTGGCGCAGGTGGCGCAGAGCGCAGGGGAGTGATGAGCTGCGGAATCTGCTGGCATGGCGTCCTCCACCCTTTCCTTGGCCGTGGCGTCGGCTAGGGCCTTGGCCGCGGCGTCCGCGTCCTCTTGCGCCACCTTGGCTGCGGCCACCTTGTCGACCTCCGCCTTCTTGGCGGCGGCTTCTTTCTCCTCCCGCACCTCCCGCGCGTTCCTCTCCTGCGCCTCCCAGAGATCGGCGGCCGGGTCTATGCGGCGGTTGTTGGTGGAGCCCTCTGCCGCCCTAATGACGGAGGCGGAGGTTGACCGCTCAAGAGAGAGCGGAGCCCTACTCAAAAGAAAAAGTACAAAGAAGATTCAGAAGGAGTCATCAAGACAAAGAGAACAAAAGAAGAGACGAGAAAGGTTGAAGACTTACGCCGACACCATCAGAGGCTGCTTGGGGGCCTTCTGGAACTTGGCCGCCTTCACGGCGGCCTCGCGTCGCTTGGTCGCGGCGGCCGTGGTTTTGGCCGCGGCGGCCGAGTGCTTGGGCTTCTTGGGATGGCTGCCGAATAGGAGCATGCCTCGGCATTTCGACCCGCCGCCTGGTGCAGTCGGCGTGGCCGAGGAGCTTGGGCCCGCCCTGTCAGCAAGCGGCGGACGGCGCGGCACCTCCTCCTCCTCTTCCTCCTCCTCGTCGTCATCCGGCCAGTCCTCCACGCCTCGCCCTCCTGTGGAGCCGCCTGCTCCACCACCACCGCTTGTGGCGTCGTCCTCCAGGGCGGCCGCCCCCAAGTCGGGGTCCGCCATGTCGCTCGCGTCCCGGTCCGGCATGAAGTCGACGTTGGCCTCCAGCTGGAGGGGACGACCTGCATCATGGTCGAGCTGGTCAGACGGTAAGAGAGAAGCCGACAAGAGAGAACCCGGCAAAAGAGAACCCGACAAGAGAAAAATAAAAGAACCGAGAGCTTACCATAGGCGGTGGATCTGCGCGGGAGTACGGCCGCTTGCCGAACTGCCACCCCTCCGGCTCGAGCTTGAGGTTGACAATCTCGTTCACCAGATAGGCCACATTGGCAGTCGGTATCTCCTTGGTGCACATCCGGCATGGGTCGCGATGCCCACTCATCTGGCTTATTATGTGGGGTTGGCCTTGGAGCGGGAGGACTCGGCGCACCATGAAGGCGAGCAGCAAGTCGGCCGCCTTGAGGCCCTCCGAGTCATTCATCACTTTGAGCCGGGCAATGGCGGCGGAGGCGTCGGGCAACAGCGGCTTCGGCTTAAATCCCCATTTGGTGCGGGGCTCGGCAGGCGGACCGGCCACATACTCCGGCAGGTTGATGAAGTCGATCGCCGGGTTGACGTTCTTCACGTAGAAGTATGACTTCTGCCACGGCTTGACCGAATGTATCAGCTTGATGGCCGGGAAGGCGTTTCGAGCACCCGGGCGCCGCACAGCAATGAAAGCCCCACACTGAGTCGCCTCCTCCCTCGCGGAGGTGCCAAGCTTGGTTTAGAAGAATGCTCCCCAAAGCACGATGGTGGGGAGGATGCCGAGGTACCCCTCGCAGAGGGTGACAAAGGCTGACAACAGCACCACCATTTTCGGTGTGAGGTGGTGCGGCTGCAGTCGGTAGAAGGTGAGGAACGAGCGGAGGAAGATGCTCGCCGGCAGGCCGAAGCCACGGAGGAAGTGCGAGCGGAAGATGACGCACTCGCCTTCCTCTGGCGCCGGCGAGATCTATTCGGCGGGGGGCACGCGGGTCTTGATGTAGCCCACGCCGGGCAGCCACCGCGTGTCGTGGAGGATGGTGAGATGATCCTCATGGACGTTGGAGCCGTCCCAGTCGCCGGAGCGCTCCATGACGGCCCGAGCTCGATGAAGTGGCTGGGGGCGGTGACGAGTGCGCGAGCCCGCGACGGAGCGGAGAGGGCTTTGAAAGGAGGAGCTCGAAGGCGACGGCGAGCCGCAGCAGCACTCCGACGGAGCGTGAGTGCGGCGATGGTGAAGAAGAGGCAGAAGCAAGAAGAAGCGAGGGAGAGGAGAGCGCGCATGCCTTTGCTGCTCCCCTCCTCCCTCGATTTATAGCCCTGGCTGCGAAGCCGAGGGGGCGGGGCATGGGGTCATGGGATTAACTGCGCCCACGTCCCCATGACCTCGCATTTACCGCGTGGTAAAGACGCGTGCTAAAGGTGCGCGGGATCCCAACCGCCCCGCCTTGGCCGCAGTGGATCCGCGTACGTGCCGAGGCCTGGTAGTGGCGGGCCCGGCCTGCAGCATGTCCCGTCATGCTCGTGGGCTGGCAGGCCGGCCTGGCTGGCTAGCGCGGCGTGGCGTGTGAGCGGCGGGCGGCAAGCCTAGATGCCTAGCTAGCGCGCCACCTGGTTCCCGCCTTGACAATTCAAGGTTCGACAGGTGGCCGTCTGCCGTATCCGACTCCTAGCAGTCGGCATACCAGAAGACATACAAGATGAACAAACAAGACTACATAGAGTTGGAAGCAGCTGGAGCACCCTGCCTCATCAACCGCAACGACCCACCAGCTTCGGGAACTACTGTCGGAGTTATTGGCCATGGGTAGCCTCATCTGCCCCCCATGACATTTCAAGACATCGGGGCCAACTGCGCCCCTCAAACCTCCATGCATGACCGTCGCCTTCTTGAGGCCGGCTAGTCCAAACGGCCGGCTGCCAGAAGGCGGCGGACCCCAGAAGACGGCCACGAAGCGGGCCGCCTCCTAGCAGGCGGCCTCCCGAGAGGCTAGCTCCTAGCAGGCGGCCCCAAGCACCCTCAAAATCTGTGCCCCCTTAAGCACGACGAGACGGGGCGTGGCTACAGCGAAGCCTGGCACCCCTGAATCCAGGACGGGTCATGGCCACAGTGCGCGATACAAGCGGGAGATCTCCTGCGCGGTGCGGCACTGTGGCCCCTCCGCCCGTGACATCACTCAAGCCAGAAGGGCCATGCCCCCATGGTGGGTTGTCGGTACGGCCTGCAGACGGCGGGCTCTACCTGCCAGCGAGAAGCTAGAAGGCGGCAGGCCTGGCTAGCCAGCCGAGGGGGAGGTCGGCACCTAGGAGGCGGTCCTCCCCCTTCCTAGAAGTTTGTGCGCCATTAACCAGAAGAGACGGGGAGTGGCTACAGTGAACGCCCGCCAGGCGGCGGGACTGTAGCCACGCCTTCCCCGACAAAGCAAGTGTCATTAGAGGCATGGCTACGGTAACAAGCAGCCGGCAGGACCCGCAAGCGGCGGGCGCGGCCTGTCGGCCATGTACAAGACAGCCGGCGGTGCCCGCCGGAGAAGCCGGCCACAAGAGACACTGACGGCCTGGGCCTACAGCTGGCCAGCTTAGCATTGTACCCTTGGGGGGTAGGCCTATATAAACCCCCAGGGCACCCATGCAAAGGGTTCAGATCCTTAGACTACACCGCCACACACATAGAGAGAGGAGAGAGCTAGCCTTGCCCTTCTTCCTCCTCTAGCAAACATCTCAAGGAGCACCTTGTAGCTACTTGTTGATATAGTGATCATGCGGAGACCCCGCAGAGCAGGACTAGGGGTGTTATCTCCTAGGAGAGCCCCGAACCTGGGTAAAGTTCGCCGGCGTACGTGTCTACGCCTCATCCCGCTTCCTGGCACCGGCGACGTCCTACTATCCCCCACCATGATAAGCCACCTGTTGGCATACGTCACACCAAAACCCCGATGGCCCTGGAGATGTTTAACATGGCGACCAAGTGCGCAAGAGCTGAGGAGGGGCGCCTCTCCCTCCTCGAGCTCCCTGCTGCCAACCCAGAAGAGAAAAAAGCCAAGGCAAAGTACGTGAAGCGCGAGGGGGCTGTCGTGCTCGCGGCAGAGCCAGAGATGAAGTGCGGCGGCAACCACCCCGAGTCGTCCAAGGCCAACCGCCCGTTCTGCGCCTTCCACAACGTACACAACCACAACACCAACGGCTACCAAGAGCTCAGGGCCATTCGAGATGGACGCTTCGGTCGACGCCCCGAGTGCAACGATCGGGTCTACGGCCCAAGAGGAGGACGAAGTGGGGGACGCTGGGACGACCGCGACCCCCGTCAGGAGTGGCGCGACCAGCCTCGTGAGGACCACTGACAGGAACAGCCTCGCGAGGGCGCCTGGAGGGACCAGCCTCGTGAGGTCCGTCCTCAGGGCAATGCTGGGCTCCCGCCGTTGCCGCCAACGCCAAGGAGGAACGACGACCACCATCAGGATGAGGGGGCTGGGGCCTTCCAAGAGCCGCGCGGTATCGCATGCATCTTGGGCAGTGCTCAAGCCCCAGCTTCCCAGCGCATCTTCAGGCAGTTTGCTCGTGAGGTGAACGCGGCCCTTCCCAGGCTCGAGGCCACGCGCCCGCTTAGCTGGTCCAAGTGTGCCATCACCTTCAGCTCGTCGGACCAGCTCAAGCGCGCGGCAACTGCCGACGCCCTCCCGATGCTTTGTTCACCCGTCATCAGCAACGTCCAGGTCACCAAGACCCTCATTGACGGCGGCGCAGGGCTGAATGTAATGTCCGTCGAGATGTTCAATAGCCTCCAAGTGCCATACGATCAGCTACAGCCTACCAAGCCTTTCTCAGGAGTGACCGACGGCTCCACCACCCCGATAGGGAAGGTCCGCCTCCCTGTCACCTTCGGCCAGCGTAACAACTACCGCACCGAGCTCATCGACTTCGACGTCGCCCACATCCGTCTGTCGTACAACGCCAGCCTTGGGTATCCAGCATTGGCCAAGTTTATGGCAATGACCCACCACAGTTAGAATGTCCTCAAGATGCCAGGGAGTGGCGGAGCCATCACGGTCCCCTGCGAAGAAAGAGATGCGGTGTGCTCCCTTGAGTGCGCCTTCCAAGCCGCTGCAATCGAAGACCCCAACAACGAAGGCACCACGTACCCTCATGAGGCCATCCCCAAGAAGAAGAAGCAGCTACTCCACCCAGTGCCTAAGGAGAGCGGTGTCTCCAGTGGCACAACCTCAGGACCTGCACCCACAGCTGGGGCGCCTCCCACCCTCACATAGGAAGGCGCGCCCGACGCCCTTCTCAGGCAAGGCTCGGGGGCTCGCTTCTGGAGGGCCTCAAACCTAGCCAAAATCACGAGGAAGGCGCTCGGGCACCATGTGGAGGCATGCTTCGCCGCAATTTACCCTCAGAAGGGCATCGGGCGAGGAGCGCCTGGTGTTCAGGAGTTCATCGTCAGGGCGACCCAGGAGCTTCAAGACGCAAGGGCCATACGTGGCGACCGCCGCCTACCACCCGGCGCAGCTCCCCATCCTGGCGAGGACGGCGGGCTGCGCGTCTGCGGCGACATTCCAGGGCTCAACAGGGCTGCATCTCAAGCGCGCTTCTGGCCTTCGTGCGTTGATCGGTGCGAGGGTCCTCCTGACATCTACGTTCGCATGCCATTTGGCTTACCGAACGCGACTGACACCTACCAGCGCCATCTACGGAGCATCCTGGCGGCTCAGGAGGCTAGGCATCACACCATCCTGGAGGAGATCGCGACGGTTCTCCAGGAGCCACCAGGGCCCGCGGAGCCTCCTGAGGCTCAGGGCCCTAGCGGCTCGTGAGGAACGACTCTTCGGCATGCATCATCGGCTACTCCAACATCACTCCAGCGGCGTTATCAGGTGACTCTTTCGAGCTCATTCAGTTGGGGCCGCCGCTCGGGCAGCATTATCCCCAAGTCGCATGGGTCTGTCCCTGCGACGTGTGTCTTTCTTCATCTTTAAGTTTACTCCAACTGGGGGCGCCCTCCGGGCTGCATCATCCCCAGGCTGCTCGGGTCCGCCCGAGTGGCATGTATTGTCCTTGCATCTATTTGAAGTAGCTTATCGCCTTGCATGGTTTCCCTACGCTTATCACTTGCCTGATTGCACCTCGTGGCATCCTGCACTACTAACTAATTTCCTATCTGCCCCACGGCTAGAGCTCCGCACGTTGGCACGGTGCTTGGGCTTGGTTCCGTCCCTGCAACACTGAAAAATCTGAGAGATCGAGCGCTGGCTCACGGCCCGCTCCGTGCACGTCACCTCACCAGGTCCTCAGTGCCCTCGTCTCCTTACGGGACGATCCACCTCTGGGTAGCCATGCGATTGCGGGCTATGCTCTCTCACTACAAGAAATATGTCAACTTGTGACCCTCACTATTGGCCGCTGAAAGGTCATAGTTTTTCATTTGCGACCTTTTTTTGACCAAAAACAGAAGGTCAAAAGCTGGCGGTCGTAAACTGAAATTAACGACCATCTTTCTAATATGTAAAAGGTCGTTGGTTCTTTGACCAAATTTTTGGTCACTAGCAACCTCCCCAAGCCACGTAGGATCCAGCGTGGCAAGCTGACATGGATAAGATTCAGCCCGGTCCAATTCGGTGTTCTACATGGGCCTAGCCCAACAATTCGGCCTTTTATATTTTTTTCTATCAATTTTTTATCAGCTTCATGGGCCAAGCCCAACATTGCAACCTTTTTATTGTTGGGTTGTGGCCTTTTTGTCTAAACAAATTTAGTTTTTCTTTTTTTCCCAAAAGAAGGGTCCACTAGTTAGACGGGTCCTGGTTGCCAGGTTCTATTAAAGTGGGACCCTTTTGGTAGCATCATATTATTCAGATTACAATTTGACAGCAATAAATAACCATGTTTAAATAAGAACAGACAGAAAACACAAGTAATATTTCAAATAACAACAGCAAGAATCAATCACAGTCATACAGATATACTGGGCTCCTTCTGTCATGACACAGTTACAAGCTCTACTAGTGTAATAACCCAGATACAAATACAATCAGTCACATAGATATAGGGACAATCACAATGAGAATTGACAATCAGCACAAACTGGGCTCCTGCTCTAGTCAGATGAAACTGTATGCATGACTAACTACGCGACCATAGTTGACTAGGCCACCTTCGCTACACTAGGACAGCAATAGAACTATCATCATGCCTTCGGCCGTCGCCCTGTTACATGAATCAGAAGAGAAGAATCAAAACACTGGAGCCAATATATTATGAACAGAACATTCAAAAAAAGGACAAGTTCTTTAGAATGATAACACAAATTCAGCTAATATAATGATTTTTGTTCCCCAGATAGTTAAGACGATATACTCATTCATACAAGGTGACGCAAGAAAATAGAGCACTTTACTCATAGCATGCAGAGTATCATTATTATGTTCATATCAGCTTATTCTTATGCCTACAGCAAGGAAATAAAGCTTACCAAAGAAGTAACAACTCCATAAATTAAAACATCAGGGCTAAATAAGAAGACTAATCGGGGCTAAACATCAGGGCTTAATAAAAACAGAACATTCTGCATTTGGTGCGAAAATGGTTAGAGAAAAGAGGAGCTTCAATAACAGAGCAAACCAAATCAAATCGAACACAAACTGACATTTGCAGACGAATATTTTTGTTTAACTCATCTACTGTTGTTCCCTTTAATTTTTAGGACTGCATATTCTGAATCTACTAGTACTAGATACCTACTGATTAGTAAATAAAGCTGAGTTATACTAGTAGTGGTGTTGCTCAATTGCCACTGTTCTTATCATATTTACTCCATAACAACTAACATGAACATGCCAATTGATTAAAACCTAAGCCGTGTAAATTTCAGAACAACAACCAAACTTAAGCCATGATGATAGACAGTGAGAAAATCAACTAAACTTCAAAGGAGTGCTAACCAAGAACCCTTTAATTAACCCTAGCATTTCATCAACACCCCCAACCAAACAGGAGCATGAGCAGGACAATAGCTACTACCCAGTATAACAGCAAAATGGCGCAATCATACAAATTGTAAGAGATGGACTCAGGGATGGTAAGGAAACATCAGATGAGGGGAGGGGAGGGTGCAGATGCTAGTACTCATTGCCAAGCTGAACGATCAGCTTCTCTATGACAGGTTTGAGGACCCTCGTCGCCACGCTGACGAGAGCCGCCTCCATGGTCATGCTAGCTCAGAGCTCAGCCAATCAACCGTGCGTGGAGCCGTGGAGGTCAGGTTGTTGAATGCACTGACAGTAAATAGCTAGCTCCAAATTGACACCCTGAAAAGAGGATTGGTTAGTACACTGAAAATAGTAAATAGCCAGCTCCAAAGTTAAGGTACTGGCAAAAAACATTATTAGAAGCACAACTAATGATTCATCAAGCAAAATGAAACGTTTCAAAGATACCAGCTAGGCGTCAAATCTAGGTGAAGGAAACATTTCAAAACTACAAGCTGGGCGTCAAATTTGAATGAAGCGATGTAAGTATATCTTGAACCAGAATGGCAGATGCCAGTGAATGGTGGATGCCAAACATAAAGACACATTGGAATATATTTCTAATTTGACCATAAATAGGCATGAATAATAAGCTCTACAGGCACTCCCCAAGAGAAGTACAACCAGAATAGTCACTTGAGTAGGGATGCAACTTTATGCCGCTCAGAGTACCCTCTCAACCTCCTTAGTTTATCCAAATAAACTAAATTTTTAAAAGTTATGTGACTTCTGAAAATTCAGTTCATTTAGTTGAACTAAAGAGGGTCAAAGAATACCCTAAAGGGTGCCCATTTCCACTCCTACACTTGAACAAACACACACTATGGATACTTTTGAGATTCACATGCACATTCAGTAAATTCAGTGAAATTCAGTAAACATGGAGTACAGAAGAGAGGTTCAGACTTCAGACACAGGCTGTAGGCGCTGGTGACAGAGATGATCCAGGCTGTAGGACTTGGAGATGAGCTGCAGCAGTGAAGAAAACTTGTAGCCGGCGCCACTAATGCCAGGTAAGCAAGCACGACCCACTGGACAGCCCAGCCGCGGTGTCAAAGTAGCAGCAACAGGTGTTCAATTAATCAAGCAGCAAGCCACATGATTTGTGCTCTTTTAAAACTTTCTGCCCCGCCTACCTGAACACACATCACCATTTATGATAACATAAGGAAAGCATGATAGAAAGTAACCAACCAATTGAAAAGAACATATACATTGATTTTCTTCAAATTCAAAACTATTCCTTCTAAGCTTGGTAGCTCTTCCTAATCAAAATTCTTGATGACATCTCAATGCACAACAAGGTTGCAGTTAATAACTACTTATTTATCATGTATTGTCCAAAGTTACATGATGAAAGACATAAATGAGCAGGACTGTAATTTGTAATCCTCGGTTCATTTAGCCAAACTTCAATCCAGTATACTTTGTTCAATTGATAGCTAAGGCATTTTTTAAGAATCCTAACTGACCCTCAATCATCCATTGTACGATGGCATGAAACAGAGCACGGATAGCAGAGGAGGGAGAGGAGCAGCAGTAGCTCACTGTGGTGGTTTGTGTGACCGATGTTGAACTGGACCGCCTCCCCTCCATGGCTTGCAACCACCACACTCCTTTCCTGGCTGGTATGATGAAGTGAAGCCCTTCTACTCTGCTGTAGGGATGAAAACTTCCCCTGCACAAGGACAGGAGAAATATGAATCAACTACACATACCTAGATGAACAGAATCAACATCACTTGCATCTCAAAACTATGTTACTACCTCAAAAACATCAAATAACCCATTTGGCCGAGTGGGAGAAGGGGTTACCTTGAGGAAGTCGGCCATGGTGTGACTGGGAGGGCCGGGCCTCCCGGCTAGGCCATGGGGAGGTCAGATGGACGGCGACCGCGGCGAAAGGTGAGCGGGTTGGTGACATAGTAGAAGCCCGCGACGCAGCCGCGGAGGCAGATGAGGCCGCGCGACGAGGCGCGGATCCAGCTCGACGACGGCACGGATCCGGAAGGCCCGCTGTGGCTGTGGAGGCTCGACGAGGCGCGGATCCAGCTCGACGAGGCGCGGATCCAACTCGAAGATGGCGCGGATCTGGCGCCATGGGAGAGAGGGAGAGGTACGGCTCGATCTTGTCGGTGGTCGGAGAGCGACACGGAGATCGCGAAGGCGAGGGAGGAGGCGGCGGTGGCGACGAGGTGGTCGCGGAGCGGGTGGTCGGCGGGGAAGGTGAGGAGCGAGGCGATGAGGAGCGGCTTGAGTTGGGATCTGGCGCCGTAGGTGGCGGCGGCGGTCCGACGGGAGGGGTTAGGGTTTGGGCTGCGGGTCGTGGGGGGAGGAGTGGTGTGTGGGGGAGAGGGGGAGAGGGGGGAGGAGTGGTGTGCGGTGGGTGAGTGGTGTGCGGGGGAGAGGGAGGCATTCGGCCACTGACATGTGGGCCCACGAGGAATTAGGCCCACATGTCAGTGCCCTCAACGACATGTGGTGTACGTGAGGGGAGCTGCTTTCGGGTGGGTGTGGGTGGGGGAGAGGGTGAGGGGTGTAGGGTGTTGGATCTGGCAGTATCTGACGGTCTCTAATGCTTGATCCGCGTGACATGCCTATAGATCAATCAGAACGAAGTGCAGGTTTTGATGACGTTATGACCATCTAAAATGGTCATAATTGATTAACAATAGGCGCTACCAACGCAGCACCACGGCAGCCGGCGAAGCTCCATTGCAGCGTGTGCTCCAACGCAGCACCATGACGCCCGGTGGTAAGTTTTCTTCTCTTTTTCTGACAATGTTTGTTAAGTTTCCAAATAATAGTAGTGTTATTCCTCGAATAACGAAAAATCAATTTTCCATTTTTGGTGTGCCCAAAATGAGTTTTTTTGTGAAGGACCTACCATATATTTGTTGCAAAATTGGACCAAATCAATTTTCTAAAATAGTAGGCCATATTTAATGCATAACTGACCAAATGGCTGGGTGTCAAAAGATTTGATCCACCTCTCGTGAAACAGACAAATTTCAGTCGATTCAGTAGGAAGCGGGTCAAATTTGAACTTCAGCTGCCTCATAGTTTGCTATTGATTTTTTCCAAAAATAATTTCTAGGTACATAAGTATCTATTTAATCAAAGAAACACCAAAAGTTTTTCAAGATTCGACCACTAGCTAGGAACGGTCATGCCCGCCGTTTTGACCACATTTTGCAACGGACATGAAAATTTCAAAAAAAATAAAAAAAATTGGAAAACCTTCGCATTGTGACATTATATGTGGCCAAGTTACCAGCAAAAATAATAAATTTGTAATATGGCAATTATTTTAAAAAAGTGTTCTCAGAAACGAGCTATCATGTGTGGAGATCAAAGGCTTTCAAGCCAAATGATCAATCTTATGGCCACATTCATGGCATAGTTTGTTCAAAGATGTCATATTGTGCACAAGGGTGCATATTTGAATGGCAAACAATGTTGCCTAAGGGAGTTCTCATTTTCTTTGGACGAAAAATCAATTTTCCATTTTTCGAGTGCCCCAAATGATGGTTTTTTGTGAATAACCTACCAAATAATTGTTGCAAAATTGGACCAAATAATTTTTATAAAATACTAGACCATATTTAATGCACAATTGACCAAATATTTGGGTGTAAAAAGTTTTGATCCGCCTCTGGTGAAAAAGACAAATTTCCGCCGTTTCAGTTGGAAGCGGGTCAAATTTGAACTGCGGTTGCCTCATAGTTTGCTATTTATTTTTTCCAAAAATCATTTCTAGGTACAAAAGTATCTATTTAATCAGAGAAAGACCAAAAAAATTCCAAGATTCAACCACTAGCTAGGAACGGTCATTCCCGGAAACGAGCTATCATGCGTGAAGATTCATGGCTTTAGAGCCAAATGATCAATCTTGTGGCCACATTCATGGCATAGTTTGTTCAAATGACCTCATATTGTGCACAAGGGTGCATCTTGGAATTCCAAACAATGTTTCCTAAGGGAGTTTTCATTTTCTTTGGACGAAAAATTCATTTTCTATTTTTCGAGTGCCCGTGATGAGGTTTTTTGTGAAGGAACTACCAAATAATTGTTGCAAAAACAGACTAAATCAATTTTATAAAATACTAGGGCATGTTTAATGCACAATTGACAAAATGGTTGGGTGTAAAAAAATTTTATCCACCTCTCGTGAAAAAGACAAATTTCCGCCGATTCAGAAGGAAGCGGATCAAATTTGAACTGCGGCTGCCTCATAGTTTGCTCTTTATTTTTTCCAAAAATCATTTGTAGGTACATATGTATCTATTTAATCAGAGAAACACAAAAAGTTTTCCAAGATTCGACCACTAGCTAGGAACGGTCATTCCCGCCGTTTTGACCGCATTTTGAAACGGGCATAAAAAATTCAAAAAAATCAAAAAATTGGAAAACCTTCGCATTGTGTCATCATATGTGACCAAGTTTCCAGGAAAAATAATAAACTTGTAATATGGAAATTATTGTAAAAAAATGTTCTCGGAAACGAGCTATCATGCGTGAAGATTCATGGCTTTAGAGCCAAATGATCAATCTTGTGGCCACATTCATGGCATAGTTTGTTCAAATGACCTCATATTGTGCACAAGGGTGCGTCTTGGAATTCCAAACAATGTTGCCTAAGGGAGTTTTCATTTTCTTTGCATGAAAAATTCATTTTCCATTTTTTGAGTGCCCGCGATGAGGTTTTTTGTGAAGGAACTACCAAATAATTGTTGCAAAAACGGACTAAATCAATTTTATAAAATACTAGGACATGTTTAATGCACAATTGACAAAATGGTTGGGTGTAAAAAAAAATTATCCACCTCTCGTGAAAAAGACAAATTTCCGCCGATTCGGAAGGAAGCGGGTCAAATTTGAACTGCGGCTGCCTCATAGTTTGCTCTTTATTTTTTCCAAAAATCATTTGTAGGTACATATGTATCTCTTTAATCAGAGAAACGCAAAAAGTTTTCCAAGATTCGACCACTAGCTAGGAACGGTCATTCTCGCCGTTTTGACCGCATTTTGAAAGGGGCATAAAAAATTCAAAAAAATCAAAAAATTGGAAAACCTTCGCATTGTGTCATCATATGTGACCAAGTTTCCAGGAAAAATAATAAACTTGTAATATGGCAATTATTGTAAAAAAATGTTCTTGGAAACGAGCTATCGTGCATGAAGATTCATGGCTTTAGAGCCAAATGATCAATCTTGTGGCCACATTCATGGCATAGTTTGTACAAATGACCTCATATTGTGCACAAGGGTGCATCTTGGAATTCCAAACAATGTTGCCTAAGGGAGTTTTCATTTTCTTTGCATGAAAAATTCATTTTCCATTTTTCGAGTGCCTGCGATGAGGTTTTTTGTGAAGGAACTACCAAATAATTGTTGCAAAAACGGACTAAATCAATTTTATAAAATACTAGGACATGTTTAATGCACAATTGACAAAATGGTTGGGTGTAAAAAAGTTTTATCCACCTCTCGTGAAAAAGACAAATTTCCGCCGATTCAAAAGGAAGCGGGTCAAATTTGAACTGCGGCTGCCTCATAGTTTGCTCTTTTTTTTTCCAGAAATCATTTGTAGGTACATATGTATCTATTTAATCAGAGAAACACAAAAAGTTTTCCAAGATTCGACCACTAGCTAGGAACGGTCATTCCCGCCGTTTTCACCGCATTTTGAAACGGGCATAAAAAATTCAAAAAAATCAAAAAATTGGAAAACCTTCGCATTGCGTCATCATATGTGACCAAGTTTCCAGGAAAAATAATAAACTTGTAATATGGCAATTATTGTAAAAAAAATGTTCTTGGAAACGAGCTATCGTGCGTGAAGATTCATGGCTTTAGAGCCAAATGATCAATCTTGTGGCCACATTCATGGCATAGTTTGTTCAAATGACCTCATATTGTGCACAAGGGTGCATCTTGGAATTCCAAACAATGTTGCCTAAGGGAGTTTTCATTTTCTTTGCATGAAAAATTCATTTTCCATTTTTCGAGTGCCTGCGATGAGGTTTTTTGTGAAGGAACTACCAAATAATTGTTGCAAAAACGGACTAAATCAATTTTATAAAATACTAGGACATGTTTAATGCACAATTGACAAAATGGTTGGGTGTAAAAAAGTTTTATCCACCTCTCGTGAAAAAGACAAATTTCCGCCGATTCAAAAGGAAGCGGGTCAAATTTGAACTGCGGGTGCCTCATAGTTTGCTCTTTATTTTTTCCAAAAATCATTTGTAGGTACATATGTATCTATTTAATCAGAGAAACACAAAAAGTTTTCCAAGATTCGACCACTAGCTAGGAACGGTCATTCCCGCCGTTTTGACCGCATTTTGAAACGGGCATAAAAAATTCAAAAAAATCAAAAAATTGGAAAACCTTCGCATTGCGTCATCATATGTGACCAAGTTTCCAGGAAAAATAATAAACTTGTAATATGGCAATTATTGTAAAAAAAATGTTCTTGGAAACGAGCTATCGTGCGTGAAGATTCATGGCTTTAGAGCCAAATGATCAATCTTGTGGCCACATTCATGGCATAGTTTGTTCAAATGACCTCATATTGTGCACAAGGGTGCATCTTGGAATTCCAAACAATGTTGCCTAAGGGAGTTTTCATTTTCTTTGCATGAAAAATTCATTTTCCATTTTTCGAGTGCCTGCGATGAGGTTTTTTGTGAAGGAACTACCAAATAATTGTTGCAAAAACGGACTAAATCAATTTTATAAAATACTAGGACATCTTTAATGCACAATTGACAAAATGGTTGGGTGTAAAAAAGTTTTATCCACCTCTCGTGAAAAAGACAAATTTCCGCCGATTCAAAAGGAAGCGGGTCAAATTTGAACTGCGGCTGCCTCATAGTTTGCTCTTTATTTTTTCCAAAAATCATTTGTAGGTACATATGTATCTATTTAATCAGAGAAACACAAAAAGTTTTCCAAGATTCGACCACTAGCTAGGAACGGTCATTCCCGCCGTTTTGACCGCATTTTGAAACGGGCATAAAAAATTCAAAAAAATCAAAAAATTGGAAAACCTTCGCATTGCGTCATCATATGTGACCAAGTTTCCAGGAAAAATAATAAACTTGTAATATGGAAATTATTGTAAAAAAATGTTCTTGGAAACGAGCTATCGTGCGTGAAGATTCATGGCTTTGGAGTCAAATGATCAATCTTGTGGCCACATTCATGGCATAGTTTGTTCAAATGACCTCATATTGTGCACAAGGGTGCATCTTGGAATTCCAAACAATGTTGCCTAAGGGAGTTTTCATTTTCTTTGCATGAAAAATTCATTTTCCATTTTTCGAGTGCCTGCGATGAGGTTTTTTGTGAAGGAACTACCAAATAATTGTTGCAAAAACGGACTAAATCAATTTTATAAAATACTAGGACATCTTTAATGCACAATTGACAAAATGGTTGGGTGTAAAAAAGTTTTATCCACCTCTCGTGAAAAAGACAAATTTCCGCCGATTCAAAAGGAAGCGGGTCAAATTTGAACTGCGGCTGCCTCATAGTTTGCTCTTTATTTTTTCCAAAAATCATTTGTAGGTACATATGTATCTATTTAATCAGAGAAACACAAAAAGTTTTCCAAGATTCGACCACTAGCTAGGAACGGTCATTCCCGCCGTTTTGATCGCATTTTGAAACGGGCTTAAAAAGTTCAAAAAAAATCAAAAAATTGGAAAACCTTCGCATTGTGTCATCATATGTGACCAATTTTCCAGGAAAAATAATAAACTTGTAATATGGCAATTATTGTAAAAAAATGTTCTCGGAAACGAGCTATCATGCGTGAAGATTCATGGCTTTAGAGCCAAATGATCAATCTTGTGGCCACATTCATGGCATAGTTTGTTCAAATGACCTCATATTGTGCACAAGGGTGCATCTTGGAATTCCAAACAATGTTGCCTAAGGGAGTTTTCATTTTCTTTGCATGAAAAATTCATTTTCCATTTTTCGAGTGCCTGCGATGAGGTTTTTTGTGAAGGAACTACCAAATAATTGTTGCAAAAATGGACTAAATCAATTTTATAAAATACTAGGACATGTTTAATGCACAATTGACAAAATGGTTGGGTGTAAAAAAGTTTTATCCACCTCTCGTGAAAAAGACAAATTTCCGCCGATTCAAAAGGAAGCGGGTCAAATTTGAACTGCGGCTGCCTCATAGTTTGCTCTTTATTTTTTCCAAAAATCATTTGTAGGTACATATGTATGTATTTAATCAGAGAAACACAAAATTTTTTCCAAGATTCGACCACTAGCTAGGAACGGTCATTCCCGCCGTTTTGACCGCATTTTGAAACGGGCATAAAAAATTCAAAAAAATCAAAAAATTGGAAAACCTTCGCATTGCGTCATCATATGTGACCAAGTTTCCAGGAAAAATAATAAACTTGTAATATGGCAATTATTGTAAAAAAATGTTCTTGGAAACGAGCTATCGTGCGTGAAGATTCATGGCTTTAGAGCCAAATGATCAATCTTGTGGCCACATTCATGGCATAGTTTGTTCAAATGACCTCATATTGTGCACAAGGGTGCATCTTGGAATTCCAAACAATGTTGCCTAAGGGAGTTTTCATTTTCTTTGCATGAAAAATTCATTTTCCATTTTTCGAGTGCCTGCGATGAGGTTTTTTGTGAAGGAACTACCAAATAATTGTTGCAAAAACGGACTAAATCAATTTTATAAAATACTAGGACATCTTTAATGCACAATTGACAAAATGGTTGGGTGTAAAAAAGTTTTATCCACCTCTCGTGAAAAAGACAAATTTCCGCCGATTCAAAAGGAAGCGGGTCAAATTTGAACTGCGGCTGCCTCATAGTTTGCTCTTTATTTTTTCCAAAAATCATTTGTAGGTACATATGTATGTATTTAATCAGAGAAACACAAAAAGTTTTCCAAGATTCGACCACTAGCTAGGAACGGTCATTCCCGCCGTTTTGACCGCATTTTGAAACGGGCATAAAAAATTCAAAAAAATCAAAAAATTGGAAAACCTTCGCATTGCGTTATCATATGTGACCAAGTTTCCAGGAAAAATAATAAACTTGTAATATGGAAATTATTGTAAAAAAAATGTTCTTGGAAACGAGCTATCGTGCGTGAAGATTCATGGCTTTGGAGCCAAATGATCAATCTTGTGGCCACATTCATGGCATAGTTTGTTCAAATGACCTCATATTGTGCACAAGGGTGCATCTTGGAATTCCAAACAATGTTTCCTAAGGGAGTTTTCATTTTCTTTGCATGAAAAATTCATTTTCCATTTTTCGAGTGCCTGCGATGAGGTTTTTTGTGAAGGAACTACCAAATAATTGTTGCAAAAACGGACTAAATCAATTTTATAAAATACTAGGACATCTTTAATGCACAATTGACAAAATGGTTGGGTGTAAAAAAGTTTTATCCACCTCTCGTGAAAAAGACAAATTTCCGCCGATTCAAAAGGAAGCGGGTCAAATTTGAACTGCGGCTGCCTCACAGTTTGCTCTTTATTTTTTCCAAAAATCATTTGTAGGTACATATGTATCTATTTAATCAGAGAAACACAAAAAGTTTTCCAAGATTCGACCACTAGCTAGGAACGGTCATTCCCGCCGTTTTGACCGCATTTTGAAACGGGCTTAAAAGGTTCAAAAAAAATCAAAAAATTGGAAAACCTTCGCATTGTGTCATCATATGTGACCAATTTTCCAGGAAAAATAATAAACTTGTAATATGGCAATTATTGTAAAAAAATGTTCTCGGAAACGAGCTATCATGCGTGAAGATTCATGGCTTTAGAGCCAAATGATCAATCTTGTGGCCACATTCATGGCATAGTTTGTTCAAATGACCTCATATTGTGCACAAGGGTGCATCTTGGAATTCCAAACAATGTTGCCTAAGGGAGTTTTCATTTTCTTTGCATGAAAAATTCATTTTCCATTTTTCGAGTGCCCGCGATGAGGTTTTTTGTGAAGGAACTACCAAATAATTGTTGCAAAAACGGACTAAATAAATTTTGTAAAATACTAGGACATGTTTAATGCACAATTGACAAAATGGTTGGGTGTAAAAAAGTTTTATCCACCTCTCGTGAAAAAGACAAATTTCCGCCGATTCAAAAGGAAGCGGGTCAAATTTGAACTGCGGCTGCCTCATAGTTTGCTCTTTATTTTTCCAAAAATCATTTGTAGGTACATATGTATCTATTTAATCAGAGAAACACAAAAAGTTTTCCAAGATTCGACCACTAGCTAGGAACGGTCATTCCCGCCGTTTTGACCGCATTTTGAAACGGGCATAAAAAATTCAAAAAAATCAAAAAATTGGAAAACCTTCGCATTGTGTCATCATATGTGACCAAGTTTCCAGGAAAAATAATAAACTTGTAATATGGCAATTATTGTAAAAAATGTTCTCGGAAACGAGCTATGATTCGTGAAGATTCATGGCTTTAGAGCCAAATGATCAATCTTGTGGCCACATTCATGGCATAGTTTGTCCAAATGACCTCATATTGTGCACAAGGGTGCATCATGGAATTCCAAACAATGTTGCCTAAGGGAGTTTTCATTTTCTTTGGACGAAAAATTCATTTTCTATTTTTCGAGTGCCCGCGATGAGGTTTTTTGTGAAGGAACTACCAAATAATTGTTGCAAAAACGGACTAAATCAATTTTATAAAATACTAGGACATGTTTAATGCACAATTGACAAAATGGTTGGGTGTAAAAAAGTTTTATCCACCTCTCGTGAAAAAGACAAATTTTCGCCGATTCAAAAGGAAGCGGGTCAAATTTGAACTGCGGTTGCCTCATAGTTTGTTCTTTATTTTTTCCAAAAATCATTTCTAGGTACATATGTATCTATTTAAGCACAAATACATGGTTTGGTGGTGATACGTTGAGGTTTGGACGGTGGCCCAGGGCCCCAACTCCAAAGCGCGTAGTCTCGCATGCCCGCCGCGTGGTCACCGCATGACCGCGACGTTGCCATGCGTTCTGGGAAGCCTAGGCATGTCTAGTAGGTTTGGCATTCCCCAGGTAGATGCTTGGAAGAAAATAACAACAGAAGAATCTCATGAGTAGACTGAACAATGCTCAAACATGAGTTAGCACCCAAGTGTTTGATTAGTGGTACGGAAAATGCACATGGCCAATGGGCCTGAGTTTTGGCCGAGGATGATCATCTACTAAGGACACTATCTTGGAAAATTTGCAGCTCAAATGGAGGAGCCTAGGTGTCACTTGCTTTGCTACGTACCACAATGGACAGAAATATGAATGCTGAAGCCACACTCACATGTATTGTTAGATGGGGCTCAAATTTTGGGGAGAGCAATGATTTGGGAATATAGAAGATGTGGCAAAAATTCAGCTCATTAGGATATGCCTAGCTAGTACTTCCTTCACAATAGTTCGAGTTGAACAAAAACTTTGGAAATTTGCCGAGGAAAATTTACTAGGCAAATGGAGTTGAATATTGTCATGAGGCAATGATTTGGATAGTAAAGAATGCCCAATTTTTTTTGGGAATTTTGGGAATGACAGAAATATGGGTTGCTTCACAACCTAGGGCAAAAATTGACACATGGACATGACACATAGGCAAAACTGATGAGGTGGCGCCTAGGCATAGCAATAAGTACCAATGCATCCACGTTCACAACCTCATGACCATTTATACTGGTCGTAATCAGGTAGAAATAAGGTCATTGGCGCCTTCTGTCTGCTTTGTGACCATTTGGTGTAAGCAATTACAGGGTTTGAGCCCTTCCAAGCGAAATGGCCGTGGATTTACGACCAATTCAGCTGGGGTCACTAAGAGAAGGTCACTAGTTGACATATTTCTTCTAGTGTCTCTTCAGCTAACTTGCAGGAACTTCCGGAGCACAAGCTACGGGAGGCCCCATTAGCTCATTTCTCCTCTCGTGCGATTCACTTGCGCGTGAAAGGGGGGCTCCTGAGCATCGCGCCTCGGGAGTCCTTACTGACTCTCCAGCCCTCACCCCCTGGCCATGACCACGGCATCGCGACCTGGCATACTAGCGGCGGCTGAGCCTTGCTCGAGGGTCGGGACCCGAGAGCGCAGAGCACTCAGGAGAGCATGAAGGGGGGAAAGGATCTGACGCGGGCCTGAACTGATAGTACCACGATCGCCGACGCACAGGTCGGGCGCTTCCTAAGGGATCAATCCGAGATCGCTAAAGATAAGTCATGTATTCGAATCAGCTCGGCACCATAGCACAGGATTCCCATCACTTGCAGCCTTGATACGGCGACGCCGCCAGCCTTTCCTGCCCTCAGGTAGTCGCTTGCACGCTAAAGGGGACCTCTTGAGCATCGCGCCTCAGGAGCTCTTACTGGACCTTGGGCCGCTTACCTCCTGGCCTTGACCACGGCATCGCGACCTGGCATACCAGCGACGGCTGCAGCCTGCCTGGGGACGGGGACCTGTCGGTGTAGAGCACCAAGCTACCGCGAGGTTGGGAAAGGAGGGACTGAGCCGAAGCAAGACACGCAGTCGTGGATCTTCACAATAAGGATAATATTAACAAAAGGCACTACAGATCCTTTACGCGCCCCCATGGGGTTCATCTTGATTCCTCGCAGGGAACAAAAGGAGAAGGTTTCTAGGAGCCCTATCTACGAGCATCGCCGCCGACGCCAACCCCATCCAGATCAACGGCGGTGATGGGCGGACGCTGCTGCTGCGCTCCGGGCACGGCGAGAGCTCGGGGGCACGTAGCTGTCGTCCCTCGTCTTCGGAGGCTCATAGGGCTCGGGAGAGTCGCTGGACTCCCAAGCGTTGTCGCTGCTGTCGGAGGAACTGCCAGTGAGGCCAGTGGCGGGCCCGGCACCTGCCGCTGCGCCGTCCCGACGGCCCCCTCCAGGGCAACACTCCAGGCGGGGACCTTCCTCGTCGAAGACCTTGAAGGACATCATTGAAGCGCCATCGTATTCGAAGTGGATGGCGAGGGCGCCCTCCGCGCGGCAAGTGATGACCCACAAGTATAAGGGATCTATCTTAGTCCTTTCGATAAGTAAGAGTTCTAACCCAACGAGGAGCAGAAGGAAATGATAAGCGGTTTTCAGCAAGGTATTCTCTGCAAGCACTGAAATTATCGGTAACAGATAGTTTTGTGATAAGGTAATTTGTAATGGGTAACGAATAACAAGTGTAAATAAAGTGCAGCAAGATGGCCCAATCCTTTTTGTAGCAAAGGACAAGCCTGGACAAACTCTTATATAGAGAAAATCGCTCCCGAGGACACATGGAAATTATCGTCAAGCTAGTTTTCATCACGTTCATATGATTCACGTTCGGTACTTTGATAATTTGATATGTGGGTGAACGGTGCATGGGTGCTGTCCTTACTTGGACAAGCATCCCACTTATGATTAACTCTTATTGCAAGCATCCGCAACTACAAAATAAGTATTAAGGTAAACCTAACCATAGCATGAAACATATGGATCCAAATCAACCCCTTACGAAGCAACGCATAAACTAGGGTTTAAGCTTCTGTCACTGTAGCAACCCATCATCTACTTATTACTTCACAATGCCTTCCTCTAGGCCCGAAAAATGGTGAAGTGTCATGTAGTCGATGTTCACATAACACCACTGGAGGTGAGACAACATACATCTCATCAAAATATCGAACGAATACCAAATTCGCATGACTACTAATAGCAAGACTTCTCCCATGTCCTCAGGAACAAACGTAACTACTCACAAAGCATATTCATGTTCATAATCAGAGGGGTATTAATATGCATAATGGATCAGAACATATGATCTTCCACCAAATAAACCAACTAGCATCAACTACAAGGAGTAATCAACACTACTAGCAACCCACAGGTACCAATCTGAGGCTTTGGGACAAAGATTGGATACAAGAGATGAACTAGGGTGGAGAGGAGATGGTGCTGGTGAAGATGTTGATGGAGATTGGCCCCCTCCCGATGGAGGAGCGTTGGTGATGACGATGGCGATGATTTCCCCCTCCCGGAGGGAAGTTTCCCCGCAGAACAGCTCTGCCGGAGCCCTAGATTGGTTCCGCCAAGTGGCGGCGGAGTTTCTTCCCGAAAGCTTGCTTCTGATTTTTTCTCGGACGAAAGACTTCATATAGTAGAAGATGGGCATCGGAGGGCCACCAGGGGCCCACGAGGCAGGGGGCGCGCCCAGGGCGGTAGGGCGCGTCCCCCACCCTCGTGGCCAGGGTGTGGGCCCTCTGGTATTTTCTTCGCTCAGTATTTTTTATTATTTCCAAAAATAACTTCCGTGGAGTTTCAGGACTTTTGGAGTTGTGCAGAATAGGTCTCTAATATTTGCTCCTTTTCCAGCCCAGAAATCCAGCTGCCGGCATTCTCCCTCTTCATGTAAACCTTGTAAAATAAGAGAGAATAGGCATAAGTATTGTGACATAACATGTAATAACATCACATAATGCAATAAATATCGATATAAAAGCATGATGCAAAATGGACGTATCAACTCCCCCAATATGATCAATATGATCTCTTTATTTCTTTTTATTCTTTCTTTTTCTAATATTCTCTCAAGATCATAGAAAGATAACCAAGCCCTTGACTCAAAATTAATCTTTATTATATATAGTTCACGGACTCGATTACATAGAGGGATCATAAAGCAAAACTGAAAATTAATCATACTAAAACTTTATTCTACTAGATCAAGATATTACCAAAAGGATCAAACTAAGAAAAACGGTAAAGATAGGAGTGTGATGGTGATACGATACTGGGGCACCTCCCCCAAGCTTGGCAGTTGCCAAGGGGAGTGCCCATACCCATGTGATTATATCTCCTTTGCTAGTGAAGAAGATGGTGGAGTTGTTGATGATGTGGAATTGTCGTCCATCTTCCAAGGCATAGGCTCACCATCATAGAAGGATGATCGAGTCTCTCGGGATCCTCAAATCTGCAGCCAAACTCATCCTCTTGAATCTATATTCATACTCACAGTTTTGGTTTTGCAGGTCATAGATGTGGGCTTGGAGATGCTCGATCTTCTCGTGAAGCTTGAAGATGGTCTCCCCAGTGTTCTTGGCATCTAGGTTGTGGTTGTTGGTGAACTCTGCGATCATCAGGTGGTTGGCGTTGAGTCCACGTTCCACCATCCCCTGGCACTTGAAAATTTGTTGTTCCATTGCTTCGAGCCTCGTCTCCACGCTTCCGGTCCTCCTTGGTCCCTCAACATCACGGATGTGCAGCAACCCATCACGCATCTCAATGGTTTGAGGGTGTTGCAGCACCTCCGCGAGGTAGGGGTTGATGATCTTCTCGAAGAACTTGTCCTTGGGGGCGCTTGGAGACGTCATGGTGATCTAGATTTGTCAGAAAAATAGCTCGAAACGAAAACAGAGGATATTTGCATGATACGGTGGTCTAAACCTTCGGGAGATTATATAATGAATTTTTACCGACCGAAAGAAGTATCGTGCAAGAAAACAGAGTCCGGAGAGCACACGAGGTGCCCATGAGGTAGGGGGCGCGCCCAGGGGGGTAGGGCGCGCCTCCCACCCTCGTGGAAGCCTCGTGTCCTTCCCGGACTGCTTCTTATTTTCCTATTTTTTCTAAATATTCCAAAATGGAGAAAATTGCCATTAGAACTGTTTTGGAGTCGGTTTACTTACCGTACCACGTACCTATTCCTTTTCGGAGTCTGAAACATTCTGGAAAGTGTCTCTTATGTATTCCTCCGGGGTTACGGTTTCAATAACATTAGTTTCAACATTCATAGGATTACCTGAGATATAATGTTTGATTCTTTGACCGTTCACCACCTTCGGATTTGTGCCTTCAAAATTGTTGATTTTTATGGCACCAGAACGATAGACCTCCTCGATAACGTAAGGGCCTTCCCATTTAGAGAGAAGTTTTCCTGCAAAAAATCTTAAACGAGAGTTGAATAGCAACACATAATCACCTACATTAAACTCACGCTTTTGTATCCTTTTGTCATGCCATCTTTTAACTTTTTCTTTAAACAGTTTGGCATTCTCATAAGCCTAGGTTCTCCATTCATCTAGTGAGCTAATGTCAAATAGCCTCTTCTCACCGGCAAGTTTGAAATCATAGTTGAGCTCTTTAATGGCCCAATATGCCTTATGTCCTAGTTCGAGAGGTAAGTGACATGCTTTTCCTTAAACCATTTTATACGGAGACATACTCATAGGATTTTTATATGCAGTTCTATAGGCCCATAATGCATCATCAAGTTTCTTGGACCAATTATTTCTAGATCTATTATCGGTCTTTTGCAAAATTAATTTGAGCTCTCTATTACTCAATTCTACTTGACCACTAGACTGTGGGTGATAAGGGGATGCAATTCTATGATTAACATCATACTTAGCAAGCATTTTACGGAAAGCACCATGAATAAAATGTGAACCACCATCAGTCATTAAATATCTAGGGACTCCAAACCTCGGAAAAATAACTTCTTTAAGCATCTTAATAGAAGTGTTATGATTAGCACTACTAGTTGGAATAGCTTCTACCCACTTAGTAACATAATCAACAACAACTAAAATATGTGTATACCCATTAGAGGAAGGAAATGGTCCCATGTAATCAGAGCCCCAAACATCAAATGGATCAATAACAAGTGAATAATTCATAGACATTTCTTGACGTCGACTAATATTACCAATTCTTTGACATTCATCACAAGATAAGACAAACTTACGAGCATCCTTGAAGAGAGTAGGCCAATAAAAACCGGACTGCAATACCTTATGTGTAGTTCTATCTCCAGCGTGGTGTCCTCCATAAGCTTCAGAGTGACACTTGCGTAGGATCTGTTCCTGTTCATGCTCGGGTATACAACGTCTAATAACAACATCTACTCCTTCTTTATAAAGATGTGGGTCATCCCATAAGTAATGTCTTAAATCATAAAAAAACTTTTCCTTTTGCTGGTATGTGAAACTAGGTGGTATAAATTTAGCAACAATGTAATTAGCATAATCAGCATACCATGGAGCAGTACAAGAAGCATTTATGACATTTAGTTGTTCATCTGGAAAGCTATCATCAATAGGTAGTGGGACATCAAGAACATTCTCTAACCTAGACAAATTGTCTGCAATGGGGTTCTCAGCTCCCTTTCTATCAATAATATGCAAATCAAATTCTTGTAGTAGGAGAACCCATCTAATAAGTCTAGGTTTAGCATCTTTCTTTTCCATAAGGTATTTAATAGCAGCATGATCAGTGTGAATAGTTACTTTAGAATCAACAATATAGGGTCTGAACTTATCACAGGCAAAAACAACTGCTATTTTTTTTCCAGTAGTAGCATAATTTCTCTGGGCATTGTCTAGAGTTTTACTAGCATACTGAATAACATTTAATTTCTTATCAACTCTTTGCCCTAGAACAGCACCTACAGCATAATCACTAGCATCACACATAATTTCAAAGGGTAAATTCCAATCAGGAGGCTGAACAATAGGTGCAGAAATCAATGCTTTCTTAAGTATTTCAAATGCTTTTACAAAATCATCATCAAAGACAAATGGTATATCTTTTTGTAGTAGATTAGTCAGAGGCCGAGAAATTTTTGAGAAGTCCTTAATGAACCTCCTATAAAAACCGGCATGACCAAGAAAACTTCTTATACCTTTGATGTCCTTGGGACATGGCATCTTTTCAATAGCATCAACTTTAGCTTCATCAACCTCAATACCTCTTTCAGAAATTTTATGCCCCAAGACAATTCCTTCATTAACCATAAAGTGGCATTTCTCCCAGTTCAAGACAAGGTTAGTTTCTTCACATCTCTTTAAAAATCGATCAAGGTTGCTCAAGCAATCATCAAAAGAGGATCCATAAACGGAGAAGTCATCCATGAAAACCTCACAAATCTTTTCACAAAAATTAGAGAATATAGCCATCATGCATCTTTGAAAGGTAGCAGGTGCATTACATAAACCAAAAGGCATACGTCTATAAGAAAAAGTAGCGAAAGGGCAAGTAAAAGTGGTCTTTGCTTGATCATCAGCTGACACAGGTATTTGAGAGAAACCAGAGTAACCATCTAGAAAGCAAAAATGTGTATGTTTGGATAATCTTTCTAGCATTTGATCAATGAAAGGCAAAGGGTAATGATCCTTTTTAGTAGCTTTATTTAATTTGCGGAAATCAATTACCATCCTATAACTTGTAATAATTCTTTGCGGAATCAATTCATCTTTATAATTAGGAATGACAGTAATACCTCCCTCATCTTTATAACATGACTTACCCACTGACTATCATCAACGGGATAAATTGTACGTGCCTCAAGGAGCTTTAATATTTCCTTTCTTACCACTTCTTTCATCTTAGGATTTAACCGTCGCTCATGATCAATAACTGGTTTGGCGTCTTTCTCCAAAAAAATTTTGTGCTGACATAGAGTGGGACTAATGCCCTTAAGATCATCAAGAGTATATCCAATAGCAGCACGGTGCTTCTTCAGAGTTTTCAATAATTTTTCTTCCTCCTTCTCTGAAAGGTTAGCACTAATAATAACAGGATATATCTTCTTTTCATCAAGATAAGCATACTTAAGAGTATGAGGCAATGGTTTAAGCTCAAACACGGGATCACCCTTGGGTGGAGGAGGATCCCCTAGGATTTCAACCGGCAAGTTGTGTTTCAGAATAGGTCCCTGTTTAAAGAATACTTCATCTATTTCCCTTCTTTCATTCATAAACATATCATTTTTATGGTCTAGCAAATATTGTTCTAAAGGATCATTTGGAGGCACAACAATAGAAGCAAGACCAATAATTTCATCCTTACAAGGAAATTCCTCATCACGGGGTTGTCTACGAAATTTAGAAAAATTAAACTCATGAGACATATCATCCAAACCAATAGTAACAACATCCTTTTCGCAGTCTATCTTAGCATTAACAGTGTTGAAGAAGGGTCTACCAAATATAATGGGACAAAAACTATCTTGTGGGGAACCAAGAACAAGAAAATTAGCAGGATATTTAACTTTCCCACACAAGACTTCAACATCTCTAACAACCCCGATCGGTGAAATAGTATCTCTATTGGGAAGCTTAATGGTGACATCAATTTCTTCTAACTCGGCGGGTGCAATATCATGCATAATTTCTTGATATAAAGAAATAGGTATTGCACTAGCACTACCACCATATCACACAAGCCATGATAAAAATGATCTCCTATTTTAACAGAAATAACAGGCATGCCTACCACAGGTCTATGTTTATCTTTAGCACCAGGTTAGCAATTCAAGCAGTCTCATCACAAAAGTAAATAACATGCCCATCAATATTATCAGCTAAGTGATCTTTAACAATAGCAATATTAGGTTCAACTTTAACTTGCTCAGGAGGTGTATAAGTTCTAGTATTACTCTTACGAACCACAGTTAAAGCTTTAGCATGATCCTTTATTCTAACAGGGAAAGGTGGTTTCTCAACATAATCAGTAGGGACAATAGGATCATTATAAGTGATAGTCTTTTCTTCAACTTTAATAGGTTCAACTACTTTTACTTCTATGGGAGGATGATATTTAAACCACTTCTCCTTAGGGAGATCAACATGAGCAGCAAAAGATTCACAAAAAGAAGCTACTATCTCAGAGTCAAGTCCATATTTAGTGCTAAATTTACGGAAAACATCGGTATCCATAAAAGATTTAACACAATCATACTTTGGTGTTATACCTGACTCCTTACCTTCGTCGAGATCCCAATCTTCAGAGTTGTGTTTAATTCTTTCCAATAAATCCCATTTGAATTCAATAGTCTTCATCATAAAAGAACCAGTACAAGAAGTATCAAGCATGGAGCGATTATTGTCAGAAAGCCGAGCATAAATTTTTTGAATAATAATTTCTTTTGAGAGCTCATGATTGGGGCACGAATATAACATTGACTTAAGCCTCCCCCAAGCTTGAGCGATGCTTTCTTCTTCGCGAGGCCAAAAATTATATATATAATTACGATCACGATGAACAAGATGCATAGGATAAAACTTCTGATGAAATTCCAATTTCAATCGCTTGTAGTCCCATGATCCCATATCATCACATAGCCTATACCATGTCAATGCATCTCCCTTCAAAGATAAAGGGAAGACCTTCTTTTTGATAACATCATCGGGCATACCTGCAAGCTTAAATAATCCACAAACTTCATCCACATAGATTAAGTGTAAATCGGGATGCAATGTTCCATCTCCTGCAAAAGGATTAGCTAGCAGTTTCTCTATCATACCCGAAGGAATTTCAAAGTAAACATTTTCAATAGGTTCAGTAGGTTGAGGAGCAACTATTTTCTCTACCGGTCGGGGTGAAGATACCCCGAACAAGCCCCTCAAAGGATTACTTTCCATAGTAACAAGTGATAGTAAATTTCAGCACACTATATAAATTTTTCCTTACCAAATTGCACCTACCAAAGGCGCTTCACTCCCCGGCAACGGTGCCAGAAAAGAGTCTTGATGACCCACAAGTATAGGGGATCTATCGTAGTCCTTTCGATAAGTAAGAGTGTCGAACCCAACAAGGAGCAGAAGGAAATGATAGGTGGTTTTCAGCAAGGTATTCTCTGCAAGCACTGAAATTATCGGTAACAGATAGTTTTGTGATAAGGTAATTTGAAAGGGTAACGAATAACAAGTGTAAATAAAGTGCAGCAAGATGGCCCAATCCTTTTTGTAGCAGAGGACAAGCCTGGACAAACTCTTATATAGAGAAAAGCGCTCCCGAGGACACATGGGAATTATCGTCAAGCTAGTTTCCATCACGTTCATATGATTCGCGTTCGGTACTTTGATAATTTGATATGTGGGTGGACCGGTGCTTGGGTGCTTTCCTTACTTGGACAAGCATCCCACTTATGATTAACTCCTATTGCAAGCATCCGCAACTACAAAAGAAGTATTAAGGTAAACCTAACCATAGCATGAAACATATGGATCCAAATCAACCCCTTACGAAGCAACGCATAAACTAGGGTTTAAGCTTCTGTCACTCTAGCAACTCATCATCTACTTATTACTTCCCAATGCCTTCCTCTAGGCCCAAACAATGGTGAAGTGTCATGTAGTCGACGTTCACATAACACCACTAGAGGAGAGACAACATACATCTCATCTTCCCATGCGTTGCCGGTTTACTGACGTTTGTAATGATGCAAGAACTCGCATTAGTCATCTGGGCTCTGATGTTCAGAAGAAGCTGAAGGCCGCCTATACGCTGATAGAGCAATTGTACACCCGTGCGCAACGAATCATCTGCACTGCTTCTCACAATAAACCGCCCCCTGCGTTAATGAAGGACACCTTAGACAGGATATCTATGCTGCTTGCCCGGGTAGAAGAGCTAAAGAGATCTGCTGCAAGGGCTGGCGCTCTGACCGCACTAACCTGGGCAAAAGCATGGGTGCCTGACCTTGATCCGGTGGACGTGGCTAAAGGCTACCCAAGCTTAAAAGAAGACGGATCAGAATTTGACAATGAAGATCTCCGCGCCATAAACCGGGAAGCGCGTCCACTGGCTTGTCAACTTGCTGAAGAGGCTAATCTTTCCTTTTACCAGGCGAGTTATGACACCAATAACAAACGGGTTGTTGCACCGACTCCTAAGGCTCAAAACCCGACCCCTCCAATCCGTAAGCACACTTATGCCCCTGACATTGAACCGTCCACCCTTATAAGCGACGAAGCTGTGTTCCAAGCTTTAACTGGGATCGACCGGACAACTATTGACTTCCAGCCGCTGGGTAGAGACGAAGAGGATGAACCAGTGCAAGATGATCCGCAACCGTCAGGTCAAGCTGGTGACCAATCATAATCCGGAGGCCGGTTTAATCTTCCACATGCTGCAACACGTATTTGAAAAAGAATTATCCTTTTGGGCAATGAAACGCCTTGTAATAGGCTAGTTAAAGCACTTGGTCTGTTATGCCTTCGTGCATATTTATCGGCGCCTGATACTTGCTAATCCGCCATGCTTAAGACATGATGTTCATAATCCATAGCAATTTATTCAAGCTATCCCTGCAGATAAGAAGTTTAAAGCACCCTGGCGGTTTACCACCGGGCGGGTCATAATGCCTAAATATATAACCAAGGTTGTAAAAAGACAAACAAATATGAAAATACTTGATACCCGTGACCTTGAGTCATAATGTTGGCTGACCAACTTTGTAGTGAGGGTGATAACCTTAATCTTGAGTAATAATAACTCCTTTCATATTGTGCCGGTTTATGATAAAACCGTTCCGGGTTGTTATAAACACCGGTTTAACCAGATTCATTTCTGGTGACACATAGTCGAAACCAGACTGGGCTAATAGTCTCCTGATTATGACTGATCATATACTGACAACTTGTAGTTGAAAGTCAAGCCGGTTTAACGAACGCCGGTTTATCCAAACATTAGAAATCTCATCCAAGGAGAAAAAACTTAGCAAATGAAACCCTTGTAGTCGAGGCTTTTCACGGGCTGCCAGGCCCCAAATTCGAGGCTTTTCATGGGCTGCCAGGCCACTGAGTTAAACCATTTGACAAAGCCTTTTAAGATGGTCCTCAATCCTTAACCAATCATCATTTTAACTTGACAAGTTCAGGGTATTATCAGAGTAACTTGTCAAAGTTCGATGGGTCATACCAGGTTTACCTAGGCGGAGTGACTTACTTAAAAAGGCAGGCTAACCCGGGGTTTTAGGTGTATACACCAGGCTTCCGAGCCATGGCTTGATAGCCTATTACAAGTGTGGCAGCAAAGAATCCCCAAGTAACATTTTGAGTTGTGCTTAGTGGGTGCCTATGTTTGAGTTGTTGCTTTACAACACTCTCTTTGGCCCCGGAGTAATTTGGGTTTGAGCCGATCAAGAGGTGTGACTATGGTTCGGATACGACCAAGCCCCCAAGTGATGTTGTGGCATTGCGCCGATCAAGAGGTGTAGCTATGGTTCAGATACGACCAAGCCCCCAAGTGATAGTGTATAAAGCTTTGATAAGCTGAATCAAGAGGCAAACCGGACGCCGCTTTATAAACAGAAGCCCCATGTAACCACACATGATGTAAGAAAAACAACAGATACCCCGCTTTAGCTGAGGTTCCGGTTTATTTTATTGATCATAATATATACATTGTCATAACTATGTACAAAAGCAGAGCCTATGGCTCAAGTATAGTAGGGCTGAAGATGAGCGATATTCCACGGCCGGTGGGTCTCCTCCTCCGATTTACGTGAGTCTTTGCACTCTCGAACATCGATTAGGTAGTATGACCCATTGTGCAGATTCTTGCTGACCACAAAGGGTCCTTCCCAAGGGGGGGATAACTTGTGCATATCCGTCTGATCCTGGATGAGTCGGAGCACCAGATCGCCTTCTTGAAAAGTTCTGGTTCTAACCTGGCGGCTGTGATAACGCCACAGATCTTGCTGATAAATCGCCGAACGGGCTGCCGCAATGTCTCGCTCCTCATCTAACAGGTCAAGTGCCTCTTGCCGTGCCTTCTCATTGTCAGCTTCAACATATGCCGCCACACGAGGCGAATCATGACGGATATCACTAGGGAGAACCGCCTCCACTCCATAAACCATGAAAAAAGGCGTGTATCCCGTCGATCTGTTGGGTGTGGTATTGATGCTCCATAACACAGAAGGTAACTCCTCAACCCGACAACCCGGCGTCCGTTGCAAAAGAACCATAAGCCGGGGTTTGATGCCTCTCAAGATCTCTTGATTGGCCCTCTCCGCTTGACCATTGGACTGGGGGTGAGCCACTGATGATACGTCAAGCCGGATGTTCTCACGTTGATAGAACTCCTTCATGGCACCCTTTGACAGATTGGTACCATTATCTGTTATAATGCTGTGTGGAAAGCCAAACCGGAAGATCACCTTTTTGATGTGATCACACTTATTGACTGGCTCTGCCTCCACCCACTTAGTGAACTTATCAACCGCCACCAGAAGGTGGGTCTTCTTATCCTTGGATCTCTTAAAGGGTCCAACCATATCGAGCCCCCAAGTCGTAAATGGCCAAGTAATTGGAATCATCCTCAACTCCTGAGCCGGTACATGAGCCCGTCGTGAGAACTTTTGACATCCATCACATCTTTTGACCAAGTCCTCGGCATCAGCATGAGCCGTCAACCAATAGAAACCGTGACGAAACGCCTTGGCTACCAGCGATTTTGAACCGGCGTGGTGACCACAATCTCCTTTGTGGATCTCACGCAAAATTTCGCGGCCTTCTTCAGGGGATATACAACGTTGAAACGCCCCTGTCACACTGCAATGATGTAACTCTCCATTGATAATAGACATGGACTTGGACCACCGGAATATCTGCCTGTCCAAAGTTTCATCATCTGGTAACTCGCCCCGGTTCATATATGCCAGATATGGAACCGTCCAGTCCGGAATAACATGAAGAGCCGCCACCAACTGAGCCTCCGGATCAGGAACAACCAAATCCTCTTCACCAGGGAGCTTGACAGACGGATTATGCAGCACATCCAGGAAGACATTAGGTGGAACCGGTTTACGTTGGGAACCCAAGCGGCTTAAAGCGTCCGCCGCTTCATTCTTCCTCCGGTCCACATGATCCACCTGATAACCTTTGAAGTGACCTGCAACTATATCCACCTCACGACGATATGCCGCCATGAGTGGGTCCTTGGAGTCCCAAGTGCCTGACACTTGTTGAGCCACCAGGTCCGAATCACCAAAACACTTAACTCGGCTAAGATTCATCTCTTTAGCCATCCAAAGACCATGGAGTAAAGCCTCATATTCAGCTGCATTGTTAGTGCAAGGGAATATTAAACGGAGAACATAACAAAACTTATCACCTCGTGGGGAAGTTAACACAACTCCAGCCCCCGAGCCCTCCAATTGCCTGGACCCATCAAAATGAATAGTCCAATAAGTATGATCCGGCTTCTCTTCTCGCGCCTGTAATTCCGTCCAATCATTGATGAAATCCACAAGTGCATGAGATTTGATCGACGTCCGTGCCATGTACATCAACCCATGAGGCCCAAGCTCAATAGCCCACTTGGCAATCCGGCCAGTCGCTTCCCTGTTTTGGATTATATCCCCCAGAGGAGCAGAACTGGCCACAGTAATGGGGTGGCCTTGGAAATATTGCTTAAGTTTTCGGCTTGCCATAAAAACTCCATACACCAGCTTCTGCCAATGCGGGTACCTTTACTTGGACTCAATAAGTACCTCACTGATATAGTAAACCGGCTGTTGAACCGGATAATCCTTTCCGGCCTCCTTGCGCTCCACCACAATAGCCACGCTAACAGCCCGGGCGTTAGCTGCCACATATAGCAACAATGGCTCTTTATCAATAGGAGCAACAAGAACCGGTGGATTAGCCAGCTGCCGCTTTAAGTCCTCAAATGCTTTATTGGCGGCGTCGCTCTAGACGAAGTTATCCGTCTTCTTCAGCATCTAGTACAAAGGGATGGCCTTCTCACCAAGGCGACTGATAAACTGGCTCAACGCGGCAATCCGGCCTGCCAAGCGTTGAACATCATTGATACACTTCGGCTTAGCCAAAGAAGTTATGGCCTTGATCTTTTCCGGATTAGCTTCGATGCCTCTGTTAGACACCAGAAATCCCAAGAGCTTGCCTGTCGGTACACCAAAGACACACTTAGCCGGATTAAGCATCATTTTATAAACCCTTAGGTTATCAAAGGTTTCCTTCAGGTCATCAATCAATGTCTCCTTCTCTCTGGATTTCACCACAATATCATCCACATAGGCATGAACATTGCGGCCAATCTGATCATGAAGGCAATTCTGCAAACACCGCTGATAAGTCGCCTGGGCACGCTTGAGCCCAAACGACATAGACACATAGCAGAAGGCTCCAAAGGGAGTTATGAAGGTTGTCTTCTCCTGGTCCTTAACTGCCATTTTGATCTGATGGTAACCAGAATATGCGTCCAGAAAGCTCAAACGCTCGCAACCCACCGTAGCATCAATAATTTGAACACTACGAGGGAGGTCAAGAGGATCTGCTGGACAAGCCTTATTGAGATCTGTGTAGTCCACACACATGCGCCAAGTGTCGTTCTTCTTGAGTACCAGCACCGGATTAGCCAACCACTCAGGGTGAAATACTTCAACGATAAACCCAGCCGCCAAGAGCCTGGCAACTTCCTCACCAATAGCCTTGCGTCTTTCTTCATTAAACCTGCGAAGAAATTGTTTGACCGGTTTATACTTGGGATCAATATTGAGAGTGCGCTCAGCGAGTTCTCTCGGTACACCTGGCATGTCAGAAGGTTTCCACGCAAAGATGTCCCGATTCTCACAGATGAACTCGATGAGCACGGTTTCCTATTTTGGATCCAAGTTAGCGTTGATGCTAAACTGCTTGGACGAATCACCAGGAACGAAATCAACAAGCTTAGTCTCATCAGCCGATTTAAACTTCAGGGCCAGATCATGCTCTATAGTTGGTTTCTTCAATGAAGTCATATTCGCCGGATCAACATTGTCTTTGTAAAACTTCAACTCTTTTGTTGCACAAACCGACTCAGCATAAGCCGCATCACCTTCTTCACATTCCAAAGCAATCTTGCGGCTCCCATGCACTGTTATAGTTCCCTTATGACCTGGCATCTTGAGCTGCGGATAGACATAACAGGGCTGTGCCATAAACCTAGCATAAGCCGGCCGTCCAAACAGGGCATGATACGGGCTCTTGATTTTCACCACTTCAAAAGTCAATGTCTCTGATCTTGAGTCATGCTCATCTCCGAAAGCCACCTCCAGAGCTATCTTACCAACAGGATATGCCGATTTACCAGGCACTACACCATGGAACACCATATTGGACGGTTTAAGATTTTTATCTGTTAACCCCATACGCCGGAAAGTTTCATAGTAGAGGATGTTGATACTACTCCCTCCATCCATGAGTACTTTGGTGAACTTATAACCTCCCACCTGAGGTACCACCACCAACGCCAGATGACCTGGATTATCAACCCGGGGTGGGTGATCTTCTCGACTCCACACAATGGGCTGCTCAGACCAGCGTAAATAATGGGGCACCGCCGGTTCAACGGAATTCACCGCCCTTTTATGCATGTTCTGACCGCGTTTGTCCAGGCTAGTAGTGAAGACATGATACCGCCCACCATTCAACTGCTTCGGGTTGCTCTGGTAACCCGACTACTGCTGCTGTTGATTCCCTTGATGATTATAACCACCTTGGTTGCCCTGACTGCCTTGACTGTTATGTCTGTTTTGATTACCGTGAAAACCTGAACCGGAACTGCCTCCACCGTAACCCGGCCCATGAGACCCGGGGCCTGAACTGCCACCCGGCCTATGATCATATCGAAAGAAGTCAGAATTTTTAAACTCCTGCATGATATAACAATCCTTCCAGAGGTGCGTAGCCGGTTTGTCCTGCGACCCGTGCTTTGGGCAGGGCTGGTTTAACAGATAAGACATGCGCTCTGGGTTAGGACTTGGTCCTCCGCTACGCCGGGGCGGTTTACCCTTACGCCGCTGGCCCTTGTCCTGCGCATTGGTATTAGCCCCAAAATCCAAACTGTTATCCGCTTTACGCTTACCACTGTTTCCATGACCCGCTGGGTTATGCTGCTGCCCCTTGGTGTTGCCCCTCTTCTTTCCCTTCCCTGTCTTGTCATTGTCAGACTCGGGATCCTTGGTACTATCAGAGTCGGCATACTTCAACAGAGCTGCCATAAGTGTCCCCGTGTCATTACAATGACGCTTGAGCCGTCCCAATTTCAACTTTAGAGGTGCAAACCGGCAATTGCCTTCTAACATCAGAACTGCTGTGTCAGTGCTGATGCGGTCTGATGAGTGCAAGATTTGCGACACCCGACGCACCCAATGGGTTGTTGATTCTCCTTCCTCCTGAACACAGGCAGCCAAGTCCACAATCGACATGGGCTGCTTGCATGTGTCTTTGAAATTCTGAATAAACCGGGCTTTCAGTTCGGCCCATGACCCAATGGAGTTAGCTGGCAAGTTTTTCAACCAAGTGTGAGCCGTTCCTTCCAACATCATGGTAAAGTATTTAGCGCACGCCGCATCATCCACATCCAGCATCTCCATTGCCATCTCACAGCTTTCAACCCATGCCTCGGGGGATAAATCGGCGGTCTAATTAGGCACTTTACGTGGGCCTTTAAAATCCTTGGGCAGGCGCACGTTACGTAGTGCTGGGATGAGACACGGCACTCCCAAAGAGCTGGAAGTCACCCCTGGTTCCACCGATGTGGTTGGACGAACCGGAGTAAGTTGGCGGGCCTCATGCTGTGCCGCTAACTCAGCCTCTCGACGTGCTCTAGCGCGATCCACCACATCCTGGGCATCACCACCGCCGCCCGCCGGGTTGTGGCCACGGGGCGGATCACGGTTTCGCGCACTGCTTGACACGGCCGGTTCATCAATGCGTCTGCTGTAGCTTCGGCTTGGGCGCGGAGTAGAATGGATCCTCTCACGACAATATGAATAAGCCTGCTGCTGAGTTAAAGCTGTCTGAAGGAGCTCCCTAGCCCGTCGTGTCTCGACCGCTACTGGGGATTCACCTTCAATCGGGAGAGCCGCCAGTCTTGAAGCGGCCGCGACAAGGTTATCCATCGGATGAGAGTAGTGGCCCGGCGGTGTTGGGACGTGCTGTGACGGGATGAGGTTCTGACGAGGTGGATCTGTTGGACGCGGCTGAACCGGCGCTCCCGTTCCAGGTGCCTCTGTCCGGTTTACCACTGGCGGATTACTGGTCCCCGCTCCTGGGGTATTGAAGAGGTTCCTGGCGTCATAAACCGGCGGCAAGCGAGATCGGTATCTTCTCCTCATGAGATCATTTGACACACTCTGATCCAACATAAGCCGATAGGCCTAAAAGCCTATGATCCAGTTGTTGTGGGATTGCTTGGGTTTCGATGACCAGGGAGCGAATACGCTTTGCTTGAGTCTCGAGTCGTTGTCTGTTGTCCTTGAACAGCCGCCGGGTCGTTCCCTTATATACATGGGTTGACGCCCGTCGGTTTACAGAATCCCGAGGCCGGCTTATAAACTTGTCCGGCTCAGTCTCTGCTCTTTCTATCTTACAACACAAGTTTATTAATACCGGTTTATATCTACATGCCTTAAACCGGCATTGGGCCCTGGGCCTTCATAAAACGACACCGTCTTTATCCTCATGGGCTTCAGATACAGTGAACCATTATTGGGTTAACCCGGCCTGTCCTGGCCGGTTTACGCCCAGTAGTAATATCCCCAACAAATACCAAATTCACATGACTACTAATAGCAAGACTTCTCCCATGTCCTCAGGAACAAACGTAACTACTCACAAAGCATATTCATGTTCAAAATCAGAGGGGTATTAATATGCATAATGGATCTGAACATATGATCTTCCACCAAATAAACCAACTAGCATCAACTACAAGGAGTAATCAACACTACTAGCAACCCACAGGTACCAATCTGAGGCTTTGGGACAAAGATTGGATACAAGAGATGAACTAGGGTTGAGAGGAAATGGTGCTGGCGAAGATGTTGATGAAGATTGGCCCCCTCCCGATGAGAGGAGAGTTGGTGATGACGATGGCGATGATTTCCCCCTCCCGGAGGGAAGTTTCCCCGGCAGAACAGCTCTGCCGGAGCCCTAGATTGGTTCCGCCAAGGTTTTGCCTCGTGGCGGCGGAGTTTCTTCCCGAAAGCTTGCTTCTGATTTTTTCTCGGACGAAAGACTTCATATAGCATAAGATGGGCACCGGAGGACCACCAGAGGGCCCACGAGGCAGGGGGTGCGCCCAGGGGGGTAGGGCGCGCCCCCATTTTTTATTATTTCCAAAAATAACTTCCGTGGAGTTTCAGGACTTTTGGAGTTGTGCAGAATAGGTCTCTAATATTTGCTCCTTTTCCAGCCCAGAATTCCAGCTGCCGGCATTCTCCCTCTTCATGTAAACCTTGTAAAATAAGAGAGAATAGGCATAAGTATTGTGACATAACATGTAATAACAACCCATAATGAAATAAATATCGATATAAAAGCATGATGCAAAATGGATGTATCAGCAAGCGCGGGCGACCTCACCCCATCCGCGGGTCATGAAGATCTTGCCTGGGAAGACAACCTCAACCTCCGGTCCCGTCGCTGGGGCGTCGCACCTGGCGTGCTGCAGCCATAGCTCACGTGGCCCCCTCGGCGGCATCTCTTCGGCGGAGAACTACGGGAATCGGATCCACGAGTACGGAGGCATCGCCGCCCATACCGCAAGTTCTCTCGAGGAGCCCTCGGCGTGAGTTCGCAGGGCAGCGGCGCGCACCGCTGCCACGCCGTGGACGGCGCTAGTCACTGCCTCCTCCTCCAGAACCCTCTGCCCGGGCGTATAAGGGCAGCAGATACCGGGGGAGGTCGCTCGTACCAAGGCCTCGTCACCTCCGGCCTCAAGACGACATCATGAGGGCGGGCCAGCCTCTTCTTCGGTGGGATAGGCCCTAGCTCTTCGCAGGGGGTTTTCCCCTTCTCAGCGGTGGAGAACCTCCATATCGGCGCGATGGATGCCACAGCAAGGGGATGAAGAAGAAGCGGGCGGAATGGAGGAAGAGATGAGCGACGGGGGCTCCGCCCCCTCCTCATTTATAGCCAGGAGGAGGCCAACCTCCGGCCTCCATGATCGAAGGTAATGATGGCTTTTCTTCTGCATGCAGCAGGGACTCGTCAAGTCGGCCAGTTGCCGAGGCAGTGTGGGGAAGCGAAGACGCGCATGTCCCGTCAATCGCCACGCGTCAATCAAGGTCACAGACTATTGGGCCCGCGGCGCTCCACACTTGGCCTTGGCTTCGCCTCGAAGCCAAGTCCGAGCACGCCTTGGGCCCGGGGGCTACTGTCGGCGTTCTGGGAACGGGGGTCCCCAGACCTGCCTGCCTGCGGCCCACAGGGTGGTGCACTAATGGCCTGGTACAACCCATCTTCACCAGCAAACACTCAAGACCCTTGCGAGGGGCCAAGCCTCGCTATGCGGACGACACAAGACCTCCTCAGGGGCGGCCTCCCTAGGCTGGCTCCCGAGGAGCGTAGAGATCTATGCAAGGGGCACCTTGCGAGGTTCGCATGACGTGAGCCATGACGACCAAGGCCAAGCGGGCGCAAGCGCACGCAGAGTACCGGTTGCCTCTTTGGTGCTAAAGGGGCAGACGCAGACGAGGACTCCCGAGGCATCAGGCAAAGGTTTTCATATCGGTGCAATGAGACCAAGACCAGCGGGACGGTAGGACAGAGGTCATCACAGAGCCCACGACGGCGTCACCACCAGAGCCTTTGGCAGGCGAAGGCCACCTTTTGTTAGGATAGCTTGTACTAGCTGTCCCCCTTCAAATTGGCCGTTGTGGGATCCCTTCCCGCCTAATATTTGGGAGGAGGACCCGGGCCTCTATATATAGGACTAGCCACCACCGTGGTAGGCATCTCATCTTGGACTGGATCCATTCCACCAAGGCGACCATACAAGCTCACCGAGCTCAAGAACACCTCTCCTCAGGAGGTTGTTCATCCCTTGTACCTGGTCATCCTCAGCCTACAAGGCAATCCACCACACCACACTGGAGTAAGGTATTACACCACATCGGTGGCCCGAACCAGTATAAATTCTTGTGTCCCTTGTTCCTCGGGTTTGACGAGCTAGGCTTTGAGATCATGGCGAGAGCGTGAGCTAGGGGGAGAGAGATCTTCGTCCGCACCCCAGAGTTCGAAACTCAAGGATTTTGCCGGAACCCGTAATCCGACAACAGCGTGAGAAATTTGTATATCAATCATGTGTAAAAAATTCAGAATTTTATCATGGTCCATTTAATTATAATAATTCTAGTATTGGGCGCAAAAGTTTCTGTTTTTTTCACAGAATAAGTCAACTATCAACCAAATCATCCCAAAGGCTTTACTTGGCCCAAACACTAACTAAAACCTAAAAAGAATCAAAACACTAGAAATAATTGTGTCATAGCACCAAAACAGAAAGTAAAAGAAATTTTTTTAAGATAACTATTGGGTTTCCTCCCAACAAGCGTTGTTATTTTACGCCCCTAGCTAGGCATAGGGCAATGTATCAAGTATTGCCATTCTTCACATTAATTCCATAGGTGGCTCTCATAAGATTCATATGGTGGTTTAATTCTCTTCCTTGGGAACTGATGAGAATTGTCGGTGTTCTGGGAACGGGGGTACCCAGACTTGCATGCCTGTGGCCCACGGCATGGCTCCATCGACGGCCCGGTACGGCCCACCTTCAGCATCAACGACTCAAGACCCTCGCAAGGGGCCAAGCCTCGCGAGGCGGACGACACCAAGACCTCCACAAGGACTGGCCTCCTTAGGCTGGCTCCATAGGTTCGGGTGACATGAGCCATGACGACCAAGGCCAGGCGGGTGCAGGAGAGCAGTTTCCTCTTTGGTGCTAAGGAGGCAAGCGCAGGCGCGGAGTCCCGAGGAATCAGCCAAAGTTTCCATTCCCATGCAACAAGACCAAGACCGCCAGGACGGCAGGACGGAGGTCATCGCCGAACCCACCACGATGTCACGACTAGAGGCTTTGTAGGCGAAGACTACTTTTGTTAGGATAATATGTACTAGTTGTCTCCCTTCGAATCTGGTCGTTGTTGGATCCCTTCTCGCCTCTATTTTGGGGGAAGAGTACCGAAGCCACTATAAATAGGACCTAGCCACCACCGTAGAAGGGGACAGATCATTCAGATCATTCTCTCCCCCACCAGCTCAAGAACACACCTCCTGAGGTTGTTCTTCCACTGTACTAGTTCATCCTCAGCCCACCCCGAGGCCAATCCACCACAAAGCAGGAGTAGGGTTTTACACCGCAAGGTGGCCCGAACCTAGGTAAACTGCTGTGTCCCATTTCCTTCCCTTTCATTGAGCTAGGCCATGAGATTGGCGAGTAGGCAGACTGGGGAGGTTGACTTCTTGGCACGCACCCCAGAGTTTGAATCTATCAAGGGTGTGCGGAGCCCGAAATCTGACATTTGGCACGCCAGGTAGGGGTGCGTCGGAGCCTCTATTCCTCCAGTCGATTCACCACCGTTTCGCCATCCCTATGGTCGATGCTCGTCGAGTTCGTGCGGAGAGCCGGGCCGCCCTCGCCGCCCGCGTCGCCCAGACGGCGCCCGCATGCGATGATGCTCCCTGCCGCCCACGGCCAATGCCGCCACCGGCCCTGCAGCAGGCTTCGTCGATGCAGCCCTCAGTGCGGCGTGATGGGCGCACTGCCACTCCGTTGCTGACCCCGGCAGCTGCTTCGCCGCCTCATGCTCGTCGCGGGCCGGTGAACGCGCTGGCTGTGTTGCTCATGGCACGCGAGCTCCTGCGCAATTGCCCCATCGACGACCTCTGCAAGGACTGGCTAGACCATATAGCCGAGCTCGTCAGCGCCGCCGGGGAGGCCCCTGCACCATCCCGCTCGCTAGCTCCCCCACCGCCTCTCGCGGGCGACGTGGCCCACGGTGCGCCTCCTCCACCTCCCAGGAAAGACATCGCCCTCGAGCCAAGGCGTGAGGCTCCACGGCGCGACCCGCCGCGCAGGGCGCCGGCGCATGATGAGGAAAGCTGCCAGGTGGTGCAGCGGCCACAAGGAGATGCGCGTGTACTCCCAGTACCGCCACGTCAAGACCGCGCGCCGCCTGCGGTGGTGGCGCACGAGCGACAAGATCAGGCTCCACCTTTACGGTGGGCTCATGTGACCACAACAGGGTGACGCACGTTCACTCCGGAGCTGCGCAGCGTCATCTGGACAGGGAAGTTCAAGCCCGACCTGCCTCCATGCTACGACGGCACCCCCGACCCTGCCGAGTTCCTACAGCTCTACGAGCTGAGCATCGAGGCAGCCATAGGCGACGAGAAAGTAATGGCGAACTGGTTTCCCATGGCCGTCAAAGGTGGTGCGTGCTTGTGGCTCCTGAATCTCCCCGCGGGGTCGATATTCTCCTGGGACGAGATGCGAGAGCATTTTGTCGCCAACTTCCAGGGCACTCGCGACCGCCCACCAGCTGCGGGTGACCTGCGGTGCATCAAGCAGCAGCCCGCAGTGACCTTGCAGAAGCACATCCAGCGCTTCAACAGGCCATCATCTTGGTGTTCACTGTTGGCGTCCGCGACATCAAGATGAAGGAGGAGCTCGCTATACACGAGGACCTATGCACAGCTCTGGAGATGTTCAACATGGCAACCAACTGCGCGAAAGCTGAGGAAGGTCGCCTCTCCCTCCTGGAACTTCTGGAGGCTGACCCAGAAGACAAGAAGACCAAGGCCAAGGACGTGAAGCGCAAGGGACCGGCCGTGCTCGCAGCCGAACCAGAGATGAAGCGCGGCTGCGACCACCTGGAGTCATCCAAGGGAAGCCGCCTGTTCCACGTCTTCCACAACGTGCACAACCACAACACCAACGACTGCCAGGAGCTCAGGGCCATCCATAACGGGTGCCTCGGTCGTTGCCCCGACCACAATGACCGAGGCTACGGCCGTGGAGGTGGCCGAGGCGGAGGACGCGGGAACGGCCGCGACCCCCGCCAGGACTGGCACGGTCAGTCTCGTGAGGACCGCTGGCAGGGCCAGCCTCCCGAGGGCGCCTGGAGAGATCAGCCTCGCGAGGACCGTCATCAGGGCAACGCTGGCCTTCCTTCGCTACTTCCACCACCGAGAAGGAATGACGACCACCACCAGGATGAGGGGGCAGGGGGCTTCCAAGAGCCTCGAGCCATTGCTTGCATCTTGGGCGGCGCTCAGGCCCCCGCCTCTCATCGCATCTTCAAGCAGTTTGTTCGCGAGGTGAACGCGGCCTTCCCCAAGCTCGAGGCAACACGTCCGCTCAGGTGGTCCAAGTACACCATCACCTTCAACTCTTCCTACCAACTCAAGTGTGCAGCAACTGCCGGTGCCCTCCTGATGCTCTGCTCGCCTACCATCAGCAATGTGCTCGTCACCAAGACACTCGTTGACGGTGGTGCCGGGCTCAATGTTCTCTCCGTCGAGACGTTCGACCGACTCCAGGTGCCCGATGACTAGCTACAGCCTACTAAGCCTTTGTCAGGAGTGACCGACGGCTCCACCACCCCGATAGGGCAGATCCGCCTCCCTGTAACCTTTGGCAAGCGCGACAACTACCGCACTGAGGTAATCGACTTCGACATCGCCCACATTCGCCTCCCGTACAATTCCATCCTTGGGTATTCGGCCCTGGCCAAGTTCATGGCAGTGACTCATCATGGTTACAATGTCGTCAAAATGCCAGGAAGCTGCGGCATCATCACGGTCACCTATGAGGAGAAGGACGCAGTGTGCTCTCTCGAGCATGCCTACCAGGCTGCGGCGGTCAAGGACCCAGATGACGAGGGCACTGTCTACCCTCCTGAGGCTATCCCCAAGCAGAAGAAGCTGCTGCTCCACCAAGGACCTCAGGAGGGTAGGGTGTCCGGTGGTGCTGCCTCAAGCCCTGCGCCCACTGACGGGGCGCCTTCCCCTCTCGCATAGAAAGGTGCGCCCAGCACCCTCTCAGGCTGGGCTCGGGGGCTCTCCTCTGGAGGGCCTCTGACCTGGCCAGCGTCATGAGGGAGGCGCTCGGGCACCATGTGGAGGCATGCTTCAACGCGCGCTTCTATGAGGAAAGCGCAGGGCCCGAAGTGCCAGGCGCTTAGGAGTTCATCACCAAGGTAATCGAGGAGCTTCTGGAGGCAAGAGCTATGCGAGGCGACCGTCGCCTACCACCCGGCGCAACTCCCTGCCCCGGCAAGGACAGCAAGCTGCGCGCCTACATCAACATCCCTGGGCTCAACAGGGCCGCTTCTCAGGAGCTTTTCTGGCCGTCCCACATTGGTCGGTGCAAGGCCCCCCTCACAGCTACATTCGCATGCCTTTCTGTTTGCTGAACACGGATGTCGTGCACCGACGCCACATGCGGGGCGTCCTGGTGGCTCGTGAGGCCAGGCACTAGGCGATCCTGTTGGAGGTGGTGACGGATCCCCATGAGCCCCCCAGGCACCCAGAGCCTCCCTAGGTTTAGGACCTGGGCGGCTAATGAGGAGGGACTTCCCAGCACGTGTCTCCAACTACTCCAACACCTCTTCAACAATGGTGCCAGGTGACACTTTTTTGGTTTGTTCAGTTGTGGTCGCCCCTGGGCTGCACTATCCCCAAGCCGCGTGGGTCCGTCCCCGCGGCATGTATCGTTTTTTCTGCATCTATCAGAACTGGCTCTTCCCTTCGATCATGAGTTGCTTTAAGATTATCACCTGCTTGCCTGGTGCCTTATCGCCCGTCGCGGCCTCCCCTCTTTGCTGACCCGCCTCTTGCTCATCCCACAACAGGGGATACACATGCTGGCACGATGCTTGTGCTCGGGTCCGTTCCTGCAACGCTGACAAATCTGAGAGATCGAGCTCTGGCTCGTGGCCTACCCCGCGCACGTCACCTCACCAGATCCTCAGTGCCTTCATCTTCTTGCGGAAAGATCAGCGGCAGGACAGCAAGCGCAGTTATGTGTTATATTCTCCCCCTTGGACTAACCCACAGGAACCTCCGGAGCTTAATTACGGGTGGCCCCGCCGGCCGTCCCTTTTTCACACAATTCATTTGCACGTTAAGGGGGGCTCCTGAGCATTGCGCCTCAGGGGCTCCTACTGGCTCTCGAGTCCTCGCCCCTGGCCTTGACCACGACATCACAACCAGGCATACTAGCGGCGGCTGAGCCTCGCTCGAGGGCCAAAACCCGAGGACGTAGAGCATCTAGATGACCGAGGAAAAGGGGAGGCCGGCGTGAGCCCTACCTAGAAGCGTCACCACTAAGGTACGATCAGGCGCCGCACAAGGGAGTCACCGCAGGCTAACCAAGATAAGTCACCCATACATATCAGCGTGAATCTCACGATCCAGTATCTCGACTTTTGCAACCTCGCTTGGGCAATGCCGCTTCCCTTGTCAGCCTTCAGGGAGCTGCTTGCATGCCAAAGGGGACCTCCTGAGCATCGCGCCTCAGGAGCTCTTACCGGACCTCGGGCCTCTCACCTCCTGGCCTTGACCACGGCATCGTGACCTGGCATACCAACGACGGCTGAAGCCTGCCTGGGGACTGGGTCCTAGCGACATAGAGCACTAGGCTACCGCGAGAACGAAAAGGGGGGAACCATGCTGGAGCGAGATACGCGGGTGCAACATCATACTACGGAGGATAACATTGGGGCACAAGCAATATAGTTTTTACATACCCCCATGGGGCTCGTCACAATTCCGCGCAGGGAAACAAAAGAAGAAGACCTCGAAGGACCCTGGCCGCTGGGTATCACTGACGATGCCGAGCGGACGCCGCTGCTGCGCTCCGGGCGCGGCGAGAGCTCGGCGGCACATAGTTGTGGTCGCTGGATTCCGGGGAATCGCTGGGCTCGGGAGAGTCGCGCCGCTGCTGGAGGAGCTGCCTGCAAGGCCAGGGGCAAGTTCACTGCCCATGGCAGCGTCGCGTGGACTACCTCTCCCGGAGGAACACTCCAGGCACCAGTCGTCCTCGCCGAAGACCTTGAAGAACAGCGTGGAGGCACCATCGTATTCGAAGTGGATGGCGAGCGCCCCCCTCTGGACAGCAGGCGCATGCGACCTCGCGCCATCCTCGAGTCATGAGGATGTTGCCCGGGGGACGACCTCGACCTCCACCCCCGTGGTTAGGCTGCAGCACCCGGCGTGTTGCACCCACAACTCAAGTGGCCCCTCGGTGAGATCTCCTTGGCGAAGAACCTCGGGAGCTGGATTCGCGTGCGTGGCGGCATTGCCGCCCACACCACGAACTCGCATGAGGTCCCCTCGGCATGGGTTCGCGGGCCGGCTGGCGGCGCACCCTCGGCCTGTCCACCGCGACCCTGGACCGCGCGGCGCTGGGCACTGCCGCCCTGTCCAGAGCTCAGCGCACGGGCATACAGAGGGATTGGGAAGCCAGGTAGCGGCCACTCGTACCAAGGCCGTGTTGCCTCCTGCCCTTCATCGGCGTCGCCAGGGCGGCCAAGCCTCTTCTTCGGCGGAAGTGGCCCAGGCTCCTCCTGAGAGGTTTTTCCCTTCTCCGCCGCGGAGAACCTCCTGATCGGTGCCTTGGATACTACAACAAGACAAAGAAGAAGAAGAAGGAGTGGGCAGCAAGAAGATGGAGATGACCAAGGAGGGCTCCGCCCCTCCCCTCATTTATAGACGGAGGGGGGCAACCGCCGGTCTCCACAACCCCACGCAATGATGATCATTCTCTGCATGCAGCAGGCACTTGTCAAGTCGAACGGTTGCCGAGGCAGCATGGGGAAGCGGAGACGCCCATGTCCCATCAAGCGCCATGCGTCGACCGAGGCCGCGGGCGGCTAGTGCCCGCGGAGCTCCGCACTTGCCCTTTGGCTTCGCCTCGTAGCCAAGTCCGAGCGCGCCTTGGGCCCAGGGGATACTGTCGGCGTTCTAGGAACGGGGGTAGCCAGACTTGCCTGCCTGCGGCCCATGGCGTGGCTCCATTGACCGCCCGGTATGGCCGACCTTCAGCATCAACGACTGAAGAGCCTTGTGAGGCGGACGATGCCAAGACCTTCAGAAGGAGAAGCCTCCTCAGGCTGGCTCCTGAGGAGTGGAGATTCCTATGCAAGCCTTACCTCGCAAGGTTCGGTGACGTGTGCCATGACGACCAAGGCAAAGCGGGCACCAGCGGGCGCAAGACAGCAGTTTCCTCTTTGGTGCTAAGGAGGCAAGCGCAGGCGCGGAGTCTCGAGGAATTAGCCAAATGTTTCCATTCCCATGCAACAAGATCAAGACCGCCAGGACGGAGGTTATCGCCGAACCCAGCATGGCATCACGACCAGAGGCTTTGCAGGCAAAGACTACTTTTGTCAGGATAAGATGTACTAGTTGTCTCCCTTAGAATTTGGCCGTTGTGGGATCCCTTCCCGCCTCTATTTTGGGGGAAGAGGACCAAAGCCACTATAAATAGGACCTAGCCACCACCGTAGAAGGGGACGGATCATTCAGATCATCCTCTCCCCACCGGCTCAAGAACACACCTCCTAAGGCTGTTCTTCCACTGTACTAGTTCATCCTCAGCCCACCTCGAGGCCAATCCACCACAAAGCAGGAGTTGGGTTTTACACCGCAAGGTGGCCCGAACCTAGGAAACTGCGGTGTCCCATTTCCTTCCCGTTCATTGAGCTAGGCCATGAGATTGGCCAGCAGGCAGACTAGGGAGGTTGAGTTCGTCGCACGCAACCCAGAGTTCGAATCTATCAAGGGTCTGCGGAGCCCGAAATCCG